>NC_140954.1:129586122-130188622 GCF_014529385.1 Adiantum capillus-veneris | reverse complement strand
CAGGATCGGCCTACGACTGAGTGTTCGTCAACCCACGATTTCGCTTATTGTCCCGCCCTTAGCAAGTCTTGTAGTCAAACCCTGCAAAGGCCATTAAAGCTGATTGCGCAGCCACAGTACCCTGCTGCACGTTATGAGCATCCGTTGAGCATACATATGCTAATAATAGAATGGCATCGCTTCCACACCGTTGCAAACGGCTAGGGGAGGGGCATTGCTTTCCGGTTAGTGCGGCTAAACCACGTTCTACAAGCGGTAAGCTACGCTCCAAAATCATGGTGGGCCTCGCTAGAATCTTCACCGAACGGCGTTCTCTTTTGGGTGCATGTGCGCACACTATGTGTGTGTGTGTGTGTGTGTGTGAGAGAGAGAGAGAGAGAGAGAGAGAGAGAGAGAGAGAGAGACTATGCCCACATAAAATTTTTGTGTATAAATTTTTAGTGGATGGAGAGAGAGAGAGAGAGAGAGAGAGAGAGAGAGAGAGAGAGAAGCACAAAGAGAGGAAGACTAAATTATAGAACACTCCATAGGGAGAGAGTGTGTTCTTGAGAGAGAGAGAGAGAGAGAGTTTGTGTATTCTACAAACTAAGAGACATAGAGAGAGATATAGAGAGGAAGAGAAAACGTGCATGATATGATTTATAAATTCCAAAAAAGAAGAGACAATAGTATGAATATAGTGCTACAAGAGAAAGATAGAGATAGTGTGTGTGTGTGTGTGTGTGTGTGTGTGTGTGTGTGTGTGGATTTAATGCTTTACCATGAGCAGAGAGAGAGAGAGAGAGAGAGAGAGAGAGAGAGAGAGAGAGCGAGAGATTTTTTGTGTGTAGCTATGTGGGGGGGTCATTGTATAATGTTTCTAAAAAAATGTTACATGAACTTGCTCGCTTTTTGGCTTGCTCGGAATGTTTTGCTCGGTGTTTGGTAAGACTCGTGTAATCCCACCTACAAATTTGAAATAGTCAAAATCGTACACCTGACATCGTGTTAACGTGTGTGTGTGTGTGTGTGTGTGTGTGTGTGTGTGTGTGTGTGTGTGTGAGAGAGAGAGAGAGAGAGAGAGAGAGAGAGAGAGAGAGATTGTGCAAATCCACCATTTTTCAACAACGTGCAAACTATAGTACCCAAAATTGTATGACCGACAACTTGTGTGTGTGTGTGTGTACGCATACGCGTGTGCACTGTGTGTGTGTGTGTGTGTGTGTGAGTGTGTCACCATCACCGTGTGGGAAAGAATTAATTTGCATTGAGTTTGGAGTACTTCATGTAAATTTTGAAGGCTATTTAATGTGTCTACAGCAAGGAGGACAACCAGTAGGGACTCAACAACTCAATTTTGGTGTTGAGTTGTTGCACCCTCACCTTCCTCTAATTTTCAAGCTCCATTATAAAGATTATAGATAATGGACTATTGAATAATAGCAAAAAACTATTGTGTACGCAAGTGCTCAAGAAAAACCTAGGTTTAGTGTAATCCCACCTACAAATTCCTTGACTATATCTAATACACCTTGGAGGACCCTGGCACATGACATAAGGAAAGGGCTTGGAGGGGATGAGAGTTGGAGACGAGACAAAGCAAGAAAGAGAGTGGATTGGAGGCAAAGAAAAGGGTCTCTGTGTGTGTGTGTGTGTGTGTGTGTGTGTGCATAGGATGGGCCGCACACTCGTAAGATATAATTTGAAGGTTAGGACACCCACAACAATTGGAGGAAAAAACCTAGGTTTAGTATAATCCCACTTTATTTACGAGCATTCACTTATCACATTAGAGAGGATCAATCCCACTTATTTACCGAGCATGTCACATATGTCAGATGATTGTAATGAATTAGAAACATAAAATAAACAACATCCCACTATTCCCCCTGCCCAAAAAAGCCATGGATGCAAAAAGGCTAACAACTTAACATCAAAGCTTTACATTTTAAATTCAAGGTGAGAATATCTCCAAAGTTCAAAGAACCTAAATTAAAGTTTAGAGAAGCTAGAGAGAAGTTTAGTACAATAGCCTTAAAATATAGTAAATTTGCTTGTAAAGCTTTTGGAAAAAACATAGTATAGTTGAATGATTGAAAAGCCCTCGCTTTAGTGTAATCCCCCCTACCGAGTTTGAAATTTATCTCTTAATTTTATATTTGAAGGTGAGAAAACCTACGAAGTAAGGAAATTGACTTTAATAGCCTTCGAATATAATAAAGTTGCCCCTAAAATTTCTCATATTTAAGTTTTTTGAGTTTTTGGGAGAAAGTATTGTGCCCCACCTTGATTTAGCGCAACCCCCCTTACAAATTTTTGACATTTTTCTCAGAAAATCTAATTTGTCTTTAAGCACTTGCAAAAACCTAGACTTAGTGCAATCCCACCTATGACTTTTGAGATTCACCTTTGAATTCTGAGTCAACCCAAGGTAAGAGCAAGAAATCTAGCATAAAGACCTCAAAAATAGCCAAGATTTTCCAGAATTGCCTCTCGTCGTCCACCTTTGCTATCTGTTGATGTCCGCTCTTGCCTTGGCCTTACAAGCCTTGTGCCTTGGATTTGTCGGATCAAAATTTTCCAATTACGTTAATTCTCAATTTTGTAGATGTCAATGTTGATTCATGATTCTTGATTGTGGATTCTGTTGATCATCGCTTTGTTGATTGTTGATTGTAAGACCAATGCTTATTCTCCCCCTTCCCCCCCCTTCTCTCATGCTGGTGTGATAGTCCTCTCTCTCTCTCTCTCTCTCACACACACACACACACACACACACACACACACACATGATGAATCACATGGATCATTCTCTATTTCTCAGCATACACAAAATCTTGCAATCAATAACGTTGCATTCTCTCTCTCTCTCTCTCTCTCTCCTCTCTCTCTCTCTCTCTCTTCTCCTCTCTCTCTCTCTCTCTCTCCCACACACACACACACATACGCATACACAATGCGTGCAGGACATCCACAAAAATCATTGGACTCCTACTGTTGAATCATTGAGCTTGCTGCAATTCAGTATTGCAATGCAAATGTGGAAGGCCTTCTTGCAACGCTCCAACACCTCAATGAATGGCACGTCAACTATATCTCTCATACACACACACACACACAAAGGCAACGAGTCTCTCTCTCTCTCTCTCTCTCTCTCTCTCTCTCTCTCTCTCTCTCTCTCTCTCTCTCAGACACACACATACACACACACAAAACACGGATACATGCGTGCAACTATTAAGCTTTGAGCAGTAAGGTTAGAGAGAGATCATTTACGACATGGAAGGTTTGTGCAATCCTACAAAGGGAGGTTCATTAGTACATGGCCACACAAAGATTTTTTGTCTATAAGCCTCGACAATTCTAACTAAGCAAGCTCGACAATCCAAAACATCACGGGTAGCAGCAAGTAGTGAGGGAGAGTGAGACACAAACAATAGAGAGAGAGAAAGAAGACTGATCGGCAAGAAACCAACGTAATTTAAAAATTATGCTCTTTTAGGCAAAGTAAGCCAATGAAAATCTACACACTAACTAAAATTTCCGGTTGATGTAACGAACCACTAAGCTTCGCATGACCATAGCCTTAGATGACACGTGGAGGGAAGTTCCTTCAAAATGCAAAGTAAACCCACCCTTCAAATGGCTTTAAAAAGCAAAAGTACTCAGTGCCTGAAGTGAAATTCCATGGCCTTCCCGAGAACTAAAACTATTATAAATATAAATAAAGTACTAAGTTTTCTACTTTACATTTCTAGGATTCAAAAGTCTTCTCATTTTCTACCTTCTGTTTTTCCATTTTTTAAGGTTTCCTTTGAAATGTAGCTTGAAATGCAGTAGAGCGTGACACTTGGATGTTTTGCTCAAAAATTTTAAGCTCCATTATAAAGAATATAGATAGTACTAAGTATTGTGACTTTTTGACAGAACTAAGAAGTCAAAACTAACTCTTTTTATTTTCTACCATCACTTGACTCGCTACTTACCCTTCACTTTTACATTTCAAACCAAAATAACTCGACTTACCCTTCACTTTTACATTTCAAACCAAATGTTTCTTAAGGTTCTTGAAATGAAGGAGAGAGTGACATATGGATGCCCTCTCCTTCCTTGAAAATTTTAGAGTAATCTTAAGGTTCTTGTGAGTGTAATGTATTGAATGTTGCACCTTGCAACATTCAAGACTTCCATTAGGAATTCTTCTTTCATATTGAATACATACACATGCACCACAGTTGCACGGGCATGGAAGTCCATGCATCAAATTTCCACAATGTCTAAGAATGATCATTTAGCAACAAGGATTGGAAGGAAGCCACAAGCTACACAAAGTTTTCAAGAAAGAAGCAGCAAGCCAATGCCTCAAGGAGCAATAAGTTGATAGGTAAAAACCAAATAATCATTTTTTTGAAAATGTGAAAAAGTTAGCAAAAGAAATAAGGAGCAAGAGATTGCAAATATAGATTCCATTTTGATTCTAACATTGGGACCCAAGGTAAGAAAAAATAAATCTATAAGAGGTGATTTATAGAAAATTTTAAATACTTGTATAAGAGGATAGTGGAAGTAAGTATAAACCATGAAAACCCTAGATATACTGACACACCATCCACAATAGTTGGGCTCATAAACTTGCCAAAGCCAATTGCAAAAACTTCCCAATGGGATAACAAATGTAAAGGTGACTCTTATAAGCTCAATGTAGCACACATATGTTATTAGATGCTTTTGAAATGAACAATGTTTTTGTCTTGTAAGACTAACCTCTTTTGTGCACAAATTTAAATGGTTTTGAGCCACACATTTAGTGACTAGTAACTTTTGTTGAGTGAGCTATAATTATGAAACTAAAGAAAAATGAAGAAGAATGAGGTTTACATTGATTTTTGCACACAACGAACTTACCAAATCAGCAAGCACATAAAGACCATAAATAAGAGGATTTGGTAAGTTCGTTGTAAGCAAAAATCAATGTAGACACAAATAAGTATACATTATGAAAAGTGTTAAAGAAAAAAAAATTGAGAGAATAATGATTAAGAAACCATTGTATTTTCAAAAAATTCAAAAAATCGACCAATAAGTTAAAAAATGTTTAGGTTGATTTTTTAATTTAAATAAAATTTATATTGATTATTATAGTATTTTTTAAGATTAATAAAATATCTAATTGACTAGATTTATTTAAGACTTAAAATAGTATTTCTCAAGTATTAACAACACTTGGTTTGTGTTTGAGTCACAATAGTGGCTTGGCACCCCATTCTATAAAATTGAGTTTAAGATTCTCTATTTTTTAAGAAATCATGATTATAGGCTATCATTAAGGTCCGATGACATAGAGAAAAATTTTAGTATACCATTTATCTCAAAAAAGTGTGAAATAAAAATTTTTGATTTTCTTAAAATAGTAAGAAGCCACACAATTGGCTTTTAAATTTAACATCATACATGTTTTTGAAACCTAAAATCAATCGATTTTTTTTTTCAAAAAAAGTATATGCATAGATTCTCATTGTATATATATCCATGTATTTTTCAAAAAAGTTTCAATGTGCTTTAAGGTTTTAAAGGGGTCTACATAGGATATCAAAATTTTTGAGTGATTTTTGTTCGATTGTACTTAAGAGATGACGCTTAAAAAATAACAATTTTACATAGTTTTTTAATTTTTTTTTTTCAACTCCCTATATCCTTGAGAACAGATCCGTGAACTATGAGAACAAGAATTTACAAATAAGTTGCTTATAGCCAAAGTGGCTCATGTTCACACAACCCTACTATTAAGCTAAGTTGCTTCAAGCCAAAGAACTTATTTATCTTTATTTACCTTATTTATCTCTATTGTTATCTTGGGTAAAAGATAACAATCATTTACTATTTGCTTAAAGGTTTTCTAAGTTTGAGTCTCATTTAACATCTTCATAGCATCACCAAGGTCACAAGGAACACAAAGATTGTATTGTAACAAGTATCTCTTTATTGATGGCAGAATCTATAATACAAACGTCTTTTGGAGGGGGGACCGGCTCCAAGTCCTCAACTATTGTCACGTTCTCTAATACTCTCTCTCAAGCCAAAGAACTTATTTATCTTTATTTACCTTATTTATCTTGGGTGAAAGATAACAATCCGTGTTCACTACTTGCTTAAAGGTTTTCCAAGTTTGAGTCTCATCTAACATCTAGCATAAAAAGTTACGTGACTTTATAGGACTAAACCATGTTTTGTGTTTTCTAATAAATACAGAAATAGATTTTGTTGTACGACATACATAAATAGATTTTGTGTTTAAGTGTTGAAAGATGTTTATAAAGATTGAAATTACGTGTCATTTCCAAACAACATTTACAATGTCTTTGTAGTTGTAGCGAGCCTTATATGAGCTGGACGTTGTATTTTGTTACAAAAGTTTTGTGGAGTCAAAAGGCCATGGCATTTTCTCACATTGTTCTTTCACATATTAGGTGATATTTCTTTGTCAAAGTAGTATTTTTTGAGTGGATTTTATTTGTGGTAATTTAATTTTCAATTGTCTTTAAGCCTTGTGTGAGTGGGACCTTGTGCTTTATGCAAAAAGGTTAAAAGACTGACTACTTTATATCCCACTAGTAAAGCGGCGCCGCCTCCAGTGGTGGCATGGCCCCTCTTTCCCTCACTTGCTCCCCCCCGGCCCCGGCCCCGGCCCCGGCCCCGGCCCCTCCCCACCTTCCAAGATCGTGGCTCACATCAAGCATCTGCCATGCAAGGTGGGTTGTCAAAGAAGCAGTACAATGGCTTAGGTCATGTAGGTGCCGTAGATATGCAGTGGTATAGGGGACAGAGGTATGGTGTCTGATCATGATGGAAAGCTAGGATGTGGTGATCTCTCTCTCTCTCTCTCTCTCTCTCTCTCTCTCTCTCTCTCACACACACACACACACACACACACACCACACACACACACACACACACACACACACACAGACACACACAACCATAGCCACCCAAGCTAGGGGAGGCCGCTCTGTCTATTATAATTGATCTTCCTGCCAACCCTTGTACGTTGAACCCTCTTAGCTGTACATCAATTTAGACATCATAGGACCTACCTCCTCCTCTCATCCAAGCGAGATGTCACCGTGCTAGCCCTTCCAAGAATATTTCACCTCTGAGGTGCATTGGATGTTGATGGTTGGATGTTGGTCAAATGTGTTGGCCCCATATGGTATGATCCGATGCAGCACCTAGCATGTAAGAACCTACAGAGAAACCTACAAAATTTAGAGAAATTAGTGTAAGAACCTTCAAATGTAGTAAATTTACCTTTAATATTTCTCATACATAGGTTTTCTATGTTTCAAGAAAAAAGTTTTTTTTGCAGCATTGGAGTAGTCCAAGGGTAGTGTGTGCTTAGGTGGGGATGTAGGCACAATAGTAGTGTTGGACTTGGCGATGATGCACTCTTCATCTTCATGACTTGTGACGACATCCAGGAGCGGAAGCTCCTCAAGCACTTTTTGTGCTTTATGAAGTGCACCATGTTTGGCATACATGTCGACCAAGGCAGTGCCAAAAGTATGTGTTTACATCTGGAGAGACACCCTCGCTTTGCATTCGCCAAAAGCAACCCAAAACTGCTTGGCCTTGCCCAAGCTGGGCATATCCCGTAATCAGTGCATTCCAAGGGACAACCTCCAAGACACATAAAGCTCCTCAATCACTTTTTGTGCTTTATGATGTGCACCACATATGGCATACATGCCGACCAAGGCAGTGCCAAGCACGACATTTTCTTTTAGCAACCATTGACTAACAATATCATCGTGAACTATTTTGGCCATATCAGCATCTTGGGCACCCCCCACAATTAGTGCATTCCAAGAGACAACATCCCTGATAGGATTGCAAGTATATGTGATTGCATTTGGAGAGATGTCCTCACTCTGGATCTGCTGAAAGCAATTGAGAGCTTCCTCACCTTGACCCTTGTCTTCAAGATGCAAGCATATGTGATTGTATTTGGAGAGACACCTTGGATTTGCATCTGCCAAAAAAACAGCCCAAATCTTCTTGGTCTTGCCACGTTATACATCTCGATCCCCCCCCATATATTTCCCTCATTTACTTTTTTCTCTCTCTCTCTTCTATGTGTGTGTGTGTGTGTGTGTGTGTGTATGTGTGTGTGTGTGTGTGCAATGCCTTGGTCAACATGTATGCACGATGTGGTGCACTTCATGAAGCACAAAAATTTCTTGAGGAGCTTTGTGCCCGGGTATTTTTCTCTTGGAAAGCAATGAAATGAGCTCCAAATCAAATGGAGGGAGAGGGAAAGGATACCTATATTGAGGAATGGGATAAATAATTAATAAATAAATAAAGATAGATAGAGAGAGAGAGAGAGAATAGTTTGATGGGATCAGCTTTCAGACTGAAAGGCACAACATTGACCTCTATGATACTCCTAGAGTCTCGAGTTTTCTCCCCTGGAGTCACCTCTCTCCGTGCACTGCTCAATGCAAGCTACCTCGCCTAGTTGCTACAATAGAAATGATCCTCATTGATTCTTGTGCGTGGGAACACAACCTCCATCGCCTCCATGCAAGCACCTTATTTTGTTTTCTTAAGTGTCTGTAATTTCTCTCTCCCCCCATGTATTGAGAGGAGGAGCTTCTGTCCCCCCCCCCCCCCCCCCCCCCCCCCCCCCCCCCATCTCTCTCTCTCCCACACACACACACACACACACACACACAAGGAAAAATGTGGATAGTTATTGGCCACATTCTCTCTCTCTCTCTCTCTCTCTCTCTCTCTCTCTCTCTCTCTCTTTGAGGCTCTCTCCCCTTTTGAGGTCAATGCTATCACAACTGCCAATTACGCCCGCTGCATTCTCTCCATTTGTAGAAGGTTTATCCGCTCTCTTTCTCTCTCTGTCTCTCTCTCTATCTCTTTCCTCGTAATTGTTGGCAAAAAAATATCTCTCTCTCTCACAAACACATCTAAACACACAAAAGCAGATCCTCAAGCAGATAGTGTTAGCAGTAGCTAACACAGGCTACACCGATTATGCATCAAGTGGGAGATATGCTATGGATGTGACTCACATTGTATAAGTTCTTGGGCTCATTGGGGGTTCCAAAGTTGTATATGCTAACTAGAGGGCTCAATCTTAAACCCATAGTAGAAGGGATTGTGGTGAAAGCCTTTATGCAATTCTTGAGTATCCACTCTTGAGGATCCACTTTTGAGAGCTCTCTCTCTTTTAAGTGTTCACTCTATGGATGGCTTAGCCTTGAGCTTAATGTCCATACTTAAGAGGCTAGTGCTAATCCATTGTAATTAGAGAAGCTTTCTTAATCTAATATCAACTTTCTCATTAGTCTCAATTCTTCTACTCCATTATGTTATGAAGTAGTTTCACCTTTCTCATTATTCTAGATTTGAGTATGTGTGATGACTTCTTACTTATTAGCCACTCTTATTCTTCTATGAGCATTCGATTTGCGATATTTAACATCACTAATTAGGTTGATTAAGTTGGTTCTTAATCTTGTAATTAGTGTGTGTGACCTATTGTTTGCTTGTGTGTGGATAGGTTTTATGAAACTCTAACACCATTCACCTTGTGTATGTAGCTTTTGATGAAGTGCCTTGATTGGCATGTGGTGATTGGAGAGGCCAACACCAATGCAATTAGTGTGTGCTTATCATTAGTGTGCTTTGGGATTCTAGTCTATGGTAAGTCGGACTTCGGTGAACTTAATGTGTGTAGATGATGCTTGATTGATGATGTGATTAGAGTTAGTGATTAATGACTAATCTCTATTGCATTGGATGAGCATAAATTCAATTGCGGTTTGTTAGGAAAGAAAATGCGTCCGGGCTTGCATATGGGTATTGATGCATGAGCGACATTAAATGATATTTCTAGTGTATTGATACACAAAAAATTGGTTTCAATTTGTTTGAGGAATGCTTTAGGATTAAGTAATTTATGGCTTGATGTTGCACACGCATGGTGAATCTCTCTTGTATGAGTCGAATGCCATTTTTTCAAGACCTGTGGGAATGCCCTCTTAACAAAGTAAAAGCATTAAAGAAAATAAAAATAAGGATTTTCCTGATTAGTGCTACTAGAAGATGGGACAAAATTTTGAGGCCATGATGGCCATCGTTTCATGAGGGAGTGGGTTGTTTTTGGAGAGTATGGCGGGGTCCTCACACACGCCACTTGCTTTGGTGGAGCTTGCACGCAGGAAAACACGCTCACAATCTGGCCCAAGTTGACTACCATGATTAGCGTCTTCATTTACATGCTAACACAACAAAACACACACACACACACACACTCCAAATTTAAACGGCCATTTACGACTCCTACTTCTGCGCGACCCCACCCACTTGCCACCGCAGGCTTGGCACGCATACACACACAAAACCTACCTTCAATGCTTGTGAAAATATAACTGCTACCCTCGTTGTTTTCTGCTGTAGGCACCGCCATCCACTAGACTCCGAGCCTTGCTCTGGCCCGCACTGCTCACCTATAGTCGTGCCAACTTTATCACTTTCAGTAGTCTGTCGTCTGGCTCATGACTATGTGCAAGCAGATAAAGCCACACAGACACACACTTTTTCTTGCCTTGGTCTTCGGACCCCACACACACACACACACACACACCACTTACTTGTATCAGTTGCTCGTGTCAAAGATTATGCAACCAAAGAGCAGCATAGCGATTCCCTTTCACCCACTCATCACACTACCTTCAACTTTCTCTCTCTCTATCCCTCTCTTGTCCAGACTCAACCCGCCATGCACGTTCGGCTGCAGCTCAACACATAGGCACACAGACAATCCTTTTCTCTCCTAGCTCCAGCCTGCTCTGAGCTCACACACCCACACTTGCATCTCAATACCCAAAAAATGTAGCCTCTCATGCTATAAGTCATAAGAGAAGGGAGGTCTCCAAAGATTTCTGGGATGGTCCTTATCAGAGATTTGTAAGAGAGATCTAATCTTCCGAGAGACAGCAAGGAGGAGCCAATGGCAGCGGGGGTAGGGCCCGAGAACGAGTTGTGAGACAGCAAGAGGGAGAAGAGGTGGGTGCAGTTTGCGAGGGGACCCAACTCTGGCCATGGCAGACAGGTCTCATCCACCGGGATCCTCGGCACCAACAAAAGCTCATCATCAAGCCCCATACACACACACACACACAGCTCCCAATTCTCTCTCTCTCTCTCTCTCTCTCTCTCTCTCTCTCTCTCTCTCTCTCTCTTCGATCGATTTGCAAAAATGGCAGCATCTCCCCATCTTTACTCCTCAACATCTTGTCGTGTATTTGGCTCTTAGAGCTGGTCTTCCCCGAACCTGCCCTCTCGACACTAACCCAGACCTTCCCCCTCGTTGCGTCATTACTGCTCATTCAACTGGTGATGGCGCTTATCTTATGAAGAAACCCCACACACACACACCACAAGCTCTCGCTCTTCCATCTCGCAGACAACAAAATAAAAAAATGAAAAATACAATAAAAATAAATATGCCTCATAAGCCATGGCTCCCACATCTATCACCTCGGGAAAAAGAAAGAAAAAAAAACTGATCACCATCTTGAATGTGACCAATTGGCCAACAAAAGATAATGATTCAAAGTTAGATTCTAAAGCTGCATAGAAAACTTTGACATAAATGTGATAAGTAATAGCTTTTGGAATTCGGATGTCATAGATGCTTGCTTCATAAGTTATGATTTCCTTATCGTGTGCCTCATTCACTTGGAACTTTCTTTTATGAATTAATTATTGATTATTGCAAAGGGATGTTGATATCAAGTTTCACTGGGCATGTGAGAGATTTTCATTGCTATGAATTGCAATATCTGGCTATTATGATCTACCTCATCATTTAATCAAGGCATACATATGGGTTTTTTGCTATTTGGAGTTATCCTTGATTATTGAGAGAAGAGAATTTTGTGCACTTTATGGTAAAATCTAGGTCTATCTTTCTTGACATGGATGCTTGGATTGTTCAAGATCTCTTTTACACTAAAAAATAAGCTCTTCTTAACATGCAAGCTTCACTTTTAAAAATACCATTGACATTGAATTGGCTCTTGGTCGGACTTTGTGCTTAAGCTTGGTTGGTATTGCTTGTTGCATTTTAGTACTTCATATTAATGTAAAACCATGCAAAGCACTAAAATTGAGCTTCTTTGAATGACCATGAGAGAGCATAAGCTTGGTTGGTATTGCTTGTTTCATTTTAGTACTTCATATTAACGTAAAACCATGCAAGGCACTAAAATTGAGCTTCTTTGAATGACCATGAGAGAGCAGTAAAATTTCGGGCTTGTGATTGATTGTGAATTCTATTAGTGCTTGTGTTGAATTTCCAAATGCTTAAAAGAACTAACATTTGAGTTGTTTTGAAGGGTTGTGGGAAACAAGAACCTTCATTGATACAAGAAAGGGGTCATCATTGCAATATATTGCAAAATGCGGCTAGTTAGAGCCATTCCAATTCTTTGGATTAAAAGTTGTATACATGATGTTAGCTCACAGTTTGGTCTAAAGTGAAAATGTTTTCCTTTGAGCTAGTGTTTACCCAACTTTTTTCAGGGCTCTCAAGAAAAAATTTGGCTATTGAGAGCCGTTTACTTTCATTCCATTAAAAGTTGGTCATCTCTAGCTCATAGATTACTTTTAAATTGAAAATTTCATGTGAGCTAGTTGCTAGCCAACTTTTTGGAAAGCTTTTAACTTGTAAAATTTGACTTTCAAGAGCCACTTCATTTCAGCAAAGTTGCATTATTTTCAGCTCTTGGCTTGTTTTTAATTCCATATTTCATTGAGCTAGAAACTAATCAACTTTGAATCATGCATGAGAGATTGTAAAATTTGCTTATGTAGAAGCTCATTCTCTCTCATGTTTGTTATATATGCATGAATTTTCTATCAAAGAGCACCATGTGCATAACCAAAGGAACTTTTTTCCCTTGGGTTTTTTTTCCATTGGCATATTTGGGTATGCAAGACCCTAGCTTTAGGTTTTCATTAATGTTCTTTTTGCGTGTGCTTTTGGATTTCAATAAAAGGCCTTTGGCGCTTGTGTTTTCACTTAGCTTCAATCAGCTTGGATTGTAATAAAAAGATCAAGAGAATTCTCTACAAAGGGGATGCTTGCTCAAGGATGCTCAAAAGAGCATGAATAGGTGAAATCCTTCCATGATTTTGCTCTTTTGTTCATCTCTCCATTCTCTATGCTTGGCTTAAGTAATTTTTGCTTCTAAGCTATAGTTCTTTCATGTTCAAAAGCTAGGAATCCTAAATTTTCAACACTTTGCTTTGTGAATATTAACAAGTAATGAGCATCAAAGGCCAAATAGGATAAAAAACACGGTGACATGGTAGAAAGCAAGTCCATGGAAGAAATGTTAATAATCATGACACTTTGCTTTGATGCCTATAATTAGAGAAGCTTTCTTAATCTAATATCTACTTTCTCATTAGTCTCAATTCTTCTACTCCATTATGTCATGAATTAGTTTCACCTTTCTCCTTATTCTAGATTTGAGTATGTATGATGACTTATTACTTATTAACCACTCTTATCCTTCTACGAGCATTCGATTTGCGATATTTAACATCACTAATTAGGTTGATTAAGTTGGTTCTTAATCTTGTAATTAGTGTGTGTGTCCTACTGTTTGCTTGTGTGTGGATAGGTTTTATGAGACTCTAGCACCATTCACCTTGTGTGTGTAGCTTTTGATGAAGTGCCTTGATTGGCATGTGGTCATTGGAGAGGCCAACACCAATGCAATTAGTGTGTGCTTATCATTAGTGTGCTTTGGGATTCTAGTCTATGGTAAATCGGACTTCGGTGAGCTTAATGTGTGTAGATGATGCTTGATTGATGATGTGATTAGAGTTAGTGATTAATGACTAATCTCTATTGCATTGGATGAGCATACTCTTGAATCCTCTCATTCGATACATCCGATGCTCATGCTTCTATGCCCTAGCCAGGTTGCCGATCCTAGGATTGATAACTTTGTTGGTCTTGGGTTGATTAGGCTATATGATTGGGTTGATTAGGCTATTCTATGATTGCCCCCAGTAGATGGGACGCTGATCTCTCTCTCTCTCTCTCTCTCTCTCTCTCTCTCTCTCTCTCTCTCTCTCTCTCTCTTTTGAACTCAATGTTGCCATAGCCGCCAATGCCCTACTGTGTTGTCTCCATTTGTAGTAGGTTTGAAGGCCGGACACAAACACAGACACACTAGCAGGACTCTCTCTCTCTCTCTCTCTCTCTCTCTCTCTATCTTTGAGCTCAATGTTTCCATAGCCGTTAATGCCCTACTGCGTTGTCTCCATTAGTAGTAGGTTTGTTGCCTTCATTCCTTGAGTGCCTTGGCTTTCGTGTATACCCACCATTGCCTACTGTGTAGCAAGCCTCACCCTTGCCCTTCCCCCTCTAGCATTGCCAAGTAGCTTGGGTGCCTTGCTATGACATACCACATCACTGCATACCCTCTATGTAGTGTGAGGAACACCCCTCAATGCCACCCCATTTTGTGCAGCACCCCTCATGCACGTGTAGGGCCAATATCCACAATCTGCCACTTTTTAATGTAGCTTGGTTGCCAGCTGGCTCTAACAACTCGTAGCATTGCACACCATTTTCTATGCCAGCCTTTGCGTACTCGACTAGAGTGTTACCAAACGGCAAGCGAACATTCTCGAGCAAAGAAAAAATCGAGCGACTTTGTCATAAGCATTGAGACTTGTTATTGGTAGCAACACCATAAGAAGCAAAGGGATTGAACTCGATGGGTTATAAGAAGCAAAGGGATTGGTAGCAATACTATGGGTACCCAATGCTTTGCAAAAATTTATTTTTACTATTATACTATTCATTGAACCAAGATACTAAATAGATGTCTAAGTTTTGAAAACATGAGGCACATTATCTCTTGAAACCAACAAGAATTGAGTTCAAACTAGAAGCCAATCAATTTCTTTTTTAAGATAAGCATATAAATAATGTTATACAAATATATACCCACCTTTGAGTGACATACCTAGGTTGAATGAGTAGTCTTTAGCACCATGCTTATTATCACCTTTGGTTATTACTTCTGATGAAGTCCTCTATTTGGAAATGACATGTTCTAGCCTCATATTTCATCTCCTCAAAGTCAAGGGATAACACAACATCTTTCACAAACTGGGGAAGTCCTATATCAAGTTGGAGGCTCGTGATTGGAGCTAGCTCTCACCTATATTCTCTAGAGTAGTATCTCTCTTTGAAGACAACTAGAAATTACAAAATATGTCTACCTTCTTTTCATGTCGCATCCTATCAATATTGTAGGCACAACTTATGTTTTATGAGTTTTTTCTCCCCATGCCGTGAAAGTATGCCCTTCCATAGGGAAGTGTAGATGCTACTTTTGAGTGCCTCTCTTTTGAAAGTGTAGTGGTCATTCAAATAATTACACTTCTTCTTTCATATTGCAATGAACTGATTGGGAATCAGTTTGTGTATTTAGTGTGTGAAAGGAAGCAAGTTTGACTTTTAAAGACATAAAACAAAACATAAAATTTATTAAAAAATGAGCGATGCTAACATTTCTAAATAGAAAAGTATAGTGTAGGATTCATAAACTTAGGGTGTTTACATACCTTGGTGCCTGCCAATCCCATCATTTTTCTTAGGTAAAGTGCCTTACGTGTCTGTTAGACTTCAAGTATAACAAAGTAGGGCCCCATTGCAGTGACTTGCTGGTAACCTATTGGATAGTTTGTTTGGTTGATAGGAGGCAGGTCCCATATTCAAGTGTTTTGACTCTCAAAGCTATGGAATCCCTTTTTTTTGAGGACGAATTCAGAGGATGCCATGAGTAGCCAAAACGACGGAATTCTTGGTGCATTCGTGATGGTGGAACCCTATATGGAAGTGTGTAAAGTACCTAATACATATTGCGAAAAGAGCTTAAAGCTTCCTCACTATATAATGATGAGAGGAAATTTAAATTAAGTTGACTATACATACGGGTAGAAATCTGTACCAACATGGATGATTAAGTAGTGCAAATTGGGGATAAAACGCAAGCGCTCTCTCTCTCTCTCTCTCTCTCTCTCTCTCTCTCAGTAGTGCTCGAATAACACCAAACAACTGAATGAAAGTGCAACGTGTTCAAGACTCCAATAGAATTTTGTTTTTAATCTTTTTTTTATATAATCAAATTCATAAAAAGATGTTGACCGAGCTACCTTATGACATCTAACTGCAAGCGCGGATCACTGCATGCCTGTGTGTTGAGGGGGACTAAAGCACTAAACCTGCGCTACCTCATGACAACTGCATGTACGCTACATACCTTTAACGAGGATGCCCCTCTTACACATTACTCATGACACATACCAATGTCCAGCACGAGGAGCTGACATGCTTATACATTACCTGCCAGCTTGACGACTCTAATACCCTCACCCCTCGGCCTGCCCTGCTACATATATAATTTGACACGGCTGGTAGCATGTTGTTTGTCATGGTCCTCCGAGCTCCCCTCAATATCTATAAGCTCATTGCGAGCTGGATCTATACTAGCTGCTTCAAGATGATGCACTGCTCCCGGCCAATCATGACGGCACCTCACTCAATATGGATGGCGTTGTACCCCAGCAATATGCCGCTATGGCTGGATCGTCCGACACATCCTTGCTTTGCAAACGTCCAAGATGAGGGTGCGCGTTGCACCCTCAAGAACGAAGCCAGGCTCCCTTCCCCACTTCAGCAGATGGACCCCCTCCGTGGTGCACGCAGTGAGGCAATTCTATTGCCGAAGATTCTAGCCTTGCAGAAGAGAGAAATGCAAGGATCCCATCCGCATTACCTTTCATTGCCTCAACAACCAGACTTATATATAACACCAACTCCTTGAAGCGTTTATGGTTACTTCATCTGCATCGTCTCTCTCTGTCTGCAAGTCACAGAATCTCTCTCTCTCTCTCTCTCTATCTCTCTCTCTCTCTCTCTCTCTCTCTCTCTCTCTGATCATTAGTTTCTCTCTGATCATTAGTTTCGTGTTCACAGAGCAGCTCCAAATCCCCCAACGAAAACATCAAACAAGCATTATTAGCCCGAAGGTTCATGTTGAAGAGCCACGTCGCGAGGCACCATGATATATGACAAACGTAAACATATAATCAGCAGCCCTGGCCCCCGCAAACCACAGCGTCATGCACCTTCATCAATGACATCCAATGCTGGCATCTTGCATTCTATGGTACCGTGCAAGAGCAGGCAACAGCTCGTACGATCTCCAGGTTCCCAGACGGGGCAGATCCAGCTTGCACGAGCAGCAGCTCGTGATGCAAACTCTAGCTGCTCCTTGGACAACGATCAAATAGAGGCGCAGATCAGCAAAGCCTTATACTTGATCACTTGCAGATCAGCAAATCGTTTTGGAACACCATATTTCTAAGCTAGAACTTATACCTCAGGACACCCGCCTGAAGGCATCCGTGTCGGTGCGGATGGCTACATGCAGTTGAGGGGGAGGTAGACTAAATCAGAAAGCCGCAATTCCTTGCCACTTGCATCCAAGCTGCTCGCTCAGATGCGTAACTCTTGCCAATACATACCAAGTTGTCAAAGCTCATGGACAGCTGACACGTTGTAGAAAAAGATGTTGCCGAGCTACCTAATGACACCTGTCTGTAGTCGGCATTGATGGGTACATGCAGACTAATTATGAAGAAACCCACATTTCTATGCCGAGCTACCTCATGGTACCTGCCTGTAGGCATCCGCGTCGGCGCGGGTGGCTACATGCAGTTGAGAGGGAGGGAGACTTATGTTACCAAACTCAATAATACTGGTAGTTTCATTATTAAACAGACAGAGAATGGATCCTTCTTTCGCAAATTGAAAGACTTTCACATTTTGATTGGTTTTCAAAAGTTTGACATGCATAGGGATTGAACTCGAATGCATAACCCATCGTTTCTAGTCCGATTAGGCTACCCACTCGGGGAAATCACGGACGTTGATAGCAAAACCTGCATTGCATATATAAAAAAGGAAAGCTTGGTCATCATCTCCTCCACTTGGTCTGCCTGGCGCAATGCGCATAGCTGTCCTTCTATCGACGAACACTCCTACCTCCCCTACATGCTCACAGCCTCAAGCACCACTTGCCCCTTGACATCTCTATCCACCTGCCTCCCTTGCACGCTCAACCGCCAACTGATCCTCACCTTTTGCCTTTCCTCTTTAAAAAAAATTGAGTATCCCCTCAAGATTCCCGCTGTTTCAACATTTTTCACAATCGAGGGCACATACTGGTAGGTTCGTTATTTAACAGACAGAGAATCTACAGAGATCCTTCTTTCGCATATTGAAAGGCTATCACATTTCGATTGGTTTTCAAAAGTTTGACATGCATAGGGATCGAACTCGAGTACATAACCGATCGTTTCGTTTCTGATTAGGCTACCCACTCGGGTAATCGTGAATGCTGATAGCAAAACCTGCATTGCATATATAAAAAAGGAAAGCTTGGTCATCGTCTCCTCCACTTGGGTCTGACTGGTGCAATGCGTATAGCGTCCTGCTATTGACAAACACTCTTGCCACCCCTACACGCTCAGAGCCTCAGGCACCACTAGCCTTCTCCATCCGCCTGCCTCCCTTGCATGCTGAGTCGACAACTGACCCTCACCTTTTTCCTTTCCTCTTTAGAAAAAAGTGAGTATCCCCTCAATATTCCCACTATTTCGACATTTTTCACAATCGAGAGCACATACTATTACCAAACTCAATAATACTAGAAAGTTACAAGTTGTCAAAGCTCATGACAACTGACACGGTGTAAAAAGATGCTTCAATCATCAATGAAGAAGTGTTGCCTTGTGTTGAACTTTTCATGACCTGCAACCCAAGAATCCACGCTTTCTCATGTATAAGGGCAGTTTCGCACGCCCCAGTAGAGAGGGTAAAGGTGAGGTAGGCTAATCTGGACAACAATCTAGTAACTTGCAATTTTGGACCCATGGATGAAAATTACTAAATAGCTAGGCCTCTCTTGAAGGAGTTACTTTTTTCTCCTACTATGGGAAGGGATATTTATTTTTATTTTTTAATCTACTAGGCCACATAACTTTGACTTCAAATCGGAAGTACATTAATAGGCTTATCAATATACCTTATAAAGATTTGTACTACTTGCTCCTAAAATCTTGCATTGGATTGTCATGCTTATGAGTTTCTATATCATGGTGCTCTAACTAATGGAAAAGGGTACAAGAAGAAGTAGCTATTAGGATGAATATGCAACTATACCTTAAAACATAAATATGAAGTTGGCATACAAATGATATGGACTATTAAAAAAATGCTTTGGACATATTAATGGAAATGGGGACAAATTATTTTGGTACGTTCTAGTTGTTTAAGTGAGAGTAGTTGGTGCTTTGGAAACATATATAGTTATGGTGAGTTATGTAACCTTAAGAAAACACATGTTGGGATCCTAAAAACATGGGTTTTGTTTCTTGTGGCCGCGTTGTACTTTAAATGTGGATTAACATCATAATTTTTTATGGGTATAAAGATATTGGTAGTTGCTACAAAATAATTGTTTCCATTGCTACATCAAAGAGAGTATAAATTCTAGATTGTTGATCATCATCTTTATTCACCAAGTATAAATGTATAACCCCTCAACATACATATATTCCAAAGATCGTTGTAAGCTAAAACTATGTTTTCAACTTGGCTACCACCATGTACCACTTAACTTCAATATTTTGTGCTTTATTTGAAAATCCTCCATAAGTATAGATTCCAAAGATTCTTGTAGTCAATGATTGTACCTTCAACTAAGCTTCCAATATCTATTGCTTAAGTTAAAGTATTGAGGTACTTAATTGCACAAAGTTTCTCGGGTTTGCATAAGCTCGAGAAGTTTTGCTCGGAGTATGGATTTCCTCGACCAAAAGTCAATGCAGTGTCTATAGAAACTCACAATGAGCTATCTTCTATGATAGATGAGTATGCTACTGACCCTGACTTTAAAGATGTAATGTCAGCCCTTGGTTTGGGGAAGAAAGAGGAACCATTCACCTTGCAAGATGGTTATCTTCTCCATGGAAATAGGCTATGTGTTACCCACTCCCTTTGTGACAAAATTCATGTATGAATCCCATGCTCCTCCCTATGTGGGACATAGAGGCATTCAATCTACTCTTCAAGGAGTAGAGGCATACTTATATAGGCCTACCATGAAAGTGGACATAGAAGAGTATGTTTCAAAATGTTTGGTATGCCAGAAGACTAAGTATGATAGAGGGAAGAAACCTGGATTACTCTAGCCATTGCCCATCTCTAATTCACCATGCGAGATTATATCCATGGATTTTATCTTTGGATTACCCAAGTCTATCCATGGAGATACGGGAATATGGACAATAGTCGACAGATTTAGCAAGCAAGCACACTTTATTCCTGTCAAAAAAACTATTAAGGCACACCAAGTGGCAACCATCTTCATATCTCTGATTTTCAAACACCATGGATTACCAATATCCATTGTGTCAGATAGAGATCCTAGAATGACTAGTAATTTCTGGAAAGGTCTCTTTGAGAATCTAGGTACAAGATTGAATTTCTCTTCAGCCTACCACCCACAAACGGATGGCCAAAGTGAGATAGCAAATCTTACGATACTAAAGATTTATGTTACAAAAGTAGATCAACAATCACAATGGAAGAAGTACATACCCCTTGTAGAGTATGCGTACAATAATATTGTCCATACTACTACACGAAAAGCACCTTTTGAGATCATAGAGGGAAGACCTAAAAGTCCCTTGCTACTTAAAGTACATAGTAAGATCTTCGTTGCACATGAGTATATCCGTGCCCTACAAGAATCTTTTCAAAAGGTTAAGGAGGCTATATCCATCTCTCAACAAAGGAAAAAAGCTGGTGCTGACAAGCACAGAAAGGCCTTAACGTTCAAAGAAAATGATTGGGTCTTACTTAAGTTTCGCGAGGCTCAATTGAGGCAAACGATGGGCAAAAATCCTACGGGCAATCAAAAGTATTATGCTAAATTAGCAAAAAGATACTACGGTCCTTTTCAAATCTTGAAGCCAATCAATGACATGGATTATCAACTTAAGTTTCTTAGCCATTGGCTCATACACAATGATTTTCATGCAAGCCTACTTAAGCTCTATAAAGGAGAGCCACCAAGGGAAACAATTATTGAGACCCTCCAGAAATCAAAGACCAAGAAGAGGTGCTACAACCCCGAAGCTATCCTTCGGCATGAAGACAAAGTACTATGGCATGGTAAGATTATCCGACTATATCTTATTAAGTTCAAAAATTATCCTTTTGAAGATGCTAGATGGATGCAAGGAATACAGCTTAAGGATAGTATGAACCTTGTCCAACGCTTACAATGCTGCACTAGGGTAAGCAAATATAAATTCTTTCAAAATGAACAATGTTTTTGTCTTATAAGACTAATTCTCTTTTGTGCACAAATTTAAATGGTTTTGAGCCACACATTTAGTGACTAGTAACTTTTGTCGAGTGAGCTATAAAGTAGAAGAATGAGGTCTAGATTGATTTTTTCACACAACGAACTTACCAAATCAGCAAAAATCAATGTAGACACAAATAAGTATACATTATGGAAAGTGTTTGAAGAAAAAAAATTGAGAGAATAATGATTAAGAAACCATTATATTTTCAAAAACTTCAAAAAATTGGCCAATAAGTTAAGAAATGTTTAGGTTGATTTTTTTTAATTTAAATAAAAATGATATTGATTATTATAGTATTTTTTAAGATTAATAAAATATCTAATTGACTAGATTTATTTAAGCATACCTTGCAAGAGCACTTAGAATAGTATTTCTCAAGTATTAACAACACTTGGTTTGTGTTTGAGGCACAATAGTGGCTTGGCACCCCATTCTATAAAATTGAGTTTAAGATTCTCTATTTTTTGAGAAATCATAATTATAGGCTATCATTAAGGTTTGATGACATAGAGAAACATTCTAGTATACCATTTATCTCAAAAAAGTGTGAAATAAAAAAATTGATTTTCTAAAAGTAGTAAGAAGCCACAAAATTGGCTTTTAAATTTAACAGCATACATGTTTTTGAGCCTTAAAACAAATCGATAGTTTTTTTTAAAAAAAATAGTATATGTATAGATTCTCATTGTATATATATCCATGTATTTTTCAAAAAAGTTTCAATGTGCTTTTAAGGTTTTTAAGGGGTCTACATGGGATATCAAAACTCTTGAGTGATTTTTGTTTGATTGTACTTAAGAGATGATGCTTTAAAAAAAACAATTTTACATAATTTTTAATTTTTTTTTTCAACTCTCTATATCCTTGAGAACAGATCCCTAAACTATGAGAACAAGAATTACAAATAAGTTGCTTATAGCCACAAAAGTGGCTCATGTTCACACAACCCTAGTGTTAAGCTAAGTTGCTTCAAGCCAAAGAACTTATTTATCTTTATTTACCTTATTTATCTTGATTGTTATCTTGGGTAAAAGATAACAATCTTTCATACCTGCTTAAAGGTTTTTCAAGTTTGAGTCTCATTTAGCATCTTCATAGCATCACCAAGGTCACAAGGAACACAAAGATTGTATTGTAACAAGTCTCTCTTGATTGATGGCAGAATCTATAATACAAACTCCTTTTAGAGGGGGACCGGATCCAAGTCCTCAACTATTGTCACGTTCTCTAATACTCTCTCTCTTTCAAAAGTATTGTTCATGCCAAATTAATTAAGTAATATGTTTATGTTGCTACCATCAATTAAGTTCACACCCTATGTTCTCAAATAATCTCACAAAAATGCTCACTCTAATTCTCTTAATTCCGTTATTCTCGAAGTTTATAGGCCATTTCCATTACATTTTACCACTAGTATTTTGATATTTATCTTTAGTTTATTTTAGGATCAAGCACTTTATATGCAACATCCATCATGTTACTTCTTATGCGTCTTTGATGATAGCTCTTACAACATTGGCTCTGCAGTTGAGGGCCCTGATGATAGGCTTGCACCTACTCAAGCTTGGCCTTTCATTACCATTTTGAGTAGAAATAATTCTTACTAAGCCTTGGGGAAATTCTTAGCTAAGTGGTGAAGAATATGCACAACATGCACTATGGTTGGACAAAGACTAGGCACAGCATGCACTACTCTTGATTAGAGTCTAAAGGAAATTACTTCAATCAATGTGGACCAAACAATTCAAAAGGGCAATACGTTTTTCTTTTGACTCTCATTAGGAGAAAAGAAAAAACCTTGCCAGGTGGACGTGGAGCGATTTTGATTTGGGAAAATTATAAAAATACCTTTTAAATTTCAAAAATTCCCAAAACACCCTTTAACTAGTTTGGTCAAACTGTTCAAGATTTTCTGGTCTTTATTCCTTTTTGACAATTGAGATCCGTTTTGTGTGCTTAGCATGTAATTTTTCACAATTTGCCTCGTAAAAAAAGGCGATTATAATAATGAAACGATTCATCTCGCAAGCTGCATAACCAACTCAAATTCTAGTTTTAGTATCTTGTATTGATAGACAATCAATCTTATGAAAAGCTACAAACTTTTTTATCTTTGGAAAAACTCAATCTCATGACCAGGGGTATTTTGGGGATCTTGGAAAATATGAACCGCATTTTGGAAATTTATAAGTGCAAGGCGCACATGGCAGAGAGATAGGAAGAGAGGAAAGATTTTTCATAGGAGAGACACAGTGGCAGGTGACACATGTAGATGCCACCAGAGGAAGTGCCGGATGGAGCCATATGAAAAATCTGTGTGTGTGTGTGTTTGTGCAGCACGCTCCGTGCCTCGATGTTGCACCAACAAAGCTCTCTGGATGTGATTGAATAGTGATGAAGCTGTAGATAGCATGTGTGCATGTGGGAATCACCTACAAATGGGTCTGGAGATGATTTTGCCGGTTGGGGTTGGTGGGTGTTCGTTCTGGTGATTGTAAAGTGCCCTTTGTCGGGTTCAATGATGAAATTGACCTTGGTCAACCTCGTCGCATTTCTCAAGCTAGCTCTGTGTTTGGCGGGCTAGGACCGTCTCGATCTCTCTAACTATTGTGAGCTCCATGCCTTGGTGTCCATTTGCATCCTTTGCACCGGCTCTCTCTCTCTCTCTCTCTCTCTCTCTCTCTCTCTCTCTCTCTCTGAGTCTGGTTTGTTTGCAAGGGGGCCTGCTTGCCATGCACTGGTCGTTTCTGTGTAGAGAAGCACATAGGAGTGCGACAAGCTAATGGTTATCACCATCGTTAGGCAACCGACCGCCGGGGGGGGGGGGGGGGGGGGGGTGTTAAAGCTTTCGTGAGACGCATCTCTAGTGCAGGGATTTTTTTAAAAAATTTGAGAGAATAATGATTAAGAAACCATTATATTTGCAAAAAATCGGCCAATAAGTTAAGAAATGTTTAGGTTGATTTTTTTTAATTTAAATAAAAATTATATTTATTATTTTAGTATTTTTTAAGATTAATAAAATATCTAATTGACTAGATTTATTTAAGCATACCTTGCAAGAGCACTTACAATAGTATTTCTCAAGTATTAACAACACTTGGTTTGTGTTTGAGCCTTAATAGTGGCTTGGCACCCCATTCTATAAAATTGAGTTTAAGATTCTCTATTTTTTGAGAAATCATAATTATAGGCTATCATTAAGGTTTGACGACATAGAGAAAAATTCTAGTATACCATTTATCTCAAAAAAATGTCAAATAAAAAAATTGATTTTCTAAAAATAGTAAGAAGCCACAAAATTGGCTTTTAAATTTAACAGCATACATGTTCTTGAAACCTAAAACAAATCGATAGTTTTTTTTTTAAAAATAGTATATGCATAGACTCTCATTGTATATATATCCATCTATTTTTCAAAAAAGTTTCAATGTGCTTTTAAGGTTTTTAAGGGGTCTACATGGGATATCAAAACTCTTGAGTGATTTTTGTTTGATTGTACTTAAGAGATGATGCTTTAAAAAAAACAATTTTACATAATTTTTTTTTTTTTTTTTCAACTCTCTATATCCTTGAGAACAGATCCCTAAACTATGAGAACAAGAATTACAAATAAGTTGCTTATAGCCACAAAAGTGGCTCATGTTCACACAACCCTAGTGTTAAGCTAAGTTGCTTCAAGCCAAAAAACTTATTTATCTTTATTTACCTTATTTATCTTGATTGTTATCTTGGGTAAAAGATAACAATCTTTCACTACCTGCTTAAAGGTTTTTCAAGTTTGAGTCTCATTTAGCATCTTCATAGCATCACCAAGGTCACAAGGAACACAAAGATTGTATTGTAACAAGTCTCTCTTGATTGATGGCAGAATCTATAATACAAACTCCTTTTAGAGGAGGACCGGATCCAAGTCCTCAACTATTGTCACGTTCTCTAATACTCTCTCTCTTTCAAAAGTATTGTTCATGCCAAATTAATTAAGTAATATGTTTATGTTGCTACCATCAATTAAGTTCACACCCTATGTTCTCAAATAATTTCACAAAAATGCTCACTCTAATTCTCTTAATTCCGTTATTCTCGAAGTTTATAGGCCATTTCCATTACATTTCACCACTAGTATTTTGATATTTTTCTTTAGTTTATTTTAGGATCAAGCACTTTATATGCAACATCCATCATGTTACTTCTTATGCGTCTTTGATGATAGCTCTTACAACATTGGCTCTGGAGTTGAGGGCCCTGATGATAGGCTTGCACCTACTCAAGATTGGCCTTTCATTACCATTTTGAGTAGAAATAATTCTTACTAAGCCTTGGGGAAATGCTTAGCTAAGTGGTGAAGACTATGCACAACATGCACTATGGTTGGACGAAGACTAGGCACAGCATGCACTACTCTTGATTAGAGTCTAAAGAAAAATTATTTCAATCAATGTGGACCAAACAATTAAAAAGGGCAATACGTTTTTCTTTTGACTCTCATTAGGAGAAAAGAAAAAACCTTGCCAGGTGGACGTGGAGCGATTTTGATTTGGGAAGATTATAAAAATATCTTTTAAATTTCAAAAATTCCCTAAACATCCTTTAACTAGTTTGGTCAAACTGTTCAAGATTTTCTAGTCTTTATTCTTTTTTGACAATTGAGATCCGTTTTGTGTGCTTAGCATGTAATTTGTCACAATTTGCCTCGTAAAAAAAGGCGATTATAATAATGAAACGATTCATCTCGAAAGCTGCATAACCAACTCAAATTCTAGTTTTAGTATCTTGTATTGATAGACAATCAATCTTATGAAAAGCTACAAACTTTTTTATCTTTGGAAAAACTCAATCTCATGACCAGGGGTATTTTGGGGATCTTGGAAAATCTGAAGCGCATTTTGGAAATTTATAAATGCAAGGCGCACACGGCAGAGAGATAGGAAGAGAGGAAAGATTTTTCATAGGAGAGACACAGTGGCAGGTGACACATGTAGATGCCACCAGAGGAAGTGCCGGATGGAGCCATATGAACAATCTGTGTGTGTGTGTGTGCAGCACGCTCCTTGCCTCGACGTTGCACCAGCAAAGCTCTCTGGATGTGATTGAATAGTGATGAAGTTGTAGATAGCATGTGTGCATGTGGGAGTCACCTACAAATGGGTCTGGAGATGATTTTGCCGGTTGGGGTTGGTGGGTGTTCGTTCTGCTGATTGTAAAGTGTGCTTTGTCGGGTTCAATGATGAAATTGACCTTGGTCAACCTCGTCGCATTTCTCAAGCTAGCTCTGTGTTTGGCGGGCTAGGACCGTCTCGATCTCTCTTACTATTGTGAGATCCATGCCTTGGTGTCCATTTGCATCCTTTGCACCGGCTCTCTCTCTCTCTCTCTCTCTCTCTCTGAGTCTGGTTTGTTTGCAAGGGGGCCTGCTTGCCATGCACTAGTCGTTTCTGTGTAGAGAAGCACATAGGAGTGCGACAAGCTAATGGTTATCACCTTCGTTAGGCAACCGGCCGCAGGGGGGGGGGGGGGGGGGGGGGGGGGGGGGGGGGGTGTTAAAGATTTGGTGAGACGCATCTCTAATGCAGGGATCTTGAGTTGGGTGGGGGAGGAAGCTCTTTATCTTCACGGTAACATGGGGAAAAGTGGAGGGTATGGTTTTGCAAGCTAATGAAAAGGTATCTTGTTGACTAATTAAGTAATTGGGAGTACCTAGACCCATTAGGTCTCCCCAATCTTGGAAAACTAAAATTGTTTTAAAACATATTAAGTGCATAAGTGAAGGGTGAGTTCACGAAAAGAAAAGACACATGAAGGTGGAAAGTCAAAAGACGAATGAAGATGGAAAGCCAAAAGACAAATGATGATGGAAAGTCAAAAGACCTTTTGTGTCCATATAAATAGGTGTTTCTCTGCTCTTTTATTTTTCCTTCAGTGTTTTCTTGTGAGTTCTCTTTACTGTTTTCCCCCGTCTCTCTCTCTCAGACACACATGCACACACACACACACACACACAATGTTGTATTCATCTTTGTTAGGTAATATTGTTGCAAATCTATGCGCTTCGTCATTGTCGTTACGTGCTATAGATTAATGCATTGTTTTTTAGTGGAATCTTTGAATTAGGAGCACCATTATTGTTTTTGAAGCCATTAGGAATACCTTTTAATTGGGAGTACGTAGACCCAGTAGGTAAGTGGAGTGCCACATAAATTTGTGTTAAAAGAGGTGGGAGACATTGAGTAGAGCCAACATGAGTAGAAAATGTCAAACAAGGAGGGCTTTCAATCAGCGTGAGGGATGTCAGTATTGAAGCTTGGCACCATCATAAAATGGATAGAGACTAGTAAGGATGGAGCTCTATCCAGTCTTAGGTGGGTTCAAGCATGCAAGAGAAGAGAGAGGAAGAAGATATTGCATGGCTATGCTACACCATGGAGGAGGGGTAGCTAAGAGAGTTGTTAGATAGAGAAAAGAGAGAAGAGAAGAAACGAGGAGAAAAAGTAGTATACAAATGAGGAAAAAGAGAAAAGGTACTAGCTAGAGCCTAGAGGTGGGGTGAGGAGGGAGACAAATGGTGTAGGGAATGGTCCTTCAGTGACCATTCCCCGAAATAATTGTGATCACATGGTGAGCGATGAGGAGACTGTGAGCCATGGCGGGAGCAATTATTTCATGGGAATGGTCATTGAGGACCATTCCTGGCCGTCAAGGATCATGGGAGAGGGGGACCAGCACTCGCAGCACCTATAGGGACCTGTATCACTCTACAGATCTGCCCTTTGCTCGTTCAACAGAAATTGCTTGACAATGCTAACATGCATAGCCTATATGGATTCCAGGGGCTGAGGTGGTGGTTTCTGAGCGATAGAGTGCAAGCCAGATATCATGCATATTGAGTTGTCAAGCTGTGAACTCATTCTGGCTACTGAGTTGTTTCATTTTGATTGGATGTAGCCCATCAATATTCTCGTAGCTGAAGTGTCACTCATCCGACGATGCTACCTCCTCATTCCACGCAGGAATGGCAACTGAATAGAGGGCTGTGATAAGTGCCCCCCCTCCCCATGACCTTGATGGTAAAAGTGGGGTGCATAATATGTGAGGAGGGGTGGGGTATGCAAAGATACCAATAATAATACCATGGTGTGTCATGGGATATTAATGAAGAGGGGAGCGTTGTCGGGGGTTGAAGGGTTTGAAGATGAGCCAAGACAGCACCGGGCTGCTAGCTGTGAGAAAAGTGAGGAGAGGAAGAAGCACCACACCATACGGTAGACCAATAGTTGCCTTCTTGAAATAAAATTATGTATGAAAACAAAAGGATATGCTAATCATGAACAAGATAAGATGCATGTTGACCTAGCGGCATCGTTATCAGCACCATAATGTAATTAAGTTGTAGAATATGGAGTTTAAACTCCCTTACAACAGGTTAACCCAGTTGATTACAGATAAATAGAGAAATTATCCAAGGGAGATACGTAGAGGAAGTGTAAGCCGATGCGGTCGATGTGATCTCGATGATGCCGCCGGCTCCGCCTCCCAAAGTCCTCCTCCTCTTGATCTTCTTTCCCTTCAAAAACTCTCTGATCTCTTCTCTCCTTGATCTTGCTCCCTCTAAAAAAACCTTCTCGCTCAATAATCTTCAACAATCTTAAAAAAATGGCTAAAAATTTATTTTATAGCCCCCTCTGCTTGTTTTTTGGTAAGTACCCTTATTACATGTCAAACTACTCCTTTTATAGAGATCCGGGCACTTGTCCTTGCATTGTATGTGGAACTTCCCCTTAGGGGAGTGACTTCTCTCTCTCTCTCTCTCTCTCTCTCTCTCTCTCTCTCTCTCTCTCTCTCTCTCTCTCTCTCTCTCTCTCTCTCTCTCTCTCTCTTTCTCTCTCTCTTTCCTTTCTCTCTCTGCTTTATACACCGCGGGGAGGACCCCTTGCACTAGCTATATCGCTAGTGAAGCTCCCCCTCTCCCTTCAAAAATGGTGGCGCGAGAACCTGTCTGAAAACTACTGCCATGTCATCATCCGCTCATCATGTCGCTACTGCCAAAATAGCCAGCGATAAGCCCCTGGCGGCGTAATCAATTGCCGCGTGCACCAACATCTTGAAGTACAACTACGAGCTCACCGGATAGTAGTGCCACGGGCGCAACCCGCCACATCCAGGGCTCTCAAGGCTCCACACCCCTCAGTGTTGCTTAGCGTAGTGCCTCTTGGTACATATATACCATGCTGCCCTCATTGGGCTCCTCGCATGTGGGATTATTCCCACTCCTCCCCCCATCTTGCCACGTGGCAGCAGAAGGGCACTCTTAGCCTCAAGCCCTCACAACTTCCCCCAAATTGGCCTTTGTTTTTTTTTGGTTGCTCAGTTCCTCTTTCCATAATCATCTGCTCAGGACTCCTCTTGCAAATATGTAAAGCCATGCGTATAGACCTGGTTCCCGACCATGGTCCATGTAGGAACCACCCCATTTCAATCTTGTTGGGACCGCAATAATCCGAGACGATCAAAACTTCAAAAAAACACCTGCAGCAACTTCAACCTCACTGCTCCAGACTTCGATTTTGCATATGTTGTTGTTTGGGACTCCGATTGAAGCACCACCAATTCTTGCTAATACCACTTGATGTATACTACCTTCTCGAACAGTTTCAAGGCAAAAAAAAACACCAAAAGGAACAATTTTTGATGCAGTCGGGCCGGCACATAACTTGCCCCTGCCAAAACTTTCTCTGCTAATATCTCTCCACCTTGGCTTCGTTTGCCAATCTGAAAAGACCAACAAGATCCATAAATCAAGCACTATGTATCTATACACTGAAACCGCCTTTGACCATCTGTCCCTATCTGCCCTATTCGTCTCCACCGATCTTCAACCACTTCCAGTTTTAAACTGCAATAACTTTCTTACCAGGGATCCGTTTGATGAGACGTAAAGACAGGCCTGTACAGAACTTCAAGTACTACAATTCTAATCAATAAAATCCCAGCTATGACCATTTCAAGAATACTCTCTTTTACTGTAACAAGGAAACTTTTGGCCCTTTTTAATCGCATTCAACATACTTTTAGCTTAAAGTTGGCTTCTTATCAAGCCCTGACCACTGATCACTAATACATAGCCTTTAATGAAGCTTAATCTGCATCCCTCTACTTACTTTCTCTCCATGGAAGTGGAACTGCACGACAACGTGCAAATGGGAAAATAAAGGGGCAATCTAATAGAGGAAATGGTTGAGATTTCCCAAAAACTTATATCTTTTTCTTTTTAATAGAAATTCTTTTTAGAAAATTTCATTGGATCTTATTGTTAACTAAGTCAACGTTAGTTAACAAAAGCTGCTAAAAGACCAAAGACGTACAGATGCACATCGAAGATCAACAGGAAGAAGCAGTAAAAATTGGAGTTACACATTTTTCACATTTTTCCAAAATGGTCATGTATTGTAAATTCCCGATTTATTTTAAGCCATTGTAATATTTTAATGTGTTATGGGCTCAATGGGAGTTCCAAGCTGTAAAGAACACGTCAGTTAGTGTGCCTAGGTTGCAGATTCAATAAGTGGTGGAGCCCTAAAGACCTTGGACGTCCGGACATTGCATATTTTTACCCTAGGTATATAAGGCTATCTGTAAAAGAAATTAGAGTTCTCAACCTCATTTTTTGAGAGTGCTCTTTGATGAGAGATCTTGAGGTGTGTGGCTATGGAGTCCTTGAGCTTCTCCTTGCTCATGTGACTTGATTAACACTAATCAATGCTTAATTCTCTTTCACTGTGCCTCTCTCATGCTTCTTATGATTGGTAATGATGCTTTGATTAGCTAGATCGCAAGTAATTAGTGCTTAATCCCTCTCTAATCTTATGTGATTTCCCTCTTTTGCTTGTGTGTGCATGTAGCTTTGATTGGAGTGTGGTGCTCGATAGATCTATGTGTGTGCGCTTGTGATTAGTGTGTTGCATGATAGGATTAGTGTTGTGTGCGTCTTGCAATAGTTAGTGTATGTGATTGGGTTGATTGGAGGTGAAGAGAAGTGGATGTGGAGATGGCCGATGATTGTGGCTTACCTCCTCCATAGGCCGAGAAGCTCGCCTCATAGTGTCACCATTCGTGTTGGCATGATTAGCTCACTAATCGTGTGAGTGTTTCCATGCCCTGGCCGGGTAGCTCATCCCTCCGGATTGATAATTTTGTTGGTCACTGGAGCTATGCAACGATGGAACCTCCCAACATTTGACGCCGTTGCTGGGGACGATGGCCTATGCTGGTGTAATTGTGGCATAATCGGATGTGTTTCCTCATTAATTTCACTACTAATTTCACTTGTGTGTTTATGGTTTTATGGATTTTGGATGTGTGTGCATGAAGCAATGTGTTCATTATTCCCTAATTTGTCACCATATCTTACCAATTGTGTGTTTACACACTCTAATTTCATACTAGCCCCTTGCTAATTTCACTAATTTTTGCTAACTTACACACTAATTTGCTACCAAGGATTGGAGCTTTCAACCATCAATCGATCTTCATTGGAAAGATAATCAAGGTGGTACTCTCAACCTCCCTAGAATCTATAGATGTGTAGAATTGTGTAGAGACTCCACAATGATGCAATGCCATGTTGATGCCAATGCAATGTTTATGCTATGATGCTTTTGAAAATTTTTGAATTGTTCGTTTTCATGTTGTCGTAATGCCGAAATTTTCTAGATTTGGTGACGTATGAAATTCACAAGTTCAATTGTTAATTGGTGAATGTGCATTGCTAAGTGTGTGTCTAATTGATCTAATTGCATGCTTGAATGGTCAATTGCAAGTGTGTGTGCACTAAAATCAAATGTGTGCGTGCATTCTAATTGAGTGTGTGTGTCCTTAATTTTAGGTTTGTGTGCACTATTTTGCCCTTGTTTGTGCACCTAAAACTCAATGTGTGTTTAATGATTTTTCAATTGTGATGATTGATTTGTGTTGTGTTCATGCCCAATTAGAGATTTGTAAAATCACATTGCAATTTTGACAAGATTTACCCTTTTGTGTGCGCACCTAAAGATTGGTAAAAATGTCAATTATTAGTGTGTGTGTGTGCCTAAAAAAAGTGCTTAATGTGCATGATTAATTCAATTTTTGATTACATATTTGATTTGTGTAATGTTTAATTGCTGCGTTTTTTAGCTCAAAACAGGGATTTACACACTCCAAATGCGTCAAATTTTGACCTAATTTTGCTGATTTAATTGCCTAGTTTGGATTTTATTGATCAAATTATTTGGGAATTCAATTGATGTGCTTTTTGTGATTTTATTTGGCTGCACTAATTCCCTATGTGTGGAGAACTTTTTTTAAGAACGGTATTTTGCGGGTAATTTTTTGCTAATTTTTGCATAATTTCGTAAAGAAATTGATATCTTGTGATCTTTGCGAGTTAGTTGTTTTGTGTGCGTAATTATGACATTATTTTGAGTGCATTTGTGTCCTCCTTGGTCAAATTTTGAACGTTTTGCTATTTTCAGAGATCGGGTTATTGATTTTGTAGAATTTGGCGTTTTCGATAAAAACTGCTATTTGTGGTGTGCCTATATGTGTCGAAAGTGTTTGATTGTGATTTTCAGAATATTTTTTGTGCTCACGTGTGATTTTTGGCTTAATTTTTGCACTTTTGGACATTCAAAAATAAAAATAAAACAAAAATTGGAGCTTTGGTGCGGACCCATGGGTTTTTCTGAACCTTGGCGTGCGGTTCGGTATGGCATTGACGTTTGCGGCAGGCGATTTTTTATTTTTGCGGTCTTGTAGTGAGAACCGCTCCTTGCGGTACTAAGGTTCAACTTTATCAAAATTTAAAAATATAAAAATCCCCCCCCCCCTCCCAAAAGCACGATTATTAACCCTCGCTCTTCTCCCCACTCTCTCTCCCTCTCTCCGATTATTACGTTCTCTCTCCTCCCCACCCTCTCTCTCTCTCTCTAACTTTTCCTCCCACTCTCTCTCTTCCCTCTCTCTCTTCTCTCCTTGTCGACTAAGATCTTCAGTGCCTCGTGGGATAGTTTCCTAAGGCATTAAAATATGCTTCTTCTTCTTCTTCTCTCTCTCCCCCTGTCACGTGCTGGCAACACAATGACACACACACACATGATGACCCTCTCTCTCTTCTCTCTGCACCACCGCATTCAACACGCTCAAGCTCAGGCTCGGGCCCTGTACGACGTACCCGCGTGCCTTCTCTCTCACTCTCTTTCTCTCTCCATACTGCGAGCCGTGCTAGTCCCCGCCTTCAACTGCGCCTTCAATCTCGCAGCCTTCAACGCCCTGCTATCAAATCCCGCAATCAGTGCAGTCAGTCCCGACGTCAACCCCGCCCACGCGAGCTGCCAAGTAAACACGTAGTAATTTTTATTTATTTATTTATTTATGTTGAATTATTTGATTACAAAATTTAAAAAAATAAAAATAAAATACATAAACAATAAAATCACAAAAACATTTTTAAAAAAAGGAAACAAGAAAAAACCATTTTTGTTAAAAGGAAAAAAACCACTAAAAAAAAGCTTTTAAAAATCACAAAAACTCTCTAAAAAACATTAATTGTTTTTCAAAATTCCATTAAAATTTTTGAAAAAGGTTTAGAAAATTACAAAAAAATAGAAAATCAAAAACCTTATAGAAAATTCTTTTAAAAAAATAAAAAATTGATATGATAATTCACCAAAAAAAAAAGAAAACTTCATAAAAATCGTACACTATAAATAAAAAGATTCATAAAACGTTCAAAAACTCCAAAAATTTTGTAAAATTCTTAGAAAATTTCTTAAAACATCAAAAGTTTCAAAAAAAATTCTAAATTTTTTTAGAAAATTCAAAATTTCACAAAAAATTAACAAAAATAAAAAGAGAGGAGTCAAAAAAAAGAAAAAAAGAAAAGGGGGACGAAAAAACAAGCAAACATCAAAAGCTAAAAAGCAAAGCCGGGAAGTGCACCGCAAGGCCAGTAGAAGTCGAAAGAGTAGCCATGAAAAATCGACCAAACAACGAAAGCCAGTTCAGCTGAAGGACAGCCGGAAAAAGCGAGAAGAAGACCCACTCAAAGCCGTTTGAGGGGCAAGCAAATTTCAAAAATTTTGCATGCTAGAAATTGGCAAGTGCAAGTAATTGCACTAAAAATTAGCTTCCAATTAAACAAATAGGCGCCACTCATATGTGATAGCAGATTAAGCTAGTGCGAGTAGGAGAAATTCTGCTAATCAATACCAAAATTTGTTAGGAGACAATTTTTACAGAACAAGCGAACATGGACTCAAATCGAGCTGAGAATTCAAGTACAACAGAGCAAGCTAGTAGCAGTAGCAACACATGCACAACTACAATAGAGCAGATTTTACAACTTGTGGGCTTCTGGCGCACGTATCAAAGCGAGGGCCTTGCCTAACACTGTGTGCGAGCCACAGATGGCTCCAAGCACGCAACTAGCTTAGACTAGTAAGCTCAAAGATGACGATGGTGTGTCACTCACCAATGCTTGCTGTCATGGAGGATTCCTTGCAACAAAGAAGAGGGAGCCGTCGTTGCGCCGCGCTCAATGGCCTCGTCGCCGTCGTGCCACTACAGTGATCAATCACACACACACACACACACACACTCTTTCTCTCTCTCTCTCTCAAGCGTGCATACACACACTAGTACACAAAGGAGATGGAGCAAAAGCACTCTTCTTACATTGCACATATGAGAGAATGAGGTATTTTAGGTTTAGATTGACTTTTATATGGGCTTGCCTGTTCACATTTGGGCACCCACACTTAGCCAATCTTACCCAAGCATTATAGGTTTGAGTTTTAGAGTGCACCTCTCATCGATGATCACTCTTAACCATTCCTACCTGACCAACAAGCCCGGCCAATAACATAATACACTACTAGCGGGTCCGACAAGCCCGGCCCATGGCTACATAAAAGGTGGTCACTTGGTGGTGGTGATCGCTTGGTGGTAACATGCCCCCCTTCCTGATGTAGATTCCACCCTCGGAAGCTAGTGAGAGAAAGACCGTTTTGTGTTGTAGAGCATCTGAATTTGAATCTGCAAGTCAAAGTCACGGTTTTATGCAAGCGGAATTATATGGCAACAAATCATGAGAGAAATGTAAGGTATATGTGGAAATGAGTAAATGAAAGATTTATGAAATGCTAGACTATCATTAAGGACAAATAAATTTCACTTTGATGAAATTAATTAATCAAAAGTTTTGGGCTTATGGGTGAGTTTATCAATTAGTTAGCTATGACTAAGGTCTACTCTAGTACTAGCTAAGCTAAGAAGATTATCTAAATGCAAGATTTCCTAATTGTGCTTTTCAGCTTTGATTAGCCAACTAGCTCTCACAACTTCAAACAAAAGCTTGAAATTTTCACTGTAAGCTCGATGGAAGTCTTTTAAATGTCACTTTGTTTTTCTTTTACTTTGGTTCACAATCATTTGACATGTGTACTTATTTTGTATGTCCAAGGATTTTTGCTTCTTTTGGAAAAGCGTCCACACTAGGAACCTCTAGGGCTCTAGTACCATAAACAATACATGTGAGTGAAGTACCAAATCAAGCCAGGATTTCTCTTCCAGCGTAAGATTTTTCATTTGTGGCATGTATGTTTTTTGCTTCCATTTCCTTGGTATTCTCAGTAGTGTCTTGTTGTTTAATTGAGAAAGCTTCTCTATCCCTAAAACATTCCTAAGTTCTCAAACACTCATATAATTTTATCAACTAGAACTAATGGTCAAGTAAATGAGTTAACCTAAAGTCACGGTATCCTAATCTCAAGGCTCATCTATAAGATTAAACTCTAGTTCAATCAACTTAAGCAAAGACAAATTTATACATCTATAATGGCAGATAACAAACATAAATATATCACTCAAACAAACCATGAAAAACCACAATTAGCAATTATACATATCCATCAGCATGAATCATGGAAAGTAATACAAATGGAAAGTAGCACAATTACCCATTCACAAGAAAGTATAGAGTAGCAGATGTGAAACACTTGAGAAAAATAAAAAGGGTACCTTTCATAAAAAATAGAAGCGCATGCCTCTGGTGAACTAGCCATCTCTGATAATATAGATAGATTTGGTTAGGTCTTTGAAACATAAGAGTTGTTTTTGTGTGCTACTTGATGTGACATGGTGAATTTGGACTTATGTGAAGGATGTGATAGGGTTCTCTTTCGTTGTTAGTCGCTCTTGCTCTTTTACTATTTGTTATATTTTTTTGTTTGTTTGCTAGAACTAGTATAAGGCTATGTATATATAGTCCCTCAATTGAAGATTTCAGATGTCAAGGAAGAAAATTTAAGAGGATGGGGATCCAAAATATTGACACGAGTGAGGACTTCCCCCTTCCTTGCGCAGGTCATACTATTTGAAATGTGCTCGTCACCCTTTGAAACCAATTGTTCCAATTGGTAATAGGTGAGGGTTTTTGCCATTAATTTTCTATTATCTTAGGTGCTTCATCGAGTTGCAAGGGTGGTAAGGTACTCTGCCAGGATTGAACTTGAAGTGGTTCGTCAGGTGATTCTTGAATACTGGGAGGTGTGGATTCCTTTGTAGCTTCATGGAGGTCCACTATTGTAGGTGGAGGCTGTGGAGAAGCTTTTACCTCGATGAATGCAGTACATGAGGAGCTAGAAGATTCATGGGACTCCCCCCTTCTTGAGCTAGGTGGAGTAATTTGGTTTTGCCTTGGAACTCAAACTAGCTCTGGAATAGGTGTGTAGCGTTCTGTGATCTTTACCTTTCCACGGTCTGCCATTGGATTTGGAGTTACACTGATTGACTCACATGGTTTTGTAGATGATAGGGAAAGACACATTTTACGTTTAGGTACCCAAATTTGATCATTTTCATCATAGTAGCCTTGGGCTTTTAATAGTCATTTTGGAATCCATCGTGATTTGGTATTGACTCTCCTAGAGCGCGCTCTTCCTCTTCCACGAGAAGTTTTTCTTGAAATGGATGGAAGGTTTGAGGTATCTGGAAGTAAGTCCTTGGGGACCCATTGATATGTAATCTTAGGTCGTGCAGGTTGAGTACTTGCAATATCATTGCTTGTTGCAACTACAAGGGTTGAAGTTCTAGGTTCATGGGCATCCAACAAGGACAAGTTAACCACTTTTGAATCTTGGCTATCCTGCAACTTTGCTAGAGTTTGCAACGTAGGTGACTTTGCTTCAAGGATAGGGGTAAGAGTCGCTGGTCGCGTCGTGACACTACCAGTATCCCAATCAATAGTGCATTTGGTTGCCAACATCCACGTGCGTCCAAGGTTTATGTTGCCCTCCATAGTTCCAATAGGCATGACCAAAAAGTCTTGAGCGACAACCCCATTATCATAACTGACAGAAGTGTGCTAAATACCAAACTCATAGTTTTTTTATTATTGACATCCTTGACTTGGATAATACTCTCAGATGGACGTGGCTTCCCTAACTGACACCAAACTCCATATGACAACATATTATATTTAGCACGCGTGTCCAATAAGGCGTTATATAGCACTTTTCCATAGGTGCTATTTAGCTCAATAGGGTATCGTAGAGGTGTGTCAGAGTCCAACCAATCGTCCTCTATGTGGAATATATGTGTAACTCCAAGGTTGGCCTCTCGTTGGCATCATATGCATTGTTGTTGCTCTTTAGCCTCAGCTTGAGCTTTTATCGTCTTCAATTCTGTTTGTGCCTTGGCTGCATTTTTTTTATGGATGGCACGTAGCTCTTCCTAGCTTAGAGGATAATAGAACCTTTTGAATTTACTCCACCATTTTGGTCAAGATAGAGATTAAGGTCTTGTTGGTGCTCTTATCTTGGCCATTTGCTTGTGGATAATAAGGTGTGGACTTATCATGAGCTATCATGAAGTTGGTAGTGAGTTCTTTTATCACTCCATTTACAAAATGAGTACCATTGTCACTAACAATCTCAAAGGGACAACCAAATCTTGTAATAATGTTCTCAAAGAGAAACTTGGTAGTTGACCTCGCATCAGCCTTACGTGTCACCTTGGCTTACGTGAACTTTGTCACATAGTCAGTGGCAACGGTAATATATCGAGATTGAGTGCTACGAGCTACCGGACTAATTGGGCCTACAATGTCCAAACCCCATTTTTCAAATGATTGAGTCACTTTAACAGGATGTAAGGGCATCTTATCCTTTTGTTGTGTGATCTTGTAACGTTGGAATTCATCACATCCTTTTGCAAAAAGTGATGCATCCTTGAATAAGGTAGGTCACCAATAGCCTGATTGCAACACCTTTCTAGCTGTTAGTTCCCTTGAGAAATATCCTCCGGCTAAGGCCATGTGGGCTTCTTGCAGTATGTATAAATATTCATCCTCATGGGCACAACCTCTAATAATATCATCCTTCCATAGCCTGTAGAGAGTTTGTGCAATGAGAGAATAAGGTTCACATTCTTTTAACAATTTTCGAGCTATGTCCTTACAAAGCTCTTTGGGTGGAAAACCATTAACTAAGAATAGAGAAGTATCAGGAAATTCATCATCGACTCCTGTTGGGGCTTCACCATTGGGTATGCAAGACAAATGATTGGCCATGACATTTTTTTTACTAGGTCTCACTACAACGGTAAAATCAAACTCAAGGAGAATTAACAACCATCGTGTAATTATTCCCGTGGAACAAGGTTTATTTACTAGGTACAACAAGGCTTGATGATCCACATAGAAAAAAAACTTGTTGGCAAGAAGGTAGTAGTGGAATTTCTTTACTGCATAAATCACCCGGGGCGGTCACTTATCAAAAGCTTCCTATATCACGTGCGTTCAAGAGGTTATTAATAATACATCAATATACATACTATATTTATACTACGTGCCTATTTAAAAAAACCCCACCCCCCTCTGTATGTATACATTTTGATACATTTGGATCTTTTAATAATACTCTCCGGTTAACTCACGTGATAGCATACACATTCTAAAAAGTGACCGCCCCAGGATGAATCATAGCTAAACCTTATTGCTCTGTAGTGATGTAGTTTCTCTCGGCATCATTCAATTGACGACTTGCAAAGCTAATGGGGTAGTCTAATTTATGTTCTCCTAGTTGAGCTAGAACACACCCAATAGAAAAGTTCAATGCATCAATATGCACATGGAAAATTACATTCCAATCGGGCACTTGTAGAATAGGAGTGCTAGTCAAAGTCTTTTTCAATGAATCATAAGCATGGTCACACTATGCGGTCCAGTGAAACTCAATAATAAGTTTGTACAATGGACGAGCTATCTCGGAAAATTTTAAAATAAACCGTAGGTTATAACCAACATGGCCCGTGAACCTTTGAACTACTTTATAGTTTGTAGGTGGTGGCAATTCAATAATGGATTTAATTTTGCTCACATATGTGGAAATCCCATTTTTGGACCCTATATGCCCTAAAATGACTCCATGTTTAACCCAAATTTGGCATTTGAAAGGGTTTAAGGAGATGCGATACAATCTGCACTTCTCAAAAATTTTCTGTAAGCATGATAAATGTTCTTTCCAAGAGGAACAAACCCAAAGGTCATCTAAGAAAACTTCACAAAACTCCCTCAAATATTCTGTAAAAGTAGTGTTTATTAATCTTTAAAAGGTAGCAGGGACATTGGTTAAGCCAAAAGCCATAAACAAAATGCGAACACTCCAAATTCGGTTATAAAGGCTGTTTTAGCTTGGTCCTCTAACGCAATTGTGATTTGATTATAGCCATAGTACCCATCTAAAAAGCTATAAGCCTCCTTCCCTGCAACTCTTTCATGGCAAGGGGTAATGGTCCCTCGTAGTGGCGGCATTGACCTTCTTGAGATCCACACACCCTGAGTTTCCCATTCTTTTTTGGCACAACCACTATTAGAGACACCGAATCTGAGTGCTCAATAGGGTATATGAATCCGCATTTCACAGGCTTTTCAATATCTTCTTGAACGATCTTTGCATATTTAGGATTCATTGGGTAGGGGCGTTGCTGAACTGGTATAGCCATGCTATTCATGGGGATTGTGTGTTGCACCACGGAAGGTGGAACACCTTTCATATCATGATATGTCCAAGAAAATATATCCCTGAATTTCTTGAGAAGTTCTTTAAGTACACACTCCTCAGTCTCTGTCAGATCTTGGGCAATGAAAAAGGTTTGGACTCTTCTCCTTGGTCTGCTAACTCTATTTCCTTAACTATCATTGGACCGTCATAGAATCCATTGCTTCCATCGACAGGTTTTCTTTGAACCTTTGTATACACAACCTTACATTCCTCTGTGGTGTAGGATTTGAAATGTTCAGGTGCAGGGTGTAAGTCTGTGGGGTCTTGTTGTTCTGTGGACTGTGATTTCACTTTTGATTCCTTTTGCTGTTGAGCTAACTCTTGATTTTGTCGTCTCCTTATATTACGACTAAACTTTGGCTTCTCTGTAGCTTCTAGTTGTGCGATGTCAATGGATTTTGGACTACACCACAGAACGCTTTGAAGGTATTCACCCCAGTTTTCTACCAGCTTCCGATAAGCATCACATGTCCCTATATAGTTAAGCCATTCTGCGATAGATTTTTTTGCATTGATTCTAGCACGCACATTTGCTCGATATCGTTGCCTCTTATATCTCTTACTCTTCTTGTCTAATTTTTTATTATGCCCGATCTCTAGTGAAGAGGCACTATATGAATTGCTACTTGTGTCTTCGGCTCCCTTGGATAGATTGTCATCTAGGGTACCACTGGGCCCTGAATGGTTTGTCCCCGCATTTGCACTAAAATTTAACTCAAATTCTTTGTCCTCAGAGTCAATTTTAATTGATGATTTTGACCCCAAATCGTGTGAGCTGTAGTCTTGTGAGACGCTACTGGTTTCAATGCTAGTCAAACCTTCATCTTGTAGGTCATCAGAAGCTATATGCATTGCTTCTAGCATACTTAAGGGTACGAGTGGTGGCATTTCATCCCCCTCAGGTGTTACCCAGGTCGTCCCCCTATTTCTCCAAGTGTCTATGGTTGCTACTAGGTGGACCTAATCCACATTGTCCGACTCAATCATCCTAGGTAGTACATCCATATAAGGAGAATCTTCCCCAGCATTAGTGTCCGCTTTATAATTGATCACTGTGGTGTCAAATATATGGTCAATTATAAACATGTTTCCTAGAGGATGTGCTCGACGAGTTACAAGATCCACTCAAATGACAAAATCTTGGAACTGCAAGTAGACATGATTTTTAGACCAGTCATGCACCATTTTTGCTTCCCTCATGAAAGGACGTCCTAAGATCATCTCAAATGCCATAGTGTGCTTGGACAAATCCATAACAATGAAGATAATTCTTATTTTATGTCCAAAAACCTTGATCTTGAGATCTTCTAGCATCCCAATAGGTTTAACAATAGACCCATTGACCATCTTTACTACTATGGTTGTGGTCGCAAGGTGAGGTCTTCCCATAGTTTCCCAGCATTTTTTAGTCATCTCCCTCAAAGTATTGTCCCAACTTGTTAACAAGTATTTCTACAATAGGGTTCTCATCTAGGTTGGGTTGTGGATCTAAGTGTTCCTCCTCTATTGGAATCTCCCTAACTACATCTATCTATGCAAATTGTGGTAGCCCGACCTTCACTTCTTCATTGAGGAAAGCTTGAAGAGCTACGAATAACTCAGGGTCTCCATATAGTTTGGACATGATGGTGGTTCTAACTTCTAAAGCTATGAAGTCCATCAATTTGGAAATATTTAATGGAATTTTTTGGGTTTCAGTCCCTTGATGTGGGGAAGATGGGATCTCCATTTCTTTGATAGGGTTAGGTAGTCCCTCTATAAACATTCTTTCCAACAAGAAGTGAGTACGCCTACTTTCCCATGACTTTAAGTCACTTTTTTCTTGGATGACACTAGGTATGGCTAGGGGTCTATGGACTTTCTGAGGTTGTTGTTGCGTAGGGAACACGGTGTTTGTAATCTAGATTTGCCTAGGTACTGGCTCTAGATCCCTTTGGGTATCTTCTACCATACTCCTTAATTGCTCGACTCGCATGATCTCCTCTATAGGGTTTGGATAAGTTCCTATCTTCTTCTTGGGTCCTGGCCATTGTGGCTCATGAAGATCTTCCTTGTTGGTTTCTTTTTTAATGGTCATTTTGGTCTCCATTGTTTCACCTGAATCAGAATCCTCTTCAGTGTCGTTCATATATACGGGGTCGTCACCAGTCCCTATGTTGGTCTTTGAACTGGGGTCTGACTTTGCTGCTTTTTGCGATCTCTTCCTTCATGTTTTCTTCTTTTTTGAGATTGGGCAATTGATGCCGTGTCTCTTTCTTCAAAAATATAAATTTTTTTTGGAGCATTGATCGTGTGAGGACATTTGCTGGCACCACATGTGTGCTTTGTGATGTCTCTTTCGTAACCTCAATCAAGTTTAATGGCGTGATTTTTTGCACATTTGGATTATTTGGAGATTGGGCAATCAATGATCTATGCCACATTGATTACACATGAGTATCGGCATTGTAGACTTGCTCGCTTGATTGGTTTGCATTAGTGTGGCATTCTTTTGTAGCCTTATAGGACACTCGGCCACACGATGTGGACCTCCACACTCAAAGCATTGAAGAGGTGGTCTCTTAGCAATCTAAATGATATTTTGGCCTCTTACAACAAGAGCAGCTACTTGATAGACAGGTTTGAATTGTCCCCAATAGTCCTCCATGTAGTATTGTGGACTTTCTTCAAGCACATCTAGCCCATAGGCAATATTAGGGTCTATATCTTCCTCACAGCCTTCCAAACAAGCAATGGATGACTCACAACCCACTTGATTCACATAAGTGATTCTCGAATGTGGTGGTTGCGGTCCTAGCACTGGAGGTGGTAAGGGTGTTGTTTGAACAACATTTTGGGCCCTAGGGACCATGTGTTCTGACATTTGTTCAAGAGGTGGAGCCGGAATCAATGCAGGCACTCGAGTTGTGTCTGTCCATGCTAAGGTTGGTCTATTGGCCATCGTGCGCTTAAATACTATGCAATATTTATCTTGATGACCATACCTCCCACAATCATTGCAATTCTCATTGAGTTTCACTCTAAAATTAGGCCATTCACTGGTACTATGGGGACCATAGGATACTGAGCACCATTGTTGCTTCCTTTTGGATACATATGATTGTTCTATGGAGCACGATTGTCTCTGTCTCTCTTGAATGGCCTTGGTGAGATCTGCTAAAGTCATCTCAGATATCTTTGGCTCCTTAGCAATAGGCTTTAGAGTCATTGGTTGATGCCCCGATGCTTGCGAGCTAATAGATTTAGTCTCAATAGACACTCTTTCTCCTTGAATCATTAAATTATCCTCCAATGGGATCGCATTGGTGGTGACCGCTTCCCAAGTGGTGATACCTCTAATGACTAGGCCATTGTAGATATCCTCATGTCGTAATACCCCAATGAATCTATCAAGCAATTGATTATTATTGAAGCACTCATTTGGATTACAACGAGAATTCAAATGCTTTAAGCGACTAATAAAGTCTCTCACCGACTCTCCTTCCTCTCGTTGGGATTTCTGGAGCTGAGAGGCTACACCCCAAAGCACTCCCTCTCGTATGTATTCTTTCAAGATTAGTCTCCTAAGAGTAGGGTAAATTTTTTTTTCTTCTACCCTTAGGGTTCTATACCAATCCCCAGCCTTCCTACTTAAGGTTAGGATTAAAGCATTACTCTTATGCAAGTCATTGTGTTCTCCTAGAGAATCGCATATTTGTTCAAACACTTTGATATGCTTTCTCACATCCCCGTATCCATTAAATTTTTGTGTGAGCTTGGCTATTTGTATTGCCTTACTTCTAGGTTCTCTATCAGGTGTGTTATGTATATTCTCAGCAATAGATCGACCGATAGCTTGAGAAAATGTTTCCAAGTCACCTAAGTGAGCAGGCACCGTGGGTGAAGGTGATCCAAAGACTACATGTGGAATATATATTGGCATTGGGCTTGGCACATAGGAAGCCCTTGGGTTCCATGTTTGGTACGGTGTTGTGCCATGTGGCAGCCCAAAGTCCATATGTGTGGCCCTAGGCATAGCAGACATCGGATGTGATATGCTAATGCTAGCCGGTATGGTCCCATGGAAATAAGAGCTTGGGTGTTGTGGAGCATAGGTTGTTGAAACAATGGGAGTGGTAGGGGCTACAGAGTGCGAGGACCCATAGGTGTATATGATTGGTACACACTTGTAGGTACTGTTGCAGGCATTGAGCTACCATGTAGTGGTTCTTTACTGACAAATGAGGTCCATGGAATGTTTCTCGACATGCCCATCATTGGGGTAGGCATGGTAGCCATGGTGGCATCAAGGGAAAGATAAGATAGACTTGGAAAAGTAAAGCTATCACTTCTGGGCTTAGATTGCATTGAGACCCTTGGCCAAACAACATATGGAGGATCCATTGGACTTATTGAGGGAGTCTCCATTTGTGATAAAGTTGGTTGTTTAGCCTTCCCTATATCCAAGAATCTCATGAGGCTCATTGAAGGCATGTGGATCCCCTTGTTCTGTCTCTCTAGCTCAATAACCCTATGGATGACCTCACAAACTCTTTGTTGTTGATCCTCTACACTAGTAGCACCCATTATGGATTGTAGGACATCTAACCAACCCACGTGATAGGTGTGACTTGTGTATAGGTCAGTTAGATTTTTTGTTTGTAGTTTGTACTCCCAGTTCTCATTTAGGAACGCTCCATCTAGGCTTGAGGTGCTAGGGGTGCCCTTTGAGCTAGATGCAATGTGGCTCTCTATGGGTTGACTCCCTTAGTGGTCTCTAATTTAGGAGAACTTGATTGCTCTCTTAGAAATGATATTGACATAGGAGCATTTGATTTTAACTTTCTTTGTTGCTCTGCCTTGCGTAAGCTCTCGATTTCCTTTTCCCTAGCCGCAATGATATATCGCTCAACCTCTTGCACTTTGGCAAGGCTTCTACCATCATGTAATATAACCTCGGAGGGAAATAACTCTAAAGAGTCAGGGGGTGTAGTGAATGGAGTATTCACGTGCACACTCTCCAAGAGCATGGGGTCTACGTTGGTCATAAATGGAAAATTTACTTCCCCACCCCCCTCATTTACATTGTTAGCTCTATGTTCGGAGCAAGTGGCTCTACTAAAGGTTTTCTTCAAGCGGCTAAGCATGCTCAGCCTAGATTGTGGGCCCATGGCATGCATGTCTTCACTTGACCTATCAGGACTAGGCATTGGGTAGCCCTTCATGACATCGTAGTCAGAGGAAGAGTCATAAGACTGTATATGCGGGTCCTGAGTGGTACTACCTTGGGTTCCTGCTTAAGGCCTAGAGCCTAAGGTAGAGGAATAATGAGTGCCCGTGTAAACGGAGACACTCTCAATGTGCTTGTCTCTAGCACATGACCAGAGCATAGGTGCATGGGACCTCAACACTCTAGAGGTATTGGTGAGTTCCGTGGAGGCCGCTCACCTAGTGTTTAAGCTGTTTACAACCCATTTTTTTGTATTTTTGGTCCCCTTTATCGAGCCACAAAAATGGTGGGCAATATCTCAAAACAAGCGTCTTGGCTAGAGAGACATGCCGTGATTTACAGCCCCCGATTCGGTTACGTACAACCTTCGAAATCCTAAAACTAGTCTTTTCCTAGGTGGGGAGAGGACTAGAATTAGTAAGTCCAAAGGGTGAGTGTGAAGGGGATGGTGGAAGACTTGAGGAACTTGTCCCACATGCCCTTAGGGGTAGGGTATATATATAAGAGTGAGTCTAGTATATATCATAAGAGTGAGGACTGAGGTCTGGGTTTGGGCTTGGAGAAATGATCCCAATTCTAAATTTTAGTAGACCACACTCACACTTTAGTTTTCAGATTTTTTATTTTTTATTTTAATGTTTGGCGTTGGGGGAATGAGTGGACTACACTCACGCTTTAATTTTTGGATTTTTTAATTATTATTTATTTATATATTTTATAAGACAGTCGTCGCGCGCGGTTTTGGTAACCTATTTGAGCCACACACACACACACACACACAACCTTTACCTACTCTTCTAGCTAACCTAACCTTATCTCCTCTACAACTAACTACTCTGCTAACTAAGCTTAACTACTCTCCTAACTACTTTGTTGACTACTAACTGACAGTGGAGCTACCTACTCTGCTAATTGCATACTCATTCACTAGCTAACACACTAACTACTAACTGTGCAAATTATAAAAGAAACTGTGTAAAAGTAGACATTGGCAGAAAACAAGCTATTCACTAACTATATAAAGACTGTGTGCAAGTAGACATTGATAGAAAACACTCATTCACTACTAACACACTAACTACTAACTGTGCAAAAGATTATGTGCAAGCAGACATTGACAGAAAACAGAGATTATGCAGGAAATAAAAACTTTCAAAAAATAATTTCTTCTTCTTCTTCCTCTTCCTTCCTAACACAAACACGCATAGAAGAAGCACAAAGTGCCTCTTGAGCTTAGTGCAGGGCGGTTCCCCGACAGCGGTGCCAAAAATGTGGGCTTCTACTGTCATAATAATCAATATCTAATTCTCCTAAATGATTTTCTCATCTTAAACTGATCATTTAATATGGGGCAGTGCTAGGGGAGAAAAAGCTAGAATATTGGTTAAGCTAGCAGACTGGCCACAACAGGTTTCCAAAGGAGGTAAAATAGGGATCCAAACGGGGGGACCATCTGTAAAAAAACCATGTGAAACAATGGGCTTAAAAGACCCTAAGGTTTGGTCCATTAAGACCTACTGGAAAGCTTATCACCTACTCCAAGATTGTGAGAAGGAAGGCCTACACCAACAACTCTTGGCTTTGTGATGCAAATCCAACCAAGAGCCAAGCTTCAATGCATGCTCATCTCCTCTATGCTAATTACTAAGCTCATATATGCTAATATGAGTCATTATGTGAGGAGATGCACATCTTTCTCGTAAGAATACTCCTTCTTCCTCTCAATCTACTCTCATACCCCGCTAGCTCTCACCATCTTCGAAGGTGTGTGAGTCTAAGACCGTGAGGGAATTGATGTTGTGTTTGATAAGTGTTTTGCTTAGTGCATGAAGTTTCCATCTTCATTGCATTAGCTAGTATTGAAGGAACACAAAGAATTGCATTGTAAAATGTCTCTGTTGATGGGAGAAACCATAAAACAAAGCCTTTTGGAGGGGGGACCGCCAGCTCCATGCAAATCCGGTCCACAACTCTTGCCAATTGCTTAATTTCTCTCTCTTTTGAAGTATTGTTCATGCTATCTAACTAGGTGTTATACTTTTTGTTGCTCTCTCCACCCAAGCACTCTTGTTATTCTCATTAGGAAGTTATTCTAATGAAATGCTCACTATGTTCATACTATTTTCCGCTACACACAAGTTACTAGACCATTAAATGTTACATTGGTATAAGAGCACAAGGTTTCTCTTTTCTTTCTCAAGATGGGAGGTCCTCAAGCTAGCTATAAATGGTTGGTACTATTTATTGCATGTGAGTAAGTAGAATAGGAAATTTCCAGCCTTGTAGTGTGCCTGCCTTTGTGCAGTTAATGGGGCATCACCGTCGAGAGCTATGGTCTTAATAGTGGAGTCCTACAGGGCTTTCCTACGGCTTAACCACTATTGAGCTATTAGAAGCTTGACAGGAGCCGATGTTGTTTTGGTGTTGAATGACCCTCTCTTCTATTCCTTGCAGTTAATGGTATTCAAGCCCCGAGTACAGTAGCTTGAATGATTTTTCTAAATGGGTAAAGAGGAGTAGCAACTAGGGCTTGAAGTGCCAAAGTACACCTAAAAAGTTTACACCTAAAAGTTGTTAGAATGGCTAACAATAGTAAAGAGAGTGAAATTAATGTTGATAACTTTGATTTTGCTAATGAGCAAGCTACTAATGATGCCCTGATGCTTGTTAACTATCTTGTTTCTAGGCTTCAACAAGCCATGGGCAATCCATCCCTCCAAAGTGAAGTGCAACGGTAGCATCGTGCTCATGGGATTATCCAAGCTCCCCACCATGACGAGAGAACACCTAGGAAGCCTTCTTGTGAGGCTTCCAAAAGAGGTCTCTCTCCGATTCACGAAGGAAAAGAGGATCCCTATGAATGGCTCAGAAATTTGCTCCTTGATGACGCATCTCCTTCTCAAAGGAGAATTCAAGAGCCTCCACCAAAGGAACGAGAAAGAAGTGAGTCTCCCGCCACCTCGACGGAGATGGCTCCACAAAGAGGGTGGGCTAAACGCTCTCCATCACCTCCAAAACGGAGAAGACCATCGCATACTTCTCCACACCATACTTCAAAGAGGGATGACAAAAATCAAGAGAAGAAAAAGACGAGAAAGAGGACACCCTCTTCTCCATCTTCTTCATCCTCTTCCTCTTATGAAAGTGATGGTCAAGACAATGAAGATCAAGGCAAGAAAAAGGCGAGAAAGAGGTCACCCTCTTCTCCATCTTCCTCAAATTCTTCATCTTTTGAAGAAAGTGATGGTGCAACCTTTGAACCATAAAAAAGAAGAGGCCATAGGAAATCCTATTCCGCATGGAAGAGGTCATCCAAGCTCAAGAAGTTCAAAGAGGGAGGGAAGAGCATCTCTTTCCTTACCTACGATGGCACTTTTGGTGCTACGGACAAAGTCTTGGCCTTTCTCCAACAATTCGATGCGGCGTTTGGAGATGAGGGATTCATGGAGTCCTCTAAGCTACGCCATGTAGCTATGCACTTTAAAAAGTCCTCCAGGCAATGGTGTTCTAGCCTATGGGCCAACGGTGAAGCTCCACGAACATGGAAAGCTTTAAGAGCTTCCATCATGAAGCAATTTTTTGCCACCGATGCCAAAGACAAAGTACTCACCGAATGGCAAACCTTGAAGTTCTCTCCCTATGGATCCATCCACAAATATGTAGACAAGTTTTGGGACCTAGAACTCAAAGCCACTGTCTTCAAAAAATTGGATTTTGGAGAGCAAAATCAGCAGTTTTGTGTGAGCTTAACCGAATAAATGGTGGAGTATGTCAACTCCCAAAGGCCACGCACCATATCGGAGGTAATACATCATACTATGGTGGCCTCTTGAATCAATTTCCAAACAGGGGCTAAGAGGAATTCTAAGCCCCCTGAAAACAAGGGTTCCAATGAGCCTAAGGGGAAGGACAATGTCCAAAAGTCTCCTAAGGGCAATTCCAACAAAGATAAGGAGAAGGGAGTTTATAAAGGCAAAAATAAACTCTCTCCTGAAGAGCTTGAGCATTATTTCAAGGATAACTGGTGTTTCAAGTGCGGCGAACAAGGGCATTCATACCACGCTTGTCCCCAAAAGAGCAACCGCCATGATCCTCCTAGAGCTATCTTGGTTGAAATCCAAGAGGAGGAAACTCACCACAAAGGATATCCTCTATGCCATTCTTGGGGAAAGGTAAGAGAACATGATGCTTTTATTCTCTTTGACCCTGGTTCTACTCACAATTTTATATCTATAGAGTTGGCCACCATGCTAGGTATACAAGCCTACGACACGGGAGATATCCTACCCACAAATGGTGCTTTCAAGGGGCAAGAAGCTTCAGTCACTCCCTTAATCGAGAAATTGAGTCTCCATGTCCAAAGCTATGTGGACAAAGAGGACTTCTTTATCTCTCCTCTCAAGCATGAGGATGTAATCCTAGGGGCACCATGGTTTGATTGCACGGTTGCCAATGTTAAATTCCTTGAAAGGATAATCTCCTTTAAGTTCAGGGAAAAAGATATGTATATAGATGCTAAGGAAATGGGTAACACTATACCCATTGTACATACACAAGCTTTCAACAAGTCAATAAAGAGCTCTATTTCCGTGTACATGATTTTTGTTAAAGATTCTCAAAATGAATCTAATGTTTTGGAAAAAGAAAATATACACAATCAAAAGGAATTAGAGTTATCCAATTTTCTCAAGGGGTTTCAAGATGTCTTTATTGACGACATCCCTTGTGAGCTACCTCCTAAACAAGGCAATGATGACTATGCGATTGAACTTCTTCCAGGAAGTTCACCGCCCAACAAACCTCCTTATAGAGTTTCTCAAGCTCAACAAGAGGAGATTATGCGGCAAGTGCATGAGTTAGTTGAGAAGGGCATGGTTAGGCCTAGCTCATCTCCATTTTGTTCTCCTGTGCTACTAGTGCAAAAGAAAGACGGCACATATCGTATTTGTGTCGCTTATAGAGCACTAAATAGGATCACTATCAAAAATAGGTTTCCCATTCCACGGGTAGAAGACCTATTTGATAAGCTACAAGGCTCCACCTATTTTAGTAGGATTGACCTATGGCTATCATCAAATAAGGATAGTTGATCAAGACATTGTAAAGACCGCATTTGGCACTACGTTTGGTCTTTATGAATACATTGTCATGCCTTTTGACTTGACCAATGCACTAGCCACATTCAACCACTTAATGGAGAAGCTATTCAGGCCTCACAGAACCTTTACTGGAGCATTCCTTGATGATATCATCATCTACTCTAATTCATTAGATGAACACAAGCGACATCTCTGGGTAATATTTCAAGTTCTAATAGAGAATAAACTTTATGTTAATTGAAAGAAAAGTGAATTTTCTTACAAGATATTCAATATTTAGGTCACATTATCTCTCAAGATGGCATCCAAATGGATCCATCAAAGTTAGAGGTAATAAAAGGATGGCCTATACCAAGGAATCTTCATGAGTTAAGAAGCTTTATAGGTATGTGGAATACTATAGATGCTTCATAGAAAATTTCTCACTAATAGCAGGACCATTACATGACCTAACAAAGAAAAACGTTAGGTACACATGGTCCGCCAAGGAGAACAATGCTTTCAAAAAACTTAAAGAAAAGCTTATTGCTCAACTTGTGCTTACACTACCAGATATCTCAAAGCCATTTGAGATCCAATGTGATGCTTGTGGTGATTGGCTTGGAGCTGTTTTGCTTCAAGAAGGGCACGCCATACGCTATGAAAGTCGAAGGCTCGACCCTGTTGAGCAAGCTCTAGGCATATATGAAAAGGAACTCATTGCATTTCTACATGCCTTAGACTCATGGAAGCACTATTTATTAGGGACTCCTTTCATTTTGGGAACGGATCACCAAAGTTTTAAGTCCTTCATGATGGAGATCAAGCTCTCCGACAAACAAATGAGGTGGTCAAATTTTCTTTCGCAATTTTCTTTTCATATTGCTCACATTCCTGGCAAGCATAACCAAGTAGGTGATGCACTCTCAAGACCACCGAGTGTGAATGCGGTTTCCATAGCAACTCACAATGATCTATCTTATATGATAGATGAGTATGCTATTGATCCCGATTTTAGAGATGTGATTTCAGCCCTTGCACTAGGGAAGAAAGAGGAACCATTTACTTTACAAGATGGTTATCTTCTCTACGGCAATAGACTATGCCTTACTAGCTCATTACGTGAGAAAGTAATGTATGAATCTCATGCTCCTCCTTATCCCGGGCATAGAGGGATTCACTCTATCCTAAAGGGGATTGAAACATATTTCTATTGTCCTACCATGAAAGCAAACATACAAGAGTATGTTTCTAAATGTGTGGTATGCCAAAAGACGAAGTTTGATAGAGGGAAGCAACCTGGATTGCTTCAAACTTTGCCAATCCCTAATCCACCATGGGAGAGCATATCCATGGATTTTATCTTTGGATTGCCTAAGTCTATCCATGGGAATACAGGAATATGGATGATAGTAGAAAGTTTCAGTAAACAAGCTCATTTTATACCTGTCAAAAATATTATCAAAGCCCATCAAATGGCAACCCTCTTCATTTCACAAATCTTCAAGTACCATGGCTTGCCAATGTCCATAGTGTCGGATAGAGATCCTAGAATGAACAGTAATTTCTGGAAGGGTCTCTTTGAGAATTTAGGAACAAGGCTAAACTTCTCTTCGGCCTATCACCCGCAAACGGATGGCCAAAGTAAAATAGCTAACCTAACAATTGTCGATCTACTAAAAGCCCATGTAATGGAAGTAGATCAAAGATCCCAATGGGAGAATTACTTACCCTTAGTGGAATATGCCTACAATAACACTGAACATACTTCCATGGGAAAAGCACCTTTTGAGGTAATTGAGGGGAGATCAAAAAGGCCCTTGCTACTTAAGATACACGGGAAGATCTTCGTTGCAGATGAGTATAGCCGAGACCTACAAGAATCTTTCCAAAATATTAAGGATGCTATCTCTACTTCACATCAAAGGCAAAAGGCTGCTGCTGACAAGCACATAAGAGCCCAAGCCTTTAAAGAAAATGATTGGGTCTTACTCAAATTTCCCAAGGCAAGAATCCTACGGGACACCAAAAGTACTATGCTAAGTTAGCAAAAAGGTACTATTGTCCCTTCCAAATTCTTAGGCCAATCAATGAGATGGCCTATCAACTCAAGTTGCCCAACCATTGGCTCATACACAATGCTTTCCATGTGAGCCTACTAAAGCCTTACAAAGGAGAGCCACCACAAGAACCAACAATTGAAGACCCAGCGGAGATTGGGGACCAAGAAGAGGTGTTGTAGCTCAAGTCCATTCTCCGACATGAAGACAAGGTACTAAGAGGCGGTAAGACTATCCGATGATATCTTATTAAGTTTAAAAATTATCCTTTTGAAGATGCTAGATGGATGCAAGGCATACAATTAAAGGATAACCTAAACCTTGTCAATGCTTACAATGCTTCCCTAGAGTAAGCAAAATGTACAAATGTTTAAAATGAACAAAGTTTTTGTCTTATAAGACTCTCTTTTTCTTTATTGTACACAAAAATGAAGTAGTACGCATGCTTAGAGCAAGTTTGTGGAGACGACGTCTCTCAAACACCAAGTAGATCTTGTCACTCTGCTATGGAAGATGATAGGACTAATGTGTAGACATGCTTGCGGCAGCCTCAGGCTCTCAAGTGCCAAATGGACTAGTCATCCATTGTGGAAAGATGTCATAGGGTAACATAGGGATCCTCTACCCGCTAAGAAAAGGACTAATGAATATGCTTTATCTTCTCTACCCCATGATCAAGTATGACTATCATTTCAAGAGAGAGGTAATGTCATAATAATCAATATCTAATTCTCCTAAATGATTTTCTCATGTTAAACTGATCATTTAATATAGGGAAGTGCCAGGGGAGAAAAAGCTAGAATTTTGGTTAAGCTAGCAGACCGGCCACAGTAGGGATTCAAAGGAGGAAAAATAGGGATCCAAAGGGGGGGCATCTGTAAAAGAGCATGTGCAAAAATGGGCTTAAAAGACCCTAAGGTTCAGCCCATCAAGACTTTCAAAATGCTAAGGTTCCAAAATTCAAAGGTTGTGTACAAAGGTCAAACATTGGGGGAATTGCATGCTTAGTGTGTGTCACAAAAAGTCTTTGTCAATCCCTACATAGGAGGGGGTGAGCCTTGCAAGTAGGGGATGAGAGAGCAACACACACACACACACACACACACACACACACACACACACACACACACACACACACACACACACACACACACACACACACACACACACACACACACAAGCTCCCTTTACACAAAGGGAATGAGGGACACATGTCCACTCCCTAGCCCAGATGCCCACAAGGTGTACCCAATTCATATTGGATGGCATTGGAGGTGGACCAATGAGAATTAGGCTAGAGTAAATCTAGTTTAATAAATTTAAAAACACTTAATAAAAGTATCAATAAGAATTAAGCTCTCTAAAAGACTATTGGACGGTGTCCCAAGGGGACCAATTAGCATTCAACAGCCCAATGGCTTGTCTGATTCCTACTGGTCAAGAGGCAAAGGGGTCCAATGAGAGTTTAGTTGAATTAAATAATTACCTAAAGCTCTCACAAAAGGGGAAAGGGGGACACATGTCAGAAGGCTATCACTTATGCTGCTTAATTACCATTGGCTAAGCCTGGGAAGGTCCAATAGGATGCTAGCAAGAGCAAATAACAAGAGGGGTCGACCAAGAGAGAGAGAGAGGGGGATAATTTTTGCAAGGAATTATCACACACACACTCACACAATATCATGTGTGAAGAAAAGAAGACTCTCTCTCCTTCTCAAGCTTTAATGGAAAGCTTATCACCTACTCCAAGCTTGTGGGAAGGAAGGCCTACACCAACAACTCTTGGCTTTGTGATGCAAATCCAACCATGAGCCAAGATTCAATGCATGCTCATCTCCTCTACCATGCTAATCACTAAGCTAAGCTATGCTACTATGAGTGATTATGTGAGGAGATGTACATATTTCTCGTAAGAATACTCCTTCTTCCTCTCAATCTACTCTCATACCCCGCTAGCTCTCACCATCTTCGAAGGTGTGTGAGGTCTTGGGTCTGAGACCGTGAGGGAATTGATGTTGTGTTTGATAAGCGTTTTTCTTAGTGCATGAAGTTTCCATCTTCATTTCATTAGCTAGTATTGAAGGAACACAAAGAATTGTATTGTAAAATGTCTCTCTTGATGGGAGGAACCATAATACAAAGCCTTTTGGAGGGGGGACGGGATCCATGAAAATCTGGTCCTCAAATGTTGTCAATTGCTTAATTTCTCTCTCTTTTTAAGTATTGTTCATGCTATCTAACTAGGTGTTGTGATTTTTGTTGCTCTCTCCACCCAAGCACTCTTGTTATTCTCATTAGGAAGCTATTCTAATGAAATGCTCACTATGTTCATGCTATTTTCCACTACACACAAGCTACTAGACCATTAAATGTTACATCTACTGCACGTATCAAAGCAAGGGCCTTGCCTAACACTTTGTGCGAGCCATAGATGGCTCCAAGCACTCAAGTAGCCTAGACTAGTAAGCTCAAAGATGATGATGGTATGTCACTCACTGCTCTACGCTTGCTATTGTGGAGGAATCCTCACCACAAAGAAGAGGGAGCCACTGTTGTGCCACGCTCAACTGGCTCACCCCGTCGTGCCTCCACAATGCTCGATCTCTCTCTCTCTCTCTCGCTCTCTCTCTCTCTCTCTCTCTCTCTCTCTCTCTCTCTCTCTCAAGCACACACACACAGTAGTACACAAAGGAGACGGAGAAGGAGATGGAGCAAGAGCACTCCTCTTGAATTGCACAAATGAGAGAATGAGGTATTTTAGGTTTAGATTGACTTTTATATGGGCTTGCCCGTTCACATTTGGGTGCCCACACTTAGCCAATCTTACCCAAATATTATAGAATCCAGTTTTAGAGTTCACCTCTCATGGATGATCACTCTTAACCATTTCTACCTGACGGACAAGCCTGACCAATAACATAATACACTACTAGCGGGTCCGACAAGCCCGGCCCATGGCTACATAAAAGGTGGTCGCTTGGTGGTGGTGATCGCTTGATGGTAACACAACTATATGGCAACAATGAAGATAAAGTCTTATATGCAAATTCAAAAGGCCATAGATACTTGACGAGCAGTAAAAGTAGCACAAAATCCAAGATCCTATTGATCAAAGTAAACCCAAATTCAGATAACTCCCAGATCTTCACTAGAAGTTCAAAAATTCAACTCGAGTGTTTATCCAAAAATTTGCACAAGTCAACAAAACATACAGTTGGTGCATATGCAATCAGGGTCATTGTACATGGATTATAGTGGTCAGATCTATACTTCAGAGCCAGAATTGCAAGATCCAATAGATCAACCAATAGAAGAAAATCTAATTGGAGAAGCAAGTCAAAGACAATACAAAGGTCAAAATGGAGCAGCTTACAACTTGATGCTCAGTGTTTTAAAAGAAAATGCCGACAACTTGACAAGCATAGAAATAGATTCTTAGAAAGAGCTTGACATGACAAAACCAAATGAAATACCACCAGTCATGGCATATTGCTCAGATTGTGGAAAAAAATGGTGGATATTTTTTTGAAGATTGTCCAAGAAATCCAGACAACGTCAAGGACACATCAACTTCCAAGAAAGGTACAGACAAAGTTGCAAATGAAAATCTCGATGTACGTGCATCTAACTTGTCACTTTTAATGCAATCAGATGATTCTGCATTATCATTAGAAGCACCAATAAAATCACTGCAAGTTCAAAATCAACATAAAGATGCACATACACTTGAAAATCTTAGAATTGATTCTTTGAACAACAAATTCTTGCATGAATTTGGGCAAGGTGTCCACATATCACCAAAGGTTGAAAATACTGTTAAGTTTACAAATAATTTTGCATCCACTGCCACAAGTGTGCATTCATTCAAGAGTCTAAGGGACACATCAAACAGAATGACGTTAGCATTGTATGGTACACATAATTCATATACACACTATGTAGACCAAAACAAAAACTGTACAAAAAGGATCAACTAGTGTTTGAACGGCCCACATACCAGCTTATAGAAGTGTGCCCATTGATAGATAAAAAAGGATGGTTCATTTCAGATGAAATAATCTATTATAGCCCATCCTCTCTAGAGTTGAAGGATATTACCCGAGTGAACCCAGAAATCTGTTCAGAGCCAAACCCTCCTCCATCAGAAAGCAAGCTTTGACTTTGTTACCAAACAAGCATATAATTTGACCAAAACAATCGTAGATATAGACGAGAGTCTAGCATCTATGATTCGTTAGGTCCTGAAACCACAGAAGCTCATATCATAGGAGACCCATGGGATAGAAAATATCAGGGCAAAGATAATGCTATCTACATCTTGACTTGGGGAATAATTTGTCATGCTTCACGGAGATACATAGGAAACCATGGAGAAGGTTTACAGATGCCAAACATCAACAATGCTACCCAAAGTGTACCTTCACAGTCCCAAAAAGTGAGACTAAATTAGAGCCAAACAAATTTGAACTCTTATAATGAAGCAGGCTATAGTGATCATCCTAGGAAGGGAGGAGCTGTAAATTCATCAACCTCAGCTCTAATACCAGGAAATGCTACACCAGTTAGAAGCCCTAGAGCCTCTAGTCAACATACCCCTTCAAGACAGAAACCATTGAAAGATCATATGGTTGTTGAAAGTTTCCAATTGACCCTAATTCCATTAGAATCTACAAATAAATGCTTCTATGATGAATATCAAGGACATAAGTTTCAGTGATCTCCACAAGTCATTGTCAAAATTCGACAAGTCCAATAGTGTTCAAGCAGCCTAATGTGACCAAGTTTACATATGCATATCAAGATGCACATGGTAACAAATATTAACAAGATCATGATCTTGTACAAACCCCTATGGATGGCCCGCGACTGAAGTCAAAGACTATCTAAAGATGATGCAAAGCTTGAAGCTGCCGGAACAAACGACATAAAAGTCAAAGTCAATGGGAGCTAAAGTCCAAAAAGCTACACAAAGGTCACCACCAAAATCTCCTTCGAAGAGACAAATTCTGCTAGAAATTATAGTGGATCTATTAAGATCAAGAGTTACTCAGATACAGGTAGTCAATGCTCAAAAATTGCAAAAAGGTACAATATTACAACCAATGGAGTCAATAGCAATTGAAGCAGGTGATCAAAGCAAAGAAAATGCAGATAAATCTCAATTGAAGGAAAGTACTCAGTACAGAAAAAGATCTCGAGAAGATCAAGTGCAACTTCAGCAATGAAAACAAAGAAAACTTGTCAAGAGAAGTAAAGCTAGATTTTCAGTTAGATAAGCACCTCATGTCTTTTCGCAATTGGAAAAGATGTGGCCAACCATAATTGGAAGATGCTCCTGAATTTGTGAGCTTATTAGGAGACAAACGAGCATAATGATGGGGAATCATCTCCACCACCTTTGAAGTAAGTTCATAGAACATCACAGCCCAATTCCATGTGATCACAACAAAGGATATGCCAGATGACATCATAATGGGAATGCTAATGGTGTAGAAGATGTTAGAGATACAAAATGTAAACAAGATGCAGTCATCACAGACAACAAAGAAGTCCAAGATTGGTCACCCATGGATGACAACACAGAGTCCTCAAGCACACCTAAAATGGAGACTTATATCAAAGCAAATTTTATTGAAGATGATACAAAATGTAAACAGGATGTAGTCATCATAGACAACAAAGAAGTCCAAGACTGGTCACCCACGGATGACAACACAGAGTCCTCAAGCACACTAAAATGGAGACTTATATCAAAGCAAATTTTATTGAAGATGATTCATCCCCATCAATCAAAACTTCAAAAGAGCTTAAAGCAAATCAAGCAATAGCAAGTGTAGATCAAATAGAACAAAGAACAACCACAAAAGCTATTGAGCAGAGAATGCCACCAAAGCTAGAAGTTAAGAAGAACGAGGTTGTAGATCACCAAGAAGAAATAGGAAGTCCAAAGATCTAGACATTGCTAGCTGAATCGGCTGATGAAAGTCAAATTGAAAAACAAAGACTCAAGTCAACCTCCATAGAGACACAGCTAGATTGAGATGAGACCATGGCAAAAGTAGGACATAGATCTTCAATAGAGACAACAATGAGAATATCTATAGTCCTCAGTAGTGTAAAAGGAGCAAGTGTCAGATGCAATGCTCTACTAGATAACAAAGTTGTAAGGTCTCCGACCCCGACCGAAAAGAGCACTAGTGTACCATGAAATGAATATAATGAAAAAAGTTACTATTTTTATCAGTTTTTCGAATTCTGTCAGTGCCATGATGTTTAGAATGGTATAAAGCTTCCAAAAGTGAATTAAAATAATTTTTATAAAAAATTTCCAAAAAGAGTAAGTTTTTGGTCACCCGACCCGTCTAGTTTTGATCGTCTTGAAAAACTGCACCCGTACCCCGAATTTGAAAAAAAATGAATTTTCGGACCCCGGCGGCTGATAAATATAGTAGGTACCCAGACCAGTATGCCTTAGTTAGAGCTTATTATAGCAATTTACGGCATTAAATTCCGACTCGTATGGGCCGTTTTAGCCTAAAACCAATTTTTCCTAAAGTTGTGCGGGGAGGCACCGTGGCTCGAGGCTGTGTGGGAACAGGTTCCAGGCCACTCAGAGCCAGCTTTCGCAGCTAGGGGGCGCTCTCTTGCCTTGTGGGAGTTGTAGGAGAGTTTCCAAGCTTGAGAGCTAGTTAGACTAGCTAACTGGACACTTGGTGGGAAGGTAACTAGACTTGCCAATGCATGAAGTAAGTGCTCACTCAGATGCTTATAGAAGCTAGGTTCGATTTTCAACTTGGAGGAGCCTATTTAAAGGTGTGCTCACACACACACACACACACACACACATGCTCACATACACACCCAGTACACACACACACCTTGGGGAGGTGCTTCCGGCACACACAATTTTTGGAGGAGAAGCAAAGGAGGGAAGTGCTGCTGGATTTTCGTCTTGAGAACTCATTTGGATCAGAAATTCGAGTGGATTTCAGCCCCTAATCACGGTAATCATGATTTAATTTATGCTATTCTGTAATTCTCTTCATCATTCTCTTAATTCCTCATCTACTATGCTTAATCCTAGCTATAATTCCCAATGGCTGCTCTCTAATTCTCCTTAGCTATATTCCATTACATAATCATCATCCAATAGATAATATGCAGCCATTAATCACTCCTAATCATAGATTAATGTATGATTAGAAGAGAATTATCTCTCTAGGCAGCTTGTAATTAGTTGTCAAACCGGTAATGATGTAGATTTGGTCAAATTCATTCTTTTACCACACAATATTGGTGTAACTAAGTTAGATTCAATTTACTCATAGATTAAGATGTGATTAAGGGAAAATTAATCCATCATTAAGCCACTAAGAAGAGAATTTTCTCTCACCTATGCATGCGGTAATTCTGCATCTTTCTACATGCATTAGGAAAGTGATTGAGCTTGCTTAATTCATCTCTCTTGTAATTTAATTAGTAAAATTCTGAAATTATTAATCATCTAAGCCAAGTGATTAACTTTAGAGCCGGTTCCCATAGGACAAGTAAAGTATTATCCATAAAATTACTATGTCTCGAAGGAAAAATCCAACCCTCTCGTATAAGGGGGATTGTTCAATGATTCTAATCTATCATTTGGATTGTTATGATGCTCTCGGACCTTATCTCTTTTCTTCAAGTTTATCATTTAAAGTAGTGAGTATAAAATGGCCCCGGTTAAGAGAACTCGCTTCGGTGGTGCCCACGACCGTGAGGCAGGAATGCGCAATGTGAATGGAAAAGAAAAAGCTCCTATGGACGAGCAAGTACCGGCCATCTCACGGGCCATTGACGAAGAATTAAAAGAGGTAGTCACAATTTCATTCAAGTTGTTTAATTTAACATTGAGCACGTTTAGCTAGGAAAGAATATATTCCCAAACACGTTGGAGAAATCCGACAGAAATCTTGGCATTTGAATTCATTTGTACATTAAAGTAGGAAGGAAATGATTGATGGATATACTGTCTGCAATAGGAAAGAATGTCTGCTAGGGAAAATTTAGCTCGACATATTCATTCTATTTCCAATGTTGAATTAGCCCTGAACCCCCTCCTGATCACAGGGGACCGAGTTCCTGGTTAAGGGCTCTTGAATCCACGACTGCTGGTTAAGCGGTGGATACCCACAACTTGCTTTCTATGCAGTGGGAATGTCCATGTCGTGCTTTTTATGCGGTGGACATACCTAGTTGTATGGACAGCTAGGCGACAACGGGAGGAGTAAACTCTCGTTGGAGGGGGGATGTTGTACATCCAGAACATTGGAATTTTAATGAATAAGTTTGAGTAGAATTTTTACTAGAATTACTGTCTTGGTGCCGCTTCGCAATACTGGTTGAAAGGCTGTATTAAGGAACTTGTTCGGAAACTAATCAATGAACCTATGTATTGAACAACCATGTGTGGTAGTAATTAGATAACAAAAATGAAGTGTGAGTATGGGGTGGAAAGTGGGGGCTTGGCTCAGGTTGCCAATGCCTATGAGAAGGGTGGTCCCGATTGGTCGGGAACTCTCTTTCCCCATAGTGTTTAAATTGATACTAGTAATACTCATTGCCCCTAGAGCGGCGAAGTCTCAAGTGTACGTGCCTCTGAAACATGGAAAAAAAGGCACTCCGGGTTTCTCTCCCCTTGGAAGGTGGGTCTTAGAATCGCTAAATAGGTTAAGTACGCTCCCCTGCGAGGTGGAGCTAGATCTCATTGCTAGTAGGCTCGAACTCGACTCACTTTGTGATGAGAGATCGTCCGCTAGTTGAACCCTAAACCACTTTGTTTGCTTCCATTATAGATCTAGTGGCCACTAGGTTCACCATCAGATCCACCGTTTGATACGGCGGGCGGGGACCTCACACCTGGTATGAGAGCTATAGGTTTACGAACTGGAAAAATGATGTTGTTTGAAATTTTAAAAAAAATAAGGGATAGTAGGATAGCTCGTACTCAAAGCTTGAGCATGATGTTTCCCAGAATAATGACATTGGATTTTTCTAGTGGATTGTCTCCTGAGTGATGTAAAGAGTTTTAATCATTGAGCTTGTTGGGATTCAATGGGTTCCACATGATGTTTTTTGAGAAGTCATTGGTGCGACTAGTGTTGCGGGCAGGTAGCCTGTTGATGCACATAAAGTTATAAGTATGGATCAAAGCTCTCGAGTAAAGTTTTTATCATTATTTATCGGAAAATTTTGGATGTATTCAATGGAATTTAAACTAATGGTGGAATGGTTAAATCCTTTGTGATAGCTATACAGATTAAGTAGGCTGGTTAAGCCCAAAAAGTTAAATTTTGTCTTGAGTATGGAAAAGCCTAGGTTCATTTGAGAAGAGTGCTATAGTAACGAGTTTTATACCATTGGATAGGTACCATCTACTGCGCTATATACCGCCGTTCAGGAGAAAAAGCTCCTCCTTAAGCAAGCCCAACCTCCACTCTTTAAGGGCGAGGGGGCAAATGTGGAGAGAGATGCGGAAGTGTGGATGGAAGCAATGGACGATTACTTTGAAGTTGCGGGAACCCAAGCCGTGGATCAGACCATGCTTGCGATGTTCCGCTTGTCTGGCGATGCCAAGATATGGTGGAAGCAACATTGCAGGGATTTGGATATTAAGGGATTTTCCCAATCCTGGGAAGACATCAAAGCTGCAATAATGGGACATTATTTACCACCTGCCTATAAAACCTTGAAGATGAATGAGTTCTTTTCACTTCGGCAGCTGACTTCATATGTCGAAGAGTATTATGAAAATTTTGTCACTCTTCGGAGATATGCTCCTACATTAGGAAAAATATGAACCCTCTAGGGGGCCTTTGGGATTAAGGTTAATTACAGGCTAGCCAATGAGAAGAGGGTGGTGGACACACTCTATGCCCTCAAAAATGTAGGGGGACAAAGTAGTCTTACACTTCTTAAATGGGCTCTTACCTAGTGAGAAGGTGGGGTGGGGGGGGGGGGGGGGGGGGGGGGGGCATATGGAACCTCCAGCTTCCCTCCTTTTTTATCCGGTTTTGAAAAAATCCCAAAAATTTGAAATTTTTTAAAAATTTCAAAACTCAAATTTCATCTTCTCAAACCCCCTAAAACTATTTTATGGTCAAAAAAACATTTTTTGATCTCAAAAAGTCAAAACGTGCATCCAAAAACCCTAAAATTCAATTTTTTAAAAAAACTTTTAAAAAATATTTTTTTGCTATCCAGAGCTCCCCCAAAAGTAGTTATTAGGCAAAAAGTGATTTTCTCTCTCTAGAACCCCTTTTCCAACCCCTCCTTGGTTGCAACCATCACACTCATCCTCTACTCCAACACTCTCTCTCTCTACACCATCTCCATTGCTGCAGCAAGGAAGCTCCTCTCTCCTCCCCTACCACCTTCCATTGCCACACCAAGCAAGGGTTATCCACCTTCTCCTCCCAGTGCCACACCAAGCAAGGGTTGTTCACCTTCTCCTCCCATTGCCACAATGGTTAACCACTTTCTCATATCACTTTATCCCACCTACATTGTAGCAACAAGCAAGGTTCTTCTCCTCCTCCTAGTTTGCTTTGCTCAACCATGGCCAACTCTACTTCGCAAAGGCGGCCAAAGGATGAGGTCACAGCACTTGCATGCCACAACACTAGAGATGTAGATGATGAGTGGGTGCCACAAGAGTTCACCAAAGGTGCTTGGGTATACATGCAACCATCTGCTGTTGGCCCTCATCGTGTGCGGAATCGTGCAAACTTGGATCTTCATTGGAAAGGAAAGATCCTTGGCTTCAAGAACCGCAAAGACAAGGGGACCGTAGACATTGTGCAACATGTTTTCTCAATGTCAACCATGCACTTACAACAACCACCTCGATTTCCAACACATTGTAAGTACATGTTTTGAGAATACAAAGCTAGGTGTGAAATCACAGTGTAATGTTATTATGGATTCATACTTAACATTTGTCATGCATTTATAGTCATATTTCCATCCACGTTGGTGGAGGAGCAGCCACTACATAGTCTCTCCGGCACATTCAATGCTATACATGCAGATATTGGAGCAATAATGTTCCCACATCTTTCCCAACCAAACTGGTTCAAAGAAGGATTTTCTTCTATTCTCACTCCTATATTGTCCCTACTTCTACACAAGCATTTGGAACGCTTGAACCCATCAAAGTAACTTCCTTATTAAGTATGGAGTGGCCGGTCCCAGATTTGTGGTCGGTAGCATCTTTCAAGCAAAAGATGATAATGGATGTCCAAAACTCTTTGAAATACTCTAAAGCTTCTAAGTCTGTGGGCTTGAGTTGGTATTTGCCTATTCATTGTTTTGTGCACATTTTTAAAGAGTTTGGATTTGTGGAGACTACCACAATGCTTGTATGTAAAGATGCGCATTACGAGGAATTAGGAAGGCTTTTAGAAGAGGACTGGGGTTTTGTGGAGGGCATGCACAACGGGGACTGGTACCGTTGTAAGGTTGGAGCTTCAGGTATTGGAATGCGCTATTTGAAATCCCGCACCTCCTTGTACATATGATTTCACTATGATCGTTGGATGTGCAAGCTTGGAGTGTGGACTCCCTTACAGAGTGTAGACGACGCTATTGGAAGCTTTGACATTGCAGTGAAGATTCCCAACGATGCTTTGGAGGCAGTCCAAGTGAACAAGCATTGGACTCTCAGTAATGTTCAAGAACATTTGGTTATTATGGGTTTTGAGGCCCTTCAACAAGCACAATTTCGTTTACAAGGTCACAAGGTGAGAATCCTTCCACCACATTTTCAATACATCATGGTTTGTCGATCATTAGATGCTTATTGTAATGAATGTCCGCAGATTGGGAAGAGAATGGAAGACAAATTGAAGGTCGAGGAGGACTGGGGGATAGATGGAACTATGCTATCAATCTTATAACTTTGTAACTCTTGCAATTTTCATATTGATCCCCACTGTAATCAACATGATTTGCTTCGGCAAATCATGCCTTTGAATATAATTTTTTGCATTGGGATGAGAGATCATTTTTTGGTGAAAGTGCCTTTTTTTATGTCTTAAAAAAAAGGTCCATTATAAAAGGGGGGCCACCTAACTCATTCACTATTTTCACTTTTGCAACTCTTGAGCTCCTCCACTCTCTATCCACACTCCAGGTTAGACATGGATGCTGCCACAGCCTCTGCATCTGCACCCGCATCCATCCCTTTGTCACGCTTCATCCTCTTCCTCGAGGACACCAAATACAAAGGGAAGTTGGACCTCCACACCTTTTTTACTCGTCTCCCTGACCTTGACGCCACGGTTTCCCTTCACTAGGATGCATTTGAGGAGATTTCTGCGTTCATGGAGGAGCACATCATAAAATATTCTGTATATATCCCCCCACATGCAAGGATTTGGGTGCCTTGCGATCTTTTGCGCTATATACACAAAGGTGATCGCCCATTCTCCAAGAGGTTGCAACGATTCCAAGAAATTGCATCAGATGCAGGCCATTACTTGGACGAGCAAGTCCCTGGGGTGTCAGCGCTCAAGAAGCGCAAGTTGGGGGTGGAGTACCTTTCTCGGCTCGCAACATTTATCTTCTTGGTGAGCGAGGAACCTGATTTGGAGGAGCTCCGCTTACCACACCTTCAAGTTGGGTCCTTTATCAAGGACACCAAGGAGCAGCAGGTTATCCCCATGAACCCTGCAGCGGAAGGAAAAGCACACCGGCTCGAGTACCCTAGGGGTCTTGAGGAAGTGGTTGAGAAATCCATAGTTGCGGCTGGCCCTAGTGACACTCCAATGCCACTACCACTGACGGATGTGGCAATCCCAGAGGTAGAAATCAGCCGCTTCTCCTCAGTGTTAGTGGATGGGGAGGAGTATGTGTTCCTGCATGATTTGGAAAAATCATTAAGCTTGCGCATGGATGAATGCTTGAGCGTGCTATGCAACAGCAGCAAATGTCCCTTAGACAATATGCCAAATGCCCTAGAAAGCAAGCTCTTGCTAGATGGGGACTCTGTTGCTGACACTATTGCAGTTGTATGTGCGGAGGTCCTGGCAGCAGAGCAGTTGCACGTGGCTGATGAGGATTTCCAAGCCACCCAAGCCAAGGTTGAGGCTGCTAGGATGCCTATGCCATTATGCGACCTTCCATTTGATGATCCAAAGCTATTGACTTGGATGCAAAGGGAAACAGGGAGGAGGACGACAAGGAGCAGGAGGTAAACTGTATCCTAATTTTCATGTTACTATTTTATCCTTCATTGTCTTTTTTCTTTACCTTCATAGGTTTATGACAAGATGTTGTGGAAGTTGATGATTTTGCTGCAAGGACGGGTGGCAAGCGGACGGGCTTTGGACCTCAAGCTTCCCTTGCGCATTACCTAGGACAACTCCCCCCTAGCGATGTGGCCATTATCCATAATGAATTTACTCCCCAAGCCCATTTTATGACTTGGTCGTTAAAAGCTTTGAGCAAGTTTTTGTGTTTGAGCACCATTGCTCAAACTGCGCATCAAGTGTTCCTAGTGCGTAGATCCCTTGTATGCACAGTGTTTGGCACTGGCTATCGTGGTAAAGTGCTTGCCCAGATAGGGATACATGCTTCCATTGGCTCAACTGACCCAAATGCCATAGCGTAGTCCCTCTTGACTGGGGAGTTGCCTTACGCGCAAAATAGGCGCCAGGAAATGGTCAAAAAAATTATGAACTCCTCAGATACATGATGTAAAATCACCATGCTGGAAGGAATAAAAAATATTTGAAATTGTCTCTCTATATTGCAAATTCTTTTGAATCTGATTTGTCAATCTTGAAAATTGTTTCGATTGGTGATATGAATTGTTTTTTGATTGGTGACTTTGTTATTTCAAGTTCTGTATGTAATTGCAGTCAATTTCAGTATATTTGTGCATTTTAAGTACCCTAGGGGGTAGATTATCCTATAAGGGGCAAAAAAATGCCTGGCCACAAGGGCGCGCAAATGGCCCATCCATCAGTTTTGGATGGGCCATTTGCGCGCCCTTGTGGCAAGGCATTTTTTTGCCCATTATAAGCCAATCTACCCCCTAGGGTACTTAAAAAGCACAAATATACTGCAATGGATTGGTTTTGCATCATTCATTTAAATGCACCCTTTTTATGGCAATTGCAGCATATGTTCAGACTTGAGGACACTAGAAAAGCTGAAATCAATTATGAAATGAATTTTCCAGCACACTATCACCTGCTTTAGCTCTACCTAGTACACCCCTCCACCAAAAAGTCCAATTGCATTGGACATTTGAAAAATCCAAATTAATGTTGCATAGACACTTGGTTTCACAATATGTTATTTGTTTTGATATCCTATAAGGAATTCAAAGTTTGAAATGACCAAAAAAAGGTGTCCACAAGGATCCATGTAAAATATTGATGCAAAACCAATAGGTTTTAGTAAATTTGTGCATTTTAAGTATCCTTGGGGGTAGATAAGCCTAAAAGGGGCAGAAAAAGGCCTGACCACAAGGGCGCGCAAATGGCCCATCCATCAGTTTTGGATGGGCTATTTGCGCTCCCTTGTGGCCAGGCATTTTTTTGCCCCTTATAAGCCAATCTACACCCTAGGGTACTTAAAAAGAACAAATATACTACAATGGATTGGTTTTGCATCATTCATTTAAATGCACCCTTTTCATATGGCAATTTCAGCATATGTTCAGACTCAAGGACACTAGAAAAGCTGAAATTAATTATGAAATGAATTTTCCAGCACACTATCACCTGCTTTAGCTCTACCTAGTACACCCCTCCACCAAAAAGTCCAATTACATTGGACATTTGTAATTGGACATTTGAAAAATCCAAATTAATGTTGCATAGACACTTGGTTTCACAATATGTTATTTGTTTTGATATCCTATAAGGAATTCAAAGCTTGAAATGACCAGAAAAAGGTGTCCACAAGGATCCATGTAAAATATTGATGCAAAACCAATAGGTTTTAGTAAATTTGTGCATTTTAAGTACCCTTGGGGGTAGATAAGCCTAAAAGGGGTAGAAAAAGGCCTGGCCACAAGGGCACGCAAATGGCCCATCCATCAGTTTTGGATGGGCCATTTGCGCACCCTTGTGGCCAGGCTTTTTTTGGCCCCTTATAGGATTATCTACCCCCAAGGGTACTTAAAATGCACAAATTTACTGAAATTGACTGCAATTACATACAGAACTTGAAATTACAAAGATAATAGACAGAGTAGACACAACTATTGATCATATTGTCATTGGAAAGTCAAATCATTACAAAGATAAGGGTGTGCAATACAAAAAGAGGGATAACTTCGGCTAATGCTCAAAGTCTCGTCACAATCGACGTGCAAGCTGCATATCTTTTGGCTGTATCGTCACTCGCTTTGCATGAATGGCGCATAGGTTGGTATCTTCGAACACCGAAATGATGTGGGCCTCTACAGCTTTTTGAATAGCCTCTAGCGATATTGCTTGCATTCTATACTGATTTCCATAGCTTTGAAGCACCTCCTTCACAGTGCGAGCAAAGCGGGCGCGTCGAATCAAGAGCTCCGTCGTCTTCTGGTAGTGGCGGATTTCTGCAAATGCCCTTGCTATTTTTCGGCGCCGCTGCGGTTGTCTTGGGGGCACTTGCACATTTGCTGGCGGGGGACGTTTAGGCTTCTTGAAAAACTTAGACTTGCACCTATTTACATGCTTAGGGGCTGGTTCTGTAGCCTCTTCTGATTCTTCTTCTCCCCTTGGTTGCCGATCTTGTCGTGTGGGGAGAGCTCCCTAGCCTTGAGGCAATGTCTTTCCCCCAACGGCCACCTGGTGTGTGCGCGGTATTTTTTCTCGCAGCCATGGTGGCTCACTCTCTGATTCGGTGTCTGTATGGACCACCCGAGTCCTGGATGGTCCTACTTGTGATTGGGGGCGCGACGGCTGCTCCCTATCGGACTCTGATGTTTGTTGGCCCTCTGCTTCTCTCGAGCGCTAGGCATGTTGCTTCATTCTCTTTCTAGGTGTTATATCTTGAGGAGGTGGAGATTCAACAGTCCTTGATGACTCTTGTGCCCTACCACCATGCCCACTACCAGAAGAGTTCCTGGAACGGCCAGGTGCTCGTGGCCGTTTTCTTGTGCCTTTAAGCCATGACGGCTTCTCACATCCTTGGAGGGTGTTTTTGTTGGCAGGTGGATGCTCTTTCGCGGCTTTTTTGGTGCGCGCCATTTCGTTGGTAATAGCTCACCTGTTCTTAAGAAATGAGTGATTTATGAGAGCATGCAATATTTATAAGGGCCCATTTAAAAAGGGCCCTGTTCACACTAATTTTTTTAAAATAAGTATTATTTTTTAAATAAACCTGTCGCTAAGAGTTGGACCCTGCGTTCACGTTTAGTGACTCGCGCAGTATCCACTTTGATCCTTGTCGCACTCTGCATCGCCGCCATGCAGCATGCTTGGTGGGACCTTGCGACATTTGCCACTTGTTGCTATGCTCTTGACGACTCCATTTGCGCACGTCAATAGCAATCTTGGATTGTCACGCACGCTCCATTGTGAGCTTACGAGCAAATGTTGTGCGAAAAAACCAGTTGAACATCTCCTCCAAATAATTGGATTGCACCATTCCACCACTATGTCGAGTATTTTTGAAGTACACTCCCCTTGCTCGATAATGGGACTTCTCCATGCCTTGAGTGCTAAAAATTTCAAGCGATCCATACTTGTGCATGAAAAATGCACCATGCGCAAACAAGATATGCTGTTCACATGAGTAAACGATCCACATTATTAAATAAAAACAATCCCTTATAATTGTTGAGATGTAGAGAGAAAGAGAGAGAGACGAGACAAGATACACACCATATACGCTCCCAAAGACTGATTCATATTGAGGACAAGATACAAATATATAGGTGAAACCAAGTTGAGTAGAGTGAGCCATATATAGCTCCAACACCCCCACTCAAACAAAGGTCTCTAGCTTTGGATGAATAAACCCTTGGGGAGTTCAAGGGAAAAACCCAAGCCCCTATACAATGTGAAAATATGAACCAGCGATGATGATGTGAAAGTGAATTGTGCATCTATGTACAAATATTCAAGTGACTTAGAGATCACAATGTGCAGATGTGGAGTGTGCATAGTGCATGGTACCTAAAAGATTACAATGTCATATGTACAAAGCTATTACAATAGCAAAGAAGCTAATCTAGAAAGAGTGAGGTCGAAGAAACTCCAAGCTCCGAGCGCAAGAGGATGAAACGTGACTCATTGAGGCCTTTGGTCAAAATGTCTGCAATCATCTGGTCACTTGGACAATGTTCAACCATAATGGTTCCTTTGCGTACTTCATACCTGACATAATGATAATGGACAGCAATGTGCTTTGACTTATTATGTTAATTATCAACCAGCATTTGTCGAAGCCAAATCAACTCACGAGCTGCAAGTGATGCCACAACATATTCTGACTCAGTCGTAGAAACTGCAACACAACGTTGTTTCTTGCTCGTCCAAGAAACAAGACAACCATTTATAAAGAAGCAATTTCCACTAGTAGATCGCATAGATAAATGTGAGCTTGCCCAGTCTGCATCTGTGTAACCCAAAAGAGAAAGAGATTGCATAGAATCCGATGTGAGTTGTCGTCAATAGACTAAACCAAAATCTGTAGTGCCTTTCAAGTATTTCAACACACGCTTTGCAACAGACCAATGCTTAAGAGAAGGACATGCAAGATGTTGTCCAAGATAATTAGCAACAAACAAAATATCAGGACAAGTGTTCATGCCAACAAACTGAAGACATCCAATCAAGTTAGCATAAGGTTGATTTGTGACAAGTTGACCGCCATTGTCAGAAGTGTTCTTCGTAGAGCTTGCAAGACAAGGTGTGTTGGCTGAATGTGCAGATTCCATACCAAATTTTTGAATAGTATCTGCAATAAACTTTGACTGTCGAAGGAATAAAATACCTTTTGTACGGTTCCGTTCGATTTGAATGCCAAGACACGAGTGAATCTCTCCAAGATCCACCATATCAAATGCAGAAAACAATAACTTTTTTACTTGCTGAAGAAATCCCAAATCATTGGAAACAAGGATGGTATCATCCACATAAAGAGCAAGAATCACAAAACTGCTACCTTGGCGTTTTATGTATAAGTTGGGGTCGGACGAGCAAGAGATGAATCCTTTAGAGGTGAGAAAAAGATCAAATTTTGTATACCAGGCTCGCGAAGCTTGTTTGAGACCATATAGTGCCTTATGGAGTTGAGCAACAAGGTCTTCTTTACCTAGAATAACAAACCCTTCTGGTTGTTCCATATAAATTTCCTCTTCCAAGTCACCATTAAGAAAAGCAGTTCGGACATCCATTTGATGAGCTTCTAAATCAAATTGAACAGCAAATGCCAATAAAACTCGAACACTTGTAATGAGAACAACTGGTGAAAAAGTCTCTTGATAATCAACACCAGCTACTTGGGAGTAACCTTTTGCAACTAAACGCGCCTTGAACTTGTCAAAAGATTCATCTACTTTTACTTTTTTCTTATATACCCACTTACATTTAATAGCTGTACGACCAGGAGGTAATTCAGTTAGTATCCATGTACCTTTAGAGATAAGAGAATCGTACTCTGCTTCCATAGCCTCTTGCCATTGATCCTTTTGTGGTGAAGAGATAGCTTCATCATAAGTAATGGGATCTTCGGAAGTAGAAAAAACATTATCAGCAATATCGTCATCATAGACATGACATGAGCCATGTTCAAAATCAATAGGCAGATCAACAAAAATATCAATATCATCATTGGCAACATTCGGAATGGATGGTTGTGAAGAGGAAAGTTGCTCTATAGAAAGAGTTTCATCTTCTGAAAGAAATGGAAAAGCCTGAAGCAATGATTTAGTATCATCAAAACCATCCATGGACCATGAGCCTCCCATAAGCTGTTCGTTAAAAGTAGCATCATGATTCACAATTACTTTCTTGGAGGAAGGGTCATAGAATTTGTAGCCTTTGGAAGTGTCAGAATATCCAATAAAAATAACTTTAAGACCAAGAGCATCAAGCTTTGTTCGTGTTTCTTTGGGAACATGAATATAAGTAATACATCCAAAGGTTCGAAAATGAGATACAGAAGGAATGTCACCTGTCCATGTTGTGATGGGTATCTTACCAGAGGGTGCAGTAGTAGGAAGATGATTCTGAATAAATACTGTTGTCAAAGTAGCTTCAGCCCAGAAAACACGAGATAAGCCAGAATGAATCAGCATACATCTTACAACATTGAGAATAGTGTGATTCTTTCGTTCAGCAACACCGTTCTGTTGAGGTGAATATGGAATAGTGTGTTCATGATGAATTCCACTGTCAGCACAGTAACTCACAAACTCTCGAGTAACATATTCCCCTCCATTGTCACTACGAAGCTTCTTAAGGCGACGACCAGTTTGAAGTTCCGCAGCCTTGTGGAATTGTTTGAAAACAAATAAGGCTTCAGATTTTTGTCTAAGTAGAAATACAGTTGTATACCTTGAGAAATCATCAATGAAAGTAATGAAGTAGCGATATTGTGATCTCGAAGAAGGTAGAGGTCCACATATATCAGTATGAACAAGATCCAATATGTCATGAGAATGAGTTGTATTTGAAAGAGGAAAGGGTTCTTAATTGTGTTTCCCAAGAGCACAAAATTCACAAATTCCCATATGGGGATGGGCTTTAAGATCCATTCCATGAACAAGATCACGACGTTGAAGATCAAGGAGTTTTGAGAAATCAGCATGAACAAAACGGTGATGCCATACTTTGCAATCAAGATCACCTGGAGCAGTGACAACATTTGCTACAACATCGTTGAGAGAGAGTTCAAACAAATTACCATTTCGAGGAGCAGTGGCTATAGTTTGTCCATCTTTCTCAATTCGGCATTTGGTATGATCAAATCCAACAAACAGACCAAGATCAACAAGTCTAGCAACTGAAAGAAGATTACGTTGAAGATCTGGTACATGTAATACTCCTCGCAAAATTCGAGTGGAAGAAGATAAGGTACCACGATATAAGTCTCCAATATCCTTTACTTGACAAGTAGTATCATCAGCAAGATAAACAACACGTTGAACTGGCAGTGGATGATAGTTATGGAGCCACTTAGACTGATATGTCATATTTTTTGTAGCACCAGAATCGACAATAAAAAGTGATCCATCCCGTACATGAAGTATTCTGTCTAGAGCAATTGAACATAGGACGCAGCTTGTTTCTGGTACAATGTTGTTTCGATGTTCAGTAGCATATGCTCTATTGCGATCTGTGTCGAATTGACGCTTATAGCACATATGAGTGGGATGATCAGATCGTCCACAATATTCACAAGAAAAAGAAGAAGAGTCTCTAGATAAACGTGGTTGTTTTGTGGTAATATTGTGTTCTTCATCATATTGACGTGCCCAACAATCATCTTCAGTATGGCCATTTCTGTTGCAGTAAGAACATTGCTTATCAGGAAATTTGAGACGAGAGAAAATATTACCGCGACGGCCACCTCTGCGGTTTCACTACAAGAGGCTATTCATATTAGCGACGCTCACACAGCGACGCTCAAAAAAAAAAATCCCGGCGTCGCTATGAGCGTCGCAAATTTCTTTGTAAATTTGCGACGCTCATAGCGACGCCGGCTGGGCTAAAAAAATAACCGAGCGCGCCCAAAAACTCAGATCTGAGATCTGAGTTTTTCGGCGCCCTCAAGCAAGGAGCAGGTAACGCTCTCCCTCACTCTCTCTCTCTCTCTCTCTCTCTCTCTCTCTCTCTCTCTTTCTTCTCCACACACACACACACACACACACACACACACGAGGAGAGGAAGGAGAGCCAGGTATGCTCCTTCCCTCTCCTCATTCTCATGTTCCCTTCCCCTCTTTCTCTCTCCCTCTCTCTCTCTCTCTCTTTTTCTTCTCCACACACACACACACACACACACACACACACACACACACACACACACACACACACACACACACGAGGAGAGGAAGGAGAGCCAGGTATGCTCCTTCCCTCTCCTCATTCTCATGTTCCCTTTCCCTCTTTCTCTCTCCCTCTCTCTCTCTCTCACACACACACATACACACACACACATAGTGTTTTTGAGAGAGAGAGAGAGAGAGAGAGAGAGAGAGAGAGAGAGTACAAAAAAAAACAAAAACGCACACACACATACATAAACAAAGAATGCACACACACATTGAGAGAGAAAAAGAGAGAGAGAGCATGCATAAACAAAAAACGCACGCATTGAGAGAGGAAAAGAGAGAGAGAACATGCATAAACAAAAAACGCACACATTGAGAGAGGAAAAGAGAGAGAAAACATGCATACGATCCAAAAGAACGCACACACATTGAGAGAGAAAGAGAGAGAAACTAATTTAACATCGTAGGAAACTAATTAAAATTAAAAGAACTAAAGATCTAGCCGACGAGGAGTTGAACTCAAGACCTATTATTCAAGAGGGAAATGGCATAATCAATCTATCATACTTGGCATGGGTGATAGAAAGGTTATAACATTTATCTCTTTTTATTGGCACACACATCCACACACGCGCACACACACAAGAAGAAGAGAGTTATAACGTCGTAGGAAACTATCTTAAAAGACGTTAAAGATTAGGTTATATGTAGACTTACATTAAATTAGATTTAGGCTTATTTTTAACTAGATTTACGTTTATTTACGCTAGATTTAGATTTACGTTATATTAGATTAGATTTAGGTCTCCATAGACTGCGATGCTTGCATGAAGCGGGTGAAGAAAGCCCTCAATGGAATATAGGGTATTGCTGCCTTCACTCATGGTGGGCTCCGTTGATCCAAAAGTACTGGTGAAATGTCTTCAAAAGATAGGGAAGAAGGTGGATCTTCAGGGCGGCAAGAGTCACTACATCCCCGACACAATGACCATCTAGACAACCTCTAGTCATTCAACAGCAACTTCAAAGTTAGTAACAAGAGCAAGAACGGTCTAAAGGGCCAATTGCTGTCGTCAGATGTGGATGGAGATGAGGCAGCGTCACCGCCGGAAGTTAACTCTCACATCTTTAGTGATGAGAATGCCAACTCTTGCCGAGTTATGTGAAAAATTATGTGTTAAATCAGTTTTAAGGTTCTTATAATCCCTGTTAGTTTAGTTCTTTGTTTTTAATATAACATAATTTATGTTAGATTTAGATTTATGTTATATTAGATTAGACTTAGGTTTATTTAGGTTTACCCACACACACACACACACACACACAAGAAGAAGAGAGTTTTAACGTCGTAGGAAACTATCCCAAAAGACGTTAAAGATTAGGTTAGATGTAGACTTACGTTAAATTAGATTTAGGTTTATTTTTAGTTAGATTTACGTTTATTTAGATTTATGCTTATTTACGTTAGATCGAGTCCACGCAAGAATTACTTACGGTTTAGGGTTTAGAGTTAGACGAACAGTGAAAATATCTACTGTGAAAAGATGTTAAGATGCTGTGAAGTGCTACAGCTACAGAAGAGGCAAAGGGGTTTTGTCCACTACATGCAGTATCATGTAGACGTGGGTGTGTAGATTTCTTGTACCCACAAATATAGGTATTGACCAATAAAGACGAGATTATAACCCGGTGGTTCTGATCTCCGTGCACCTCTAGACCGAGGTGTGCGGGGATTGGACATGACTAGAGAATGTGAGGTAAAGAGAGAGAGAGAGAGAGAGAGAGAGAGAGAGAGAGAGAGAGAGAGAGAGAGAGATAAGACGAAGAATGCCAATAGAATATTAAATTTGTTGTCCAGGTTATAAGTTTTTTATCCTCATTATGAGTAGCGACGAGGATGTGGGACCGTCCAACCGAAACACCTATCTCTCAACGAGGGTCTTATGTCCTTGTAATCAATGCAAGCATGCTGTGCGACGGACAAGACGTGTTTCTTTGCAGCACGTTCATGAATTTGGCGAGTTCGATCCATCTATTATAGATCGAGTTGTTGCCAATTATAACTCGTCGGACTCTGACGCTGGCCAACAAGCATCAATCTTGCAACCCAATAGACGTGTTCGCAGGCGCTTTGGTCAAGCAGCATATGTGAGGCCACAAGATGTAGCCTCTAACATCTCGGGGGATGATCATGAAGAGCACATTCCCAACGAGGCAATGTTTGAGCCCGAGATTGATGAAATGATCGAGACGATCATGGATTCAGAAAGGCTTATCTATGATGATATGAAAAGTGAAGCCGATACGCCATTGTATAATGGAGCACGTATGTCTAGATTGAAAGCACTCCTGGTTCTTCTCAACATGCAGGCAAAGTTTGGATGGAGTGACACTAGCGTCACAGCGCTTTTCAGGTGATCTATTACAATTAGTTTACTTTAATAAAACTCTAAATGTATAATGATCTGATAGATTTTTACACGACTGTATCATATTTTTATGTTGTGTAGATTGCTGAAAGAGCACATACTACCAGCTGACAATGTGATGCCAGATTTCCGAGATGAAGCAAGAAAGATTTTGCGAAACTTGGGGATGGATTACAATTCTATCCACGCTCGTCCTAATGACTGCATTCTTTTCAGAGGGGAATACATAGACATGGAGAAGTGTCCGAAATGTGATTCCGAAAGATATCGAGTAGATCTCCACGGGACAAAAATTCCACAAAAGGTTTTGCGACATTTCCCTCTGCTTCCTCGCATCAAGCATTTCTTCGAATGTAAGTCCATGGCCGCCCTAGCATCATGGCATGAGGAGAATAAATCTTCGGATGGTGTGCTACGAATTCCTGCAGATTGCGTAGCGTGGAAACATATAGATGGAACATGGTCGGATTTTGCCAGGGAAGCTCGAAATTTGCGCTTAGGCCTGGCTATGGATGGCGTAAATCCATTTGGTCAAAGATCAACATCTTACAGTGTATGGCCCGTTGTCATCGTCAACTACAACATTCCCCCGTGGTTGACTACAAAGAAGGGGCACCTATGGCTAAGCTTGATTGTGCCAGGGCGATATAAAGTGGGGAATATGGATGTGTATCTTCGTCCACTATTGGAAGAGCTACAACAATTGTGGATTGGCATAGAGGTGGTGGATATGAGCCGACACACAGGACGACGGAATTCTTTGATCAGAGGCATTCTAATGTGGACCATGCATGACTATCCCGGGCTAACAGAATGCTCAGGTGATCTATTGACACTCCTCACTCAGACACTGTAAATCTTGTTTTTTCCCATAGTTGATCTATTATCATGTGTATACATGCAGGGCTTCAAACAAGAGGATACAGAGCATGTGTCACATGTGGACCTAGACTGAATGCACGTAGGGCACCCTCACTGAAGAAGAAAATCTACGAAGGTCATCAAGCGTATCTTCCAGAGAATCATGTGTTACGCGATGGCTTTTTGGGAAGAGAGCCACCAAGGATGTCTGCACAAGCATGGTTAGAGCAGAAGGAGATGTGTGATGACGGATTGCCTCCAGGGATGAAGAGACTATCTCTATGGTACGAGTTACCATACTGGCCCCGACTCATGATCAATCACTTGCTCGATCCAATGCACATATTCAAGAATGTGGGTAATCTACTATGGGACCATCTGACCGGCAAGAAAGATACTTTGGGAGCCAGAGTTGACCTTAGAAATGTGGATCGTATGGAGCAATATTGGCCGCAAACAGCGTCTGATGGATCGATAAAACTCCCTAAAGCACCATGGATTTTCATAGGAGCCCAAGAACGCAAAGTAAAAGAGACCATTCGATCTTTGCGGACCCCCACTGGCGTAATGCACTCGCTCCGAACGTGTTTTACTAAAGAAGGAAAGCTTACCGGTTTGAAGTCACACGATTGGCATAAAATGTGTCAGGTACGTTCATAGTGGACTTTAATATCATTGCATAAAATGTGGACTTAAATATCATTGCTGCACATACTTTACAGTTTATTTTACCGGTTGCCATTGAGAGATGTTTGTCTCTCGACATCCGTAACACAATCTACAAACTTGCAAAGCTGGTGCAATGGATCTCACAAAAGGAGATCAACGTAGACTCCATACCATTCGCCAAACTAAATGCTGCGGAGCTTGTGTGCATGTTTGAGAAACATTTTCCTACTACAATGCTAACCATTCAGGTGCATCTTCTTGTTCACATAGTTGATGAGGTGGAAATAGCTGGCACAGTTCATTCCAGATGGATGTTCTTCTTAGAGCGTTTCATGAAAACGCTTAAGGGATATGTGCGTCAAAAGGCACATCCGGAGGGTAGCATGGCAGAAGGTTGGTTGGTATCAGAGTCCCTAGTGTACATTGGAGAGTGGCTAGACGGATTTGATAAATCCCGGGACACGCTATGGCGAACCATAGATGATAAGCGCATATCTGGGATTGTCATGTGCAATCTCGGCGTTGAGAAGAAGATGACGGAAGATCTAGAGGCTAAAATCAACCGATTTTGCATGCTTCACAATCCAGTGATGCAAAAGTGGATTTCACAATATGAGGATGCAAAGCAAGAGCGACAAAGGGCACGAATCGAGTGGAGACGGGGAAGACGACCACCGATGCACTATCCAGCGGTTCTGGAGAGCCTACCAACCTTCATGAGCTTAAGATGGTTGCACAACCAATTGAAAATCGCACAACAATGCGGTGACGAAGTGACTGAAGAAGAGTGGGAGTACTCTCGGGGTTGCGCGACCAAGGTAAGTTTGCAATGTACGACTAGCAAGTGACTTTATTTAAACGTTTGAACGGCCACTCATAATCTTTGTTCGTTGTAGTATAAGTCATACACAGCAGCATGGTGTAAAGGTCGACATTTTAGGGTGGAACGAATCGAAAAAAAGCGTTTTACTCAAGATTGTGGAATCATGGCAAAATTTGAACAGTCTACTTGACGACGTTCCTCTAATGCAGATCCTGTGGTGGCGGAACTCACTTACTTCGGCACGCTGCAAGAGATTTTGAGGATCGATTACAGAGGATTTTTTGTCGACTTGTTCGACGTGCAATGGTTCAAGATAATCATGGAGGGTCGCAACGCTACTGTGCGTAGAGGAGAGTCTGGTTTTCTTGAGGTGGATTCTACTAAGAAATGGAGTGACCTAAGAGACACTTTCGTACTACCCGAGCATTGTGAACAAGTAAGTATGTAAATAGTTAACATCCCCCTTTTACAAGTTATGTGCTTGAAAGCTCTCATGTAAGTTATGTGGCTCTGGCAGGTAATATTTCATCCTACAAAGTCTACATCAAACTGGTGGTACGTCATAGAGGTAGCCCCTTGTAGTGCAAGGACGTATGAAGGCTACCATGTGCCAATCACAACGACATCAATGGAGGAGATCAGAGAAGATGCTCAATCAGAAGCCGCTGCGGTGGTGCCAGACGAGCATCAAGATGCTACTACTCTATATGGGGTGCATGCAGAGGAGCTACAAAATGAAACAGAGGATATGTGTTTAAACGGAGAGCTCTATATAGATATAGGAAGTTATGCTGAGTTATGCGAGGATGAGAGAGAGATCTCTTAAAGCCACAAATATTGTATTTGAATAATTTTGCTCCGTGTTGTAAAAGCTCTGGCTCTCTAAGTACCTTCCATGGTGTATAACGCTCTTTTCTACTCGCGCTCACATCTTTTGATTGAAAATTCTGAGTTTTCGACTTGCCTCTTCTATCACTCAATTCATTGCGTCATTGTATTTATATGCGTCATTACGTCATTGTATTTAATGGTCTTTGCGTCATTGTCTACTCTATTCATTCAATATTAAGTTTAAATATTCGTGTGTTTAATGCAGGTATGGATGATGAGGAGTTTCTTTCTTCTTTGTCACCGCAGCAGAGACAGTGGTACGTGGAGCGTCATCGCTCTGGCGCATCATCGCGCGTTCCTACTCCATCCGCATCTCCCTCTCTTTCGGAGCATTCGGCGCGCTCCGAAGCTTCGGCGTCGACGAGACGAGCTTCACACTCGTCTAGACACCGGCGCTCTAGTGGTGGCGGTGGCGGTTGTTGTGGGGATTCCGTCACCGATGCCTCCACACCGCCTCGTGTTCGACGAGGCTCTTTACCCTCCCCTTCTTTGCCCGCCCCCACACCAGCCACAGCATCGCCATCTACGCCAGGTTTTGCACGGCTGACTGTTCCTAGAAGCTACACACCTCTACCTACTCCGCCAGGAGCCACCCCACTCGACACTCCTCGCTTCGGGGCCCAGACGCCGATGGAGACACCTGACGTCTGTACCCCCATCGACACGCCGCTAGAGACCCCTGCCGGGACACCCAAGTTCACGCGTCACCGGCCAGAGGGCTTGCCTTACTCCGTCGACATCAGCGGCGGCATCATCATGGATGATGACGGCAAGAAGGTGATCTCGCGCATGCGTGGTCTTTGCTCTCAGCTGTTTAGACACTACATACTAAACAAATGGAGTGAAGTACCAAGTGATTTAAAAAACAGAGTCATCAGCATACTTCATGATGAGTTTCCCGTTCCAACACGGGATCAGCACTTCAATGAAGACCTGATGAAGATTCGAATGCGCGAATACTGCAAACACAAGCGTTCCGAAGTGCAAAAAGCAATCAAGAATGGGTGGAACAGGCCAGATTGGCTGGCCAAAGAAGATTGGAAGAATGCGAAGAAAGCAGCGCGCGAGAATCCCGACAAGTGGAAGCAACAAAAGGATGCAGCCAGAGCGCGAGTAGAGGCAGGGAGCTCGCACCACTTGGGGAGCGGTGGATGGGCATCATTTGAGGCCGATTTTGTAAGTGTTTTCCCATTGCTCTTTATGTTCGATAGTTTAGGGTTTATGAGTTTTTTAATTCTAACATAATGAAATCTTTGTATGTTTTGGCATTGGTCGATGACAGGACGTGATCCCACACCGTACGAGCGCGAGTACGCAGGCAGGAAGGGCTTAAACACCCTGATGGACATTCTCAGTTCTCGCGGCGGCATGGTTAGTATTAGGGTTTACTCTTTTTTATTTTTTGTATTGTTTTATAAATGTCGTTATATGTTTATACTTACTGAAAGCTGTCTTATTGTCTTTTTTTGCAGAATCCAACAGATACGCCGCTTGGACGCGATGAGACGTCTGACTAGACGATGTCAGTTTAGCCGTAGCTAGATAGCATTAGTTTAGGGTTTCTCATAGCTTATGTATCATGAGACGGATTTTATACGTCTTTTTGAACCATGTATATTATTACATTTGTCACCGTAGTTCCTTTTGCCAATCAATTCTTTATGCCTATGATGTTGTACAATTGTCATTATTACATTTGCCAATCAATTCATTTTGCCTATGATGTGTACAATTGTCAATTTTGCAAACAATGCGTCTTGTGGGTGACTATTTTGGGTCTATTATCTACCCTTGCACTTTTTTAAAAAAGTGAATCAAGTACAATATGGTTGATGGGTGGTAGGGCATTCAATGCCCTGCCACCAAAAAAAAATTCTCTCGGGCGTCGCTATAACCGTCGCTATTTATGGCTCTGTAGCGTCGCTATGAGCGTCGCTATAGTCTTCTGTGTAAACGTCGCTATGAGCGTCGCTATATAGCGACGCTTATAGCGACGTATATAGCGACGCGTATAGCAACGCTCGTAGCGACGGTTTTAGCGACGCCGGGGGTTATAAAAACCCAGTGTATTTCCGTCGCTAACAGCGTCACAAGAGCACACAACCTCTTGTAGTGTTTCGTCGTTGAAATGGACGCCTTCGAGCATAAAAAGCCCATTCCATCTGTTGTGACTCAGTCTCCTCTTGTGAAATCATAGCTGTATCATGACCAGCATTACGACGTTCTTGACGTTAAGAGTATTCAATTAAAGACATGCAAGCTTGGTCGAAATCAAGACCATCTTTATTAGAGAGAATAGTAACAATGTTATCATAAGAAGAGTCCTTCACCGTAACAAGGAGAAGTGTAATCAGTTGCTTTTGTGGAACAGGGTCACCGGCAGCAGCAAGTTGATTAATAATAGATTTGAAAGATTCAATATGTCCCGTCATGGCAGTACCAACTTCATATTGTAACTTGTTAAGCAACCCTCTCAAATAAAGTATTTCTGTGACAGATTTCTTGTGAAAGTTTGCAATAAGGTACTTCCATACGTCATGGGAAGTAGGAAGTTCATACATATCAAGCAAAAGGGAATCAGTAAGAGCAGAAAGAATATATCGACGAGCTGCTTTATCACGTCGTTGCCAATCCGTATAGGCAACATTCCAATCTTCAAATATAGGTCCTTCAGTGATAAGCACGTTATCATTATCCGTATCAACAGGCTGAGGCGGACAAACACGATTTTCAAGAACAACATCGGAGAGTTCATCGCCTTCAAGAATTAACAACATCTTTGCTTTCCAGCCTGGAAAACCTTGACCTTGGAAATGAGGAACAGAACGCTGGCCAGAAGGAAAGCCGTTGACGAGAATATTCATAGCCATATCTTGTTGCGAGAAGACGTATAAGATAAGATCGCAGAATTTGCACACTATATATGGTGAAGGCCGCAATTGAGAATGAGAGAGATATGAGGACTGCGTTCTGTCAACGATAAACGTAAGAAGGATGCTCAAGGAACGTCCAAAGATGTGAGAGACGTCACCCAAAAAAGGCAGGGTAAAGAAGACGTTAATAATAAAAGAGTCCTCAAAATAGAGTGGCGTGAGACGCAAGATTGACAGCCTCAATACGAATAGAAAAAAGCTAAATCTTTTCGAAAAAGTTAACGCCAAAATAAGAAAAACGATCGTGGACGCTTCACGAAGTAGGATGAAGAAAGCTGCGTCAAGCTCAATTGCAGTAAAAACAGCATAACTTTCTGCTGCGAACTCCGATTGACGCAAACCTAGAACTCAAATCGAAGAGCTCGAGGAGACGAACAAGTTTTGGATGAAAGGTGCCATTGCGCTATTTCCATTTCTCCAAATTTTGAGCAGAACAGCAAGAAAAATTGAGATGAAGTTCAGGGTGTCATCAACAAGAAAACGTAATCAACGATTAGATTGATTAGCAATAAACGCCACACAAAACACTAATCATATTCTTCTTAACACAAAACAACCACAGTTAACAAGAATCAATGCTCAAAAATAAAATTTGTAGCAATTTTTGAATCTTACATGCAAATCGCATACACATACTGTTTTGTCACCATGAATTGAATCGGCGCGTGATCGTTACTGCTCTGATACCATGTTGAGATGTAGAGAGAAAGAGAGAGAGACGAGACAAGATACACACCATATACGCTCCCAAAGACTGATTCATATTGCGGACAAGATACAAATATATAGGTGAGACCAAGTTGAGTAGAGTGAGCCATATATAGCTCCAACAGTAATGAATACACCATGAATGACTTACCATGTAATGTGTAATGTTATTTTCACCCCAAGAAAGGGTGAAGACCTTGGTAAAATCCGCCAAAGCTTCTTGAAATGATTGATGTTGTTCTTCTGTTGTGTTGTTAAGGCCCATAAGCTTGACCATTTTATCAAAATGGGCCCAAACTTGCTTGCGCTTGTTTGCAAGCTCGCCATTTGAATCATTGTCAGTAGTAGCTTTGCATAACTCCTTTCAAAGCTCCCAAAGGTTACCTGCCTGCTGGTTGGAGCTGTTTTGAGCATCATATCGACTTGGCTTTCCTTGGGAAACTCTCTTCAAAAAGTGTCTAGCTTTTTGTCCACTCATTGACACTTGTTGAGCAATTTCATGGGCCTCCCCTGTGTTCTTTGCAGCAACTATAGACACATTTCCACCGTGACAGCCAATGGAATTCAAGAGTACCTCCACTCTTTCGATCGCTTCTTGGGACTTTTCCAACGGTTTCATTGTGAAAGCATAGTCAATGTGGAGCTTCAATAGCCTATCAAAAATGCGCATAAATGCGTGTAATGTACAAAAATGTACATTCGATAGAGAAAATCGAAAGATTGGATTCCAAGCATGGTCCTTTTGATCACGGTCTGGGGCATTGAGCATGGGACATCTCAGAATCGACGCTTCCCATTCTCTACCTTCATCTCCAACATCACGACAATCTAACCCTTGTTCTCCATGCCCTTGCCATGGAAGCATGTAACCGGCCTTTGCAGTGCTCTTATGTGATTTTTGTCCATTAGGTTTGTACCCTCGAGTGCAAAATGGACAAGGCATGAGAGAAGAAGCCCCTTGTTTGCATCCAAGCAAACACTTTATGGTCTTCAAATCCCCACCTAAGTGCCACTCCACATCATAACTACCAAAGCCCTCAATCTCCAACTTCTGACCTGCAATTTGGGAGTGTATTACTTCTGTGATCCATGGAGTTCTCTCAAAAATCCATGAAAGTACTCCATTGGTCTCTTTGGGAACCTCAATAGCACCCAACCACCAAATGTCTTTCTCTGATTGCACGCTAAAAGATATGGTGGGATATGGCTCGACTGAATCCCTTCGCTTGGTTTGCAGAAGGGCCTCGTTCATTAGAGTGACACTTAGCCTCTCTAACCTTCGGCCTTTCACTATTTGACACTCATCGAGTTTCAACACAAAAGCGACTTTTGTGCCAAGCACTACAAAATAAATAGTGCTAAGACCTTAAACTTCAGCGTCTATGATAAGAATAATACCAAAGAAAAAAGTAAAGTGTGTCACCTTCTTCAGGTAACTCGTAAAATCTAAGCATGGCTTCTTGAATCCTTCTAAGATCCACGAAAATATTGTTCCACATTGTGTAAGGAAAGCCCTTCTCCGAAGGTCTTATGGATTGTTTCTTACCTTTTCCCCTTGTCTTTGTTGCGCACGAAGCATAAAGGGAAGTTGGCATTGTGTCCTCAATGTGTAGGTATGTCCCAATGCGGGAGAACACATCTTCGTTTGTGGCCTTCTTTGCGAGCTTGACCTTGTGAGGAACGGGAAATAGGTTTTCCACAATGCCATGTTCTTTGAGGGCATCCTTTAGGAGTTGAAAAATAGCCTGATAGGCTTTGGTGCTGATTCCAGCCTCATCACAAGCTTGTTGAACATCATCATCACTAACCACATTTCTTAATTTACGCATAAAGTCCTTGGTGACTGCATCCTTAATGTGCTTACCTCCAGGTGATTGTAAGATAGAAATCACGTCCTCGGTATTGAGACAACTAGTGAGAAGGTTGACTCGATTATCTTGGTTTGTTCCACCGCATGCCTCCTGGATGAAGTTTCTGGCAACAAATAAATATAAATGTTAGAAAATAGTGTGAAGTAAGAATGCATCATGCAAGTAAAGACCAAATCACCTTGTGGCTGTAACTCGTCGTTTGCGTGCTCCTCCGGAATGTGCAAGAGTTTCAATGGATGAATATGGGCGTTTGCGTTCCCTTGCACCAAGGGGTGTTTCTTTCAAGTATGTGATGGTGTTGGTAAGCTTCTGGATGTGGGACTCCTTTTCTTGCATTTGTTGTTCAAGACTTTTAACTACCCTCTCCGAAGAGGCAACACTCTCTTGTAATGCCGTCGTCTTGAGGTGAAGAGCTTGACATTCGTGCATCCACATATGCAAAGAAGCACCTGCACCCATACACAGCCGCTTGCAATAGCCTAACAAGCCTGCTTCTCCCCTCCCAAGAATTTGAAGAAATGTGGAAAGGCTATATAAATGGTGGATGGAAGCGGCTTATAGGATCGTAAGGGTACAAATGGCCATCCACCCAAATGTCAACATTGGTCTCACAAGCGGTGCGACGTTCTTGTGATGACCTTTGATCACCCTCACTAGTGGTCTTCGGTGCAAATGCCGTGGGTAAGCGAATATGTATGCTTTTGGTGTGCCGAGTACGTGGTGGTGGAAGAAAACCATTTGTGATGTCCGTGAGCACCATGGAAGCTGTTGCGTGAGGAAGAAAATGATGAAAAGATAGAGGGGGAAGGGTAGAGAGGCCGAGCAGGATGGGAGGAGAGAAGGAGGGAGAGGGGGGAGGGAGAGATTGGGGAGGAGGAGGAAGGTAGGGGTAGAGAGGGAGAGGACAGGGAGAGGGAGAGAGGAGGGAGGAGGAGGAGAGAACAAAATGTTTATTACTTTTTGGGGGAAAAGATTTTTGAAAAAATGGACTTTCTAAGCTTTTGGGTTTAAAAATGGGTCAAAAAATGATTTTTGGATATGTATATATGTTGGGAGGGAGTTTTAAGTAAAAAACAAATAAAAATGAATTTTTTTTTTAAAAAGTCAAATTTTGACTCTTTTTGACCCACGGAATTGCTGATGTGGACACACCCCTATGCTTCCTTCACTTTAAAAAAAGCTAGAGAGAGAAAGCAACCCTTTAGGTCCACATCCTACATTTGTCTAAAAAAAAGGCTAGAAAAGCCTACTCAAAACTACCTTCTTCAATGACCTTGCCCCCTAAACCCCACACAACATTAGCCTTAATCCCTAAAAATTAGGATTCCTTACAAGGCCCATGCAAGGTTCATATTTCTCCTAATGAAGATGACCTTGGAACAACAGGTGGCGAGGTTATGTCAAGGGCTTAATCGACCCTTTGAATACGCGGTTTGACGATCTCAGGCCGACAACACTACAGGATGCCTTGCTAAGGCCAAGCCGTTAGCTAAAGAGATTCAAAGGGCTACCCAAGATAGTCAATACTATTTGTCAAAGAGGGCCAGGACAGAAAACTGGAGTAACAGACCAATCAACCTTGCATACGACCATCGTCCGGTAGTAGCTACTACGGCACCTACCGAGTTTCCCAAAATAAAATGTTTTGAATGCCAGGAGTATGGACATTACAAAAGCCGATGTCCAAAAAGGATTTCCCAAACATCCGGTTCTAATAACGTACCTCTAAACGTCAACGGACGAGGTCAACCAAATGAAAGAGGAGGCCGAGGAAGAGGAAACATAGGACAAGGAAGCAGAGCTTCCGCTAGAGTCAATGCCGCAGTGGGACAACCAACTGTGGGTGATGAAGCTGATGAGAGAGCAGCAAGTTGCAACTGCTAATCCTAGTGAGCAATAAATCAAGCACCAGGATCTCATCAAAGTTCAGCAGAATAAGATGCATAAAGCTAAAGACTATTATCAAAGGATGTCTTTACTTTAGACAAAGGATATATGTACCTAAGTAGTTAGCATAGAGTTTATCCAGATGTATTCTTGAGATGAGGACATCTCAAATTCTTTATGTTGGGGAGAATGTAAGGTCTCCGACCCCGACCAAAAAGAGCACCATTGTACCATGAAATGAATATAATAGAAAAAGTTACTATTTTTAGCAGTTTTTCGAACTCTGTCAGTGCCATGATGTTTAGAATGTTATAAAGCTTCCAAAAGTGAATTAAAATAATTTTTATGAAAATTTTCCAAAAATAGTAATTTTTTGGTCACCCGACCCGTCTAGTTTTGACCGTCTCGAAAAACTGCACCCGTACCTCGAATTTGAAAAAAATGCATTTTCGGACCCCAGGGGCTACTAAATATGGCAGGTACTCAGACCAGTACGCCTTAGTTAGAGCTTAGTATAGCAATTTACGGCATTAAATTCCGACTCATATGGGCCATTTTAGCCTAAAACCAATTTTTCCTAAAGTTGTGCGGGGAGGCAACGGGGCTCGAGGCTGTGTGGGAACAGGTTCCAGGCCACTCAGAGCCAGCTTTAGCAGCTAGGGGGCGCCCTCTTACCTTGTGGGAGTTGTGGGAGAGTTTCCAAGCTTGAGAGTGAGTGTGAGAGCCAGTTAGACTAGCTAACTGGACACTTGGTGGGAAAGTAACTAAACTTGCCAATGCATGAAGTAAGTGCTCACTTAGATGCTTATAGCAGCTAGGTCTCGAAGGAAAAATCTAACCCTCTCGTATAAGGGGGATTGTTCAATGATTCTAATCTATCATTTGGATTGTTATGATGCTCTCGAACCTTATCACTTTTCTTCAAGTTTATCATTTAAAGTAGTGAGTATAAAATGGCCCCGGTTAAGAGAACTCGCTTCGGTGGTGCTCACGACCGCGAGGCAGGAACACGCAATGTGAATGGAAAAGGAAAAGCTCCCATGGACGAGCAGGTACCGGCCATCTCACGGGCCATTGACGAAGAATTGGAAGAGGTAGTCACAATTTCATTCAAGTTGTTTAATTTAACATTGCACACGTTGTGAGCGGGATGAAAACACACACAGTGCCTCTATAACGACCCGACACACACTCTTGGGAAGATACACACACACACACACTATGGGGCACCACTCGGCTTAGACAACACACCTGGCCGAGACAGGGAACACACCTCTGGAGTGAGAGGAGAGAGACTATCCACTTGCCCACTCCACACACACACACACACACACCCAAAAAACTCAGCTCAAAAGAAAAGAATTTCTGATGTTTAGATACAATTGAGCTTGGGCCAACACCAATGGGGCAAATAGCTCACACAATATGGGTAAAATAAGCCAGATACAATCACAAACTAGAGCAGAAACTTCGCTCATAGGAGAAACTTACACAGAAAACAGCAGGAAAAGAGTGAGGAATTTGGCAAAATGGACAGCGCCATCGCGTCCAGAACGGCCCAAAACCCCAGTCTACAATGTCAAAGTGCTCAAATCCGACCTCGGATGAGCAGTTTACGGGCAAAACAAGCTCCAAAATGAGCAAAAACACAGCTGTGGCTGTTCCTCCTCTCTTCTCCATGTTTTTTCTGGTCTTCTCTCAGTTTTTTCAGTTCCCACACTTAGCTTTTTTATTTGGGCACCCTTGGCCTTTTAGATGACCTCAAACGGACCCCGAACAGGCCAAAAACTGACCTCGCAGTGCATAGTTGACACCTTTTTGCATCATCCGCACACCTGGCACTCATTTCTTTTCAATAATGCATCTCGCAACCACGTGAAGTGGCCCCAAAAAGTGGTCCTAATGATGAACTTTCTGCATAACTCTCACAAGAAAACACCCACGTTGTGTCCGTCCTCATCCGCGTGCAAATATTGACCTCGTTCGCCCTCCTGACGCCACTAGAGGCCATCTGACGCACCTGCTTACCTCATGTCGTCGGCCCGCGGATAGCTTCCTCGAGAAGTTTTATGCGCTACCAACTCCTCCTTATTGTAGAAAAAACACAGTGGTACTGGTAATAGTGAAAATCGATGCACTATGTACACCCTGTCCTACCTGTACACATGTGGGCCCCACGTAACCACCTGGCTCTGAAAAATGGGCAATTCTTTATTTGATGCACCATGCATGTATATGTACATATGCGCAATCCCTTGCTCCAAAAAACTCCTGACATAATTTGCCCATCCCCTAGCCTGCTAGATCATTCATGATCAGTAGTAGCAAAGAGAGATATGAGACTAGCCGCATCACAGGTCTCCTCATCCTTCACCAACATTGCTTGCTCCATAGACAGCTCATCTTGCTCCACCATCATCAATCTAGCATGATACAATTTAAGACGCAATCCATTTACCCTTGACTTATGTAGAACAGCATCCAGGTTAGCCAGCTGATATGTGCCATTTGGAAAACACTCCACTACCTTGAAAGGGCCTTCCCACTTAATTTGAAACTTCTTTTGGAAAGTGTTGTCCAGCTTACTGTTGTAGCGCAAAACCAAGTCATGCTTCTTGATACCCTTACTTTTGACCTTTTCATTTATCTTTGCCAAAGCCCTATCCTGCATCTGCCCATAATGCTCCAATGCGCTCATCCTATCCAACTGGACCTCTTGTAATTGCAAGAGCCTCTCTTCGAATGCATCACTAGGCGGCCCAAGCAACTTCCTAACATCTTGACCGCAGGCAACTCTACTTCCACAGGCAATAGTGCTTCTTTTCCATACACCAAATGAAATGGAGTAAACCGTGTACCTGTCTTCACCGAAGTACGGTAAGCCCATAATGCACTAAGCAATTCCAAATCCCAATTCTTTCCTTGGTGCTCTGTCACTTTTGAAAGAATCTGTACCAACTCACCATTGAATCTTTCATTTAATCCATTACACTGTGGGTAATAAGGAGTGGTATGCTGGTGCCTAATCTTCATCTTTGCACATAAAAAATCTAGCAGTTTAGCTCTAAAGCCAGGCCCCTTATCTGAAAGTAGCTCCAGTGGCACCCCAAACTTGCAACATATTTCATCACACACAAATTTTGCCACATCCTTTGCAATGATCTGTTTTACTGCTATAGCCTCTGCCCATCTAGAAAGATAGTCCACTGCCGTCAAAATATAGCTTTTGCCCCTGCTTGTGATAGGTAACTGGCCTATTGCATCAATCCCCCACTTTTCAAACACATCAAACGCCATAATGGTTTTTCGTAGCTCTGGCTTCAACACTCTCTTCCCAAATGCTTGACACCTATTGCAAGACCTACACCAATGGTGAACATCCTTGTGCAAACTAGGCCATACATACCCCTCTTGCAAAATCTTATGCAAGGTGATATTTAGAGCAAAATGGCCACCACATGCGCCTTCATGATTCTCTTCCAACACTCTGTAAAGCTCCTCCCGCCAAGGTACACGTGTCAACATGAGATCAGCCCCTTTCATGTATAAGACATCACCAATCAATTTGTACCTGTATGCTCTACGCACAAAGCCATACTTCTTAGACTTCTGAATCTCCTTTGGAATGATTCCTGTTAGCAAAAACTCCTCTTCTTGATCCAAACTTTCCCGACCATGATAAAGAGGTAAAGTGGTCCTCAACACAAATAGCTCCCCAATCATGCCTTGAGCTGCTTCATGTGCCTCTCCATTTAGAGCACGTTCAATGTGTCTGATGATCTATGCTTCGAACTTTTTTAACAGGGCTTTAATTCTAAAGCACATTTCCTTCAATGAGGTGTTCTTGCTCTTCCACACACCCAGCACTTGCTTCACCACTAACAAGGCATCACCTTTTATGCTCAACCTTCGAACCCCATGCTTCAAACAAATGTGTAATCCGGATTCCAGAGTAGCATATTCAGCCTCATTGTTACTATGAGCATCCAATTTGAACCCTCTCTTGCATACTAGCTTCCCCTCTAGATCATAAAGTGCTATACCCCCTGAAGCTGCATCATGGCTCTTTCTGTATGAACCATCAAAGAACAACACATGTGCATTGCTGATCTGTGGCACTTCTTCAACTACCTTTCTCACCACCTCTTCCTTAACAATAAGGGGATTCTCCTTGTAGGTCAACAAATAAGCTAGGGTAGCCCTTGTACTATCTTCCACTAGAAAAGAGAACTCAAACTCTTGCAGCTCAATTACCCATTTCTTCACCACATTTGACATGTTAGTACCATTAATTAACTGTGGCAAAAAGGCATAACTCGTCAAGAAAACAAAAGGACGTGGTAGCAAGTAATGACGAAATCGTCGACAAGCAAATATTACACTGGCCATCACTTGCTCTACTTCCGAGAACTTTCTCTCCGCTACCAACTTCACTCGGCTTGCAAAATACACTGGCCTCATATAATGGCTGCCCTTCCCCTTTTGCAATAGCATGGCTCCAATGGCATCATCCCCTACTGAGGGATTTACATAAAAAACTTTCTCACAATCAGGAGCCTGCATGGCTGACAAACCCCCTAACACCTCTTTCACCTCTTGAAACACCATCCCATTGCAATGGATCATGCTTTGCCACTTGTTGTAATGGATAAAGAATCTGAGAAGACAATGGAATAAACCTTGCCATGTACTTCACTTTGTGTATAAAGGTTGCCAATTGCTTCGTACGCGTAGGTGATGGAAGAAGAATAATAGACTTAACCTTATCTGGATTAGCCTCAATGCCATTTTCTGACACCATATGGCCCAATAACTTCACCCTTGGATGTGCTAGATGACATTTCTTTGGATTTAGTTGTCCTCCACATTCATCATATCGAGCCAATACCATCTGCATCTTCTCATGGTGTTCAGCCCTACTGCTATAGACACAGAAGTCATCCATAAAAGCTTTAATACAACTACCAATGAATGGTTCCAACACCCAATTTGCTCTCTCTTGATAGAAGGAAGGTCCATTTGACAACCCAAATGGCAATACTGTGTAGCAATAGCAGCCCCATGGCGTAATAAAAGTTGTCTTTGTGCAGTCTTTAAGAGCAATGTTCAATTGAAAATAGCCTGAAAAACCATCACACACATTGTACCTCTCATAACCTGCCACTGAATCCAAGATCTGATCAATGAATGGAAGAGGATATGGGTTCTTCTTAGTGGCTGCGTTTAAGGGTTTAAAATCTACACAAATTCTCCACTTCCCATCCTTCTTTGGACTGACTACAACTGGACTCACCCATTTTGTGGTCTCCACAGGGACTATGAACCCTGCCTTCAATAACTTGTCCACCTCTTCTCGCAAGGCTTCCATTTGCTCTTGACCCATCCTTCTTTGCCTTTGTCGCACTGGCTTAGCACCTTCTTTCAGCTCTATATGCATCTCTTCTCCCTTGAACCCTCTGATCTCTTCATATGAAGGAATGAACAAATCAGGAAAACTAGCCAGCATGTGCAAATATATATCCTTCTCCATAGTTGAGAGGTCTCCACTGATCATTTGTGTCATCAATTCCTGCTTCTTTGACAACTCAACCTTGGTTTGCATCAGCCCTTCAATCACTTCATAAGGCCCTTCACTTTCATCTTCAACCTCATTCGCAAATGCAACTAAACCAAACTCCTGGATTTCTTTGTCCATCAAAAAGAAATGCAACATCAGCATCCTCATCACTGCTGGTAGTGCTATCACTGTCCTCATCTGTCACCGTGGAAGAGTCTTCATCACTAGACTTATCCTCATCTTCATAAAGCTCCTCTAATCGTTTCCTTGTGTCCATATTATAAAGTTTCTTGGTACCTGTCTTTCCATAGAGTCTAATCGTACCATGTCGCCAATCTTGAACAGCTCCCAATGCATGTAACCATGGTCTGCCCAGTATAATAGGATATGCTCCCAACCCTGCTTGCATCACATGAAAATCAACCACTTCCTTTGTATCATATTCCTCCACTTCTAAGCTCTTTACAACACCCAAGCATTTTACTTTTTGATGGTTTGCCAATCTGATCCGAAAACCTGACACCCCAGCCACTGTGAGACCCATCTTCTCAACGCATGAGTGTGTTATGACGCATATTTGGGCTCCGCCATCCACATAACTTTGTCCCAAATTTTTCCTTTTATGCCGCACATCTACTATTGGACAAATGTCTGGTAGCTCATCCATTGCCAACACCTTTACTAAACCTCTCTCTGGCTCTTTCTCCATTGGGTTAACCATCCTCTTCCACTGTCGCTTTAGCTTAGGCACCATCTCTATAAGCTGCCCAAAAGTAACATCTGCCTTCCTGCTCGTCAGATCCTCCTTCAAGTCATAGCTTAATTGCCCATCCCCTAGTGGAAAATCTGAAACATGAAACTTTCAACGAGCTCTCCTTTTCCTCTTGGCCTTGACATCCTCGCCTTCATGGCTCTTTCCTTTCTTCTTACTAGGACCTGGGGCACTTCTTCCTTCCTTTTCCTCTGTGGTCCTCTTCCCAATAGGCATCACTAATGTATCCTCTAGCTTTGATGCCTTCTCCAAGGTGACTACACTTAGCACTTTTGTCTTTCCTTTTTCCTCATGGATCAGTCCACTGGTTCTTTTGTCTCCCTTAATTTCGATGCCATAATCATTTGACCTAGTTAACACCTGTCTTGGCAATGGATACATGTCTCCTCCCATCCTTGGTGGCTTATCACATTGCGGGCTGATGTGACCCAACTCTCCACAATTGTAACAGGTGGGCGTCTGCCTCCAAAACCTACCATTGCTTTGTCCAACACCATTCCTAGGTCTTTCTTCACCTCCTGGCTGATTTTCATACCTCCCTCGACCTTGATTATTTCCCACTTGACCTAGCATGTTTAGGCTGAGATTCTTCATCAAATCTACCATTTGCCTCATGTCTTGCCTTAGACCATCATCTTGCACTGCTGTAGTGACCACTGCTGGCATAACCTGAGTAGTAACAGGAACCACTGGTTCGTGATGAACCCCTGACATGCGACCTTGTAAAGATTCTATATGCTGAAATTCAGACCTCATTGGCAAAGACTCCACCCCTAACTGGCTCATTTTCCTCAACTTCCACTCTTTGTTCCTTGCTACCTCTAGTGCATCTTCATATGTCCTAGGCTTCTTTAGCTCCACTCTCCAACGTATATTCTCCCAAAGACCAGCCAAGAACCTGTCCTTCTTCATCATGTCAGGCGGGGGTACCTGTGGTGCTAAGGCCTTGCACATTCGCTCCCATGCCAATGAAAACTTACGTATGTACGCATCTACTGGCTCAGCTTCCTTCTGCACCAAACCTTGTACTTCTTGCCACACTTTGTCAGGATCTTCTATCTTCACAAACTCCACTTCCAATCCATGCCTTAGATTGTCCCAACTCAATCTTACAGGTGGATCCGCTGCACGCAACTCCTCTTCAAATGCCTTGGACCAAACTCGTGCATCACTCTTCAAACAAATTTGGAGATGGCGTAACATTTGCGAAGGTCATGAATCTGGTTGCTAATGCAGGCAACCTCCATCTTTTCCAAAAATTCTTCCACATCTTCATCACTTCTTCCATGAAACTCCGGATAAGAGAAAGCCATGGCTACCCAAATTATGATTCTTTGAGAACCCCTTCGAACACACGTGCAAGAAACCAAAACTTTTCACTACCCAATCCCCAGAAACTTCAATAGAGCTCAGCTTTAGATAAGGACAAACACATGCACATCAAATGAGTTTTCATAGTTAATCATCGGAATGACAACAGGCAAAGGACATTCCAGGATCTCTCTCAATCTTCTTGGCCCAAACATAAAGACTATGCGCTGCTGGAAAAAAATCTTCCTGGACACATGAACATTTATCTGGATTCTTTGAGTTAAATGAAATGGAGTGAATTGAGGGCCATTTTGATCATCCATTAAAGCCAACTATGAAGCTCCCAAGAAGGCACACCTGACTTAACCTCTGATTTTGCCAAAATTTCAGCAACATAACAGCATAAATGGCTCAAAAGACCAAAAAACCAGCCATCATAACTTGGAAAAATTTTGGCAGAGTTTCCCCTAAAATAGAGCAGTAGGAACCCAAAATATAGACTGTATATGTATGCATAAACTATCAACAATAGAACCCGAGCATCAAGTAGGACTCACTAGTACATAGCCTATGGCAAGGTCACAAAAAGGGTGCTCCAGCTACCTGTATCACCGAAAGGATCTCTACATTTGAGAATCCCCCAGCTCAATAAAAACCTCACGCTATCGACCCTCACACGAAGGCTAATGCAAATCGTGTATAGTCAAGTCTCAGAAATGACTATCTTCCAGACCAAGTCTCAGAAATGGCTGGGACTGCCAAATACAACCAAGTATGGCTCCACAAATGCGTACAATGGCAGTTTCCACAAGTAACGTACAATCCAGCAGACAATGCGTTCAAACAGGCGCCAAGTGATGCATACCCATAACAACTGCAAGTGACATCACTGCTAGTATATCACTGTACTCCAGCTACCTGTACCTGTGTGAATCACCTGTACCTGTACCTATCTCTGTCTCTGTAACCTGTAACCTATAACCTGTAATCTACAATCTCCAACCTGTAATCCTGAAGCTCGAAACTCGAAGCTCGAAGCTCGAAGCTCGAAGCTCGAAGCTCGAAGCTCGAAGCTCGAAGCAGAAGGTACTCAAAGAAGATCCTCCGTGGGGGAGCCAAAAGAATGTGAGTGGGATGAAAACACACACAGCGCCTCTATAACGACCCGACACACACTCTTGGGAAGATACACACACACACACTATGGGGCACCACTCGGCTTAGACAACACACCTGGTCGAGACAGGGAACACACCTCTGGAGTGAGAGGAGAGAGACTATCCACTTGCCCACTCCACACACACACACACACACACACACACACCCAAAAAACTCAGCTCAAAAGAGGAGAATTTATGATGTTTAGATACAATTGAGCTTGGGCCAACACCAATGGGGCAAATAGCTCACACAATATGGGTAAAATAAGCCAGATACAATCACAAACTAGAGCAGAAACTTCGCTCATAGGAGAAACTTACACAGAAAAACAGTAGGAAAAGAGTGAGGAATTTGGCAAAATGGACAGCGCCATCCCGTCCGGAACAGCCCAAAACCCTAGTCTACAATGTCAAAGTGCTCAAATCCGACCTCGGATGAGCAGTTTACGGGCAAAACAAGCTCCAAAATGAGCAAAAACACAGCTGCGGCTGTTCCTCCTCTCTTCTCCACGTTTTTTCTGGTCTTCTCTCAGTTTTTTCAGTTCCCACACTTAGCTTTTTTATTTGGGCACCCTTGGCCTTTTAGATGACCTCAAACGGACCCCGAACATGCCAAAAACTGACCTCGCAGTGCATAGTTGACACCTTTTTGCATCATCCGCACACCTGGCACTCATTTCTTTTCAATGCGTCTCGCAACCACGTGAAGTGGCCCCAAAAAGTGGTCCTAATGATGAACTTTCTGCATAACTCTCACAAGAAAACACCCACGTTGTGTCCGTCCTCATCCACGTGCAAATATTGACCTCGTTCACCCTCCTGACGCCACTAGATGCCATCTGACGCACCTGCTTAACTCATGTCGTCGGCCCGCGGATAGCTTCCTCGAGAAGTTTTACGCGCTACCAACTCCTCCTTATTGTAGAAAAAACACAGTGGTACTGGTAATAGTGAAAATCGATGCACTATGTACACCCTGTCCTACCTGTACACATGTGGGCCCCACGTAACCACCTGGCTCTGAAAAATGGGCAATTCTTTATTTGATGCACCATGCATGTATATGTACATATGCGCAATCCCTTGCTCCAAAAAACTCCTGACAACGTTTAGCTAGGAAAGAACATATTCCCAAACACGTTGGAGAAATCCGACGGAAACCTTGGCATTTGAATTCATTTGTACATTAAAGTAGGAAAGAAATGATTGATGGATATACAGTTTGCAATAGGAAAGAATGTCTGCTAGGGAAAATCTCGTGCAATCTAGAACATTTTTGTTATTGTTTTTTAACATCTCCAAATCAAGTTGGATCAACTTGTGTCCCCTTTAATCTCTTGTTGATCTATCGGTTATCATTGCTATCCAATTTCTTGTTGTTTCTTCCTTCACTGGTCCAATTTTTTGGTTTGAATTCCTTACCATTGTGCATTATAGTAGATGTACATAGTAGTTAGGATGACTTTGCCTAACATGAATAACCACGCATAAAAGATCCATAAGCAAAACGTTTAGGTATGCCTTGATATGAGGGATGCATCTACTAGGTTGCTCTCAAACCCACTCTCAAAGGTGTTGCAAGATCTCCTTTTATTTGCATATGTATTATATCACTTAGTTGAGTGAAGAACCTTTGTGGTGGATGGTTTGTAATGGTTGAGATTTACTCAAAGCTCTCAAGATAGTCCTTGCCTTGATATGAGGGATACATCTCCTAGTTTTCTCTGAAACCCACTCTCAAAGGTGTTGGGGTATAAAGCCCAATGTGGTCGCCCAGGTAAGTGGGCGGGCCGCCAGGTATGTACACATATTCTTTTGTAAAAACCTAATAAGAACTCACTATGCTCTACACATTACAGTAGAGAGAGTTCACCATATCGTCGTGCTCTTCTTCTCGCACTCTCTCTCGCGTCGCACTTCCGCTCTTACTCCTTCAACTGGTATCAGAGCTCAGATCGAGGCTCGGGGCAGCACTGCAGGAGGCTAGAGTCACCAACTCAGATTGGAGTGAAATTTGATAGGCGAAGACACGGCCTCAAATCCTGTGGGAGGATCCGAAGGCCTCGATGTTGTCAGAATTTCATTTTGAGGTTATCTCGGCCACCGTTCGGCTTCGACAAAGGTCTGCGCAGGCCATTTTTGACTACGTGGTCTCGGCGGGTGCAGATCTGACTCTGCAAATTTGGGGTTTTCGTCCTACGACTGCAGGTGCTGAGGATATCGACACTCCCAGAGTGTTGATTTGTGGCTGTCTACACATTGAAGGACAGCTCACAGTTCTTGGAGACGTGTCACATACGACACGGGCGCATCTACACACAAACTGTAGGCGACATCCACTAGTTCATCAGGTAGCTTGTGTTTGCTGCTTGATATTCCAGATTTCATCATGACATTGCAGGTACTTCCACATGGGATGTATTGTCAGAGATGATGTATGTTTGTTGAGGGTTTGCTAGCTGTGAGTCACGCAGCAAACAACCGCCGCTGCGGTTACAACATATAGTGGGAAATTTGTGGATGTATGACTTTGTGGGAAGTCTATGTACTCTCAGATTTACTGCAGCCTTTGTTGAGGGTCGAGTGAGGTTTTATTGAGCTGGGGGATTCTCGAATGTTGAGATCCTTTCGGTGATACAGGTCTTGGAGCGATCCCTCGAGCACCCTTAGATAGGCAGCTAGGATGTATTGACTGTGAGTTAGATAGTTGGGATTGCATCTTTGCTTTACTTCCGTTGAGGCATTGTCGCAGTCTATGCTTACAGGACAGTGGCAGGATAGTCAGAGATAGTACAGGTGAAGGACAGATTTACCCACAGCTTACAGTGTCAGAGAGACAGTGTTTTTTGAGCTGTTTTTTGGTCTGTTTTTTAGTACACCAGAGCCATTTTACAAAGGAGACTTTGCCGAAATTTATGCATCATCTAAAGATTTCTTGGTTCATTTGACAGGTTGATATTGGTTCAGAGGTCAGTTTACAGGGGAACCTCTGCCGAATTTATCCCAGGAAAGTAAATCATTGTGAAGCGTAATTATGGCTGGATCACAGAACACTGCTCTTTACAATATCAAGAAGCTGGATGGAACCAATTTCCCATTGTGGAAGCAACAGATTTGGCACGTGTTGGTACAAAAGAAGCAGATAAAACCTATAAAGCTCAAGGGGATAAAACCAAAAGATATGGACGAAGATGAATGGAGCGAAATGGATGAATTGGGACTTTCTACCATTATGCTGACTTTGGCAGAAAGCGTTTACTTCAATGTAGCAGACGAGATGTCGGCTTATCAAGCATGGTTAAAGCTGAGTGATCTTTATGAGAAGCAGAGTGCAGCTTCACAGGTATACTGGCTTAAGAAGCTTGTTGACTTGAAGATGAAAGAAGGGACACCTATGTCCAATCATCTGAATGAATTCAACACAATCTATAGTCAGTTGTCAGCTCAAGGTGTCAAGTTTGATGAACCTGTTAGAGCTATATTCCTGTTGATCACATTGCCGGAAAGTTGGGACACTTTTCGCACAGCTTTGAGTAATTTTGCACCTCCAGATGGTTTGAACATAGCAGGTGTAGAAGCAAGTCTGCTTACTGAAGAAACCAATAGAAAGACAATGGACAAAGGCAAAGGAACAGCCTTAGTTGTCAGGGGAAGGACCAAAGAAAAGTACAAAGGTGGAAAGAGGAATCAGTCTCGTAGCAAATACTGCAGTGCTAAAGGAAAGAGTGACATAGAATGCTACCATTGTGGCAAGAAGGGTCACATGAAAAGAGACTGCAGAGAATGGAAAGCAGAAAAAGGCAAAGAGAAAGATGAAGACCATGGTGAGAAGAACAAGTCCTCAGTGAAGATTCAAGAAATAAATGTGACAAACACTGTTGCAGAGGATGACAGTCTAGTGTCAGGAGACATCTACTTCTTGAAGAATACAATGGACTCAGCTCTTCTTACAGCATCTGATGGAAAACCACTGAGTGACTGGATTATAGACTTAGGGGCATCACTTCATGTGTCTCCAAACTAGGAGTGGTTTACCTCTTATGTGACCACTAAAGATCATGTTCGGCTAGGCAATGGGCAGACATGTGAGATCTTAGGTGTTGGAGATGTTCAATTGAAGTTTCAGAATGGCTCTTCTTTCACACTGAAGAATGTGAGACATGTTCCCGCAATTACAAAGAGCTTGATTAGCACAGGTTTACTTGATAATGCTGGCTACGTCACCACTTTTGGACAGAACATGTGGAAGATATCCAAGGGTTCTATAACAGTAGCACATGGAGTAAAGTCTGGAGGACTTTACATGATTTATGTATCAAATGTCTCTAAAAATGTAATCAATGTAACCGAGCAGCCGAACGTTTCTTTGTGGCATAGCCAGTTAGGACATATGTCCAAGAAGGGAATGGAAATCTCGTCTCATTCTGGTTATTTGCCTGGATTTTCATTTAATGATTTTGAATTCTGTGAACATTGTCTGTATGGTAAGCAAACACAGCAGCCACATAAGCATAGAAGCAATAGAAGAGATACACAGTTGGCACTTGTTCATAGTGATTTGTGTGGACCTATGCCTAACCTATCTCTAGGGGGAGCTTCTTACTTTATGACATTTATAGATGATTACTCGAGGAAAGTATGGGTTTACTTTCTCTAGAACAAGGATGAAGCGTTTAGTGCTTTCAAAACGTTTGTGACACTTGTGGAGAATCAGAGTGGCAAGAAGCTTAAATGCTTACGCACTGACAATGGTGGAGAGTATGTTTCAAATGCCTTTCAGGACTTTTGTGAGTCAAAAGGTATAAAACGTGAACTTACTGCTCCTTACAATCCTCCTCAAAATGGTGTTGCTGAGAGGATGAATAGGACCATACAAGAGAAGGTCAGAAGTATGTTGTCTAATGCACAGCTGCCTAATGGGTTTTGGGCTGAAGCTGTATCAACAGCTGTTCATCTTGTAAATAGATCTCCTAGCAAGGTTTTGCAGAAGGATTCAGTGCCAGAGATGGTATGGTCAGGCAAAATGCCCTCATACAAGCATCTCAGAGTCTTTGGCTGTGAGGCATATACTCACGTTCCAAAGGAATTTAGGAACAAACTTGAGCCAAAGAGTAGAAAGTGCATCTTTCTAGGCTATGGTAATTCTGGTGAGATGGGGTATAGACTTTGGGATCCCGAATCCAGAAAGGTTGTCCGCAGCAATGATGTTCACTTTAATGAATCCAAATATCATTCTAAACCAGAGAGGGTTGAGGAGATTAGAAGAGTTGTCTTCCAAGAAGATGGACCTGCACGTGCAAGACAAAATGTCAGAGCTCAAGAGGAGCAAGGACAGGATAGAGTGGAACCACAGGTTGTGGCTGAGCCTGAGCCACCTATTGTGCGTAGATCTGGACGTGTCACGCGACCTCCTGATAGGTTTGTTCCATCTATGAACTATGTCATGTTGACTGATTGCAATGAGCCTTCATGTTACAAGGAAGCAGTGCAAATGAAGGACTCCGGGAATTGGCAATTGGCCATGCAGTCAGAGATGAAAGCTCTGCATAAAAACAAGACATGGAAGCTAGTTAAATTACCGCAGGGCAAAAAGGCTCTACCTTGTAAATGGGTTTACATTTATAAGATCACTGCTCATGATAGTCAGCCAAAGTACAAAGCAAGGCTTGTTGCCAAGGGCTTTAAGCAAGAACAAGGCATTGACTTTGATGAAGTCTTCTCTCCGGTGGTCAAGATGACTACATTGAGATGCTTTCTTGCATTGGTTGCCATATGGATGTCAAGACAGCGTTCTTGCATGGTGATTTAGATGTGGAAATTTACATGCAACAGCCAGAAGGGTTTGTTGAGAAAGGCAAGGAAGATTGGGTATGCCAGTTGTTAAAGAGTTTTTATGGCTTAAAACAATCACCGAGGGCATGGTACCATAAATTCCACAAGTTTATGCTTTCTCAAGGCTACAAACGTAGTGAGTTCGATCACTGTCTATATACAAAGAAGGCTAAGGATGGTAGTTGGCTGATCCTTATTTTGTATGTGGATGACATGTTGATTGCTGGCAAGCACTTGGAAGAAATTTCAGCTTTGAATTCAAAGATGGCAAAATAGTTTGACATGAAAGACATGGGTGAGGCAAGTCATATACTTGGTATGCGCATTGAGAGAGACAGATCAAAGACGTTGATTTGGTTATCTCAAACAGAGTATATTGACAAGGTTTTGCAACGTTTCAATATGGAGAAGGGAAAGGCATTGAGTGTTCCATTGCCACCATATGTGAAACTTAGCAAACAAGATTGTCCTGTGTCTGAGGAAGAACAGGCTGAAATGGATAAGATTCCATATGCGTCTGCAGTGGGTAGTTTGATGTATGCAATGATTGCTACTTGCCCAGACATTGCATTTGCAGTGGGAGTAGTAAGTCGATACATGTCAAACCCAGGCAAGAAACATTGGGAGGCAGTGAAAGGAATATTGAGATACCTGAAAGCTACAAAGAGTATGCGTATATTCTATGGGAGTCAGGAGCTAAGTGTAAAGGGTTTTACAGACTCAGATTATGCAGGTGACTTAGACAACCGAAGGTCTACGTCAGGGTATGTCTTTACATTGGCTGGTGGAGCAGTATCATGGCGTTCTAGATTACAAGATTGTGTTACTCAGTCTACTACAAAGGCTGAATATGTTGCAGCATGAGAGGCATGCAAAGAATCAATTTGTCTTAATCGACTAGTAACAGATTTGGGAATCAAAGAAGAGATGCCTGTGTTATATTGTGATAGTCAAAGTGCTATACAATTGGCTCGCAATCCAGTTTATCACTCAAAGACAAAGCATGTGGATGTGAAGTATCATTTCATCGGGGAAATGCTCAAGGATAAGCAACTTCAGCTTGTCAAAGTTCACACCACAGAAAATCCTGCTGATCTACTTACAAAAGGACTTCCCTCAGAGAGCTTTGCGCATTTTTGCAAGCAGTTAGGTGTAGGGTAGTACATCACTTCTCTACATCTCTTGTATATTAGCTTGTATAGTAGCTTCTCTCACACTTAAAGTACCACATTGGACTTTAAGTGGGAGGTTGTTGGGGTATAAAGCCCAATGTGGTCGCCCAGGTAAGTGGGCGGGCCGCCAGGTATGTACACATATTCTTTTGTAAAAACCTAATAAGAACTCACTATGCTCTACACATTACAGTAGAGAAAGTTCACCATATCGTCGTGCTCTTCTTCTCGCACTCTCTCTCGCGTCGCACTTCCGCTCTTACTCCTTCAAAAGGTGTTGCAGAATCTCTTGTTGTTTGCATATGTAGTATATCACTTAGTTGAGTTGAAAACCTTTGTAGTGGATGGTTTGGAATGATTGAGGTTTACTCAAATCTCTCATGGTAGTCCTTGACTAGCTCACTAGCTTAGTGCAAGCATTCTTTTTTTGTCCCTTGCCAAATCTTTGGATAGTCAGGTCTTAGTGGCCATTAGGTCTTGGAATACCTATTTTGGATACCATTAAAGTATTGGGAGTCCTATCTAAAATGTCCTCAATACCATTATCAATTCCTAGTGTGAAGGATATACCAGGATATTTATTTAGGTATAATTGACTCAGTTCTAATTTTCTATCAAAAGTAATGAATGCTCATGTAAATTGCACTTGAAATGGCATTCAAAACAAATTCAAGATTACATAGTTTTGCTTGTATCTTGGCCTTTGGTGGATATGAACCATAGTTTGTACACTACTAGGGTATCATTGCCATCAAGTGAAAATTTTGAACATTCAAGGGTGAGAAAATCATCGCGTTATTTACTTAAAATACACAAATCATGACCCAAATTTGATAAAAGTTAGTATGTTCACTATCTAGGGATACTACAGACCATGTATTCCTAAGTTGATGCAAAAAGAAAAATAATTATAATTATTTTCTTGGTTTTTCTTAGCTTGTCCAACATCTTGGTATCTCAATTAATTGAAACACCCAATTTTGACCCAAAAGTAAATAATTGTGAGTATTTACTTTCTCTCTATTTTAATCAAAACTTGTAATAGAGTGTCTCTTATGCTTGGTGAACTTCTTTGCATCTTCAAAAATTAATTTAGACTACTTTTGAATAAATCAACAACTAGAGAGGATTTAATATTAGTTCAAACTCTACATGTGGTATTATCCTCTGGTTTTAGTGTCCAGCTAATTCAAAACTTCTTATAAGGCATGCACTTGCAATGAGCCAAACTTGCATTGATCCAAAATGCAGGGTTAAGGGGGATGTGTTAGTGTGCCATTCATGGCATAAGCATGCTTTTGAGAGGTTAGTGTAGAGCTTGATAGAGAAACTATTGCACAATACAATCTAGGGCATAGTTACAAATGGTAAAGCTTAATATTATTCAGTAGAACCTACCTCTATATAGGCTTTACAAATAGGCAGCCTTTTGACACATGAGCACAAAATATGGCTGCCAATGCACAATACAAGTGGCTTTCTCTTTACAAAGGTTGCAACAGGCTTTTCACATGGCTTGACACATAAGGCTTTTCTAAGTGGAAGATACTGTTCACATAAGAGATGCAACAAAACCTCACATCCCAACAATCCTCCCCTATGTGGGTTTTGGTTGCATATCACTCACACAATCCTCCCCTCAAAACACACTAGGGTGAGGCACACAATTCACAAGCCTCCCCTTGAACAAAAAAATCCCTTCCCTAGACACAAAGGGCACACAAAACATCAGGGTGTAGGCACACACAAGCCTCCCCTAGCACAAATAGAGGGTAAGGTACACAAGAGAGATAATGCTCACAACACATGTCATTTGTTGTTTGTTGGAGGATTTTCTCCCCATCACAAATTTGTAAAAATTATTGTACTTTTTTATGTTCGCCAGTTGTTGTAGTAGCCAATATGTCGTTGTTTTTCCACATTGTGATGTTGTTGTTGTCGATATTTTGATCCAATGCAGAATGCAGAGGAAGACACAATGCACATATATGTACAATAGAGGGAAAAACCACGTGGTAAAAGCCCTCATTATTTATGCTATGCGGAAAGATTTTTGAATTATTTTAAATAAAATGGAGAATGTCCCCCAATATATGTCCCTTCATCTTGATGTCCTTTTTTCTTCATCAGTTTCTTGTTGATATAGATCTTCATATTCATTGATGTTGTTGGTCCGGTTTGTAGAAGATGAAAACTTCGTGGGCGGATGATGTAAAGCATGTCAAATGTGATGCTTGGCTGTGTGCTCATGGGCGGTCTTACCATACACGTGTTGTGCAAGCAGTGTCTAGAACCCATGGTCGTGCTTTGATTGAATGCAAAAGCGAATGCAAATGTTTTGTACAAAATCTAGAAATAGAATTGTGAGTGCATGGTGTGAGGTACCCTGTGCTTTTGTCGGAAGTGTCTAGTCCTGTGCATATCATGTTTTTGTTCACAAGTTTGGCATACATTCCAACAACGGTGCAGTCTGTGTGTTTAGTGACGTCATGCACATGTGTTGCATACATTTTTGTCATAGCACTCATTGACGTCAAGATGTTCTTGCGGCTAGTGGCCTTGATAGAATTGGGTAGCTTCTGCTCATGGGAAGAGGCTCTTACTCTCAGTTGTGTGCGAAGAGTCCCTTGGGATGTTTGACTTTTAGGAGCCACAAGACTCAGGGCCATGTCATGTCATGGGAACTAGCCCCTTGAAAACTTATATAGTTAAATTAAATAAGTTAAAATAGGCAGGCGCTATCGATTGCAATGGGTGTAGTGTAGCAACATAGTACGGGTGTCACAACAATGATGCAGCAGGCCCGAGAGAAACAGACGTGTGGTTGGAGAGTGACGCGAGGCTTATGCTTGAATGCAAGACAGTGAGCTACGCAGCAGACTTAAACACAATAAGTGAGTAATGCTTTAATGAGATACACACAATGTCTACAGAAGGCGAATATTGCTGAGTGTGTAGAGGTGCTTGAGAGTTGAATAAGCTCTAGAATGCACTGGATGGACCAGCTGCATAAGCACAAGATCTATGAAGGGGATGGGTGACTTAATACAACAAGTGCTTCGCCACACCATGGAATGTGACATGTTAGGGATCGAGTCAGGGAAGTGGCCCCTTCATCATCTTCAACAAACGACTCTCTTTATTTTGGCCTTTTCCCTTCAATGATAGTCAAATGGCTCAGTTGTTGTCTCCCAAAAAGCTCAATTAGACCAAAAAGAGTCGTAGCTCGAAGAATTAATCCAAGAACATGCTCAAAGCTTGGTTAATCAAGAATTAATAGAAAGTCTAATTGATAGAGAGTGTAATTAACGCTAATTTCTATCATGCATTGCATGAGAAATTATGATTAGCATTTGCAATAGCTTAAAGAGAGATGGCCAATGCAGTCTAGCATAGGGATAATGCTTAGGACCTTAGTAGATTAGGAAGTGCTAATCTAATCCACGCTCTGATACCAGTTGTAGGGTTAAGGGGGATGTGTCAGTGTGCCATTCATGGCATAAGCATGCTTTGGAGAGGTTAGCGTATAGCTTGATAGAGAAACTATTGCACAATACAATATAGGGTATAATTGCAAATGGTAAAGCTTAATATTATTCAGCAGAACCTGCCTTTATATAGGCTTTACAAATAGGCAGCCTTTTGACGCATGCGCAGAAAAGGTGGTTGCCAATGCACAATACAAGTGGCTTTCTCTTTACTACAAAGGTTGCAAGAGGCTTTTCACATGGCTTGACACATAAGGCTTTTCTAGGTGGAAGAGACTGTTCACATAAGAGATTCAACAAAACCTTGCATCCCAATGCAAACTTGACTAAATCTTGTTATCACACTAGTTAGAACTTATAAAAATAGTTTTTGTCAAAATTGTTGCAAAAAAGTTTCAAAACATCCCAAAAGAAAATAATGGCAAGTATTTTCTTTCTACTAGAATATCAACTCTTATCCAGAATTTAATGTTCACAAAGTCTAAGTATATCCCCTAGAGTTATTCTGCTCAGTTTAGAGTGTTTTTTAATGTACCAAAGCGTTAGTTTCTACTTGTGAGACATTGTAGCTCTAGTTTTTGGTATTAGGAATTGTTTATGTGGTCCAAATTTTATGAAACTTGGCAAGCGGGCTATTTATGACTTGTACACTCTACTCTTAATGGAGTGAAAGGTAGTTGAATGTTTTGCTTGCAAATTGTAACGTTGAAAATAATGATACAAACACGGCTCCAAAACACTAAATTTTGTTCTTGTTGCTCAAGATGAGACAAGTCCTAAGAGAAATTTACTAGAGACTTCTAAAAAAGTACACTTCTTTGAGCACGAATAACACTCTCTTGAGAGAAGAGGAAGAAATCCTTCTCAAAAGACATACATAAAAATAGAGAAATTCTTTGATTGCTAAAGTCTCAGAGAGATATTTTGTGGATGATAATGATATTCGTACAAATCTGAAGAAAAAGCTCATCCAAGGCATCATCATACAAGCAATCTCCTTGTCCCCTAAGAAGAAGATGATATTAAGTCATAATTCACCTCCTCATACTCAGGAAGATAAGAAGAAACCCTAAAGCTTTGACATGTTTCTATGTATAAACAAAAATTAGTTTGCTACTATAGAGCGAGACTTTGGTTTAGATGAGAATATTTGGAAACCTAGAAAGCATGCAGAATTGCTATTCATTAGGAAGAGAATGGAGTCTAAGAGGACCTTTTTATTTGACAGTTTAAGGGAGTCAAACCTCTAGTATTAAAAAGCAATCAAAGGACAATTTTCGAATTCAAACATGCAAAACGGCTAGTTTATTTGAATTTAAATCCCCCCCCCCCCCCCCCCCAAAAAAAAAAAAAAAAAATCTAACGGGCAACACCACCATATCATGTAACATATCTATGGAAAGAGCTCAGTGTGTAGATTTTAGATCAAAAATGGTGTGCAAGAATGGTGGGTGTGTAAGAGTTATGGAAGACCAAAAATCATATAGTTGTCAACGTTTTTTTTTGGGGGGGGAAAGTGTATTCTTTGACCACTCTTGCACCTCTCTTACACACCTACCATTCTTGCAAACATTGCATGCATCTATTGTTCAAAATGTTAATCACCTCCATAATCTCATGGAAAATAAAAAGGCCCTCCTAAACCCCATCCTCTTCCTAATGATAAAGGATTTCCTCTCAATTAAGGTTAAGGATGACATTCTCAGCATGGAGAAGATGAGCTCAAGCTAAAAGGTGGTTCCTTTACATCCTCAATGCTTATGCTTTAGAAATAATAGAAGGCTATCCACAAGGATATCATTTAAGCTATGCATGTGAAAAGGTTTATGAGCATGATGCTTTAATATTAACTAGCCTCAACTCCACACACATATTCATATCTATAGTATTAGCCACAAAGCTTGGTATACATGCTCATGAAATGGGAGAGGCCATATCAATTGATGGATCTTGCAAAGGTTAAGAGTTAGTCTGTTGATTGAAAAACTAAGGCTTTATGTGCAAGGGTATGTGGACCAAGAAGATCACATCTCTCCTATTAAAAATGAAAATGCTTTCTTGGGGGCATCATGGTTGAACTGTATGGTAGCTAGTCTCTTTAAAACTTCTAGAAAGATTGTTTTAAAGCTTCGCACGGAGATAGATAGTTCAATTTGCAAGTCATTGAGAGAGGGAATAATATTCAGCTTGTATCTCATGAAGCTTTGGATAAGTGAGCAAAAGAATTTATTTTTATACATATGATTTTTGTCAAAGACAAGATCTACTAATGACACGAACTCATCTCAAAAGGATTTACATTTTGATCATTTTCTTCATGAGAATGCTAATTTGTTCATAGATGCTTATTTTAAGAGAATTTCCTTCTACAAGAGGCAACAATGATCATAGGATAGAGATTTCTAATGAATCTACATATCAAGCTCATCCACTCAACAAGACGCAATTTGACCCAAGTCATCAGCATGTGGAAAAATGTATGGTAAGATCTAGCTCCTTTTCATTCTCCTCACTAGTTTCCTAGTGCAAAAGGATGGTTCATGTTATATGTGTCTGGATTATCATACACTAAACAAGATAATCATCCCTAGTATCAAGGTTATTGAATCTAGCTACTTTAGTAGAGTAGTTGTAAACTTGGTTATCATCAAATACAAATTGCACAAGAAGACATACATAAGACAAATGTTTGCACCAAGTTTGGTTTGTATAATTATTTGGTTATGCCTTATGAGCTGAAAATGCTCCTATCACATTCAACCAAATGGCGGAACAACTTTTTTTCTCAACATAGCGCTTATATAGATAGGAGTATTCTCTGATGATGACATAATACTTTACTCTATCTAGGTCCCTCAAAGATCACAAGGAGCATCTCAAGGTAGTCCTTCAAGCATTGTGAGACAATAAGTCCTATACCAATTGTAAAAGAACTTCAATGTTAGGTCATAGTCTAAACCAAGGAATTTACTCTTTTTAAGTCCCTCAAAGAGCACAAAGAGAAACTCAAGGTAGTCCTTCAAGCATTGTGAGATGGTAAGTTCTATACCATTTGTAAAAGACATTCAATGTTAGGTCACATTCTAAGCCATGGAAACTCTCAAAGGTATTTGAGATGCACTATGATGCATGTGAAAATTGTATTGAAGCAAATCTCCTCCAAGAAAGACATGCAAAGCATGTGAGAGTTAATAATTGTACTTTAACGAGATGATCCTTAGCATATATGAAAAGAGCTTCCAGCTATATTGCATGTCTTGGATTCATAACTTAGTACTATCGATTTGAGGCACCTTTCATCGTACAAATGGATTATTAGGGTCTCAAGTACTTCACACTGCAAATCAAATTAATCGATAAACAAATGAATGGGCCAATTTCCTCTTGCGATTTGATTTTATATAGATTACATTCTAAGAAAACACAACCAAGTAGGTGATGCACTCTCACAAATGACCATGCTCTATTGCTATATTTCTACATACGTCATTGGCCCATCTGCTTCAACTTTATCTCAAACCTACTCATGCACGCAATCCATGAATTTTTTTAACTTCAAAAAGAACAACATTATTTACAAAAATTACCTCGATAAGCTAACCCCAAAGAGCTTCAAATTTCCATGTGAGCGCTTGAAAATCTCTACCCAATATTTTCTTCGGACCATCCAGCTTTTGCATTATTTTATGCAGCTACACATGCGACACATACTTGCATCAAAAAGCCACTTCCAAAGTCATCCAATCAAGCTTTTCTTCATCACGCAATCCATGGTACCATCTCTTTGCTTTACCACACACCACGAGCAAGAAAGCTTCAATTGCACCTTCATCTTTTAACAATTTTCTCTCTAGCACAAATACCCCATGATCTGGCAACCAGGTTTCCACATCTTTAAACACTAAAAATCAAAAAACCTGACCATGTCATCTTTAGAAGCACCTAATCTTCAAAAAATACATATACGCTAGTTCCAAAACCACAAATTCACCTTCAAATAGGAGCAATCACCACACTTCTCAGTGCCCAAGATAGAAAGGAAAAATGGGAACACACACAAATGCCTCTCTATATTTGAGGGTACTCACAACACTTGCATCCTGTAGAAATCACCTTCAAAACTTCACAATTCTACAAGACAACCCTCACTTATGAACCTACCAATGCACACATGCTTTGCATAATGGTCAGATAGTGATCGTCCCATTCTTGCCCACTGCTAGCACTTACATGACTCAACACCTCTCTCTCTTTATCTCTCCCACAAACAGATGGCTCGGGGGGCACATCGCTCACACACAAACACCACACACATTGGAGTAGATCAAAGAAGATAAGGGGAGAGGGGGAAAGATGATGCAAAAATGCAACAATGATTAGCTTCTTCTTCAATGAAAAAACACCATATACAATCCACGTCATTGCTACACAAGAGGGGCACCCTCTACCTCGGCTTGGCTCTATTGGCATGCACCTTGAAGAGCAAAAATTGCTTCCATAGCCCTCGTTGGTTTCTTCTCCTTGGATATCTCCTTCCTTAAAGCCTCCTCTATCCCAAGCTTCTTCCTTGTTAGAGATTTCTCCCTCCTCTTATGCTCAATGCAGGGTGTCAAGCAGTGGGATCTTATTGGGTTATGGACTGAGATTTTACTTCTACTTCCTTTTTTGTTGAGCTAACTCTCAATTTTGGTGTCTCATTATATTATGGCTTAACTTCAGCTTCTCTGCAATCTCTAATTGTGCAATTTTAAGGGGTTGTGGACTACACCACATGACACTCTGAAGGTATTCACCTCACTTATCTACCAACTTTTGATGAGCATTAGATGCCCCACATAATTGAGACAATTCATAGTGGATTTCTTTTCATTCATTTGAGCGTGCACATTTGCTCTATATCGTTGCCTCTTAAATCTTTAACTCATCTTGTCTAATATTTGATTATGACTTGTCTCTAGTGTAGAATCATTGGATGAATTGCTACTTGTGTCCTCTTCTCTCCAGGCTAGATTGTCATATTGGGTACTACTAGGCTTTGAATGGTTCATTTTCATATTTTTGGCAATGCTCAATTTAGATTCTACATCAATCTCAGAGTCAATTTCAGATCCATGAAGGAAACAAGTGTGAAATCGGTAGCCAGGTCAAATGTGTGAATGAGGATGGTCAACTATGCCAAAGCTAGGTGTCTAGGCATGGCTCAAGTCATTAAGGTGAAGGTGATGGGTATTGAATGTTCAACAGATTTGTTTGTGATGAAGGCAAGTGAAAATGCATACCCTATCATTTTGGGGAGGCCATGGCTTTTGGCAATTGGAACCAAGCAAGATTGGGAGAGCGGGGTGTTTACTTGCTTGACAGAGATAAAGGAAGGAAAATAGTACTAGATTTGAAGACCAAAGAGAGCCGTGTTCATCCTATGGCAGAAAAAGATGAAGAAGATATCACAACTAGCTATAAGTATGAGATCAAGACTACATATGATGAAGGCTACAGAGATACAGAGAAAGAGGAGAGTGAAGATGATATGTTGAAGCTTTGTGTATATTTATTTGGTGTCATGGTGGAGGGTTCTCATGAGAAAGAGGAGATGCAACCACGAGTTCTTGGTATGGGAGCTAAGAAGATAATAGGTATGTTGAGCGATAATTTGTTCAAGCAAGAGAAGAAGAGTTACGTGCAACTATGTGCATCTTATCCAAATCATTTTGCAATGGAGTACAAAGATCTACTGTTGCAAAGGGAAAGGAGCACAAAATTGTTCTCAAGGATGGATACAAGCCCAAAGCACGGAAAATGAGGAGGCTAGGGGAAATACAAGGAAGCCCTTTGGAGGGAGATAAACAAATTTTTGGATGCATGTATCATCTACCTTGTGAAAAAGTTGGAGTGGGTTTCTCCAATGGTCATCACTCCAAAGAAGAATGAAAAATGGAGAGTGTGTTTTGACTACAAACCATTGAATGCGGCCACGAAGTGGAACTACTACCCGCTGCCATTTCAATACCACATTCATCTCTCCATGGGGATGTTTTGCTTACCGCAAGATGCCTTTTGGGTTGGTAAATGCTTATGCTATTTTCTAGGATTGGATGAATAGGGTGTTTGGCCCCTATTTGGGAAATTTTATAAGGGTATTCATGGATGATTTTGGATGTTATAGCTCTAGATTCGAGCATTTGTCAAAGTTATAGTGTGTTTTCAATGGCTGGATGAAGAAGGAGGTCAATTGAAATTGAATAAGTGTAAGTTAGCACAACTCTGAGCATAGTTGCTGGGTCATGTGGTGTCACAAAACGTAAATGAAGAGGATCTTGAAAAGTTTAAGGCTATAGTCCTTATGGAGCCTCCCTCCAATGCTCAAGGTTTGGATTCATTTGTACACAAATTAAAGTATCTTTCAAGGTTTTTTTGGATGTTGTCCCAGTATGTGTATCCTCTTCAAAAGAGGGCTTAGCACGTGCATGGGTTTCAATGGGATGACGAAGCTCAGGAAGTGTTTAACAAGGTGAAGGGAATTCTATGTCAGCTACCTGCAGTTTTCCCTCTTAACCAAGAGGAAAATTTCTATATCCCTATGACGGTATGTATGGTGGCAATTGGAGCGGTGTTGTTGCAGAAGGGAGGAAGAAGCTACAAGACTGTTTATTTCAAGAGTAGGATAATAAGTATAGGAGAGGCAACCTATACTGAAGTGAAACAATGGTTGATGGATTCAGTCTTTGCTTGCCAACAATTCAAGATGTATCTAATTGTTCAAAAGTTTTATGTGTTGACGGCTAACAATCTATTGCCTGAAGTGGTGGTGCGCTTGAATCTAGGGAAGCGGATCATGAAGTGGGTGATAGATCTATAATAGTTCAAGGTTGACCATACTAGTTGGTCTCATTTGGCGGATATCTTGGTCAACAGGGAGGTCAAGTTGCCGGTTTATCCAAGGGTGGTGCAAGATGGAGCTAAGAAAGAGCTGGATTTGGTAGGGGCCTTTACTATGTGGTTTGATGGTGCTTAAAGGAGGGTGATATAGATAGTAGGTGGAGGAGTGGTGATCCAGGATCCACATGGCACTTTCAAGGGCTTAAAACTTGGAGGATGTTCACACCAACAATGAGGTAGAGTATCTTACTTTACATTTGGGTTTGAAGTAGTGCATGTAGTTTGCATTAGGAAAAATTTGCACTCTCAAAGGGGCCATATAAGGACTTTAAATTTCTCTCTTTTCCAGCACAGGTGCATGATAAAAAAAAATTAAAAATGAAATCAAAACTTGGCGGACCTTTTGGATTTAGAATGTACTCATGAATATCTGTCCATTGATATATAGCATGCCATGAGAGTCCTTATATTCTAGAAGATTCCATTTTTTGATGTGACAACTCTGTCTTATAAATGGAATCTCTCCCCACATTTCAACTTCATTTGGGAGGCCATAACTTCTACAAATCAACTCCAAATTTGTCAAAGTTTGGGGATTTAGAGCCTACTTCCTAAGATCTTTCCAACGATATGTTGGTTGATAGGGTTTTGACAAAGCGTTTATGTACTTCACTGGGTTGCCCACTTTGCACAAGAGAGACAAAGTTCCTTATAGATCCCCCTTGAGAGTCCAAATTTTCCAGATTGGTGATAAAAAGTGATGCTCTATTGGTCATCAAGCAGTTTTGGTAGGCCAATGGAGGTTAAACGGGATTCATTGGTTTTATTCCATTAAAAATTTATTGAAGTTTTTTGAAGAGGTTCAATTCAAGCATGTCAAAAGGGAGCAAAACCAAGAGGTGGAGCAACTTGCAAGCAGCACGTGCAGGTATAGGTTACATATTTATTTTTGGCTCTAGCCACTTATGCAAGTCGTGAAACTTTGAAGGAAATTGAAGACTTTTTTTAGCATAGGTCACTGTCCAGAGAGCTTGTCTAAGCTGCAAAAGAAGAGAGTAGTACAGAAAACTCCCAAATTCACATTGATAGGGGAGGATATAATCGTTTATGGGCGAGATGAAGTGTTTTGAAGGTGCTTTACAAAGAGGATATCAGGATGGTGTTGCAATAGTTTCATGAAGAGAGTGGGCATCAAGGTCAAGACCAAGTTCTATTTTGAATATTGAAAGTAGGATTTTGGTGGCCTTCTATAGTACGAGATGTGCACTATTAGTGCAAACCTACCATGAATGCCAGACTATGGGTGAGAGGAGGCTAGTAGCTGAGTCACAAAGCGTTATCATTGCCCCAATTCTTTTAAAAAGTGGGATTTGGATGCCATTCGTCCAATCCCAAAGTTGACAAAAGGAAGGAAATATATTGTGGTAGCCACCATCAACTACATTACTAGATGGGTAGAAGTGAAGGCAGTTAAGGAGGTAAATGTTCATGTTGTGGCTCAATTTGTTTTTGATAACATATGCTATCGGTTTGGGGTACCATGGGTGCTCGTTTATGATAGAGGACAAGGATTTTGAAGCAAGCGTTTGAGGGCATTGGTTGAGAAACTGGGCATTCAACGCCATTTTTCTTCACCCTATCATCCTCAACACAATGGTCTAGTGGAGAGTTTCAATGGGAAAATCATAAATATGTTGACAAAGTATGTTTACAAGAAGGAAGCAAAGTGGGAGGAAAATCTCGAGAAGTGTTTATGGGCGTACAGGACATCTTACAAAGTGGCTACTAATCTCACCCCGTTTGAGTTGGTATATGGTAAGGAACTGGTATTGCTAATACATACACAACTAGGTGCTTTGAAGGGGATGTAGGGAATCAATGCCACATAGTAGGAGGTTTTGCAAGATCAAATAGTCAGTCTTGAAGCTTTGTAGATGGATAAAGAGGCAGTAGTAGATTATTATGTGAATCAACAGGAGAAGCGGGTTGCTAAATTCAACCAAAGCTTGCCGATAATATAAGAGGAAGACCTGGTGATGAAGTACAAGAGCTATTTGAATTTTTCCTTCTAGAAGAAGTGGGCAGCTCCGTATAGGTTACATAAGGCTTTTTCTAATGGACCCACCAATTAGCACATTCAAATGGTAAGCTACTTACAAACATAGTGAATGATGTGCGGCTTAAGTTGTACTTTCACAGGAGTTTGGAACCTGATGTGAACCAAATTATAGCCAAGGGGGTTGGGCAACCCACTTGAAGAGAAGGAATCAAGTGTGTTGGATATGAAACTTTGTATATAGTACATATGGTTATGCTTTTTTTAATTTTCTTGAGTGTTAGCAAAGTGTTGCAGATCTTGAGTTCAATAAAGTTGTTCTTGATTGAACATAAACATTCAATAGGGGGTGGGCAATGATGTTACAAGCAAAGTTTGTCAGTGTTGAAAGGTGTGCTATTGAGAGCTTGAGATACTGATAGGTGTGAGGGAGAGTGCTAAAGTTGGTATGTAAGGCATGGGCAGGCAAGGTGCAACTGAAATATATGTATAATATGGTTTCTTACGCAAAAAATCTCTAGAAAGGGCCAAATGAGTTATAGGTCCAAGTGTTCCAAGTGTTGGGTTAATGCTCTGGAATGTAATGTTCACGGTGCTCTAGAAGTCGATCTAGACAGCTCCTTAAACGGAGCCACGGTTTGCAAGTTATGGATGTCTAAAGATGGAGTTCATTGCAACTTTTTGGCGGATAGGATAGATGGGGACAGGAGGCCAAGGTTGGATTAAGAAGGTAAATGTGAAGTGCTCAAGTTGTGGAGCATGTCGGTCCTTCCAGATTGAGAATCGATTCCCGAATGTGCAAGATATGATCAATTAAATGTTTGCTAGAGGCCAATTATGTTCCCACTTGACTACATTGGTAAATGTGCCATCTGGTGGGTTTCTTGCATTGCCAAGGCTTGCAAGGCTAGTGTCTAGCATGGGAATACCATATGAATTGATGGCTTGTCCATCAAGGCTACGGTTTCCAAGTTACGGGCCTGGGAAGGTTGGTGCAGTTAGTGGGGAGAATCCATCAGATGTTATTTGCCTATTTTTATGGCCCATATAGGTGGGCTTCAAGGTCTCAAAAGGTGGCAAGGGCCAAATGTGTTGAGGTCGGGAGAAGGATGTTGTAGCACAATTTTGCGGCTTGGGCATCAAGAATATGAGCAAGGAGTTATTCCCATCCAAAGGCATCTCTTAAAAATGGTTTTATATGCACCCCTTGGGGGGTTTCCAAGGTATTTAGAGGTTGGAGTGTTGTGGAGGATCCACATGGGGATGCAATAATCCCATAGGCAAAGAGGGGACCTATGAAAGAGTGCTATATATATTGAAGAGGTGAGGGTCATAACAAATCACAAGGGGTGAGGGATCTCCCATAATGCGTGGTTATGGCAACACCATTGTCTTCCTGGTGTGGGCTCTATGCGGCCGTAGACGGCACAGTTGGTGACGCTTTGTGGTGGTTTGGTGGTGCACCATGGGTGCGATATAGTAATGATGGGGCAACCCCAAAGGGGGGTGGGGTCTTGCAGCGCTCAAAGGAGCCCAAAAATTTTATTGGAGAAGAGTGCTCCCCTGGGGGTTGTCACGGCATCATGACATCCCCCCAAGGCACAAAGAGGTGGTTCACCTGTGTTTCTAAGAGAAAGGGATGGAAAGATGACCGAGGTGTCGGTACCATATCAAGTATGCTAAGATTGAAGTGTCAAGTGTAAGCAATGCAAAAAATGCCTAAGTGAGCTCCTTTGAGCTGCACGAGCAAGATAAACCCCCTTTTTTATGGGAGGGGCTCCCTAAAAAATGGTTTTTTTCAAAGTTGTAAAGGCTTTTGGCCATTTTGAGTTTTGAACATGTTGAAGAAGAGGAGCAAGAAGAGGATTGCTCTCCATAGTTCATGGAGGTTTTGTAACCAGGTTGTGAAGTGAAAGCTTGCCATTGCCCCCCCCCCCCCCCCCCCCCCCCCCCCCCCCCCCCCCCTCGCGGTGTCGATTCCCCAAACCCCTTTCTTTCTTTCGACTCGTGTGCTTTGCTTTGTGGTGTCGATGCACTTGTCTGTAGCCCCGAACTGTGATTGTGATCTACACACACACACACACATGGAGAGAGAGAGAGAGAGAGAGACAGAGAAGTAGTGTGTGTTTGTGGTGTGGAACAAGGTTTGTGGATGTGTGCTATGTGTTGGAGCTTTATGTGAAGTGCAAGTGTGTGTTGGTGTGCCAAGACTGGTGAATGAAGGGGATTTTGTGTCGATTTTGAAGGTGAAAACTAGTGGTTAGGTGTGTTGTGTTTATCCTAAGCTGTAGAGAAATACATATTGTGTATCCCTTTTTCCCTTTCCAACGGCTCAAAAAGAATCCATGAAGTAGCACACAAGAAGATTGACACCAAAATACAAGCGGCCTTACAAGAATGTCTGCTACAAGAATCTCTTCGTCTCAAGGTTAGGACTGGGGAGCTCCACCCACCGTGGTGCACCAGTGAGGACACCCTTGAGGAAGCAATTAAATGACATTCTTCAACTTGTCTACATTAATCTTGAAACTATCTCTTGAATCAATGACACACATTGGCACATACCACACAAGCACTACATACTAATTTTCAAGAACAAAAATGAACGGATGAAACTGTTATGCCAATCTTGCCTTCTCAAGGGAAAAACGTTTTAGATCATTAAGGAACTGACTACAAATCAACTCAAGAATAAAGCAAGCGAGCTCAAGAAGATGCATGAATCCCACAAGCAAGGTAAATGGGCAATCTATCAAGGTGGCAAAGCCATCATCCATGAGTTTTGAACTCCCAAACTGGCTCTCCCCTTAGCAGACCCCCTTAGGTTTTTTTCTTTCCTTTTCTTTTTGTTATTCTATCCTCCTGATGGACCCTCAATCCTTAACACTATTTTGGTACCAAAACAAGACACCCATTAGGAAATTTTGGAGGTCATTTGGAGGGCCATATGAAGGAGAGAGAAAAATAGAGTGCGTCCAATGAGCAGGAGGGCTACGTTACGTAGGAAAGTACGTTGAAAGACTCAAAAAATAGGAAAATACCCTAAAAACTTTCACGAATCTAGGATTGTGGCATCGTAACTTCCTTGCTTTTATCGAGCTGTTAGGTGCGTGTGTGGTCCCACTGCTGATATTCTCTTATGGTCATTAACGTACTAGAGGGTGACCATTAAGCCCGCACAAGATATTGGAATTCTAAAACACTTTCCCTCCATTAGAATGCTTTCAAATTGAATCTCCCTCCACTAAGATTTTCTCTGAGAGCTATGGCTTCCACATCTTCTCGCCCAAGAAGCTCTAGGTGTTTATGGTCTCTCACACCAACTACCAACAACTGCACTTTGCCTAGAAGGCCAAGTAGTAGCATATCCTCAATTACAATATCAACTTCAATAAGTGCAGAGAACCAATGGGTTGGACAAAGGATAAACAAAGGTTCATGAGTCCTCATGCAACCAAGAATACCCAAGAGGTCTAGTGCTATCAATGTTTACCACTCAGCATGGAAGGCCAGAGTGTTGGATTTCAAAGTTGAAATCGGCAAAAGATATGTAAATGAAGTTCTTGTTCAGCATGTGTTTACCCATCCAGACGTGATAGCAAACGGTGGAAATGTGTCAAATATACATCAACCACATTGCAATTGTGAGTATTCTTGACATGTGAACTGCATTTGATTTGTCATTTCACTTATTGATACTCTCATTATAACTTTTCTTATATATTTTGCAATGTTTATCCCTCTTCTTATGAGCAATGTCTCCATTCTTCACATCTCAACTACATTAGATTTGTCATTTTGACTTATTGATACTCTTAGTTTAACTCTTGTTATATATTTTGCAGATGTTTATCCCTCTTCTTATGAGCAATGGGAGCCAGTGGAGTGCATAATAGGCCTCTTCTTTGTTGTTCATGCCCACATTGGTTCTCTACAATATTCAGGGAGAAGCAGCAAAAGCCTAGCTGATGAAGGAATATTTTTCTATGACCACTTCTACCCACTCAGCCCAAAGAACACTACAACACTAAATGAAGATATCGACGCGCCTATATCGACGGCCATGCCTTTCCACGGGTATATCGACGACATTAGCGGGCATCGCTATACGCGTCACAATGTGCATCGATATACGTGTGGAAAGGCTTTATTTTCCACGCGTATAGCGGCGCGTATATCGACGCCAAAAAAATTGGGGGAAAAAAGCGAAACCGCGCGCAGGGGCCATTTTCGCCTACTCGGGTCTTGGCCGAAACCTGCTGCACAGGTATTATGTCCATCTCCACCCTCCCCAACCCCTCTCTCTTGCTCTCTCTCTCTCTCTCTACCTCTACATCGTGTGTGTGTGTGTGTGTGTGTGTGTGTGTGTGTGTGTGTGTGTGTGTGTGTGTGTGTGTGTAGGAAAGAGAGAGAGAGAGAGAGAGAGAGAGAGAGAGAGAGAACGGTGTGTGTGTGTGTGTAGGAAAGAGAGAGAGAGAGAGAGAGAGAGAGATAGAGAGAGAGAGAGAGCGGTGTGTGTGTGTAGGAAAGAGAGAGAGAGAGAGAGAGAGAGAGAGAGAGAGAGAGAGAGAGAGAGAGAGAGAGCGGTGTGTGTGTGTGTGTAGGAAAGAGAGAGAGAGAGAGAGAGGTGTGTGTGTGTAGGAAAGAGAGAGAGAGAGAGAGAGAGAGAGAGAGAGAGAGAGAGAGAGAGAGAGAGAGAGAGAAAGTGTGTGTGTGTGTGTGTGTGTGTGTGTAGGAGAGAGAGAGAGAGAGAGAGAGAGAGAGAGAGAGAGAGAGAGAGAGAGAAATGTGTGTGTGTGTGTGTGTGTAGGAAAGAGAGAGAGAGAGAGAGAGAGAGAGAGAGAGAGAATTAATGTATGCTTAGGAAATTAAAACTAAAGAAAAAAAAATTAAAGAGAGAAATGAAATGAAATGTTATATTAACGTCTTCGAAAGGCCAAAGTGACCTATGAGACATGAGACAAGAAAGTTACAATGTGATGGATCTGATACAAAGTCAGAGTAAAAAGATGACAAAATAAATATTATGGAATCCTAAACTGTTGGGTGTGGACTAAACGGCTAAACGAGCTAGTTGGGATAGGTAGATCTCCTCCATGGTCAGTACTCTAACCGGACGCTGTGCATGTCGAGCCAAAGTGACCTAGCTAGATTCTCTGATGCAGCCTCTGTCGATGTTGTGTAGTCCTCCACAGTCGTGGGCGTCTAGATCTCCCTAGATCAGTCGCTCGTTCGATCATTAGAGAGATAGGGAAGTAGAGAGAGAGAGAGAGAGAGAGAGAGAGAGAGAGAGAGAGAGAGAGAGAGAGAGAGAGAGATAGGAAATAGAGAGATAGAGAAAGAGATTTATATATATATATATATATAGAGAGAGAGAGAGAGAGAGAGAGAGAGAGAGAGAGAGAGAGAGAGAGAGAGAGATAGGGAAGTGGAGCTCCAGGAGTTATGGCAGAGAAATAGGAAAATAGAGAAATAGAGAGAGATAGGAAAATAGAGAAAGAGAGATAGCGAGAGCGAGAGCGAGAGAGAAAGAGAGATAGCGAGAGATAGGGTACGTAGACAAAGAAGAAACTATGGAACTAAAAGAGGCAAAGGGGTTTTGCCTGCTACATGCATTGCCATGTACACCTGGGCGTGCACGTATGTGTCTACCCATATAGGATTTGACCAATAAAGACGAGATTTTGACCCGGTGGTCCTGATCTCCGTACACCTCTGGACCGCATGGAAAGCATTTCAGAACACAAAAAATTGACAGCAGAAGAAACACGTTTGACAGTGGGGTAATGGTTAGTTTCATGCAAAAGAGCAGGGCCAGTGCTAGAGACACGAATGAGAGCACTAGCAACCTGGATTACTATGGTCTGGTGTCAGATATCCTGAAAGTAAGCTTCAGGCGGTTTGAGATGTTTTTGTTGGATGTGAAGTGGTTCAAGGTGATTACTTCTGGTCGCAATGCAACGGTACGCAGAGATGGAAACAAACTTGTGCAAAAAGATTCTACAAAGACTTGGACAAATGCGAGCGACACATTTGCTCTCCCCGAACATTGCGAGCAAGTGGTCTTTGTACCGGACCCTCGAGAGCGACAATGGTGGTTTGTGGTTCAGGTTGCTCTAAGAAATAAACAAGTATTTGAAGGGCAAGATCTCCTGGAGGAAAGTCAATCAGACGACGTCCATACTACTGTGACATTAGATGAGATGGACGAAGGTATGGCAGAGGAAGCTGACAGATATACGAGGGATGATGCAGACGAGCCAGAATTGACACTTGTAGATGAAGATGCAATGGATGAAGACAATCTGCCAGAACGAGTTGGGACAGAGTTATGTTTGCAATTAGAGATAGACGATGATACGGTGCAAGATCTTATCGATGATGCCTCACTCGTCGAGGCCTAAGCCTGTAAGTGTTTGTGTGAAGACTTTGATTTAAAATTAAGCTTAAAGTTAATTTAAACAACTGTGTTCTGACACTTTATTTTACTTTCTTTGTGCAGGACTTTAGTATGGCAGATGAGATTCTAGATCCCGCTTCCATGAGTGCAGATGCATTCATGGGCTTCGTTACACGGATGACGCCTGCTCAGATGGCAGAGGCTTCTCAGTACTGGGTAGCCAGAGGCACGGGTACTACTCCTCCGGGCTTCACACCCAAGGGTCCGACGCCTAGGGGGGGGGACGCCTACAGGGTTCAGGACGCCTATGGGTACGACGCCTTCTTCTCCCATCACGGCTGCTTCGACACCTAGGGGTGGGGCAGAGGCGGGTATGTCCTCATCTCCGCAGCACAGGCGCACTCGCCGATCTCGGCGATCGTCAGGTGGAGGTGGTGGTTGCTGTGGAGGAGGGTCCACAGATGCTTCAACCCCTCCTCGCTCACGACCCCCGTCTTACCCAGGCACACCTCTCCACACACCTATTGGCATACCTCAGACACCTTGGGGGGCACACGATCCTAGTGTCTCCAAGATCTATACTATACGGGGAGATGGTTCTGTTGACATGGATAGAGTCGGGATTGAGATGCGACAGCGGATTTGCCAGCTCGTGGTGCTGCAGTTTTCGACCAGCATTCTGACGTCTTGGGATCAGCAAGAAAAGGAAAAAGTCACTTACATAGTGGAGACCATCCTAAGAGAGTACCAGCCTGCTCCGGGTTCTTCCGTTGTTTCGGCGCGGTGGATCAAGGGTGTTGCATGGGACACCATCAAACATCGACGACATGCAGCTCGGAAGGCTTTCAGGACCGGCTCGTCGAAGCCTTTGGGCATCCCACACGAGACGTGGCTGTAGATCACGGAGGATGAGCGGACAGCGGCCACGCAGTTCAGACAGCAGCGTGAGGCCGTGCAGGTACGATAGATGACTAGGGGGACATCTCATCTTGGCAGCGGAGGCTTCGACACCTTTCGCTATGAGTTTGTGAGTTTCTAATCCAATCTTAACTATGGCGCTTTTTAAAACGCGATGAATCATGTATTCTTATTACTTTGATTTTTATATAAACGCAGAATCTTGCGATGCATCGAGCTCCATCACGCCAGGAGGAGTCAGATGGATATCGCAGATGTATCTATGAAGTACTGAACGATCTTGAAGCTTCAGGAGAGCCTGTAGACTGGGAGGCCTTACAGTCTCGCTGATCGCTTGAGGTGAGACGTTAATATGTGTGAGTTGATTTAATCAAGTCAGTATATATGTGAAGTAATATCAATACTAATTTTGTGAGTTGACCTATGTGCAAGTTGTGACGCCTAGTCATTGGTGGACCAGATTTCATCTATATGCTTTGTGAGACACAGACACGCTTCTGTGTCTCTTTTTTGTACAAACAGTTAGTGTTCAGACAGTTATTGTTTCCCTTATGGTTATGATTATTGTCATTGTCATTGTATAGACAGTTATTGTTTCTCTTTCTGGTTATGCTTATGGTTATTGTTAATTTTGTTTATGGTTATGGTTATCTGCATTATGGTTTTGATCAAAGTGGTTATAGCTGGTTATTGTTTTAAGTTATGGTTATGATTTTAAGTTATGGTTATGGTTCGTTATGGTTATGCTTTTAAGTTATGGTTATGCTTTTAAGTTATGGCTATGCTTTTCAGTTGGTACGGTTGTCTTTCATTGGCCTTAAATCTCATGTGAGATCCTACATGGATAGCATGTAGGAGGCGTATACATGATATGGTTTTCTTTTTTAAGTTTATGTAAAAACAAAGGGAACTCTGCCGAAATTTTTGCGCGCGGGAGCATGGTTGATATTTTGGTGCTGCTCGCTTTCTTGGGCAGAGGGCAGGAAGTCTGGCTATGGCTGTGTCCATCTTTTAACTGGGCACAGGCCAGGCTACCTGCCCCCTGCCCAAGAAAAAAAAATTCTGCGATGGTCGTCGCTATCCGCGTCGCTATGCGCATCGCTAATAGAGATTGGTTTCCCAGCGACGCGGATAGCGACGCGCATAGCGACGGGCCGCGTCGATATCTGCGTCGATAACATGTTTTTTTGTTGTAGTGGAATAAGAATGGCATGTTGGTGAAAGTGCCTCTACCAATCGATTGGAACACTGTGGACTGGCCAGTTCCTGAGGAGACAATGGTGGAGGCAAAGTAAGCTCTACAAGGATATACAGAGTTCTCCACGTAGCTCTATTCCCACCAAACTAGTTAGTATTGCAAACTTTTGTCCTGCTGCACTGTTCATAGAGTTGTTACATAACTACAATATACATGTTACAAAAACTATCTTCATGTGCAAGTCATTTCAACAGTCATCCTCTGAAAAACTTCTTGACAGAGGATGGTATGTAAAGGAAGAGATTGGCATACGGTGCGAGGTCACGCTTGACACTCTAGTTGTCAAGTACATGATTGCAATCCAATCACTGTTAGTCTCCTTTTGGTATATGCTATCACAAATGCTCAGAGGTAAGTCCATTCCTATGGACTAGGTTTCTGTAGGTTTGGAAGATAATCCTGCCGTGGATGTGGAAGTGATTGATAAAGAGCAAGGCCTAATGTTGGTGGTTACAATAAGGGAGCTATGCAGTCTTCTGCAGTTGCGGCACGACATAATTGAAGAGTCAATGGACAAGGACCTTTCAGATTTTTCCTTTTTCCTAGCTGGCCGTAAGCTGATGCGGCGTAGGGAAAAAGATATTTTGTGCAAAGAGTTGGATGGTCGGGTTGAAATAGTGTCAATGTAACAGAGATTCTTGTGAACCAAAGTGTATAAGAATGACTTTAAATACATGAAGTTTTTTGAGCTCATTTGTCAATTGTGCTCTGTGAATATAAGTGTTCTTGAAATACATTTCTTTAGCATGTCAAATCTCTCTCTCTCTCTCTCTCTCTCTCTCTCTCAATGTTAGGCAAGACAAAGACATGATAGAAGAGTCATCTTAATTCATTAGAAAGTACAAACTCGTCCGTGAACAATGGACTGAGATACAATTTCTGTAAGTATGGAATCAAAATGTCTTCAAGGTAAAAATCAAAGGAATGCCCCTCGAAAGAGGGTGGTGAGATAGTTGTTCTTGGTGGATTTAGTTCTCCCTTTTCAGGAGTATCATCAATCAGTAGTGTATTATTTGCATCAAAGGGTACATCGATTTGCTAAACGGTTTGTACAAAAGAGGTAAATGTGGTTTTTTAGGGTGGTAGTGGCCCTCGCCGGTAACACATTTTCTTTGATCATACAAAAAGGCAAAATCTTGTTAAGTATGGAGCCTGATTTACCCTTGTAATTTTCTGTGGTAAAATCGCACATTTGTAAGGCCCCCATTATGAGGAGAAGCCATCGTGCGTGAAGAAAAATCACTCACCGGAAACCAAAATTTTCATGGACAAGAATCAGGGGCAACTTTAAAGGCCTTGGGGGCGGAGGCTCCCAAGACTTTTTTTTTCCGCCGGAATATTATGGCCGGACGGCGCTCGGAAAGTGGTCGGAAAACAACCGGTCGGTTGGCCAGTGGCCGGTAGTCAATGGCCGATGGCCGGTGGTCGGAAGTCAATGGCCGGTGGCCGAATTCAAAAGCGGACTTGTCTTCTCAAGGGCGGCCACACATGGGCGGATTGGAGGGTCCGATTTGGACTTATTCGCACAAGGGCGGCTACACATGGCTGTCTCTCATAAGAGAGGGCAGCCCTTTTGGCCTATAAAAGGAGGCCATTTCTACACACATTTCATAGTGTGAAGTTGATGCAACAAGGTGAGTGTGAGGTGGTGCGAGTGAAGAAAGGCGGGAGCTCCATTAAGGGTATAATCCCTTTGTAAACTACTTCTTGTTTTGAAGTACTAAAGCCATTGAGTGGCTGCTTTCCCGTGGATGTAGCCCACATTGGGTGAACCACGTATATCGTGTGTACTCTCTCTCTCTCTCTCTCTCTACTCTATAATCTCGTGTATATAAATTTGTCTCTCTCCATTAAGTAATCTACTCAATTATCTATTTAGCTACGTCTTATTTCCTAACAACTGGTATCAGAGCAAGGTTTGCTCGTAGCTAAATTATCTCAAGGAAAGGATTCCTTGAATTGAGTGGGAGTTATGGCGGAGGAAGGGAAGCTCAAGATTGAGAAGTTCAACGGCAAAAACTACCCACATTGGAAGATGCAGATTGAAGACTATCTCTACCAGAAGGACCTCTATTTGCCACTAGGCGGTCTTGCGAAGAAGCCCGCAACAATGGCAGATGAAGCATGGATTGTCCTTGATGGAAAGGCACTGGGAACAATCCGGTTAAGCTTGGCGTCAACGGTGGCCTTCAATGTTTCGGAGATGAAGACCACGGAGGACTTGATGAAGTTACTTGACGACTTCTATGAGAAACCATCGGCATCCAATAAGGTATTTCTTATGAAGCGCTTGTTCAATCTAAAGATGGCAGAGAATGGTTCAGTTGCAGAACACCTAAATGACTTTAACACAAACATAAGTCAACTTCGATCAGTGAAAATCAATTTCGATGACGAAGTGCGAGCTCTCCTTATACTATCATCTCTACCGGATAGTTGGGACAGCCTTGTGATGGCTGTAAGTAATTCTATCTCTGGCACAAATACTCTTAAGTTTGATGATATTGTGGGTGTTCTCCTAAGCGAGGAAATGCGAAGGAGAAGCACAGGAGAATCATCAAGTGTTGCACTATCAGTCGAAACAAGAGGAAGGCTTAAGGAGAGGTTCAAAAACCAAAAGGGTCGTGATCGCTCAAGGCGGAGAAAGTCACGCACAAAGTCAGTTCTTGAATGTTGGAACTGCGGCAAGAAGGGCCACGTCAAGAAGGATTGATGGTCCAAGAAGAAGAAGGAGACAGAGTCTCAAGACAACAAGCCAACATCGGAGGCCAATGTGGCAGGTAAAGTAGAGCAAGATGCTCTAATTCTCTCATTAGACAATGTGTCTAATTCTTGGATAGTAGATTTCGGGGCTTCATTCCATGCGACACCACACAAGCAACATTTCCAAGACTACACCAAAGGTAATTTTGGGTATGTATACTTGGGAGATGATGAAGCTTGTGAGATTGTCGGCAAAGGTACAGTTTCTGTCAAAACTGCTAACGGAAATGAATGGAAGCTTAAAGATGTTAGGCATGTTCCTTCTCTTCGCAAAAATTTGATCTCTACAGGACAATTGGACGATGAAGGTCACAACATTGCATTCGGAAACAAACGGTGGAAGATCTCAAAGGGATCTTTGGTGGTTTCCAAGGGTGAAAAAGTCGTTACACTTTACTTGTGTACTGTTAGTACGCAACCTTCAGCTTGTGCAGCAACTACAGAAGTTGAGAGTGCGGTGTGGCACTACCAACTTGGGCATATGAGTGCCAAAGGAATGCAAATCCTTCAAACAAAGAAGCTTCTACCAGGTTTGAAAGAAGTGGACTTAGAGTTCTGTGAAGATTGTGTTTATGGTAAACAAAAGAGGGTAAAATTTCAAAAATCAGTAAATGAAAGAAAAAATAAAAAACTTGAGTTGGTTCATTCTGATGTTTGGGGTCCTGCAAGTACACCATCACTTGGTGGCTCATTGTACTATGTAACATTCATAGACGATGCGACTAGAAAAACATGGGTTTATGTCATGAAGAATAAATCCGAAGTATTTTCCATATTTCAAAGGTGGAAAGCCTTTGTGGAGAATGAAACAGGTACCAAGGTTAAATGCCTCAGATCCGACAATGGAGGCGAATATTGCAGCCAAGCTTTTGAAAGCTTTTGTGCTAGCAATGGCATTCGGAGGCAAAGGACAACCCCAAGGACACCTCAACAAAATGGGATTTCCGAAAGGATGAACAGGACAATCATGGAACGAGCACGAAGCATGCGGCTACATGCAAACCTACCGCTTGAGCTTTGGGCGGAAGCTGTAAGTACGTCTGTGTACTTAATCAATCGGTCACCCTCAACGGCATTGGATGGGGGAGTTCCAGAAGAGGCATGGACAGGTAAACCGGTGAATTATGCATTTCTCAAAGTGTTTGGGTGTGAGGCTTTCACGCACACAGATAGAAGCCTAAGATCAAAGTTAGATGCAAAGTCCAAAAAGTGTTTCTTCATTGGCTATGGAGAAGGAGACTTTGGGTATCGCCTATGTAATCCTGAAGATGGTAAAATCTTAAGGAGTAGGGATGTAATTTTTAACGAACAAAATATGTACAAAGATTACTTGGAAAGAAAACAAACAAAAGAAACAGGTGATGAGTACATGGAGCTTGAGGACGGTGAAGACTCAAGGACTGCAAACGGTGACAATGTGCAACAACGTCAACCAAATGAGGAGCCTCAACCTATTCCCCGAAGATCTACAAGAGCAAGTAGACCTCCAGAAAGGTTTGTTCCTTCCTTCAACCATCTCTTGATCTCAGATTCTGGAGAGCCGGAATCATATGAAGAAGCTATGCAACATGAATCCAAAGAATAATGGACGAAGAGCATGCAAGTGGAGATGGACTCACTACATCGCAACCAAACATGGGAGTTGGTTGAGTTGCCTAAAGGTAAGCGGGCACTTCAAAACAAATGGGTGTACAAGCTAAAGGAAGAAGAAGATGGGAAGAAAAGGTACAAGTCTAGGCTTGCGGTAAAAGGTTTTTCTCAAAAGAAAGGTATTGACTTCAATGAAATATTTCTCCTGTTGTAAAAATGAACTCAATTAGGCTTGTCTTAAGCCTTGTGGCTGCTCATGATCTAAATCTCGAGCAAATGGATGTAAATACGGCATTCCGTCACGGTGACTTAGAGGAGGAAATCTACATGCTTTAACCAAAGGGGTATGAAGTAAAAGGTAAGGAGAAAATGGTTTGCAGATTAAAGAAGAGCTTGTATGGTTTAAAGCAAGCATCAAGACAATGGTACTTGAAGTTTGATCGATGGATGTTGGATCATGGATTCACAAGATGCAACTCAGATCACTGCGTCTACACAGAGAATTTGGGAGATGGGAAATTCATCATCCTAATGTTGTATGTTGATGACATGTTGATTTCAAGTGCTAACATGCAGGACATCAAAGACCTAAAAGAGGAGTTGTCCAAATCTTTTTCAATGAAAGATTTAGGTGTTGCAAAGAGGATACTTGGTATGAAAATATCAAGGGACAGGACGAAGAATACAATAAAGCTATCTCAAGAAGATTACATCAAGAAGGTACTAGAAAGGTTTGCAATGCAAAATGCAAAACCAGTTTCTACACCTTTGGCTGGTCATTTTAAACTAACGAAGGATATGTGCCCAAAGACACAAGAGGAGATAGCCTATATGTCTAAAGTTCCATATGCTGCACCGGTAGGTTCTCTAATGTATGCTATGGTCTGGACAAGGCCAAACATTGCACATGCAGTGGGAGTTGTGAGTAGGTTCATGGACAACCCAGGTAAAGAGCATTGGCAAGCTGTGAAGTGGATACTTAGGTATCTAAAAGGGAAAACAACAAATGCTTTGTATTTTGGAGGAACTGATATTTTTCTAGAAGGGTATGCTGATGCAGATGTGGCAGGTGACAAAGATACTCGAAGGAGCACTACTGGCTATGTGTTCACGGTTGGAGGCACAACAGTTAGCAGGGCTTCAAAGCTGCAGAAAGTGGTTTCACTTTCTACCACGGAAGCAGAGTATGTAGCAATGACGGAGGCAAGCAAAGAAATTATGTGGCTTCACAGATTCTTAGAAGAGCTTGGATTCAAACAAGACAATTGTGTCTTGTACAGTGATAGCCAAAGCGCTATCCATCTTGCGAAGAACTCAGCCTTTCATTCAAGGACAAAGCACATTGAGGTGAGATATCACTTCATACGCACTCTTTTGGAAGAGGGACAACTAAAGCTAGGAAAGGTGCATGCAAGTGAAAATCCTGCAGACATGTTTACAAAGGTGGTCAACAAGGAGAAGTTGAGCTTTTGCTCATCTTCAATCGGCATTCAAGGATAAGAAGCCAGAATGGAAAGCAGTCACAGGTTTGGTTTGGAGATCAGTCTCCAAGTGGGAGATTGTTAAGTATGGAGCCTGATTTACCCTTGTAATTTTCTGTGGTAAAAGTGCACATTTGTAAGGCCCCCATTATGAGGAGAAGCCATCGTGCGTGAAGGAAAATCACTCACCGGAAACCAAAATTTTCACGGACAAGAATTTTCGTCGGAATATTCTTTTTCACCGGAATATTATGGCCGAACGGCGGCCGAAAAGTGGTCGGAAAACAACCGGTCGGTTGGCCGGTGGCCGGTAGTCAATGGCCGATGGCCGGTGGTCGGAAGTCAATGGCCGGTGGCCAGTGGTCGGAAGTCAATGGCTGGTGGCCGGTGGCCGAATTCAAAAGCGGACTTGTCTTCTCAAGGGCGGCCACACATGGGCGGATTGGAGGGTCCGATTTGGACTTATTCGCACAAGGGCGGCTACACATGGCTGTCTCTCATAAGAGAGGGCAGCCCTTTTGGCCTATAAAAGGAGGCCATTTCTACACACATTTAATAGTGTGAAGTTGATGCAACAAGGTGAGTGTGAGGTGGTGAGAGTGAAGCAAGGCGGGAGCTCCATTAAGGGTATAATCCCTTTGTAAACTACTTCTTGTTTTGAAGTACTAAAGCCATTGAGTGGCTGCTTTCCCATGGACGTAGCCCACATTGGGTGAACCACGTATATCGAGTGTACTCTCTCTCTCTACTCTATAATCTCGTGTATATAAATCTGTCTCTCTCGATTAAGTAATCTACTCAATTATCTATTTAGCTACGTCTTATTTCCTAACAAATCTGACGTGTGAGCGCCGCATACACCGCAAACTATTGTCACTAGTGGCGACAAGTTTTTCCTTTGCATTGAAGACCATACGGCAGCTCTGAAGCACGGAAGAAGAAACTGAATAAATTATTTGGTTCCTGGACGAACCACGACGCGACAAGTCCAAGCGAAATGTTTGCAAATCCTCGAAGGGGTCTGCTATACCCAAAGGCACGCGCATCAGCAGCAATCCATTAAGGTCCAAGATAACCAACCTCTCTAAAAGTTGACAAGTACATATAAGTAGTTAGAAGCTGAACATATTTTGCCATACTTGAATAGACATTACCGGAACAACCGTATCTACAGGTAGCAAGGGTCCATACTGGGTCTCTATAGTGTTGTTGTCGTTGTTGCTATCCTCTGCTTTAGCTTCATCGTCATAGTCATCATTCACATCTTCATCAAGGGTCTCTCCCATGGCTCTTTCTGCCTCATTCACGGTTTCCTCCAAGGTCTTTTCCTCTGCCTCTGTTGGCCAGCTTGCATCATCCATATTCTTTTTCTCATCCGTATGCCTGCTTTCCTCATCCATCCTTGCCTCATCCATATCACTTTGCTCATCCGTAGGCCTGCTTTCCTCATCCATATCCTTTTGCTCATCCGTAGGCCTGCTTTCCGCATCCAAGGTTTCATCCATGGGCTCTTTTGGCTCCTCCATTGGCTTACTTGGCTCTTTCATTGTCTCCTCCATAAGCCCCTCTGGTTGTACACTAGCACCTTTCATATGCTCATTTGACCTTTCTTCATCCTCGGCTCTTTCATCTTTGGCTGATATGACCCCCTCGGCCCGTTGTGATTCCACTGTATCTGATGCAGGGGTTTGTTGTGGTGGCACGTCATGTATTGTCATATCAATTGTGCGGTCATCCAAGCCGCTATCTTCAGGTTCTCTGGGGCTCGACATAGTAAGCAGGTGTTGTATTAGACTTACCCGATATCTTTGCAAATAATCATATGTGTAGTTTTTTGAAGCACTCTACAAAATTGAAAGACCACATGGTGAGAAGTCTTGTATAAAGAAAACCAAAACTGACTGAATGCATTGCCAAATGGTTACCTTAGTCATGAAAAGTTTTAATGCAAAGTAGCTTTGCAGGACATATTCTGCATGGAGAAGACATCTCTAGCCGCAAGAATTTCCATTGGTTTGATTTGGTACAGGTACATCTTTGATTGGGGCCTTGTATAGTTCATACCTTCCACATAGCTTGCCATAAGCAAGCAACAACCTCTTTATACAACTGCACAAAGTAGTATCAAGATGTTAGCTTGAGGCTTCAAATTTACATGAATATCTATAAGAAACACTTTTTGATACATAACACTTACAGCCTAATTTCAGGGTGGGTTCCTTTTATTGAATTGAACACCCACACTGCTGGCTGGTCAACATCAAGGCATATGAGACTCCAGTGATGGTTGTTCTCATATGGAAAGATGATGACAGTTACTTCCAGTATAGCACAATGGAGAAACCAACTCTCAAATGTGTCAGATGGACTGTTCTTCTGTCTAATAATCACTGACATTTGTGAATTAAGAAGAAACACCTCCATGTGGGTGTACGGTGGAAGTTGACTTTTGATCAAGCTGCAGAGAGTGTACCTGAGTTAGTACACCTATGATCTGAGTTTTCAAAGTTAGCAAGATAGTAACACTTACTTAAGACAATCATAGATAATTGTGTCTGATATGTGAGCATCTGGATTCAGCAATAAATTAATGTCCACTTTTTCCAGAGCCAGCTTTCTAGCTCCATCTATAAATGGTATCTCTGTAAGAAAACCATCCTTCATTGAAAGTAGAGTTTCTTTGTTGCTTGCCTCTATGGACAGGGTCACATTGCATTCTGTTTGCCTCTAGGACTCCACTCCTACTTTTGCTTTCTCCTTAAGATCTGCTTCCCTCATGTCCTCTGTTTGGCGAGCAACCGTCTCTGCCCTTGCCCTTGTATTCACATCATGTGTGACATCTACAACTGTGAGTTGTGGAAATAGCTCAGGGGGGTATAGCAAAATTTCCCTCATTTTCTTATCCCTGCAGACATTGGGGACCAGCAGTTTGTCATACCTCCACCTTATCCTTTTTAGTGTCTCACTATCTTTGTCCATTACAGTCACCCTATGGGCATGGGCTGCTACAATGGTCATGTCACTGAAGTACTCAAGCAGGAAGTCCTCTGCTTCTTCTTGTAAAGCCATCAATGCAACCACTTTCCACCTTTTAGTGCCCCAGGTAGCTTCTTCACATATGGACCTCACCATCCTCTAAAAGGGCAGCTTTGGTATGCACAAATCAACACATTTATGTGCCTTCCTGATTTCTCTAAAAAGTCCCATGCAGCTCTGTAACTTCTTCACCCTTGGACCTTTCAAAATTTTATTTGGTTTTCCAGGTCGCTTCTTTGGGGTTGCAGATCTGCTACTTGCCTTAGCTGCTAATCCTGGTCCCTTGCCTGCCTTCCTTGCAGTGGCCTTTGTTCTAGCCATTTCACTGTATAAAAATAGAGGAGTCTCTCTCTCTCTCTCTCTCTCTCTCCACAACTTATCCCATTACTAACGGCGCGCGTGACAGATATTTTGACCCCAAAATACACCTCCGCGCGCCGTTAGTATAAGGGAACAGAAAGACTCTCTCTCTCTCTCTCTCTCTCTCTCTCTCTCTCTCTCTCTCTCTCTCTCTCTCTCACCTTCCCCAGTCTCTCAACTTTTTCTTCCTCTCTCTATAACACACACACATACACACACACACACACACACACTTGAGGATACACTCCATCTCTCTCACTCGTTCTACTTGCGTTTTCACAGTACTAAAGGCACGCAAAGAGACATCCAAACCGGAGGTGGCTGTCTCCGTGCGCCTTTAGTACACACACACACACACACACACACACACACACACACACATAGAGATAGATAGATTTTATTATCTTCCTCGGAGGTCAAATATGACCTATGGGACCAAAGTTACATGTGATGTAGTATGTGTATGGCTGATGAGTGACTCTCGATGCTCCAAAATTGTAGTGATGAGAGTCGCAATGGAGAGCCCACACTTTGGCTGGGAGAGGAAAGTGTGTAGGTCTAAGTTATGGCTGAAAATGTGAGAGAAGCAAGTTCGGATGTGATCAAAAGCTGAGCACTCTAGTAGTGTGTGGTACTCAGACTCTCGAACTTGCAGTGAGCATAATGTGCACAATCGATTTGACTCTTCTCCATTGCCCCAACGCCCTATCTCGCATCGAAGGAAATGGGAGCTAAGCCGAATTGCTGCGATAGTGCGTATCGCGGACAAGGGAATAGGCTCAAGCATGTAAGTGTGAGTACGGTTTCCTCTCTCAGCGAAGAACATGGTTTTGTAGTTGGGGGCAATATAGGTGGTGTAATGTATGAAGCGTGACCCACCGGATTTCTCCCAAGCCGTAATACATTGGCGTTGTAGAAAAGCTTTATTCACTTGAGAGTCAATTGAAGCATCATGTAGCAAGTGTAATGCATCCCATCTCCCAAACCACTTCTTTATGTCTTGCATCCATCTCGTGCTCAAGATCTTGCTTTTATGCGTCTTTTGAACTTTTTTGCTTGCTTCCCATGCAATTGTAGGAAGTCGATGTGAGGGGTTTTGACGCATCTTTATCATGTACTCCACAACCCTTTCCATGCCCATAACCTCAATTGGAAGAGATCCCGACTCAAGAAGTAGGAGCATATATGGTGTTTGTGTCTTAACTTGGAGAGAGAGAGAGAGAGAGAGAGAGGTTGTGTGTGTGTGTGTAGACGTCTATGTGTGTATGTGTGTGTGCGTGTGTGTGTGTCTGTTGTATTTGTGTGTGTGTGTGTGTGTGTGTGTGTGTGTGTGTGTGTGTGTGTGTGTGTGTGTGTGTGTGTGTTTTGTGTGTGTCTATGTGTGTGTTGTGTGTGTGTGTAAGAGAGAGATAGATATGAAATTTACTGTGAGAGAAAGAGAGAGAGAAAAAGAAACAGAGAGACAGAGAGAGAGAGAGAGGGACGTTTGAGAAACAGACATGCTGATAGAGAAAAAGAGAGAGAAGCACAACCTGACCTTTTGGCAAGAGAGAGAGAGAGGGCCAAACCTTCTAAAGACGCAGACCTGCGTTCTGTCGGAGACGGGCCGACTCTATTTTGCACGTGCTTTCTATCGGAGACACCGACGAAGGCTCGACCTCTCTTTCTCTCACTCTCTTTGACGCGGTGTGTCACTTTCTCTCTCATCCCTTTTATATGTGACGTACGAAAGTATCCGGGCCCAATAAATGACCGCACGTGCGGCATCATGCAACTATATTCTATTTTTTAATAACACATGGGGCGCCCCCGTGGGTATCCATTATAAGTGTCATTTTGAGAGAGAGAGAGAGAGAGAGAGAGAGAGAGAGAGAGAGAGAGAGAGAGAGATAGATAGATTTCATTATTGTCCTCGGAGGTCAAATATGACCCATGGGACCAAGAAAACGTACACGGTTGTGCCTCTTTACTAAAGGAGTACATGGAGAATTATGACTAAAGTGGATACAACAAAATTGTGACACATGTCACTTGGGAGAGGGAAAAGGAAAAGGTGTCTTGGGAGTTTTTGGAGCTCAAAATTCCTCAATGATGGCCTTGCCGCCTCGGTAGACGGCCCATTTTCCGATTGCTCGTGCTTCACGAACCTTTTGGAGTTCTTGTTTCTTAACTTTGAGTTGGGCGGGTGTCAATGCCTCGCTTATCCAAATTTTGGTGCCCTTGAGAAGTCGTGCTTGTTGTAGAAGTGCTCTACGTGCCTCTTTAGCATTGAAGACCAAGATGCCTTGGTTGGTGCGCTTGTTGTGGTGAACCTTGTCAATTGTGCTGGGGTCGAACTCCGTTGGGTGGATGGCTTGGTTAAGCTTCACTAGAGTTGATGTGTAGTCATCACTCTCCCCCCACCAAGTAGATGGCAAGCCACCAATTCGAACGGATAGTGCTAGTCCTTCCCGTCGGCGACGTTCTTGCATGCACTCTTCTACTTTGGAGGAGACCGTGATGGTTTCTTCTTGAACTTGGGTGACAACGTTGGCCATGGTTGCGGTTAGGGTGTGTTCGACCTCCTTTGCTTTGGCGAGAAGGTGCTCACTATCGTCTTGCTTTTGGGACTCCAAGGAGGAGACAAGGGCTGCAAGACGCACCTTGAGTTCTGCATTCTCGTCCTTGAGCTCTCGAATTTGAGATTGGAGACGGTCCATTGGATCCACTCGTGGGGTGGGCACAAAAAGACGGGTCCGTTTGATTGGGGAGAGAGAACCCTCGCGTTGCATCGCAGATTTGCAGGTGGGAGAAGTTTCTTCTTACTCAAGTCTCTTCCGGTTTCCTCCCACTTGAGGCTCTGAGTTTCTCGTGGGAAGGGTCAGATTTGCTTATTTGAGTCTCTTCCGGTTTCCTCGTAGTCGAGGCTCTGCGTGGGAAGGGTCGCCTGTAGTTAGGGCTCAATATTGATTGTGTTGACAGAGTTCAATCGGGCAGGGGCACTCATTAGTCGGGCAGGACGAACTCGGGTTGAGTCGAAGCAGGAGCCGCCGAGTGAGTCCTGTCGAGCAGGTATTCTGTTGGACATGGGAGGCGGGGCGGAGCTATGGCTGTGAAAGGCTCTCCCGCAGGGATGCCCCTCGCCCTAGGGAGGCCTGCGACAGAGAGGGAGAAGAGAGTTGGGCTAGGGTTCCTGCGACACACGCACACACAGACACACACACACACACACACACACACACACACAGAGAGAGAGAGAGAGAGAGAGAGAGAGAGAGAGAGAGAGAGAGAGAGAGAGAGAGAGAGAGAGAGAGAGAGAGAGAGAGATAAAGAGAGAGAGAGAGAGAGAGAGAGAGAGAGAGAGAGAGAGAGAGGGAGGGAGGGAGACTCATTACTGCCAGAAAGAGAGAGAGAGAACCATAGAAAGAGAGAGAGAGAGAGAGAGAGGGAGACTCATTACTGTCAGAGAGAGAGAGAGAGAGAGAGAGAGAGAGTATGTGTGTGTGTGTTGAACAATATGGGTTTTTCTTTGTTTCCACACACACACACACACACACAATTTGCTACCTATTGTTAGAAATACAGAGTTATGGAAGGCGTTTCTGTAGCAGCATTTCCGAAGTGAACAGGTTCAACAAAATTGATTCTCATCTCCTATTTTACATACAATGTCTTCCGGCACTCGCAAGGGTTCTTCTTCTTCAACAAGGTCCACAACCATTGTGGAAAATGATCCAAAATCTCCTAAGTGTGGAGATAGCAACACAACCACCCAACCAACGACATCGGAAACCATGATCATGGCGTACTTGGTATCATTGCAAGAGACCGTAAACAAACAAGGCGAAGACTTACTAGCACTTGCAATGGAGAATGGCACACTAAGGGTACTTGTGGTTGAGAATGAGAATCTCAAGAGGACACTTGAGATGCAAACAACACGTTTGATGCAACTTGAAGAGGAAGTCAAGGAATGTAAACGCTCTCTTGTGGACTTGAATGCTTTGAAGGAGCGGATGAGCAAAGTAGAGCATGACCATGTATTGAAAGAGGAGAAATTTGACACTATGAGCCGGGATGTATGCGACATGAAAAATGTATGCACAAACTAGTCTTGGGCTGATGTATGTGGTAGCAATGTGGTTTCTAATTCCTCACTCATGCAAGCTATGGTTCAAACAAAGAATGTTGAGAATGTGGATGTGGAGGAGTTGAAGGAACGGGAGCGACGTTCTAAGAACATTGTTATTCGTGGAATTCCCGAAGAGAAGTTAGAGACACCTCCTTCTCTTGCCATTGTTATTGAAGATTTCTTCAAAACCCACTTTGGCATGTCTGGAGTTATGGTCTATGGAGCACATAGAGTGGGGAAGCAAGGAGCTCCTCGCTCGGGAGAACGGCCAATTGTATGCACCATGCCGGATGAGACCAAGTGAAAGATTATCCTTGATAATAGTTGGATCTATTTGAGGGATACAAAATATTTTGTATGTGAAGATCGCACTATTAAGCAACAAAATATGCGTCGCAAGGCATATGAGGAAAAGAATAATAAAAACAAGGAGATCTCTCATGAAGAAAATGTGCCCAAGGAGGAGGCAAGTCTCTCAAGAAAATAGGGATGCGTGACCTATGAGACCGAGTTACAATTGAAAATATGCTTTTGGAATTGTAATGGATACCCATGGAATGCGGGGGTTGGCATTGATGAACTAACAAGCAAAGCCGATGTTATACTTCTTGTTGAAACTTGGGAGCATGATACACAAAGGATTAACGGCTTGGAGGATTACAATGTACATTCATTGATGTGGTCAAAGAATCTCAAGCAACGAAGAGGACAAGGAGGGTTAGCATGTATGGTTAAGAAAGGATTGGAAGATTTTGTATCAATTGTGAAAGATGACAAGTACAAACGTTATGTATGGCTGAAAATTATGACACCAAAAAGAGCACCCATTTTTGTAGCCGGTTGCTACATTCCCCATCATGATTTTCCCTTTTATGCTTGCATGGATAGAGATCAACCATTTTCTGATTTGGAAGAGGACATTGCTTATTTCAAAGGTGAAGGTGATGTTATTGTATTTGGGGATATGAATGCTCGCACAAAAACATTGCAACATGATACTCAACAACAATTTGATATGCCATACATTTCAAGGGAGTTGGAGGAAGTTCACTTGTATGATCGTACTTCAATGGATGAGAAAGAGCCGGATCACTATGGAAAGTTACTTTTACACATGTGTAATAGCACGGGTATGCTCATTGCCAATGGTGTATCTTTGTGGAGTGGAACCAATGGATTTACATGTAGGAGACATAATGGGGATAGTGTGATTGACTATATGCTACTCTCTGAAGCCATCATGTATCGCATCAAGAGTTTTATGTTTGGTCAATGGACCCCGAAATCTGACCATCGCACCTTATGTATTGACCTTTCATGTGGAGAAGCAACTAAGTATGATAATCTCAGCCAAAGGAAAGAGAAGTTATCACTATGTATGGATTTCAAACGGGCACCAATGTACATTGAAATGGTTGAGCAAAAATTATGGATGACAAAGCTTCAATGTGATGCACCATTGGAAACTATATGGGAAGCTTTCAAGAAAGCTATTTGTTCTTGTGCGGAAGAATGCTTTGCCATAAAGCATCTCCATGGTATCAACAAAGATAGATCATGCAAAAGGTGGTTTGATAAAGAATGTCAAGATGTTCGAAAGTCCTTGATAAAGCTTGATGCAACTATGGACAAAGACAACTATCAAAGTCATTTGCATACATACAAGGCATTGATTCAAAAGAAGAGAAGAAGATGGGAAGTAAAGCAACAAGAATTTCAAGTCCAAGAAAAGGCACATGCATGTGGAAGATTTTGGAGAAACTTGAGAGGCAAGCGGGTTGAGAATTTTGGTAACTTGAGTCTAGTGGATATGTACACACATTGTAGGCAATTATATGAGCAAGGAAATACTGAAAAAATGCCATTTTATGGTTCACTCCCATGTATGCCATCTTTTTTTACTATTGAGGATTTATGCGATGGGCTTGAAAAGTTGGCCACTCGCAAAGCGAGAGATCTTCAAGGTATCAAGCCGGAGATGATCAAATGGACGGAAGATTTTACCCATGAGTGGATGAGTGATATGTTTAACCTTGCACTTCAACATGGTATGCCTTATGATTGGAGTACTAATTGGGTTAAGCCTTTGCATAAAGGAGGGGATGTAAAGAATGTAAGCAACTACCGGACTATAATGATTGGGTCTCTTATGGAAAAGTTGTTTGGGTGCATAATGGATATGAAATTGAGTGATTGGGCTGAAGAGAATGACAAGCGTGCAAAGGGACAAGCGGGTTTTCGTCGATGCCATAGCACCATTGATCATCTTGTCACTCTTCGTGTTCTCATGGAGGAAAGTCGGTTGAAAGGCAAGCGATTGTATTGTTGTTTTGTGGACTTTAAGAAAGCCTTTGATATGATTCCACGTAACAATTTGTGGAGAAGGATGGAAGAACTCCAAGTGCCAAGTGAGTTTATGCTTGCGGTTTCTCGAATCTATGATAAGGTGATTTGACAATTGCGCATGGGAAGAGAAATTTCAAAAAAATTTGTAAGCACTATTGGGGTTAAACAAGGATGTCCATTGTCACCAACTCTCTTTGGTCTATGCATCGATCAATTGGAACAAATGACACTTGACTTTATGCAAGAAGAAGGCATTGAAGAGGTCACTATTTGCAATGCGGTAATCATGCTTTTGTTGTATGCAGATGATGTAGTGCTTCTAGCACACACTTTAGAAGATGCACAAAAGCTTATGGTTGTCCTTGAGAACTTTTGCTTGCATAGTGGGCTGATTGTAAATGAATCCAAAACAAAGGTTATGCTTGTGAAACCAACCATAAGGAGAAGCCATGCATTGTGTACAACAACGAGACACTTGAAGTTGTTGAGAGCTTTAAGTACCTTGGCCTTGAGGTTCCTTCCAATCACAAGTGGCATGAATGTGCTATGCATCGTTTGGAAGCGGGAAAGAGAGCATATTATGCATTTGAGAACATGTGTAATGAGGGAAACATCAAGTGTTGGGTTCTCAAGAAGTATCTTTTTGATGCATTGGTGACACCGGTTCTTCTTTATGGAGTTGAAGTGTGGGGTGGGAGCATCTCAAAGTCTACTTGGAAAGAGTTTGAGAATGTCCAAAAGCGTTTTCTTACAAACTTTCTCTAAGTTAAGACACAAACACCATATATGCTCCTACTTCTTGAGTCGGGATCTCTTCCAATTGAGGTTATGGGCATGGAAAGGGTTGTGGAGTACATGATAAAGATGCGTCAAAACCCCTCACATCGACTTCCTACAATTGCATGGGAAGCAAGCAAAAAAGTTCAAAAGACGCATAAAAGAAAGATCTTGAGCACGAGATGGATGCAAGACATAAAGACGTGGTTTGGGAGATGGGATGCCTTACACTTGCTACATGATGCTTCAATTGACGCTCAAGTGAATGAAGCTTTTCTACAACGCCAATGTATTATGGCTTGGGAGAAATCCGGTGGGTCACGCTTCATACATTACACCACCTATATTGCCCCCAACTACAAAACCATGTTCTTCGCTGAGAGAGGAAACCGTACTCACACTTACATGCTTGAGCCTATTCCCTTGTCCGCGATACGCACTATCGCAGCAATTCGGCTTAGCTCCCATTTCCTGCGATGCGAGATAGGGCGTTGGGGCAATGGAGAAGAGTCAAATCGATTGTGCACATTATGCTCACTGCAAATTCGAGAGTCTGAGTACCACACACTACTAGAGTGATCAGCTTTTGATCACATCCGAACTTGCTTCTCTCACATTTTCAGCCATAACTTAGACCTACACACTTTCCTCTCCCAGCCAAAGTGTGGGCTCTCCATTGCGACTCTCATCACTACAATTTTGGAGCATCGAGAGTCACTCATCAGCCATACACATACTACATCACATGTAACTTTGGTCCCATAGGTCATATTTGACCTCCGAGGACGATAATAAAATCTATCTCTCTCTCTCTCTCTCTCTCTCTCTCTCTCTCTCTCTCTCTCTCTCTCTCTCTCTCTCTCTCTCTCTGTGTGTGTGTGTGTGTGTGTGTGTGTGTGTGTGTGTACTAACGGCACGCAGAGACAACCAAATACCGGCTGCAGCTCTCTCCGCACGCCTTTAGTACATTCATGAGACCTCTCTCTCTCTCTCTCTCTCTCTCTCTCTCTCTCTCTCTCTCTCTCTCTCTCTCTCTCTCTCTCTCTCTCTCTCTCAACAGTACTAAAGGCGTGCGTAGAGAGTTGCAAAGAGTCTGTTTTTGTCTCTGTGCGCCTTTAGTACAAAGAGACAGTCAGAGAGAGAGAGAGAGAGAGAGAGAGAGAGAGAGTGTGTGTCTATATGTGTTTGTTGGTGTGAATAGGAGAGAGAGTGAGTGAGAGAAAGAGAGTGTCTATGTGTGTTCTTTTTATGTGCTTTAGAGAGAGAGTGTGTCTATGTGTGTTTTTTGGTGTGCTTTGGAGAGAGAGAGAGAGAGAGAGAGAGAGAGAGAGAGAGAGAACAAAGACTTGTCATGTTTCCTGATGAATAGGATTAAGGTCCAATAGGCAGAAGAGGCTAAAACCAAACCCAAAGCTTGTGCCAGGATTCCAGCCTTTGCAAGCTAAGTTGCTTAATGTTTCTGCCAAAAGAACTGTTGACTTTTGTCAGGACATTGATGAAGAATAGTCAATTTGTGAAGATGAGTCAGAGAGGCCAGCAGGCCAAGAGGATCCTTCACTCTACAAGGGTCCCTCACCCTCTACAATACTTGTCAAGAAAAATACAAGAAAGAGGAATAAAGACTTCTCAGATGATGCAGATCTCCCAGAAAGCAGTCCCTGTGCAAGTAAAGGTAAAGCCAAAGAGGATGTATCTTCTCTGGAAGACCTAGCTGCAACTGATGAGAGGTTGTTCGATTTTGCAGCATCTTGTGGTGCTGGAGACAAATATGATCTAGTTCATTCTATGTTTAACACAAAGTTTGATACCGAAGACCTTTTAGCTCATCACAGTGAATTCTTGCAGTCCTACAGAGATAAATTTGAAGTGATGGTGCAGGTAGGGAGGGTTGTTCTACCCAGTATGACTGTTGTGCATTTAAATGACTGCGGTGGAAAGGGACAGGGACTGAAGAACTATAGGGAATTACCACCTGCTTGCCCACATTCATCCTGCCCTTTGCACCAAAAAGAGTGCAAACTTATTCAGGAATCCTTTGGATTTATGATTTACCTGAACAGCCTGTTTGGATTCCTCATGCAGAATCCTGATGAGGTGTTAGAGGAGCAGGATGCAGCACCAGACAAAGAATGCGAGGAGACAACACATATACAAGAAGTCGAGGAGGTTGAAGATACAGTCGACCTTGAGGTTGAGGCAATTGAAGTACAAAGAAGTAAGATGCTCTCTGTGAAAACCACAGAAATCAAACTACCCTTGGATGTCAGTAACTTCACTGAGAAGCATGCTCAGATGATGTTGCCTGCTGTGCCTGACTTCAAGATTGGAGACAGGACCTATATCTTTTTACATGATGTGCAAAGCATATTTTATCTAAGGGAGAACTTCTCCCTGGCTATCATTTCCAGAGTCCAAGAGGACAGGAGTGGATTTGTTTCAGAGGATAGTAGTGATGATGAGGCAATGCAAACATCCAGCAATCCAATGGAATGACTCCGAAGATGCTTTGAGAAAGCTGAAAAATACAAGGAGACACTACCTAATGAAGCCACCTTCCAAGCAATAAGACAAAGCCTAAGACCATCAACAAGTCACAAAGAAGTGGAGGATTGGTTTAACCATTCAGGTCAGGGGTCAACTACATTTGTAGACCTGTGGCAGGAAAACCTCTTTCTGCAAGATGAGAGCTTCATGGTAACTCTCTCTCTCTCTCTCTCTCTCTCTCTCTCTCTCTCTCTCTCTCTCTCTCTCTCTCTCTCTCTCTCTATATGTGTGTGTGTGTGTGTGTCACTTACTCAGACATGATATGTGCAATCTTGGATTGCTGACAAGGATGACTTCCTTTGACGGCGGACTCGAGAGTATCGTGGAAGGGATGCGGCCCTAGCACAGTACCTTTCAAAGCTTTGCAAGTTGCCGATAGTAGTTTTTCACAATTCCATGTCACAAGAGGGTTCAATAGTAACTTACACATTAAAGACACTATCACGCTTCTTGGGTGGAGCCGTGCTGCCCAAAAGTGCAGATAAGGTCATTCTTGTGGACAAAGTGTTTGCCAGAGATTGTTTTGGTTACTGCCCGGGCTGTACAGGTGGTCGGGCAGCGTATTACTACACTTACACAGCAATGGCACTAGCTCTTGGCAGACAAAACCCAAATGAACTTTTAGAGTATGGCAAACATCTCATGATTCGTTACAAGGGTGATGTGCCAAAAAACAAAATTGAACCTTCAAAATCTTGATACACTTCAAGTAGCAATTGTATAAGATCATGTATTACAGAAATTTTGTACAATATCATCCACTCATAGTATCTTTCTCCACTTGTGGTTCACATACACCATTGTCTCTCTCCACCTTCGTTGATTTTCACGAGCACCGGAGTTGTTGTATGCCATTGATCTTTTAACTTTTTGTTGTTGTAAATGTCTGATGGCTTGTGTTGTTGCTGAAGAGGCCAAGACTTCTTTTGCCTGCATTCGATGAATGATTCTATGATAGAACCATTCAAATAGTTCTCTCAAACTGTTAGCCTTGATTCGAGAGCCACCATGTCGTGTGTGCCTGAAATAAGCATTTCTCGCTATGTAATGAGACTTTTCCATCCCTTGGGTATTCCATATTTCCGGGTTCCCATACTTTTGTATAAGATATGGTAAATGATTGAAAATGATGTGTTGGATATGAAAATAGATTACTTAGAATGTTTTACACTCACATAGTTACACATAAAAGAGAATCAAATACACAATAATACCATGTAGTGAGTAATCTGGGTGTCTGTCCATGTTGTCTTGAATGATTTTTTGAGAAGGTTGAGATTCTCCTTGAACTTGTTCATATCACCTTGTGACCAGTCATCTTTGTCTCACATCAAAAATAGGATGTCTATTGATTGCCAAACCTCAACCTTCGCGTTACGAGTAGTTGGTTCTTGATCTTTGACTGCAATATGTAGCTTTTTCCAGCTCTGATACTCTACCTTGCTAACATAAGATGTGTTATATATTTTTCCATGTTTTGTTAGCTTCGGATCTCATATTCCTTGGGGTTTAGATAAAAACCTCCGTGCCTTCACCCCACCGATGGATGGTTTGCATGGGACATCCTTCTCAGCAGTTGATCTCTTTTCATCTCGCTGGATTTTCACATTGCCACCATGAAGCCCCATATCCGACAGTACCAATTCTAAGCACTGCAGGGCCACTTGTCGCTCTGCTGAGTTCTTAATTTTCCAAGCAAACCCGATATATAAGTAGACCAATTTCTCCACAATTCTACAAAGGGCATGCATTGTACAGATGTGGACATTCACAAGTGGTATTTTCAAAACCGGTCGAAAAGCAGAGTCCTCAATGTGACGTATTGGAGCTTTTCTCCACCACTTTGGGTCCATGACCTTTGCAGGCTCCATGTAGAACAAACACGGTGACTTTTCCATTGCACCCATTCCACAATTATACATGCACTTTAATGTTTTGAGGTCACCTGCAAGATGCCACTGAACTTGAAAGTCTCCCCTTCCATCTAGACGTAGTACCTCTCCCTGGTTAGTCTGTCGATCAATCACCTCCGGAATATTAGTTCGATGGAACACCCCATATAGAATCTCATGATCTTCTTTCTTTACCTGCAACAAAAAATAAATGAGACTTAAGTAGATGTGACATTTGAGCTTAGCTGAGAATCTCGCTTACCTCAAACGCACCAAGCCATCATATGTTAGATTTTGATTGAACACTAAAATACAAAGGATCATCATTGGGACACTTTGAGAGGGCTCTATTCATTAAAGTAATAGTAACACGCTCTAGCTTTTTCTCTTTAACAAGCTCACACTCATCTAGTTTGAACACAAAATGTAATACCCCTCGTGACTCTTCAAATGTGATGTTGTAAAACTCCACCATTCTCTTCTGTAACATCTGCAAGTCCATAAAAATATTATTGAACTCATCATATGCCATGTTTGCTCCATGGCCACTGTAAGTTGCTTTAATATGAAACGGTTGTCCAAGATAGTCTCCATGTGCCTCGTTAAGTTGAAGCCTTTCTTTCCAAATACTTGAGGCTGATGGTAAAAGTTTGGATTTTATACCCTTCTTAACAAAGATGGATGAGACAGATTTTTGTATAGACAAATATCCTCTTTTTCTTACACCAAGTGAATCAAGTGTGCCTTGTATCTCTTTTGCAGGCACTGAGTTCTCTGAAATAAAGCGATCCACTACATTTCGTTGTAGGACCTTAAACTTCTTGTCATGTACTATATCTGTTGCCAAGCTTCTACTTATAAGTGGCTTCAATCTCTTTCCTATATTGGCTTTGGGGTCAATGTTTTCCTTGTCAGGATAGATTGAATCTCTACATGAAGACAATGCATAAGTAAATAACAGAAAATTTACTTCACTAACACTACTTAGGCACATGACAACAATGCATAACAAGAAAAAACAAAAAAATTACTTAACTAAGACAATTTAGCCAACCAAGAAGCATCACCTTAATGCTCGGATTCTTTTCTTGAGACCTCCGGATACAACCTGCAATGTTTCAAGATTGCGCAATTTCTTCTTTCGGATACGACCACCCAAGATGGTGTCCTTCATTTGACAAGTTCGTACCTTTCCTTTCAGTTCTTGTACCTCTGTTTTGTGTTGCAAAATGGTAACCTGATCTGTAGAATTTAAATGTGAAAGACGAACAATCTCACATTGTTGAGCTTGGAGAATGCCCTTATAAGTTTCAGCTTCCTTTGTAAGAGATTTACAATAACCCAGAAGGCCCTTTTCTCCATCACCAGCAAAGGTCAATAAGTTTGTAGGATTGACAAACGGTGGAGACGCATTAGTCATTGGATTCTTAGGATAGAGAGATCCTCTCGTCCAGATATCTATGTGTCTAGCTCCCTGAGCTCTGAGCGTGTCTATGGATGCGGGAGGTATATGTGTGTTTGCTTTACTACGCTTAATCAATGGTTGGTACTCATTGTCCAAATCAATGTGAAGGTGATATTTGGCTCGTTTCTGCGTAACATTTGTGCCATTTGAGGAGTACGCCATTAGCCAAATGTGCAGGTTTAATGGAAAGTGAAGAGGCGGCTGCGCCTTCGTCCCTCCATGTTAGCCTCATTCCCTCCATATTGACGAGGTTCATTCAATGCAACTGAAAATAATATTATCCCTCAATCATTACGAACGAATGTTCAGAAGAGTAAAGAATCTACTTAAAGTACACTTTTTGAACTTTTACCATGAAAGACCCACCTCTATTATTTGCCATATTTTCTAGAGAGAGAGTGCAAAAAATTCATTTTGTTAGAAGGCCCTCCAAATGACCTCCTAAATTTCCTAATGTAAGTGTATTTTTTTTACAAATTTAAATTAATAACTAATCTATGGTAGAAACAAGGTGTAAAAAATGTCTTTCTAGCTTTACAAATAAATTGCTAAAACTTGGTACGAAAAGAGGACACTTTAGTGTCTCGGGACACTTGAGTGTCCAATTACAGGACTAGTGTTGACCAACATCACTCAGAAGGAAGTGTTGTAATGTGTTTTTGGTCCCATGGGTCATATTTGACCTCCATGAATGATGATAACTCTCTCTCCCTCTCTCTCTCTCCACACCCCCCCCCCCCCCCCCCCCCTCCCACAATGTGGTGTACACATATATTCACCCTCCATTTGATCTTTTTTTTTTAATACGCTTTTATCTCATAACATTCATGGATAGCACTAGTTTTTAGGTACCTTTGGATGTAGAATGACTCATGGCTTAAACTCCATGCTAGGTCGGATGTTGAGAACTTCTCCCTTATACAAACACTTCCACAACTCTTATGTATATTCAAAATGTATAAAAGAGTAAACTGTATAATTCTCGCACAAACCCCAAAGAGTGGTATCTTTAAGAAGAGGGGGGAGGGGGGTTAGGATCTAAGTCTCACCAAGGTGGGAAGGGGGAAAGGGGAGGGATAAGAGGTAGAGATGTATTCTACATAGAGGAACATACTTTCATTTTATAAAGTCTATCAATAACATATATTTCCATTGATATGTGTAGATAGAGATTTTGATGGATACATCATATGCAAACATTGGAGGAAATCCATACACCGAGCAAAAAAAACCGAGCGTGACATTTTTCGAGCGATTGTAAATAAAACCGAGCGAAAGCAATTGGCACTTTTATTTAATGGGCCCACATATATTGCCACTAATGGAGAATTAAATTTGTGGCTTACAGCTTCCAAGATCAGCAGCTCATGTCATGCTAGCTAAAGAGGTCACACTTGTACATACGTTGGGGGTGCATGTGAGACACGCATGAGAAAACCATGTTTTATCTTAAACATGCAGGGTAATAAAATAAATTAAATACGCTTCAAATTGTGTGTGTGTGTGTGTGTGTGTGTGTGTGTGTGTGTGTGTGTGTATGCACTCTCTCTATCTCCCACACAGACAGAGATCACTAGACTCATACATCAAGATCTGATTCAGCTAGATAGAGGAGCACTTGGATACAACAAGCATAGGAGTTGGGCAAAAAGATGGCTTTCCATAGAGAACATCTTCTCCAACTAAAAAAGGATGAATATGTGATCAGACTGGCCTATATGGACACTCATTTATCCTATGGTATACGATGGGCTATTCGTCAGATGTGCACACCATTGCATTAATTAGAGATTGAGATTGCAATTGGTAGATTTAGGAGAGTCCCAGCAGAGACCAAGACATGCCAGTTGTGTCATATAGAGCTAGAGACAGAGTTACGTCACATTTGTCATTGTCTAGTATACTATGAGATGTGAGGCCGCTTCATTGTCTATTCAAAGGGCACTTTGGACCATTGGCTAGAGTCATGAGATATCACACTCTGGTTGTTTTTGCTAGAGCTACGTAGACACATGGAGAGTTTCTTCAGGAGATCAAACGGTGGGAGATATTCATAGAGGCAGATCATTGACTTCTTTATAGCAAGGACTCGGCAATTAGATGAGCAAGCTTCACAAAAAACTTCAAATCCTATCTATACCAAAGGTATAGGTGTAGACATAGCCAATGAGCTCAAAAGAGCTAGATGTCCACGTCTACGAGGCCGACCACGTCACCGATGGAGGCCCGATTAGAGGATTAGGGCTATTCTAGCATGACATGGGAGACGTCCAGTACAACTATTTACAAAGGTGGACATTGACGATGCTCTTCGACAGTCGATCCAATACTTTCTGGAATGACTCTTGATGCTAGACATCCTCGGGCATTGATGATGATGATGATTTTAGTTTTTCACTTTACTTTGTTTTTATTTGTACCGAGACATTGTATTAGATTGACCAAGATTGTATCACTTTGGTCTCATAGGCCATTTTGGCCGATTGAAGTCGTTTAGTATAACATTTCATCTCTCTCTCTCTCTCTCTCTCTCTCTCTCTCTCTCTCTCTCTCTCTCTCTCTCTCGAACAATTGATGATAATTTATGCTCTACATACAAGGTATCCAAGACTCTGACAACAAGGTGGAATAACCAACTTAGCGAACTACACAATCCTGTGGAATATAAAAGGCGAAGGAGTGAGCAAAACATCTCCTTCATAATCAGCTTTGCAGGATGTTTAGAGAGTTGAGGCACCCCTTACATCACTTTCCTTCACTAGAAATGCTTTCTTCCTTACTGTCTGACTTACTTCCCGAACACTAGCTCTTTCTATATTATATTCCTTCATTCATATGATACCTCCTCCATATCCGGTCCCACTGCTACGTTCGCTGTTATCAGACCTCTCTCATGGGTCTCACCCCTACAAAAGGGAAGGGGATTCGAACGCGGGCTTAAGGTGAAAAGATTCGAACGGGATTCCCAGATAGCCAACACAAAATCGCGTTGCTGTTGTCGCAGCCAGCAACCATAAGCCATAGAAAGAAAATATGCGCACAGCTGCCAGCTTCACTGCCGCGCGGCCATCGCGGCCCTTGCTGAGGTCGCCTCGCACGTCCGTCCCCCCCCCTCCGCCGTTTCTCTGTCTGCTTCCACGCCCGTCGACACCTCCCATTCAGCTTTGAAACGCATCTTGTGTGATTCCGATTTTCCCCATCCGGGTACGGCCCCCTACTCTCCTCCTTTTCTTCTTCACTCCCTGCTTTGTCAACAACTTTCAGGTTCTCAAGCAAACCTCCAACGTCCTCGGCTTCCTTATCACCACCAGAACTCTCTTTGGCTTTCTGGGCATCCTGAAAAGCTTTTTTTAATGCTTGGGCATTTTCAACACTTCCAAAGCGTATGCAGAAGATTTCGTCCTTCAGCTCTCCATCAGCATAATCAGAAGCATGCCACACCCATGTTTTATCACTGCCTTGATGTTCCTGTAGACTAATAGACGGAACGACTGTGTGGTTCGCACAAAATTTCAGGGTTCTACTTTGCCGCATGACTAGCCGAACCTTCTTGGCATCCTTCTGCTTCAAGAGCTTTACTTGTCCAACGCCTCTCTCTTTCCACTGGTTCCCTTCCTTGTCGAACCGATAAAGCTTGGCCTTTTAATTATTGGAATTAAAAAGTAATTAACTCCAGTTGTCATGCCTCGAGAAACCAAGAGGCACCAGCACCCGTTCAAATCCGCTATTCCCAGCCTTTATAATCACCCATGTAATCATGCTACAGTCAGAGCAATCCAATAACCGCCTACCCACCTACATCGTCGTGTACTGTCTCTCTCTACCTCTCTCTCTCTCTCTCTCTCTCTCTCTCTCTCTCTCTCTCTCACACACACTGCATGCATCACCTTCTATGCACGATGTAGAACACACACAGTTATAATGTTCTCTTTCTGCGCCTCTGATAGTGGGAGGCCCCCTGGCCTTGCTTTCCCACAAGGTATCAATCGCTGGGACGGCCTGGGCATGCACACCAATATGCAAGCGGCTCCACCTTTTCCCATTGCCATCGGCCTGCCTGTACGACCCACTGCAGCCCTTGGGGCTGATGTCGAACTCAAGAACGCCCCTGCCTTGCTGCCTGTCGTAATGAACACGACCCAATCTGCTGCCACTCTTGCGGATTCTTCACGCGCTACTGCTGAACAAGCAGAACGAGCCTTTGTTGACGCCAATGCTACCACAACACTTGCTGTGGCCAATTTCTCATCTGCTGCCCGTGCACCCTCCAACCCTGCAGCCATCGGAGCAGCCACAATTGGCATCCACCATGCAACCGACACAGCCATGAACCATGATGCAACCGGAGCCGTTCCTGTTGTAGCCCATGATGAGGACGCAATTATCAACACCTTCCTCGAATTCCTGCATGAAGGTGTTCCTGATGCTGCATGTGCATGTAAGCAAAGATGCGGCCACTCCAGCAAATGATGTTGATGACCCACATCTTGTAATTAAGCACCCTGTTGCTGCTGAAATCAAGGCCATAAAACCTGATGATCAAGTCAGCCTCTCCTTTGCCAACTTTGAGCGCAAATATGATGCATCATCTCTCCTTGCAGATGCTCTCATTTGTTGCCTTGTAAAGGCCATACAACTTTACTGGTCAGCGCACTGCCTAAAACCCTGCAAGCCTTTGATGGCCTTGGACCCTAAGCGGTTTGAACCTGCTATTGCCCAACTTCATGCAGACGTGCAGCCGCAATCAATGGCTAATACATGCCGTGAAGCCGACCTGTTGCTGGACAATGAACCTGCAGTCGATGCAGAAGATGAAAAGGGAGATGAAGTCACTGCCCCTGCTACGGATGAAAATGTTGATGTACCTGCCCAAGAAGCAGATGAAAACGCTGCTGAGATACCTGAATCACATCAAATCGATGGTGATGAAGTACCCGCACGGAATGATGCAGCCAAGAATGACATCCTTGCTACGGAAATTACACCTGCAGCGCCCAACCATGCCATGCTCGCCACCTTGCCTTATGAATACTGTGGCCACCATGCAGATGATGAAGAAGACGAGGTTATCACCAACTTCCTGGCTTCTCTTGAAGAGGAACACACAAACTTTGACCTGCAGACGGCCACCTCTGAACACCTCAAAGGCAGTACTTTGTTTGGGGATCACCCTATGATAAATGAACCTGGTGACGGAGAAGAGATAGTAGTTGCTTCTTCATGCATGTACCAAACCCAAGTTGATGATGCAGAACCTGCAGATGATGGTGAAATTGATCCAACTTTAATGGAAATCATTAGAAGGGTGCCTCACCCTTACAACATGGATGTTGCTCATGCATTTCATGTTGTCCCCAAGTGCAAATATTGTTGCGGCGGCTATCACAATCATTGCTCAAACTCATGTCGCCCTGTCAAGATTCAATCCCGCAAGCATGAAGATCCATTCAATGATGGTGCTGCACTTGCATGCGGATACAATTTCAACCTAATAGCAATTGACAATGCTTCCTTGGTCTCACTGACGTACCTCCTTGCCGCTGAATGTATGCGGCTAGCACAACTGATCATCTTTGCTGGCTCGTGTCGTGTACGAAAGGGGAGAATAAATGTAGATCTTCATCCACGACACTCAAAGATTTCTCACGAGTGCTTGATGCATCTGAAGCCACGATGGAAGATGAAACCTCAGCATCGAATTATGACCTTCAACAACTTCTTGATTGATCCCGGATGACACCAAATCCGAGATACAACCCCAAAATTTGTTTTCTCTTTCTTCACTGATTGTAGAGCAATCACAAAAAAAAAAAAAAACAGAAAGCACTAATTTCCAGCTCATCTAAGCACTTCTCATGCACAATAAAATCTTCTCTCGGCATTCAGCTGAGGGGGGATATTGGAATTAAAAAGTAATTAACTCTAGCTGTCATGCCTCGAGAAACCAAGAGGCACCAGCACCCGTTCAAATCCGCTATTCCCAGCCTTTATAATCACCCATGTAATCACGCTACAATCAGAGCAATCCAATAACCGCCTACCCACCTACATCGTCGTGTACTGTCTCTCTCTCTCTCTCTCTCTCTCTCTCTCTCTCTCTCTCTCTCTCTTACACACACACACACTGCCTGCATCACCTTCTATGCACGATGTAGAACACACACAGTTATAATGTTCTCTTTCTGCGCCTCTGATAGTGGGAGGCCCCCTGGCCTTCCTTTCCCACATTAATCAATCAGGGCATCTTCGTTCTCCTTGCCGGTGCTGACAGCAATAGCATCAAGCTTGACAATGGGAGCAACCTCCCTGCCCGTGTCTTCCTCTTCGGCCGACGGCCTAGAGTCATCGACATCTTCAGCAGATGCATGCGTGGTAGCCTCTTTTTCATTGTCACCGGCCATTGCACCTACTCAACATTCCCATCTAGAATGATCTCTCTCTCTCTCTCTCTCTCTCTCTCTCTCTCTCTCTCTCTCTCTCTCTCTCTCTCTCTCTCTCTCTCTCTCTCTCTCTCTCTCTCTCTCTCTCTCTCTCTCTCTCTCTCTCTCTCTCTCTCTCTCTCTCTCTCTCTCTCTCTCTCTCTCTCTCTCTCTCTCTCTCTCTCTCTCTCTCTCTCTCTCTCTCTCTCTCCCCCCCCCCCTGAAGACTTGTATGACAGATCTTTCTGCCGCTGTTGAAGCGCAAGGGCTCTGGAGGTGGAAAACTGTAAGGCATGCAGAGCAGAGAACACTGAGCGGCTTAGCTTGAGAACACTGAGCGGCTTAGCTTCCCCTCGGCTCGACCCGATTTCCTATCAATACAGATGAGTGAGGTATAACGATGTTGCTGGGAAAAGATATGAAAAGCGAGATTTAGAGGTTGGCACAGCTCTCCCTCTCTCTCAGTCTCTCTCATTAATAACATCGGGACCTGCCCCTAACTAGTACCGCGTCGGTGCGGGAGGGTTAAGGGCAGAAAACGTGCTCTCCCTTTCTCTCTCTCATGTGGGCAGCAAGCTGCAGCAGCTCCAAAAAGGAACAGGTTGAAGGTCGGATTTTAGGGGAGCTAGAGCAGCTGCTCCTTGTGTAACCTACTCGACAACAACCTACTCGACGCAAGCTGCAGCAGCTCCAAGTGGGGACAAGCTAAAGAACGGGTTTTAGGGGCGCTTAAGCAGCAGACCCTTGTGTAACCTGCTCGGTGCTAGTCCATACCACGTTGGCACGGGACCATATGGGACAGACACACGAAGCCGAAATGTAGTGTTCTTGTCCCTAAAATACTGTAGGGACCTGCCCCTAACTAGTACCGCGTCGACGCGGGAGGGTTAACGGCAAAAAACATGCTCTCGACATTAACATTTTGTATTAAACAAATAAACAAAATCATTGAAGGGCTATGAAAATGTAAACTTCATGCAACTCATGGTTCCTAATACTGTATTAGGAAACATGCACACAACACAAAGCCATAGTTCAAATTTAGAATAGAGGTCTATGGTTTAAAAAAAGTGTCTTCATTCATAAAGTCATCAATAACAAATTAGAAGTGCCTTTGGAGCAGAGAAGCAAACTAAGCATCAAGTGGGACTTGGCCCTACTCGATAGCGCGTTGGTGCATCTTTCATGGGACACTACCCTAACGGCTCCCGCGTCGGCGTGGTACAGTTTAAGGTACAATCCCATTTTCTCTATAGTCAAATATTGAATAGGAACAACAACAACAGATGTGGAGAAAACCCAGTAGTAGCCTTTTTTTTCCCCATAAAAAGCGTTGGGAGTGTATATCAGAAAAGAAACAAGGTTATAATCTTTTGGAGGAGATTACAAAAACGAGGTACAAGTAAGGAGATATTGTTCGATACACATAGGGAGATACTCCTTTGTTCAAAATTACATCTGCTGTGGTTGGCCTGTCCTAGTTGCTTAATACAATCAAACACTCTCATTCACCAGCTATTTCTATTAGGCAGTGAGCTGAGGACTTCCTAGAGGTGTGCTATGAGCCGCAGCCCATTGAAGTGCTATCGCCTTAGCTTTTCTTCTTCTGCTCTACAGTAGTAGGCTTGGCTTGGTGGAATCAGCTCACGCACTTAAATGCTCCTTTTGTTTTGGATATTGCAGAGGTGAGCGTGTCAAAGCATGAAGAAAGGCTTAGGCGTGGTAGATAAAGGAATATATGTGATATTAATTGGGAAACCCATTAGCTCTATTTGGATTTATTGTGAAATATTTATCTCTTTTTTGTAAAATGGGATCATGCCATAACTGGTTCCGTGCCAACGCGGTATGCTCAATGGTCGTAATGGATTGGGAATTTTGATGATGTGGGAGGATAAACACATGAAATGGGGCACAATTGGGACAATTGGAAACATGCCATAATTGGTTTTGCATTGGCGTGGTATGCTCAATGGCCTTGTCCAGATAGATAGGAAATGCAATGGATTGAGAAGTTTGACAATTGTGATGTAAATGATCGGTGTCTCATTATGAGGTTGCTACATCTAAGTGATTAATATTTGTCCAAAACAAATATATAGGTGGGATTTTGCAAAATCCAAAGATAATTTGCTACAAAAACTTACGAGTGTGCTTTTGTTGCCCAACATGTCTCCCTTGAGCATGATAATTGTAGGTTTGGTAGTGTATATGTCTCCTTCTCTGGCATACAATCCAGTAAGTTCTATTATGGTTTGCCCTTGTGGGATATATATATGGGTAGATGCAAAGGGTCAAAGGAATATATGGTGTTAGTGCTATATATGAGTTTATCCTCATAGAAATATAATCCTCTCTTTGATTATGACTTTTTTTAGCAGTTGTTAATTCGATTCTTCTAGTTCACGGTAAATTGAAACTCTTTTTCATAATGTGTTGTCACAAAATGGACTTGAGTAGGGGAATGTATTCAAAAAATGAAGGGAACATCTTTCAAAAAAGAATCTCATCTTTCTTGAAACTGCTAAACAATTGAATATCCTCATCATCATTTTCATAAAATTAACCTTTTAGGACACTGCCCAAAACTATCCCACATTCACACAGGACAATTTATAGCAGAGTCCCAAAGATGAACCATGAGAATGATGAAATAATGTCTAATGGTAATTAATATTTTTTCTTTGCTTCTACAAAGAGGCATTGATATTATTGTTATCCAGTTTCTATCTTTAGTACCATATTCATATAATTACCCTTTTGGGACACTATCCTACACTATCTTGATTATAATTGGATAAATAAGGCATTTGTAATTGAAAGTTTGTTGGGTATTACTTTTAAAATTATTCCCTTAACTTAACTCACAAAGATTTACCAATCTCACTATTGATTTTTAAATAGACTACGGCGTGAAAACGAACCCATGGTTTAGTAATTTCATTGTTGTTTGTAATTGACAAACGCTATTGGCACACATAGCTTGCATCATTTGGTAAATTTTTTTTCCTTAGATAGCAGTATGTTCTGTAGGCACCGAGAGATCATAGATTTTTAGCTATATCAAGAGACTACATTATGATTGCTTGTGAGTTATTTTCGAGTGTGAAATCACTAGTATATGGTTAGAGTTCGGTCTATATATGTTGGTGGATACAAGAGGGATGGTAGGCTCGATCTGCAGGTTGCCAATTTTGGTTTTTTTTAACTTGCCTTTTGGAGGTTTCATGCATTCTAGACCCTCACAACCTCCATGTTGCACTGAGGAGCATATGAGAGCTTCCATCGGCCATTTGACACGCAGTACATTGGAAGATTCTAGAGAGCTTGTTGTTTTGGGATCTACTGCAGGTATGAATATCTTCTACACTAAGCCATCTAAAATTGTTGCTGCTTTGTTTACTTTTGTTTATAATCAGATTTCTATATGGTAAGTGATACTCTTTAGCGGATTGAGGAGATGAGTAGAGCATCTATCATGGTTGTTCATCGTCAAGGAGTTATTGGTATTCATCATTCACCTTATGAATTTGTGGATGTTGGTGGTGATCATAACAAGGTTGATTTTGTTTTAGTACCTTGCGTATGGAATAAATAAAATATTCCATTCTAAGTGTTTTCATGTTTCTTTGTAGTGTGATAGTTCAATGCTTTTCTTCATTCATAGGCATGGTGCACAAGGTCCACTTTACCTTGATGAGAGCGTACCATTTTTTTGTGCTATGGGAATGACTCCCATAGATACCATCATGCGACACTACTTACTAGAGTTCGCTTACACAGCTATGGATTTTGGGCTTGCATGGCGAGGATACATGCAATGTAGCCCTTCTTTCATTGCTAGTCTTGTGGAGCTTTTGTGTAGGCCAAAGGATCTTTGTTTGAAGTTTGGTTGTGGGACTGCTCCTGTTCTCAGAGCATGTCTCTCTTCAAGACGTGCTTGTGCAACATTGGATAGTGAAGGCTATTCTTGTGGAGATTTTGTGTATGCCAAAGGGTCTTTGTTTGAAGTTTGGTTGTGGGACTGCTCCTGTTCTTAGAGCATGTCTCTCTTCGAGACGTGCTTATGCAACATTGGATAGTGACGAAACTTTGATTTTGACATTGGTGCTGCCTCCTCTTCATCCCCAATTTAGAGGCCAGTCGATCGGCAGGAGACATTGAGTTATGCAGATGTGGTGGAATAGACCTCTTGCTAGGAACCCGTTCAATTATTTGTGAAAATTCCATTTCTTTTGGTCATGGACATGTCATATTTTGAGTGCCTCTCCTTACTTAGATTTTACTTTTGCAAGCTATGTGTGTTGATTGCAATATTTGATAGCAAGTAGCCAACTATTGATGTGGTTTGGAATTATTTTAAAAATAAAATCACTACTTGAGGCCCGCTTATTTACTTTGATGTGTTGATTTTTTCTTCATTGAAGTGCCTTGCCAATGTACATTGAGGTCAAGGCTAAAAGGATGGCTCGAGATCCATGGTACAATGTTCAATCCGTCGACTTAAAAATGGCAACAAATATTCCTTTTCTCTCTCTCTCTCTCTCTCTCTCTCTCTCTCTCTCTCTCTCTCTCTCTCTCTCTCTCTCTGTGTGTGTGTGTGTTTGTGTGTGTGTGTGTGTGTGTGTTTTTCCTCATTATCGCTCGGTTTTTGTGTTTGCTCGATAAATCTTGCTCGGTGCTTGGTAAGACTCCAAACATTGCTAGCACAAAATTTGTAATTCCCATATGATGTCAATTGAAAGTTAGCTTTTGATATTAGAACATATAGATCCTTTTCACTTAAATTGAATATGTAATCGTATGTTGTCATTGAGGATTAGCTAATGAATGCTTCTTGAATTTTGTTTTTTTCGTATGCTATTAGAGTTGTTTGAAGCTTAAAAACAAGTGATAAAATCACTAGGCCTGTCCTTAAGCTCTCAACAATTTTGAGTCTGGATCATTATTTAAACGCACTACATCTTTAAGCTTCTTAAGAAAAAAGCCATTAGCATATGGTATTAAATTAGAAAAGCACCCCTAAGCTCTCATCTCTAAGCTTTAGATCCCTATGCTCTATACTCCACTTAAAAAATTCTACATTCTTAAGCTCTAGAGTCCTCTTTACACAGTTAAAGCTCTACATCCTTAAGCTTTAAACCCCACTTTAAAAGTTCTAGAGTTCTAAGTCCTAAAAATTCTAGCACCTTGGGATGACCCTTTCTCTACACGCAGGTCAATGTAACCTTTCCACTTTCTTTAATTCAAAGTTTTACCTTCTTCAAAAAGAAAAAGCTCTAGGGTCCTCAGTCGAAGTTGGAGACCTTATTTTAAATGTTCTACATCCTTAATCTCTAGACTTAGTTTTAAAATCGACAGAGATTAAAGCTCTAAAGGATAGATCCCTTCCTTACTAACAAAAATAACCATCTTATAAATGACAACCTTAGTCTATCACCTCAAGTTTCAATGGGTGAAAGACCTTCTCAAAATGAAAAAGTGACTCTTGGGATTTGTGGAGCCACCCATTATGCTAAATCCTTATCATTTAACCTAAGGCTTTGCCCTTTGGGCAAGAAGCTCTTATAATTGTACAAAGGGGAATCCAAATTGACATATACTAGTCATAAATAGGGAGTTTTCTAGAGCTCTACGCTCGGTGGCATGTCCTTTTCTATACGGAGTGAATCCTCCAAGCTTCAAATATTTTACTCAATCTTAGTGATGTAGTGAAACGAACACATTGAAATTTGCTTACGATCGTGAGAACAACATGTTTCCCATGTATGATAAAAATTGGGGAGGACTCTGCAAACTCCTCCATGCAAAGAAACTTACATGTTTTCTTTTCTTTTTTTTCTCTAAACATAAAAAGAAACTTGTTTGCCTTGATTGCTTTACTATTTATATAATAATAAGGAAAAAGGTGAGTGATGTGGATTTTCTGCATGGCATAGCTTGTGATGATGGCGCCATAGCATCTCTCCTCAAAGCTCTCTCCAAAAATTCTATGATTTCGCATCACAAATGAGATTTTGCATTAAAAGATGTATGGAGGTGAATTTGCACATTAGAATAAAGATAGAGAAAGATACATTTTGTGCATTCCGATGCTTGTGTCCAAAAAAGAAAAAAATCATACGTATGTATGTTGTGGAGTTTGCATTGTTCTCCAGTTTTATAATGATATCGTAGGAAACTTGCCCTTCCTTCACCACTTTTATCCCCTCGAGTGTTGATGAGGGCTTATGCTTCTCCTCCAATGTTGGTGGGACTTTTTTATTATAAAAAACTGCAATTGAAAGAACTCATTATCGACGTTTTATAAAGACATGTATCATTCCACATTGCAATGTCGTAGTGTATTGTCCATGTGTCCCTTTCGTGGATATAACAAAAATTCTTTAGTCCTTGTCACCTCGTCTACAAGATTTTCAATAAAATGATGTAAATTCATTCCTTTAATTTGTACATGATGTAATCTAAGTATTTTTTAGATCACATAGAGGAAATAAAAATATTGAATATAAGTGTACCTTTGATATTGGTCATTTGCATCAAAGCATAATCTTGGATGGATCGGCTGCTAGATGTTCCTTACATGTGTGTTTTTCCATCATCATCCCTTCTAGAAATTTTGTTAACATGTCGACTGTCACATTCACTTTTTCTATCATGCATACCATTACCTACACTATTTGTGATGTTCGTGGTCTTAGGGTAGACTGAATCTAGCGTATTGTCTGTTTGTAGGCTCTCTATCTCTCACATACACATACACACAAACTTAAAGTCTTTGTAGCTCTCATCTGGCATTCATATTGATCAAAATACAGCCAAGCACGACATCTTTCTCCAAGAGCCCCTAAGCACGACAGCTTTCTCCAAGAGTCCTCGCTTCATATTTACTGAAAACAACCTAGAGCTTTTTGGTGCTACCCTTGTGGAGAAAAGCTTGCAATTAAGAGAGAGTCCATCGCTTTGCATCTACTGAAAATACACTATAGATTTTTGGCCCTTCCTCTATGGGGAAAATCCCGCAATTAGTGCATTCCAAGAGTCCACCCTCTAGATAGGAAGCTTGTTGAGAATTTCTAGTGCCCTCTAAATTGCCCCACATTTAGCGAACATGTCAACCAAGGTGTTGCCAAGCACATCATTTTCAACAACCCTAACTAATAATATCATTGTGAATTTGTATGCCCATATCAACATCTTGCATAGAGCCACATGCCTTCAAGAGAGAGTGTAGCTCATAGGGAAAGCGGAATAACGGTACATTCCAAGAGTTCACACTCTGGATAGGAATATTTTTGAGAAGTTTAGTGCTCTCTAAAGTGGACCACATTTAGTAAACATGTCAACAAAGGCATTGCCAAGCACATCTTTTTCAACAAGCCTTGATTAACAATATCAGTGTGAATTTTTATCCCCATATCAGCATCTTGCGTAGAGTCACATGCCTTCAAGATAGAGTGCATCTCATGGGGAAAGCAAAATAATGATGTAAGCAAATAACTAACCTCTTGGCGTTTATAAATCATCCCTACAATGATCCTTATGCTCTTGATGCTTATGAATCTTTCCACTTGTTGAAGTTAAAATGAGAATGCTCATATACTATGATTAGAAAGCATGCAAACATATACTATGGTTAGAAAGCAAGCAATAAATAAATATACCAAGCCAAGGATGGTTTCTCATAAATACTCAAGTAAGCCTTACCTAGAGCATGTGTTCTAGTGTTGCTTAGGTGACATTTTTTGTCCATTGTAGTAGCAGCGGAGCATTGACACTCTTAAACATTTCAAGCAGTATCATGGTCCAATGAGGGCATAGCACTCTCCTGCCTTCAACAATGTTTGTCCACAGATTGCCAAAATGTAGGAGTCGTTTGCTCTATATTAGTCTTCTTCACTAAGGTTATTTGTGAGCTTTCACCTCCAAGCTTTAGCTATTCTGCTATCATCTTCACCACTAATTTTATGACTTTTGTGTACAAAGTGTCGCTTGCATAACGCTGACATGATGCACCTTTGCATGCTTGCTTGACCTTGGTAGCCCAACATGCTACTCTGCTTTCTAACATCAAACTATTTGGTAAAAACAACAAAAACCATAGCCATATCTCACTTGTGGTGGGAAATACATGTGCATGCAGGAAGAGGAGGTCTGCGTGTTAATGGAGCTCCCCAAGGATGAAACGAGCACAAAGTGAGGTTGTTGTTAAATTGGATATTTGCTTATATGGAGTCCTTATCCAATTGCAAATGTGGCTTTACTCTGCTTGTGCTCCTTGCATGCAATCACACTTACAATTATTTGGCCTGCTACTATTGCCATGCCACCTTGCAACGTTTGTGGTGCCTTTGCTCTTCTTCTTTTGCTGCGAAAAATTGCTTCATATTGTCGTGTTTTGAGGCACGGTCTGACAGCTGCAATGGAAATCTTGATGCAAAGAGTAGAGTTCAAACTAGAGGACCAGCAAAGGCATGTGGTCTTGCTTAGGGCCACAAATGGAAGTGTTTTGCAGCGCTTTCACTTAGGGTAAAGGGGCCATTAAAAACCGGGGTCGTGTGAAGGGACCCCTGGACCCCTCACTTTAACTCATTTTGTGTCCACTCTAAAGACACCAATGGCCCCTTGGTGAGCCAGCTAGTGCAGCTTAGGATGCAATCCCTATCGTCAGATTATGTGTTCAAGCCCTGCTGGCGCGATTGCCCTACATTACCCCCCTCATACTGCTTGCTACCAGTGCCGGTTTTTGTTACACGCAAACGATTTTCGCCATCGTGTGGCCTCGTGAGAGCTTCGATCGTGCCAAAAAAATTTGCAAGAGGTAACCACAAATCCGCTCTATACATTGAGCGCCTTTGTAGCAAAAATGGTGCATTGTGTTGCACGCAGTGTGTTGTCCCTCTTAGGTGGCTCTAAGTTGGGGGTTTTACCCTACTGCCTGCTATGGACCATGCCTCTTTCTGGAAACCACCTGTACTTTTGCCACCCTCCAAATATAGGAACTTGCTGAATGTTGAGCATGGGCCATCCACAATTTCAAGAGCAAGCGAGGCAGGTCATCTTATGTACTAGAAGCAAAGACATTTCCTCATATGATCAAGAAGGTAACAAGATCGATTGAAAGCCTTTAAAGTAGATCAGATCATTTGAGACACAACAACCCTAGAGAGCTGACAAAAAGGATGTTGTTGAGCTCATCAATGACATCATAACAGTCAACTTGCAGATTCCAAGGGAGCAAGAAAGCTAAGCTACACAAAAGAGAGAGAGAGAGAGAGAGAGAGAGAGAGAAGAAGAAGAAGAAGAAGAAGAAGAGAATTTTAATGTCATAGGAAACTATCCTAAGAGATCTTAAAGATCTATCCGACGAGGAGAGTTGAACCCAAGAGTTGACGAGAGAGAGAGAGAGAGAGAGAGAGAGAGAGAGAGATAGTGTAAAAAAACAAGTGAGAGGTACTAGTTTTATCTTGAAGATCAAGATTTGAGCAGGACAATCGATGACGCAGAGCAGGTCTAGTTCGATGAAGCTCTTATTTGCACATTTCTTTTCTCATGTTGCTCTTTTTGTCTTGATCTCTTGGCTTGATCTCTTTAATCCCCTTTTTATATAGTTAGAACATCACCCATTAACACAGCCTCACCATTACCAAATTCTGAATTCGAAGCAATGCCAATTGTACCGTCTTCAGATTCCAACAATCCGCCAGCCATACTTTATTAAGTGTGTGAATACGGGTGATTTTGTTCCACTTAAACGATGTTAACAACTTTATTTCTGCCCTTTGATTTGCAAATGATGATACATCAGGTTGAATGTTTATTACCTGGTGAAAGGAGAGGTAAAAATGAAACCTTGTTCATGATGAAATGGGGGCCGAAAGTTGCAATTACGTGGATTTGTTAGCCATAGCAATTAAGCCAAGTGATCAAGACAAAAAGAGAAACGGAAGAAAAGAAATGTGCAAACAAGATCTTCATCGAACTAGACCTGCTTTGCGTCATCGATTGTCCTGCTCAAATCTTGATCTTCAAGCTAAAACTAGTGCTTCTCGCTTGCATTTTTACACTATACCTCGCTTGCATTTTTACACTATACCTACATCTCTCTCTCTCTCTCTCTCTCTCTCTCTCTCTCTCTCTCTCTCTCTCTCTCTCTCTCTCTCTCTCTCTCTTCTATGTAGCTTGGCTTTCTTATTCCCTTGGAATCTGCATGCTGATTGTTATGAATGTCGTTGACGAGCTCAACAACATCCTTTTTGTCAGCTCTCTAGGGTTTAGGGTTTCCTTCTCCTTTCAGTGTTTTGAAAAACAATATTACACAATCAAGGAAAACAACAACTAAAAAAGAACATATTATGAATGATCTGGATCATTAATATATATAATTTCTAACCCTTCTTGCGGCTCGTTTGCGAGATACATGGATTAAAATTGAAACATCATGATCATAGCGTACCTAAGAAGGTACCAACTAACTACGATAAAAATTCACTATGGTTTACAAAAGGCTTTTTTTTTTTTTTTTTTGCAAAACTCACAATACGTGAGTGTGTGTTATATTAAGACCAACAAAAAAATTACATCAAAAGCCATGCTCAACCGACCCATGGCATCCACATCCCGCAAGATAACAACCCAAAAAAAAAAACAACTAATTGTTCATCAGGATCATGAGAGTCCACCACTCCAAAGACATGGCAGACCATACAAGCCCTAAGGGATTTAGACGGAGGGTTTTGGCATGGACCCATTACCCATACAATCATCATTAGACTCTATATAGTTGATATACCAAATATATTGTCGGTTTCAGGGCGGGCCCATAGTCCTCGTCACCACCAAGTTTCTCTCGAGCTGCCGCCATGCCGCCACTTCTGCCACAAGCCCATTGCATGCCCCGAGAGATCACAGACTGCCGAACCCATTCATCCACAAAAAGAAAACACCACCAGTTGACGCTTTGTTACCATCACCATCCTCCCCTACGACAACCAGTAAGACCTATTGAGTCAACTAACATTATGGAATAGCCCTGCACCCCACAAGGCTACCAACCAAGACAAAAACACCACGGGCAAGAAGGAGGCCAAGCTCCATCCCACCACAAATTGTCGATACTCCACTTCTGACACCAGATCCACGAACCAACAAGCATGGCGAGCTGAGGTTTGTCTCCGACTAGGGAAACGGGGCTGTCGCCAACAAGCCCACAAGGCCAACAATACAAGCTCTACTGGAGAGAACTCATCATCGAGGAGGGTATTTAAGTTTCTATGTGAGATAGAAAACATAACAGTGACACTAGCATTTTAAAACAATTGTTGTCACAATAAGGTCTTGCTGTTTTTGAAAACAAAATGTAACAATGAACTAAACATTGCATTATTTACATTACAAATGTAATAATGAGCTATTTAGATTACAATATATTCTAAACGCATAAGAAATAATTTTAAAAACACTTGGAAGCATTGTAACAAATTGTAACAAATTGAGAAAAAACATGTGGAGGATGACAAAGATTGTGTGTGACTCAATACACAAATCTCACAAAGGCCTACAAAAAATAGTCAAAAAGAAATTTTGTTACCACGTTGGAACTAATTAACAAGCTTTATACAATGGTTCACAATTGCACCCAAAATGCTTTACTAAGGCCTTATGAAGTTTAAAAAAACTGAGCAACACTATGGCCTTGTCCTTTGAGAAGGCTAATAAAAGTAAATTAATCATACAATTATTCAATCAAGCGGGGCATGACATTAAATGCCCAACACACAAATATAGTGAAAGAGAAAAATTTGTTATCAAAAATATTTAAAAGATTGTTAAACAAAATCTTAAGAGAGATCCCACCATACTTGTGCATGAGGAAACAAGAGAGCATTCAAACTCATCATTATCTTTTTTAAAGTGCTCACTTGAGCTTGAATTTTTAAAAACTCAAAAAATTACAAAGAACCTTTGCATATCCTTTGCATAGGGATAACCAAGAAAGAATACATCAGAGGGGGATCTCACAAGCCTTACATCTTGAATTTTGCAGGTCTTACTACAATGTATTTTCCACCAGCACGTTTCCAGAACAGCACTTGGGTCCAAGGGCTCACACTTCCCTTGAAACAGTAACGCATTCCTTGACTGTCAAATAACTCTTAATACCATGGCTCTAATTATGAAAATGTCAATCATAAGGTCCACATCATCAGCGAACTTGGAGCCCATAGCAAGGTCACGCCTAAAAGAAGGGGATTCCCAGATGTGTGTGCACTCTCTTGCATATCACACCCGTGAAATTTCGGATTTTTGGTTCACAATTGCACCCAAAATGCTTTACTAAGGCCTTACGAAGTTTAAAAAGACTGAGCAACACTATGGCCTTGTCCTTTGAGAAGGCTAATAAAAGTAAATTAATCATACAATTATTCAATCAAGCGGGGCATGACATTAAATGCCCAACACACAAATATAGTGAAAGAGAAAAATTTGTTATCAAAAATATTTAAAAGATTGTTAAACAAAATCTTAAGAGAGATCCCACCATACTTGTGCATGAGTAAACAAGAGAGCATTCAAACTCATCATTATCTTTTTTAAAGTGCTCACTTGAGCTTGAATTTTTAAAAACTCAAAAAATTACAAAGAACCTTTGCATATCCTTTGCATAGGGATAACCAAGAAAGAATACATCAGAGGGGGATCTCACAAGCCTTACATCTTGAATTTTGCAGGTCTTACTACAATGTATTTTCCACCAGCACGTTTCCAGAACAGCACTTGGGTCCAAGGGCTCACACTTCCCTTGAAACAGTAACGCATTCCTTGACTGTCAAATAACTCTTAATACCGTGGCTCTAATTATGAAAATGTCAGTCATAAGGTCCACATCATCAGCGAACTTGGAGCCCATAGCAAGGTCACGCCTAAAAGAAGGGGATTCCCAGATGTGTGTGCACCCTCCTGCATATCACACCCGTGAAATTTCGGATTTTTGGTTCACAATTGCACCCAAAATGCTTTACTAAGGCCTTACGAAGTTTAAAAAGACTGAGCAACACTATGGCCTTGTCCTTTGAGAAGGCTAATAAAAGTAAATTAATCATACAATTATTCAATCAAGCGGGGCATGACATTAAATGCCCAACACACAAATATAGTGAAAGAGAAAAATTTGTTATCAAAAATATTTAAAAGATTGTTAAACAAAATCTTAAGAGAGATCCCACCATACTTGTGCATGAGGAAACAAGAGAGCATTCAAACTCATCATTATCTTTTTTAAAGTGCTCACTTGAGCTTGAATTTTTAAAAACTCAAAAAATTACAAAGAACCTTTGCATATCCTTTGCATAGGGATAACCAAGAAAGAATACATCAGAGGGGGATCTCACAAGCCTTACATCTTGAATTTTGCAGGTCTTACTACAATGTATTTTCCACCAGCACGTTTCCAGAACAGCACTTGGGTCCAAGGGCTCACACTTCCCTTGAAACAGTAACGCATTCCTTGACTGTCAAATAACTCTTAATACCCTGGCTCTAATTATGAAAATGTCAATCATAAGGTCCACATCATCAGCGAACTTGGAGCCCATAGCAAGGTCACGCCTAAAAGAAGGGGATTCCCAGATGTGTGTGCACCCTCTTGCATATCACACCCGTGAAATTTCGGATTTTTGGTTCACAATTGCACCCAAAATGCTTTACTAAGGCCTTACGAAGTTTAAAAAGACTGAGCAACACTATGGCCTTGTCCTTTGAGAAGGCTAATAAAAGTAAATTAATCATACAATTATTCAATCAAGCGGGGCATGACATTAAATGCCCAACACACAAATATAGTGAAAGAGAAAAATTTGTTATCAAAAATATTTAAAAGATTGTTAAACAAAATCTTAAGAGAGATCCCACCATACTTGTGCATGAGTAAACAAGAGAGCATTCAAACTCATCATTATCTTTTTTAAAGTGCTCACTTGAGCTTGAATTTTGTAAAACTCAAAAAATTACAAAGAACCTTTGCATATCCTTTGCATAGGGATAACCAAGAAAGAATACATCAGAGGGGGATCTCACAAGCCTTACATCTTGAATTTTGCAGGTCTTACTACAATGTATTTTCCACCAGCACGTTTCCAGAACAGCACTTGGGTCCAAGGGCTCACACTTCCCTTGAAACAGTAACGCATTCCTTGACTGTCAAATAACTCTTAATACCGTGGCTCTAATTATGAAAATGTCAGTCATAAGGTCCACATCATCAGCGAACTTGGAGCCCATAGCAAGGTCACGCCTAAAAGAAGGGGATTCCCAGATGTGTGTGCACCCTCCTGCATATCACACCCGTGAAATTTCGGATTTTTGGTTCACAATTGCACCCAAAATGCTTTACTAAGGCCTTACGAAGTTTAAAAAGACTGAGCAACACTATGGCCTTGTCCTTTGAGAAGGCTAATAAAAGTAAATTAATCATACAATTATTCAATCAAGCGGGGCATGACATTAAATGCCCAACACACAAATATAGTGAAAGAGAAAAATTTGTTATCAAAAATATTTAAAAGATTGTTAAACAAAATCTTAAGAGAGATCCCACCATACTTGTGCATGAGGAAACAAGAGAGCATTCAAACTCATCATTATCTTTTTTAAAGTGCTCACTTGAGCTTGAATTTTTAAAAACTCAAAAAATTACAAAGAACCTTTGCATATCCTTTGCATAGGGATAACCAAGAAAGAATACATCAGAGGGGGATCTCACAAGCCTTACATCTTGAATTTTGCAGGTCTTACTACAATGTATTTTCCACCAGCACGTTTCCAGAACAGCACTTGGGTCCAAGGGCTCACACTTCCCTTGAAACAGTAACGCATTCCTTGACTGTCAAATAACTCTTAATACCGTGGCTCTAATTATGAAAATGTCAGTCATAAGGTCCACATCATCAGCGAACTTGGAGCCCATAGCAAGGTCACGCCTAAAAGAAGGGGATTCCCAGATGTGTGTGCACCCTCCTGCATATCACACCCGTGAAATTTCGGATTTTTGGTTCATAATTGCACCCAAAATGCTTTACTAAGGCCTTACGAAGTTTAAAAAGACTGAGCAACACTATGGCCTTGTCCTTTGAGAAGGCTAATAAAAGTAAATTAATCATACAATTATTCAATCAAGCGGGGCATGACATTAAATGCCCAACACACAAATATAGTGAAAGAGAAAAATTTGTTATCAAAAATATTTAAAAGATTGTTAAACAAAATCTTAAGAGAGATCCCACCATACTTGTGCATGAGGAAACAAGAGAGCATTCAAACTCATCATTATCTTTTTTAAAGTGCTCACTTGAGCTTGAATTTTTAAAAACTCAAAAAATTACAAAGAACCTTTGCATATCCTTTGCATAGGGATAACCAAGAAAGAATACATCAGAGGGGGATCTCACAAGCCTTACATCTTGAATTTTGCAGGTCTTACTACAATGTATTTTCCACCAGCACGTTTCCAGAACAGCACTTGGGTCCAAGGGCTCACACTTCCCTTGAAACAGTAACGCATTCCTTGACTATCAAATAACTCTTAATACCGTGGCTCTAATTATGAAAATGTCAGTCATAAGGTCCACATCATCAGCGAACTTGGAGCCCATAGCAAGGTCACGCCTAAAAGAAGGGGATTCCCAGATGTGTGTGCACCCTCCTGCATATCACACCCGTGAAATTTCGGATTTTTGGTTCACAATTGCACCCAAAATGCTTTACTAAGGCCTTACGAAGTTTAAAAAGACTGAGCAACACTATGGCCTTGTCCTTTGAGAAGGCTAATAAAAGTAAATTAATCATACAATTATTCAATCAAGCGGGGCATGACATTAAATGCCCAACACACAAATATAGTGAAAGAGAAAAATTTGTTATCAAAAATATTTAAAAGATTGTTAAACAAAATCTTAAGAGAGATCCCACCATACTTGTGCATGAGGAAACAAGAGAGCATTCAAACTCATCATTATCTTTTTTAAAGTGCTCACTTGAGCTTGAATTTTTTAAAACTCAAAAAATTACAAAGAACCTTTGCATATCCTTTGCATAGGGATAACCAAGAAAGAATACATCAGAGGGGGATCTCACAAGCCTTACATCTTGAATTTTGCAGGTCTTACTACAATGTATTTTCCACCAGCACGTTTCCAGAACAGCACTTGGGTCCAAGGGCTCACACTTCCCTTGAAACAGTAACGCATTCCTTGACTGTCAAATAACTCTTAATACCGTGGCTCTAATTATGAAAATGTCAGTCATAAGGTCCACATCATCAGCGAACTTGGAGCCCATAGCAAGGTCACGCCTAAAAGAAGGGGATTCCCAGATGTGTGTGCACCCTCCTGCATATCACACCCGTGAAATTTCGGATTTTTGGTCGTCCCCAAAATAGGTGTGAAAAGGATTCATTCAAGTGCTTGCATCTGACGCAAGTACCATCTGAAACACCTTTAGCTTTGGCTTTGTCTCTGCTTGGGATGATGCCAAATAGAACTCTCCAGAGAAAGACTTTGTCCTTTTCTTCACATTTGGCCCTCAAGATGTTCCAAGGACTTGACCCCATTTTCTTGCAGGCCACTTTTTGGACCAAATCCTGTTGAGGTGAATAATCCACTCCTCTACAAAGCATAGCTTCTTGTAAATCATCTTAGTCTTGGGAGAGCTAAATAGTCTCTCTTTAGGCCACATCCAAGATTTCCAATCAAGCGATGTGGAGCAAGGAGGAAGGGTTAGGTTTGATACCTTGTCTAGTAGCTTCCTGACGAGGACTTCCTCCTAGGGTGAGAGGTTACAACAAACCTTCAGATGCGCCAAGATTTTCCAATCCCCTTTTTTATCATTCCATAGAGTATCCAAGGTGTCAAGGCCCTTGTTGTTCAGGTTCCTGGCAATTTCAATCCAATGGTTATCAAGGCACAAATCTTCGACAATGGGGCCCCACGGAGACCAGTGCCTAGATGTTCCTTTCTAGTATCTAAACTCCTCTTTCCATTTAAGTGCCATGGCTGCTTTAAAGCATTTTCAATAAACTTTTCGATAAAACCACCTACTTGATCCTTCACGTCGGAGGGGGGAAGAATTCTATTCTGTAAGCTGAGATGGGATCATACCCCACCTTTAGATTTCATGTGGCCTTCCACTACCATTTCCCTTTCCATGACAACCCAGCTCTCATCAGAATTGGCAAGGGTGCAAAAAAATCTACCACATAACGCTAAGTCGTGAGTAATAGAGTCAAGTATCCCCAATCCATCCTAAGCCTTCAGTTTGGCGATCGCTGCCCATTTACGCCATTGCCAAGGTCTACCAGTAGTCATTTTACCTCTCCATAAGAATTCCTTGATTGGTTTCAAAAAGGAGTTCCAATTTCTCTAGGATAATTGCAAGAGTGGCAATGTGAAGGTTATATACTGTTGGAATTAGGGTTGCAGAGAAACACACACAGCTTGGAGAAGACGAAGGAAGCTCAAGGCACACAATAGACAGTGTGTTACTTAGTGTGCAATGGAAAGATAGATAGCCCTAGAGTGAAGGGTGTATATACAATGCACGGGGGGAAACACCTCCTAAAGAGGGGAAAAATGCCCCGGCGGTCCTAGTGTGTTCACACACATCACTACCACATGTATATGGTAACAAATCCCCCCTGGAGTGATGCGGTGAACGAGAGCTGGCACATGAGTAAAGGGAAGTGCCATGCCCTGAGGACAGGATCATCCACAAAGGGGATTAAGCCCAAAGCTTTGCGGAAAGCTTCAAGCTTCTCACGAGACAATGCCTTTGTGCAAGATCTGCAAGGTTGTCATGTGCTGGCACATAAGCCAAGCTGATCTCTCCTGCTGAGAGCCTCTCCCTGACATAGTGGTAATGCACCTCAATGTGCTTTGTGCGAGCATGAAAAACTGGGTTCCTCGCAACTGCCAATGCGCTCTGACTGTCAGTGTAGATAGTGTTGGCACTGTCCTGTCCAACACCCAAATCATCCATAAGGCATCTGAGCCATACACACTTAACCGTAGCTGTGAACACTGCCCTGTACTCAGCCTCACAACTCGAAGTGGCCACAGTAGGTTTCTTCTTGCTCAACTATGATATACATGAACTGCCAAGCATGAAACAAAAACCACTTGTGGACACTCGCGTGTCAAAACAACAAGCCCAATCTGAGTCCGAAAAAGCATGTAAGTCTGGCGGCAATGATCCCCCCTTGGGATAAAACAAGCCAAGATGTAAAGTGCCACTAAGGTAGCGGAAAATCCTCTTGACAGCCTACCAATGCTTAGACCCTGGGCTATGCATAAATCAACTGACCTGTGAGACTGCAAACTGAATATCCGGCCTCGTGTTGCATACATAAATGAGGCAGCCAACAGCAGTTTGGTAAAGAGTGACATCAGTAGGATCGCCAACATCATGTAGACTCAACTTCAAACCTGTTTCCATGAGAGTGGAAATAGGTTTGCAATCCTCAAGTCCAAACTTACATAGCAATGTCTCTATGTAACTTTTCTGACACAAGGCAATACCACCATCACACTGCTTAAACTGTATACCCAAGTAATGATGCAACAACCCCAAATCTTTCATCTTGAAAGTAGCATTCAAATCAGCCTTAAATTCAGCAATATGTCTCTCACTTGGTCCAGTGATCAGCAAATCATCAACATAAAGAACCACAATGAGAAATACATCACCCTCACGCTTTACATACAATGTGCTTTCTGTTGGACTATTACGAAAGCCTCGTTTAACTAAATGAGTGTCAGCTTTCTCATACCAAGCACGAGGAGATTGCTTCAACCCATACAAAGCCTTCTTACATCTGCACACTTTGTCCTCTTGTCCTTTTATGACAAAACCGGGAGGCTGTGTTACATAAACTTCCTCAAATATGTCACCATTCAAGAAAGCAGTAACAATGTCTGATTGATGTATATCCCAACCAAAATGAGCTGCCAATGCACATAGAGAACGTACAGTAGTCATACGACAAGTGGGAGCAAAAGCCTCTTCATAATCTATGTCTTTTTGTTGTGGATAACCTTTTGCAACAAGTCGAGCCTTATGGCGATCGATCTCATTATCCGGCTTGCGTTTCAACTTGTAAACCCACTTCGTACCAATGGCCTTTTTGCCAGGAGGCAAATCACATAAAGTCCATGTGTCATTTTCTATAAGTGCATCATATTCTGATTGCATGGCAGCCATCCAATTTTTTGAATTATGTGCTTCATCAAAAGACAGAGGCTCCTCAACATCATGTAAGGTAGACACAGCCAAAGCATACAAATATGATGCATAAGATGCATGGCGAGAGCCTGAATGAGTACGACTAGACAAAGGTGCATCCAATTCACTGTCACGCAAAGTGTGCACCAGCCATTTTGGCATACCTCTAGCTTGCTCATTTTCAGCCCTTTCCTCATCAAGTACATCATGTACATCTGCATCAGTAATAGGTTGATCTAAAACATTTTCAGAAACCCCCATAGGCTGTACATTTGCCTCATTGGAACTTACATTCGTATTTCCACCACTGAAAAGAGGCAACAAAGTGTCATAAATGTCTTGTGAGCTTACATTACTGTCTCTAGTACATGACGGCAAGGGCTGAATAGAATCTTCCACAAACACTACATCCCGTAAAACCAAAATACGTTTTGTTTGCGGATGATACAACCTGTATCCTTTGCTTTCAGTACTATAACCAACAAAAATACATTTGACAGCCTTATCATCCAATTTTCTGCGTTGCACTTGTGGCACCAAAGCATATGCCAAACAGCCAAAAACACGCATGTGCTCAATAGAAGGCTTTCTATCATGCCATGCCTCATATGGAGTAATAGACTGCAAAGCTTTCGTAGGACACCTGTTAAGTACATAAGTGGCACACATAATGGCCTCAAGCCAAAAAGAATGCGGAAAATCTTGACTTTTGACCATACATCGTGACATTTCCGTCAGTGACCTGTTTTTCATCTCAGCAACACCATTTTGTTGAGGTGTATAAGGCACTGTACATTGGTGTTTTATCCCACGACTGGCCAGAAATGCATTAAATTCATGAGACATATACTCCCCCCCTCGATCGGAACGGAGGGTGCCCATAGTACATTTTGAGACATTTTCAGCCATAGCCAAATTGTTTGAAGCACATAAAAACTTCGGACTTCGCTTTAAGCGGAAATACCCATGAATGCCTGGAGTAATCATCAATGAAAGTCACGAAGTACAAGTAATTGCCCAAGGACGGAGTTTGCATGGGCCCACAAACATCACTATGCACAAGCTGCAACCTGCATGTGGCCCGAACTGAACCATCCTTTGGAAATTTAGAACGCTGCATCTTACCCAAAATACAGCCTTCACAAACATGTTTGGCAGGTGCTTCAAGAGGTGGCAAAGAAGCAACCATATCAGATTTCTGCAAACGCAGCAAACTGGCAAAATTCAGATGACCAAAACGTGCATGCCAAAGTTTTGCATCTGAAATAGCCCTTGAATCTGCAACAGCATTTGCAAAATTTTCTCCACAGTCGTCATACAAAGTGAGCTTATACAACCCACGGCACAAAAGCCCAGATGCAACAATTTCATCACCAAAACTGAGATCATGAACTGTACATTTGTCATCCACAAATTTGACTACAAGTCCAAGTCTAGCAAGTGCGGATACAGACAAGATATTCTTCTTGATCTCCCAAGTACATAAAGTGCATCAACAAGTGTGAAAGAATTGCCATTAGCAGCAGTGAGCACAATATTTCCAGCTCTCTGAACTGGATAAGAGGCGTTGTTGGCACAAGTAACTGAATTCCCATGAGGGACAGACTCAAGAGAGGTAAACAATTCACGATGTGAGGTAATGTGCTTTGTAGCACCACTGTCGAAATACCACACATGTGAATCTGCAGCAACTGACAAGCATGCATCATGGACAGCAGGATTGTAAGTGCACTCTACGCTAAAATCCCATTCTGCATCAACATCAGCAACATAGTCTCCTTTTACAGAAGACTCAACAATGGCTGCATTTGTAGTGGAGCCAGCATTTGTAGTGGAACCACCCTCTTTCTTCTTAGCCTCTTTGGCCTTCAACGTAGGACACGACTTGATCAAGTGATCATTGGCTTTACAATAATGGCAACGCATATTCTTTTTGCCCTTATCACCAGAATTTCCAGACGAATTTCTGCCAGCAAAAGCATTAGGAACAGACTTTTTGCCACTCGCAGCAGAACCATAAGAAGTGGCTGCATTGCTGTTACCACCCTTTCTTTGAGAAGCAATAAAAGCCTGTTAAACTGCACACTGTCTAGTCCTGTTTTTTCTGGAAAGTGACTCTTGCAATAGCAATGTGCATAATGCATCAAACTTGACAAATTCTGGATTTCCTTGGGTCATAAGTCTCCAAGTACTAGCAAAAGTCTGGTAAGAATCTGGTAAGGCATCAAGAACAGTCTGCACAAGGGAACTGTCTGAAATAACTTCACCTACAAAAATAAGTTGCTCATTGATATCCTTAACACTAGCAAGGAAAGTGTCCATATCATCTTCCTCATGCATAATCTTCAACTCCAGCTCTTTACGTAGCAAAGCAATTTTAGCCTCATTGCGGCTTGCATAAAGACCTGGTAGAATATCCCAAGCCTGTTTTGCAAATTTTGTTGAACGGATGTGAGGAACAATGGTGCACTTCACAGACAATGCAATCAATGCATGAGCCTGCGCATCCTTAACATCCCAATGAGCTTGTTATGCCGTAGGCAAAACAACTCTAACAGCTGCAATCCTTGCAGCAAGACCTGCAACATCCTCAACATCGCCTACATCCTCAGAACCAGGACGTACATCAATGCCCTACACAATGTTCCAGACACCCTTTGACACAAGAACATGTTGCATCATATAAGCCCACATAGGGTAGTTGTCCCCATCCAACCTGTCCTCAGCAGAAAACATCTTGAACACATCTGTGTTGTTGTTTGTCAGCCATGGTAAATGTTGCACCTGATGTGAAAACTGCCCGAAAATAGGAGAAACGGAGCGGGAACAACCTGTCCTATATAGCACAAACCGTAGAAGACTATAAGGCACCTATTATGCAGAAATCGTCACTGACAGAAATTTTGCACAAAATGACGAAATAGCTTGTGCAGTACTGCCTGTAGTGGAAACGGAGGCCGAAATGAGCCCAAATCAAAATTCTAAGCAGATCGAGCTCTACTTGCTCTCCCAAAATATCTGTCAACCTGCGAACGCTTGCCAAAGCTCACTGAAATCGGAGAAAGTGAGCAGGCGTGTGCTGGAGCAACTGGCGACTAAGCCCGGGAGGACGTGACCTGCTCTAATACCAATTGTTGGAATTAGGGTTGCAGAGAAACACACACAGCTTGGAGAAGATAAAGGAATCTCAAGGCACACAATAGAGAGTGTGTTACTTAGTGTGCAATGGAAAGATAGATAGCCCTAGAGTGATGGGCGTATATACAATGCACGGGGGGAAAAACCTCCTAAAGAGGGAAAAAATGCCCCGGCGGTCCTAGTGTGTTCACACACATCACTCCCACATGTATATGGTAACATATACGGGATGAGAAAGGTATTAATTATCATAGCTTTGCAGTGGAAGGGGATCAAGATGAATTCCCAGTGCTTCATTTTCTTTTTCTTTTTCTCATGAACCCTGTCAAAGGCACTCTTGTGTGCAATTCCTTCCCCTACGGGCACCCCAAGGTGGTGGAAGATGATGCCTCTCTTCACAACCTCTCTAGTCCAACCTGCAGCATCAAAGTTGTCACCTTCCGTCAAAGAAATTAGCCTTGATTTCTCTATGTTGCATTGAGACCCTAATGCTATGGTAAACACCTAGACAATATCCAATGCTTGCCTAACATTATTTTCATCCTCTTGGAGGAAGAGTAGCAAGTCACCTGTGAACATTTTTCCAATCAATTGTTTGACATCCTGGACTTGCAGCCCTTGAATCTGACCTCTTGCTACCATTTCTTTCAACATAGCAATAAGAGGGTGGGCGCAAATGGCAAACCAAAGAGGAGCTAAGGGGAAACCTTGATGAATAGAACTTGACTTCAAAGCCAACTATTCTTGAGTTGAATAGCAATTTTGAAGAGCTCCCTTCTCCAGCAGTACTAACAACTTGACAATTTTGTGGACTAAACCCCAAATTTTGTAGCATTTCTTGCATGAAAGACCAGGTTATCTTATCATATGCCTTATCAAGGTCCAATTGGAGTAGGATACATTCTTGTTTCTTGAACCTATCATATTACATACCAAAAATGGCCGCCAGGATGTTGTCGTACATTGATCTTCCTTTAATAAGCCCATGCTGATGAGGACGGATAGCATCAGCCAACACCGGAGACATGCTTTCAGCAATGAGTTTAGCCAACACCTTGTAGACCACCCTCACCATTGCAATTGGTCTCCAGTGTTTGAGTTGAGAGCAAGCAAGTTACTTGGGGATGAGTGTAATCAATCCTTTCTTCACCCCTGATTCAAGCGAACCTTCATAAATGTAATGTACCCAACATTTTTCAATAAAAGTATTTCATTTACTTTGCAAATGTTTAAGGTTCACATTTTTTTAAGTCATAAAGCATTCAAACGGAACAATCGGATTGAAAATCAAACTTTGGAACTATTAATTATGGCTTTTATTTACTTGGAAACAATAGGTTGATATGGGAAACTTAAGCCTCATGAAAGAATGGAGTAATTTTAGGAAAGAAAGAGTATTTTTAAAAGAGAAGGAGTATTTTAGCAAAAAAAGAAGTATTTTTACAAGAGTAGAAACTGTATTTTCAGGAAAGAAGGAGTATTTTTAGAGAAAAAAGGGTAGTGAGTCAAGATTAGAGCTTCTTTCTTGGAAGCCAAGCTTTTTCTATAATAAGAGACTCGAAATCGTGCATAGGGATTCGTGTCCTTTATTTTAGTTTTTTTTTTAATTTAAAAAGAGCCACGAACGTGTGTGAACTTATCTTTCTGTTTTTTGCTATTCTTAGCTTGTGCTTTTGGCTATTGAGAGCCTATTTAAAGGCCCCACTTCCCTCACTTTCAAGACACATGCATACCCTGAAGTTCTCAGAAGCAAAATCTCTCTTACCATAACACCAGACTTACCTTCCCTCCCTCAACCTCTCACCGTCAACCCATCTCCATCTCCAACTCCCTCTCTACCATCATTGTGTTGCCCTTCGGATTCTTGAGTTCTCTTTCTCTCTTTCCCTCTTTCTCTCTTCTCTACCTTGATATGATGGCCCCAAAACGGATTACTCAAATCTCAAAGGACACTCCACCTCCAAGAAAGGTGCAAAGGAAGGCATCATCTACTCCAATCATAACTCAAGTGAAGATATTGACTCCACAAGAAGTTGAAGCCGTCCAACCTCCAACACGGGAGGTAATCGAACATGGCACTAATCAGGTAAGACAAACTTATAATTTTGCATTACTATTCATGTTGACCTGGGAATTCAAGCATAGGGAATCTCTTAAACTGTCCAAGAAACGTGATTCTATCACAAAAAACAAGCATACATTTTCATAGATTAGTGAAAGAACTGTTTGATAAATTGTCATTGTTTGTTAAATTGATATTTGTTTGATAAGTTGTTACTGGTTGATATGAAGAGTTGGTTAATCATGTTTGAACAATCATTAAAGGAGAAGAATGTTGAAAGAATATCTTATGTTTCTCGCAGGGAGTGAGATGCCTTGCGGTTAGCGAGATGCTTCGCGGTTAGTGAGATGATCCCGTGGTTAGCAGAGGTTAAGTTGCTGAGGTTATCGGCTCTCTTTTTATCCATCACAGTCAGTGAGATGCTTGACGATTAGCGGGATGCCTCATGGTTAGCGGGATACCTGGCGGTTAGCAAGATGCGAATAATAAATCGATTAGCAAATAAATCATTTGCAAAGGCTCTATTGGTTAGACAGAGAAAGTCTGCGGGTAGCGGCAACTCATGAGAAATCGGAGAAGTTATTCTACTTGAAATATAGGACTGTCTTCATTAGGCCTTGTTTGAATTATTTTGGTATTGTTTGAAGGGCTGTATAAAAGAACCTGTGTCCGAAATTAATCAAGGAACACTGTTTATATGTAAAACAATGTGGTAGTAGTTAGCAAACAAGAATAACTGGTGAGTGTGGCATGGAAAGTGGGAGACTTGTATCCTAACGGATACTAGTCTGCGGATGGGTGGACCCCGATTAGTTAGGTACTTTTCACAAGATTACTAGCTAGTTTAGACTATGTCGCATATCATATTCAGGGTTTATGAATGGCGGCCTTGCTTTTTAAACATGGGGAAAAAGACATTGTTTATGGATTCTACATGTGTCAATGGGATTGCATCTCTATGTTATAGGAATTATTTTCCATTAGAATCCTTCATTTATTGACCTGGCTTGAGGCGTATGACCCTTACAACCACGATCACTACGGATAGAGGACTTCCTCTCTTCTGTTGCTTGTATCTCTGCTTTGTGGAAACGGAGTAGGGTGTCGTCAACAGAACTTGAGAATAAAGGAAGGCCATCTATCAAGTCACCACAATCTTCTCGGGGTTGGAGACCTCACAATACAGTCTCTTTTAACCATATGCAAGAAAGACAGGCCTAGAACATCCCAGAATTCTTGTCAAAACTCAACCATGATCCCATCCCACCCTTGCGACCTCTCTTTACCCAATTTTTTAAGAGTCCTCCAACATTCATCTAGGGTAAATGGACTTTCCATAAAGTTCGCTCAATAAAAGTCTACTAAAGTGGGGGTGGCTGAGAAAATCTTTGCTCTGGCTTCCCTTATTATGGGAGAGGGAGAGTCTTCCTTTCCAATGATTTGGCTAAGGTGATCTAACATGACTTTGCCCATCTAATTAGGGTTGTTGATATGGGCTCCTTGTTGGTCAATCAAGGAGGAGATGGTAGTCTGAAGTTTTTCTACCTTCATCGCTCTCTAAGTAAGGTGTTTTTGTCGACATCTTTAGTTTTGATGTGACTTTCCTTGGCTTGAAGTCTAAGGAGATTCCTTTTGTGTAGGGTCTGCTTGAGCTTCAGCCATTCAGTGTGCTCATGATTCAAGCAGGGATTCAAAATTCACGTAATCACTCAAAATGACATTAGAGTGAACATCTAGCTAGTAAGGTGAAGCTTTTGTTAACGTTTACAAAGTCATGCATTTATACTAATGGATGAAGGGGGAAGAAACCAATTTCGAAAAACTCCAATTTATACACTTGGTAACGTTAATTAACGCTTTGTGATCACATAAATTTTTTGAGTGATCACGTAAATATTAAATCCTTGGATTCAAGGCCTTTCCTTGCATTTTCGTCTGACCTAGCTCTTTAAACCTAGATTTGCAGATTGATATTGTCTGGTTATTACTCCTTTTCAGCATTGGACCCACTCCCTTGATTGTTGATTGGATTTTGTTACTAAATCTCTTCCATAGGTTGGTCCTTTCCTTGATTGTGTCCTAGTAAAGCTCTTCTACAGCACGAGAAACCAGAGCCGTGAAGTGAGAATTTTTAAACAGATTACGGTAGGTGATAAGAAGTTTCTTGGTATCCTGCGGCTCATGTGACTCTTCTGAAGAAAATATCAAGGTTCCAAGAAAAGGAAAATGATCATAGATATTTTCACTCACGAGGACTTGGATAAGTAAAGAAGAGGACACCCAATCTCCACCATGAGAAAAACAGAGTCTGTCAAGTCTAGAGGTTGATTGGGAAAATTGGAGATAGTGGTAAGTGAACTCCGTATCATCCCTTCAAGGACCAGTCTACCAGGCATCCACCAGAGCCCACTTTTTACACTCCTCCCCAATAAGAATGATGGAAGGACCCTGTCTATCTTATCTGGAACAAACCATATTAAAATCTCCCATCAAACAAAACTCCCCTTCTATTTGTAATTGTGAGAGTTCATACCATAACATCTCTGTACCCTTGGAGTCATTAGGTGCGTAGATGTTGAAAATAGTGAGGAAGTTATTATGTACCTTAATAGATACTACAAGATCCCTTCCAGAGGAGTGCTGAAAAATAACTTTAGGTTTTAGATCTCTTTGAACTCCTGTCATCACTCCACTAGAGTCACCAGGAGTGGAGCTGTAGAAGAAAAGAAGTTCCCCAAGCATTTTTTTTCTCGACATTGAGGCATCAAGGTGGTGTTCATGTATACAACAACAATTGATATCATTTTTTCTCTTCATGCATTGCTAGAGCTTTTCTTGCTTTTCTTTTTTTCTTATACCCTTCACATTCCAAGACAATAGCTTAAAAGTGGGGTTCAATGGGAGAGAGGGACAAATTCTTCAACATCTACTAACCCATGTCCAGTCTCCATACCCCTGGTACCAAGAGAATCCAGGGGATTCAAATGAGGGGATTTCTTTTCTTGTAGCATTGCAAAGGGATTGTGAAGCAGGACAACACATGTCACCCCTTTTGGTTGGGTGGGAGGTGGCGCGGAGCTTCTCCCTTTACAAGCTTTTGTAGTCTCAAGTGACATGGAATCCATTGTCACTACCTTTACCCTTTGTGCCCTCTTCAGGCCTGGGACTTTCACCGTTGACATAATTGTCATTGTCGTAAACTTAGGTGGAGAAGTATTCTCATTGCTTGGACCTTTAGGGATTTGTAGAGTGAAGCCCTCTTTCTCCACCGTCTTCTCATGTTGTTTGGTGTCCTCTTTGTCACAGATCATAGCCTCTTTTTCTTCAACTCCTCTTGACTTTTTGCCATTTTCACAAGTTTTTCACTCACTCTATAGTTGTTTCCTTAAAAGAGATATGAGTGTTGCCTCCTAACATGGAGTCTTGCACTGTCAGATCGGTACTTACTTTAGCCTTCATGGGGAGATCCTTGGCAAAGTGCCCAAATTTGTTACACTCAAAGCATGTCCCAAAGTAAGTCCCAAAGTTGAGTGGAATTGTAATAAACCATGCTCCAACATTGATGACCATGCTCTTTGGTGGTGTCTTAGAGACATTCCAACCTACACACCCGGTTAGAGGCCCTGCCTACTCCTCTCTTGTTAGGAACAAACAAGGGGGTGTCTAGTTGACTGGCAAGCATCCTGATATTATCCTAAAGCCAACTTGGAAACCCCATGAACTTGATCCAAATTGGATGAATCCCCTGGAGGGATTGTGTCGAATGAAAAATGAGCTCCCATGATACTACATAGACCACTTTCCTATTAAACAATAGGGCACCTTTATCCAGGATCTTTGAAACATCAAAGTCGTCCGTGAATCTTATTGAGTAGAAGCCCTTAGCAAGGTATATAGGATTTTCAATTTCTTCTCCATGCCCAAGAATTTGTGGTCTCTGAATCCATTCTATCAGCTTGTATCTATTGGGGACTCTCCCACTAAATCCAAACACAAGCATAATGTTTGCTTGCATGGCTAGCTACTTTTTAATAAGCATTGGTGGAATTGCCATCGTTTTAGCCTTTGCTACCTCCACCTACTGCAGAACAGACTTCTTTAAAGCACTATATGTTTGATCCGCATCTCATTTGTGAGCATTCTAAAGGGTCCTAATCCTAAGGAAAAAAAAAGCCACAATTTTTGAGGTATCCAGAGATGGAGGCCATGAAAAGAATGTAAAGTCTCGGCTCAAATAAGAACTGAAAGAAGTCAACAGACAGATAGAGATCGATCGACCTAATGGTAACAAAATATCTAGCTCACAGATTGAATGCAATGGCCTACTCGAAGATAAACTCATCATAATCTTTTAAGCTCGCATGAAAAGCTCATCATCAATTAGGACTTAGGTGAAACAAATGAAAAATTTACAAGGCATGCCATGTGCTGGACGGATACGCCGCGACGGACGTCAGCACAGCGAGAACTCACCTAACATGTAATGTCAGCTAAGGACGAAGCTCGACCCACAGGTGTGTGGAAGCAAGCATAAGGTGTCAACCTACACTCGACCGACTCCTAACTAATTCCTACAGAGGTCTCTACCAATTGTCTAAGTCATAGCCTTCAAGAGTACATAAGAGGAAACTTCCTACAACGCTGTCTAGAGCCGATACACCCATCAAACAATCTCGAAATGCCATAGAACTTGAAAGGAGACCCTACTAATACCAATAGGTCGCTCTCCCTAAGGTATATGAACCAAATGTTAGGAAATAAGACGTAGCTAAATAGATTTTTGAGTAGATTACTTAATGGAGAGAGATAGATTTCACACACAAGAGATTATAGAGTAGAGAGAGAGAGAGAGAGTACACACGATATACGTGGTTCACCCAATGTGGGCTACGACCATGGGAAAGCAGCCACTTAATGGCTTTAGCACTTCAAAAGAAGAAGTAGTTTACAAAGGGATTAAACCCTTGATAGAGCTCCCGCCTTGCTTCACTCTCACCACCTCACACTCACCTTGTTGCATCAACTTCACACTATGAAATGTGTGTAGAAATGGCCTCCTTTTATAGGCCAAAAGGGCTGCCCTCTCTTATGAGAGGCAGCCATGTCCTTGTGTGCGAATAAGTCCAAATCGGACCCTCCAATCCGCCCATGTGTGGCCGCCCTTGAGAAGACAAGTCCGCTTTTGAATTCGGCCACCGGCCATTGAATTCGGCCACTAGCCACCAGCCATTGACTTCCGACCACCGGCCACCGGCCATTGACTACCGACCACCAGCCACCAGCCATTGACTACAGGCCATCGGCCAACCGATCGGTTGTTTTCCGACCACTTTCCGGCCGCCGTCCGGCCATAATATTCCGGCGAAAAAAAAATTTCCCCTGATTCTTGTACGTGAAAATTTTGGTTTCCGGTGAGTGATTTTCCTTCACGCACGATGGCTTCTCCTCATAATGGGGGCCTTACAAATGTGCGCTTTTACCACAGAAAATTACAAGGGTAAATCAGGCTCCATACTTAACAATCTCCCACTTGGAGACTGATCTCCAAACAAAACATGTGACTGCTTTCCATTCTGGCTTCTTATCCTTGAATGCCGATTGAAGATGAGCAAAAGATCAACTTCCCCTTGTTGACCACCTTTGTAAACATGTCTGCAGGATTTTTACTTGTATGCACCTTTCCTAGCTTTAGCTGTCCCTCTTCCAAAAGAGTGCGTATGAAGTGATATCTCACCTCAATGTGCTTTGTCCTTGAATGAAAGCCTGAGTTCTTTGCAAGATGGATAGCGCTTTGGCTATCACTGTACAAGACACAATTGTCTTGTTTGAATCCAAGCTCTTCTAAGAATCTGTGAAGCCACAGAATTTCTTTGCTTGCCTCCGTCATTGCTACATACTCTACTTCCGTGGTAGAAAGTGAAACCACTGTCTGCAACTTTGAAGCCCAGCTTATTGTTGTGCCTCCAACCGTGAACACATAGCCAGTAGTGCTCCTTCGAGTATCTTTGTCACCTGCCATATCCGCATCAGCATACCCTTCTAGAAAAATATCAGTTTCTCCAAAATACAAAGCATTTTTTGTTGTCCCTTTTAGATACCTAAGTATCCACTTCACAGCTTGCCAATGCTCTTTACCTGGGTTTTCCATGAACCTACTCACAACTCCCACTGCATGTGCAATGTTTGGCCTTGTCCAGACCATAGCATACATTAGAGAACCTACCGCTGCAACATACGGAACTTTAGACATATAGGCTATCTCCTCTTGTGTCTTTGGACACATATCCTTCGTTAGTTTAAAATGACCAGCCAAAGGTGTAGAAACTGGTTTTGCATTTTGCATTGCAAACCTTTCTAGTACCTTCTTGATGTAATCTTCTTGAGATAGCTTTATTGTCTTCTTCGTCCTGTCCCTTGATATTTTCATACCAAGTATCCTCTTTGCAACACCTAAATCTTTCATTGAAAAAGATTTAGACAGCTCCTCTTTTAGGTCTTTGATGTCCTGCATGTTAGCACTTGCAATCAGCATGTCATCAACATACAACATTAGGATGATGAAGTTCCCATCTCCCAAATTCTTCGTGTAGACGCAGTGATCCGAGTTGCATCTTGTGAATCCATGATCCAACATCCATCGATCAAACTTCAAGTACCATTGTCTTGATGCTTGCTTTAAACCATACAAGCTCTTCTTTAATCTGCAAACCATTTTCTCCTTACCTTTTACTTCATACCCCTTTGGTTGAAGCATGTAGATTTCCTCCTCTAAGTCACCGTGAGGGAATTCCGTATTTACATCCATTTGCTGGAGATTTAGATCATGAGCAGCCACAAGGCTTAAGACAAGCCCAATTGAGTTCATTTTTACAACAGGAGAAAATATTTCATTGAAGTCAATACCTTTCTTTTGAGAAAAACCTTTTACCACAAGCCTAGACTTGTATCTTTTCTTCCCACCTTCTTCTTCCTTCAGCTTGTACACCCATTTGTTTTGAAGTGCCCGTTTACCTTTAGGCAACTCAACCAACTCCCATGTTTGGTTGCGATGTAGTGAGTCCATCTCCACTTGCATGCTCTTCGTCCATTCTTCTTTGGATTCATGTTGCATAGCTTCTTCGTATGATTCTGGCTCTCCAGAATCTGAGATCAAGAGATGGTTGAAGGAAGGAACAAACCTTTATGGAGGTCTACTTGCTCTTGTAGATCTTCGGGGAATAGGTTGAGGCTCCTCATTTGGTTGACGTTGTTGCACATTGTCACCGTTTTCAGTCCTTGAGTCTTCACCGTCCTCAAGCTCCATGTACTCATCACCTGTTTCTTTTGTTTGTTTTCTTTCCAAGTAATCTTTGTACATATTTTGTTCGTTAAAAATTACATCCCTACTCCTTAAGATTTTACCATCTTCAGGATTCCATAGGCGATACCCAAAGTCTCCTTCTCCATAGCCAATGAAGAAACACTTTTTGGACTTTGCATCTAGCTTTGATCTTAGGCTTCTATCTATGTGCATGAAAGCCTCACATCCAAACACTTTGAGAAATGCATAATTCACCGGTTTACCTGTCCATGCCACTTCTGGAACTCCCCCATCCAATTCCGTTGAGGGTGACCGATTGATTAAGTACACATACGTACTTACAGTTTCCGCCCAAAGCTCAAGCGGTAGGCCTGCATGTAGCCGCATGCTTCGTGCTCGTTCCATGATTGTCCTGTTCATCCTTTCCAAAATCCCATTTTGTTGAGGTGTCCTTGGGGTTGTTCTTTGCCTCCGAATGCCATTGCTAGCACAAAAGCTTTCAAAATCTTGGCTGCAATATTCACCTCCATTGTCGGATCTGAGGCATTTAACCTTGGTACCTGTTTCATTCTCCACAAAGGCTTTCCACCTTTGAAATATGGAAAATACTTCGGATTTATTCTTCATGACCTAAACCCATGTTTTTCTAGTCGCATCGTCTATGAATGTTACATAGTACAATGAGCCACCAAGTGATGGTGTACTTGCATGACCCCAAACATCAGAATGAACCAACTCAAGTTTTTTAATTTTTCTTTCATTTCCTGATTTTTGAAATTTTACCCTCTTTTGTTTACCATAAACACAATCTTCACAGAACTCTAAGTCCACTTCTTTCAAACCTGGTAGAAGCTTCTTTGTTTGAAGGATTTGCATTCCTTTGGCACTCATATGCCCAAGTCGGTAGTGCCAGACCGCACTGTCAACTTTTGTAGTTGCTGCACAAGCTGAAGGTTGCGTGCTAACAGTACACAAGTAAAGTGTACCGACTTTTTCTCCCTTGGAAACCACCAAAGATCCCTTTGAGATCTTCCACCGTTTGTTTCCGAATGCAATGTTGTGACCTTCATCGTCTAATTGTCCTGTAGAGATCAAATTTTTGCGAAGAGAAGGAACATGCCTAACATCTTTAAGCTTCCATTCATTTCCGTTAGCACTTTTGACAAAAACTATACCTTTGCCGACAATCTCACAAGCTTCATCATCTCCCAAGTATACATATCCAAAATTACCTTTGGTGTAGTCTTGGAAATGTTGCTTTTGTGGTGTCGCATGGAATGAAGCCCCGGAATCTACTATCCAGGAATTAGACACATTGTCTAATGAGAGAATTAGAGCATCTTGCTCTACTTTACCTGCCACATTGGCCTCCGATGTTGGCTTGTTGTCTTGAGACTCTGTCTCCTTCTTCTTCTTGGACCAGCAATTCTTCTTGACGTGGCCCTTCTTGCCGCAGTTCCAACATTCAAGAACTGACTTTGTGCGTGACTTGCTCCGCCTTGAGCGATCACGACCCTTTTGGTTTTTGAACCTCTCCTTAGGCCTTCCTCTTGTTTCCACTGACAATGCAGCACTTGATGATTCTCCTGTGCTTCTCCTTCGTATTTCTTCGCATAGGAGAACACCCACAACATCATCAAACTTAAGAGTATTTGTACCAGAGATAGAATTACTTACAGCCATCACAAGGCTGTCCCAACTATCCGGTAGAGATGATAGTATAAGGAGAGCTCGCACTTCGTCATCGAAATTGATTTTCACTGATCGAAGTTGACTTATGTTTGTGTTAAAGCCATTTAGGTGTTCTGCAACTGAACCATTCTCTGCCATCTTTAGATTGAACAAGCGCTTCATAAGAAATACCTTATTGGATGCCGATGGTTTCTCGTAGAAGTCATCAAGTGACTTCATCAAGTCCTCCGTGGTCTTCATCTCCGAAACATTGAAGGCCACCGTTGACGCCAAGCTTAACCGGATTGTTCCCAGTGCCTTTCGATCAAGGACAATCCATGCTTCATCTGCCATTGTTGCAGGCTTCTTCGCAAGACCGCCTACTGGCAAATAGAGGTCCTTCTGGTAGAGATAGTCTTCAATCTGCATCTTCCAATGTTGGTAGTTTTTACCATTGAACTTCTCAATCTTGAGCTTCCCTTCCTCCGCCATAACTCCCACTCAATTCAAGGAATCCTTTCCTTGAGATAATTTAGCTACGAGCAAACCTTGCTCTGATACCAATTGTTAGGAAATAAGACGTAGCTAAATAGATTTTTGAGTAGATTACTTAATGGAGAGAGATAGATTTCACACACAAGAGATTATAGAGTAGAGAGAGAGAGAGAGAGAGAGAGAGTACACACGATATACGTGGTTCACCCAATGTGGGCTACGTCCACGGGAAAGCAGCCACTCAATGGCTTTAGCACTTCAAAACAAGAAGTAGTTTACAAAGGGATTAAACCCTTGATAGAGCTCCCGCCTTGCTTCACTCTCACCACCTCACACTCACCTTGTTGCATCAACTTCACAGTATGAAATGTGTGTAGAAATGGCCTCCTTTTATAGGCCAAAAGGGCTGCCCTCTCTTATGAGAGGCAACCATGTCCTTGTGTGCGAATAACTCCAAATCGGACCCTCCAATCCGCCCATGTGTGGCCGCCCTTGAGAAGACAAGTCCGCTTTTGAATTCGGCCACCGGTCACCGGCCATTGACTACCGACCACCGGCCACCGGCCATTGACTACAGGCCACCGGCCAACCGACCGGTTGTTTTCCAACCACTTTCCGGCCGCCGTCCGGCCATAATATTCCGGCGAAAAAAAATTTGCCCCTGATTCTTGTCCGTGAAAATTTTGGTTTCCGGTGAGTGATTTTCCTTTACGCACGATGGCTTCTCCTCATAATGGGGGCCTTACAAATGTGCACTTTTACCACAGAAAATTACAAGGGTAAATCAGGCTCCATACTTAACACCAAAATCCCGACCCAAAACACCTGGTGCAGAAACACGTAGGATGTCTGGCCGAAATTTGCAGGTCTTTGTTTCCAAAATCTAAAGTGCCTAATGTGTAGTTCTACTCAATGTCAACGCATGGATATGCTACAATGCAAAATCAGACAACGTATACTCACCCAAACACCCGATGAAGCTCGTAGAAGGAGCTCGCAAAACCGGACCGTACACGTGCAATGTAGATATCGGCACGTAGCTCTCGTCGAGGGCCACACGCTGCACTTCTCCGCACTCGATTCTGACCACCGGAGCACACATAGCATCAAGATGAAGCTCACACTCTCTCTCTCGTACACAGTAAGCTCACTCACAGACTTCAAACTTGTTTAAAAATGACAAAAGGTTTTTCATTAAGGTCAAAAAGTGGTATATATACCTTACAATTTCTCAAACCCTAAAGTTCCAAAATCAACCATCTACTCAATCTAACTCTATCAAAACTGGGATACAATCTGGAAACTTTTGTAAGTCCCAATAATTACAAGGTGACAAATCAGGTTTTTCCTCAATGAATGAATAATTACAAAAAATAATAGTCCTCCGAGTAGTTAGATGCCGTGGGGTGTGTCCAGCTTCTAACACTCCCCCCTTCCTTGCTCATGTCGTCTCTGACATGGCCTTAATCTGCTGCTTCATCTTATCGTTTCTCGCATCTTTAGCAGTGATTCGTACCTGGCATGGAGGTTAAGCATTGTTGGGCCAAAGATGTCTGTATTTATTGTGAATAACCCTGTATAGAATGCTTCTTCAAAAGCCTGGAAGTGATAGGATGGTAGAAACATGATCCTTTGATACAGCGCATGTATCACCTCCTTGGAAGGCTGACCTGACAGATCATAGGCACATCTGTATGTATCCTGGAAGAAGAATATGCTGTCAGTCACCTGGCCTGGCTTGAAGGTCTCGAACACTACTAAGATGGTTCTGCAGATTTTTCTCATCATAATGCATGTAAGGTCAGGTGAGCCAATGAACAACTTTATGGCGTCCGTTAGGGTTTTCACCATGTATTGGACACCTATTCTCTCACCTGCCTTCACGCTCGGCAGCTTTGGGTAGATCAGCCAAGTGGGTTGCCTTCTTTGCAAAATTTCATGTGCCTTCCACGTCCTAACCCTTGGTAGAGGACAGAAGCTGAGGTTGTCTCTGATATTTTTAGGTGCCTCCACCAAGTGGAATAGGTATTGTGGGTACTTTGTAAGCCAAGCCTTCCTCCACTTTGGGTGAGAATCTACAATAAGTTTAACTCCTTCTGGCTTTGAGGTGTCTGCATTGTAGAGAGGTACTGCTGGCTCTTCTCTGATCCGCTTGTTTATTGTAGCTACCTCATATTTCATCAATGGATATGGGAGAGAGGGTTGAAGCCACTTGCATCTGAGATTTCTGGCGTTGATCTTTTTGAATGGTCATACATTTGAAGACCCTCTGCTCCCACTCCAAGGCTTCCTTTGTGGTTTCTCTGAGCTCCTCCTCTATTGCCTCATGCAATTTTTTCTCCTCTTCTTGTGTTAGATCCTGTGGCTCTTGAGAGGATCCTGCTATGCTTTCCTCTTGCATGGATGTGTCCCCAGGATCTACCACATTTTCGAGGTCGATGCCCTCATTGGCGGCTGACCCTGAGCTTTCTTCCTCTCCTCCTTGCTGGCCTTTCAACTCCTCAATTTTCCTGAGGAGTGTTTGCTTTTCCGCTTCAGCTTGTCCGCCCATATTCACGAGGAGGTCATTAAGTTCGGTGTTTATTCTTTCCGCCTCCTCGAGCTTTATCTTCATGCTTTCCATTTCTTCTTGCAGAGCTTTTTGGCCCTCTTCCATTCTGGTTTGCATGACTATAGAACCTTCAGCCATCATTAACCTCTGCTTTTTCTTGAGAGTCAGTTCTTTCTGAAGTTCTTGCATTTGCTCTTCGTAGAGTTGACTCTCAGAAATGATTTGAGTCGAGCTCGTAGCTCTGACTCTAGCAGGTGATGCTCGCAGCCTCTGGATGGTTTGGTCTTTGACTTTTAGTTGGTCCTTGAGCTCAAGGACTTCATCCAGGCTTGCTTCTTGTTCTATCTCTGCTCTTTCCTTGGCATTCCTCATGGCCTCTACTTCTTTCGTTTCTTCTGCCAGCTGTAGCGTCAGATTATCTCGTTCTTTTTCTCCATCTCGCAATGACTTGCTGAGCTGCTGACACTCTTCTTCAGCTGCTTGTATTCTTTTTGTTGCTGCCTCATTTGCGTCTTCCATTGCTTGGCAATTTTGCAGAGCCCTTGCCAAGCTGGCCTGGAGGTCAGCTTCTCTCTCCTTTTTCCCTTGGCTTTGTGCCTGCAGAGAATCTACTTCCCTTTTGATCTTTTCTTCAGTGGCTCTGAGAGTTGTCACTTCTTTCTCTGAAGCCATGGATTGTGCCCTCAATCCGGCTAGCTTTGTCATCACCACGTCCCAGTCATTCCTGCGGTTAAGACAATTTTTGTCGTCTTATCGCCCGAAAAATGGCCTCCACTTATTCCTCTATGTGCATGTTCTAGAATCAGCAAGTATTCGCTTTCACTTGCACAGATTCTAAGTTGATTGTCCTTACCTCGCTTATAGAGTTGGTTCCCAATTAACTGAAATTCACAAGCTTCCAACTCTAGAGATTTTTTTCGTGCTCTTGTGATGTTCTCAAGGAACGTCCTGGTGGTTAATAAGTCAATGATATATTGACTCCATGCAGGTGCTATGTTTACCTGAAACAAAGTTGTGTGATCCACTGGTCGTTTGGCACTACATATAGTACAATTGGTAACATAAGAATGTGTGTCCGCATACATAGTTGGCCAATAAACCCCTAACTGTTTCAGTCTCTGGTGTGTCTTCACTGTTGAACAATGAAATGCACAACCTTGGACATGTGCCTCTTCAAGCTAGCACTCGAATTCTTCCGGATTTATACATAATCGTAGGATTAGGTCAGATCCAAGATGATACAGCCGTCCTGCTATCAACTGGAAGTTTTTTGTTTGTCGAATTGTTTGTTGTTTGGATCTGCATTCCGTATTATCAAACCTACTTCCAAATGAAATAATGCTAACAATTTTCTGAGACCATTTGGGTACCATTTCAATGTTGAAAAGATAAGCATCTGGTATGTCATCATCTACTCCTTCAGAAGCTTCCCCATTGTGTATTCTTGAAAGATGATCCGCTCGTAGATGGGTTTTACCCTTTTTGACCACCAGTGTGAAGTCAAATTCTAGCAATATAATAAACCAACGTATGATTCTCCCTGTATTGCAAGGTTTATTTACTAGGTACAAAAGAGCTTGATGATCCGTGAGGAACACAAATCTGTTTGCAAGCAAATAATAATGCCGAAATTTCTTTACAGCATAAATCATTCCTAACCCTTCCCGCTCGGTTGTTGTGTAGTTCTTTTCTGCACTGTTTAACTGTCGACTCGCATAGCAAACCGGAAAATCCATTGTTCTGTCTCCAGGTTGAGCTAGAATACTTCCAATTACATATGTTGAAGCATCAATGTGCACATGGAATATCTTTTCCCAATCTGGTGCCTTTAGTACAGGTGTTGATATAAGGTTTTCCTTCAGCTTTTGGAATGAAGTTTCACACTCCTCGGTCCACTCAAAATTGACTAGCAAATGATACAGAGGTTGTGCGATAACCGCATACATGTATATGAATCTTCGATAATATCCGCAGTGTCCCATGAAGGATTGCACTTGTTTCGCATTAGTAGGCCTGGGTAGGTCTACAATGATTTTGACTTTTTCTAGGTCTGTGGTTATGCCGTTTCTTGAGACAATGTGTCCTAAGATTCGTCTTTGCTTAACCATGAATACACACTTTTCCGGGTTAAGACAGATTCGATATGTCCTGCACTTTTCAAAGACCTTTTGCAAATGGTCAATATGTTCCTCTCGTAGAAGAGAGTGTACACACAAGTCATCCATGTAAATTTCTAAGAATATTCTTAGGTATTCCTTGAATGCGTGAGTCATTAACCTTTGGAAAGTGGCTGGTACATTAGTTAAGCCAAATGGCATAACTCGATACGCATAAATCCCCCATTATGTGGCAAACATTGTTTTGTGTTGATCCTCCCTTGCTATTGCCAGCTGGTTGTATCCTGAAAACCCATCCAGAAAGGAATAAGCCCGTTTCCCGGCCACTCGCTCAAGTACATGTTCTGTGATTGGCAAGGGATAATTATTCCTTATGGTTGCTGCATTCACCTTCTTGAGGTTTACACACACTTGCAGTTTTCCATTCTTTTTGGGAACTACCACAATGGGTGACACCCAATCTGTATGTTCAATCTCATAGATGAATTCAGCTTCCATTAGTTTATCAATCTCTTCTTTGATTCGCTTAGCAAATGTGTCATTATATGTATAAGGACGTTGTTTGCTAGATTTTGCATCCGATTTCAAAGGAATTGTATGTTGGCATATCAATGGATCAACTCCTTTGAGGTCTTTATAGGACCAAGCGAACACATCCTTATACTTCTTGAGAAGTTGTGTTAGTTGTTCTTCCTCCTCAGGCTCTAAATCGTTAGCTATATAGACCGGCTGAGGCTTTTCACCTGGTTCTGCGAGGTCTATCTTTTTTGCATTTTCAGGCCCATCGTAAGATTCTTGGTTAGTTCTTTCCCTGACTGGTGGTGTCATGATGATTTTTCTGTTCTGGATAGTAAATTTTTGATAGTGTGATGGTACGTTCATGTTCCCCTTTTCTGACTCCCCTTTACCATCACTATCTTCTTCAGTAGTCCATATCTCTCTCAAAGACCGTTTCAGTTCTTCGTATTTCTGTTTACGCTCCAATTTGGTCCACTATTGGTCTTTTGTTGTTTCTTTTTTTTATTTTTGAGATTCTTGTGATTTTGTTTCGGTTTTAGCTTTTCGTACCTGCTTTATTTCCTCTCGCGTTCTTTCTATTCGATTTTTTGAGAATTTTCCTGATATTTGATCTTTTACACAATCCTTTGCTTTTACAAGCATCAAATAGTGAGTTTTACCTTTTATCCTGGGCATCATGTTCTCTCTTGCTTTGTTTCCTACTCGTTTCCTCTTATAGAGTTCTTGGCGTCTAGGGTGTTGATTAGCAAAATCATAAAACTTGATATTGTCCGTTTCATTTCCACGCTCACTTGAGGTGTCTGAACACTCATTATCTGCATCCTCATTTACTTCCAAATGTTCAGAGGAGTTGTAAAACTCTTCTTGTTCTGGTGGTTCTACCATCTCTTTTTCTGGTATAACGCTTACCATGTAATAGGGTAACACATCATAGCCATCCTTATCGCAAAATTTTGTTGTTGGACTGTCGGTAATGGTACAGACATCCAATGTTGCTAGTATGTGTTCCCATTCTAAAGGTTCCAAGGCATCTTCAGGGAAAGGTTCCGGAATATACTCCTTGTCCTCAATTGTTCTTTCTAAGACGCATTCCTCTCTTCTTCAGCTTCCACAGTGAGAAGCTCCGCACATCCATAGCTCTTTTGGTTGCCCTAACCATGCTGGTAGTTCTGATCCTGCTACTCTAGCCAAATCAAACTCTTCCACAGGTGTTTGGTTCACATCTTTGTAACTATGGTCTTTCAGGTGTATTTTAGTTGTTGTCTCTCCATGTCTGAGGTATATGTGGTCATAACCCCAATCTTGGACCATCTTCAATTGTCGCATGAATGGTCGTCCCAAGATGATCTCATAATTGTTCTTCTTGTCGAAATCGACTATTGCAAATGTATGCTCATACTCGATTCCGCACGAAGTGACAATCACTTTTTCTAAGAGTCCTAGAGGCTTCTCCATGAACCCATCTGCCAATTGCAGTTTCATTCTGGTAGCCCTCAAAGCCGGTTTTCCCCATTTTTTCCAGATTTCTTTGGTGGCGATAGCAACCCCCGCTCCTCTGTCCAGAATAGCTTTGGAAACTACTCCTTGGAATTCTACTGGTAGCGTAGTGTTTCCATCTTCTCCTTCACAATATTCTCCAACCTTGTTCAATGGTATTGGTCTAGTGTTTAGTTGAGGCCTGTCCAACTCTCTGATCCCTTCTTGTAGCTTCAAGGTGGGGTCTTTCACTCCAAATTTTTCTACGCATTTTCCTATTGTGGTCCACATGTTTGGCCTTAACCTTAGGAGTTCTGCTAACATGATTGTGCATGCCACCGAAGTGGATAACAACTCAATCAATCCTTGTGAATCCATAACCTTGTTAGAAGAAAGTCTTTGAGATGGGATTGCTCTCACTTCCGACTTAGCTTCATACTCTCCTAGGTAAGAGGGTAAAGTTCTCAACGAGTCTGGTTGGTTGTGCCCCAAACTAATTGATCCTTGGTCTCCCCCTTGTGAATGTATCTCAAAGTTCAATTGCGACCTTGCCTAAAATTCTTCAATAGGAGGTAAGATCACATTCTTTTCTTTTCTCATGCTATTCATGTGGTTACTCATCCTATTAACCTCGTTGGCCTCTTGGATTTTCTTCCACAGATCGTCTAGACCGTTACAGTCCTTACCCATTTCTGCCAATATTTTAGGCTGGAACCCGTCACTTGCCCTATCGGTGGTATTTGGCACTATGATAGGCTCTTCTCTAGACTCATAGGCATTAGTGAGTCTTTCTTTTGTTTCCACATGTTTCTCTAAAGTTGGTTGGATAGGGGTTGGAGCTGGTGCTTCATGCCAATTTGCAGGTTTACCCAGCGGGTCTTCCATCAATGGTTGAGCCGTCTTGATCATCTTTTTACACATATCCAACCTCTGTTTTTCTATTTCTGCATATGGATAAGTCATCCACCTTTGCTCCTGGGTTTGGTTCTTTTTAAGTCGAGCTTCATAAGCTTTTAGAAGCACATCCAACTGCTCGTTTACCTTGTCTGCCAGTACAGATCCTCCTGATCCTGCACTTTTGGGTTCTGCTATTTCCTTGGGTGCTATGGCAGATGTGGTGTGTGAGCTTAAGCTAGCTAGATCCTCTAACCGCTCCAATCTGTTCTTTGTATGTTTCAACTCCTCGGATAGGGCTGTTTACTCTCGTTCTTTCCTGGCTTTCCTATGCGCCTTTCTAGCTTTCCAAGTGCTTCTTTGATTTTTCATTTCTGAACTTTGGGCATCGATTTTTGGTTCTTCAACTATGGGTTCATTCGTCCTTCTTTGAGCTTGGGCTCGTGTTACCGCCTGAATAGGTATGATTGTCTCATTTTCCGATCCTCCACTGGAAGGTACTGTTTCTAACATGTTCAAGGTGGTTTTTGCTCCTTTGCTCGGGTTTTTAGGGCAATCGGGAATCAAATGAGTAATTCCACATTCTGGGCAATATGCATTGACTCTAATGATTTCATCATGAGGACAGTCTCTCAGCCAATGGTCTCCTACACACTTGTAGCAGGGTCCCTTGGGTTGTTGAGGTGCTCCTTGAGCTCCTCTTTGTTGGTAAGCATGTCTCTGTCCGCCCATGCCTCCATTGGCTATGAACAACAATGTTCGTTCATCTAGGCTATATCTTCCTTCTCCTGCTGCCTGTGCAGTAGTTGGTGGTCCTGTATTTCCTATCATGCTCCATGGTTCTGGTGTCGAGGGTTCTTCCGGTGGATAATAGACAGATTTTTCTGCATATCCATTGGGATCTTCATAATATGCATGCATAGGTACCAAAGCCTTATCCTCTGATTTAGTTACTGTCGGTGTGTATCTTATACCAACTGGTCGTAATCCTGGTAGGGGTGGTTGTTGCCCCAACACCGGTTGTGGTCTTTCTACACCTACAAGTCCTGGTAAGTTTCCTGCTTGATATCTAGGCATCGGTGAAACTTGAGGGGAAGCTACTGGAGCTTGGGGAGCGTAAGGTCTCTCTCTCACATATCCCTTGTTATAATAACATTCTTCAGTCCCATGGTTTGTCCATTTTTGTTCAATAGCACACCACTTGGGTTGTTTAGCCTGGGGTTTGGCGTACAAGTTTATCTTTTTTAGCACTTCATTTACAAGATGCTCCTGGTTTACCGCTACTTCTCCTTTCGGTACTGTCTTAGAAGACTTGCTTCCACTTTGCTGTGAAGACGAATCGTCATCAAGGTCCTTGAACTCCCCTTCTTTGTAGACCGCACAATTGTCCACAAGGTACAGAGCTTCCTTGGTCAACTCATTCAACATCGTGCTCCTCTTCATATGTAAGTCTTTCTGGAGATCTGCATTCCTTAGTCCTTGGATGAATATCAGCATAAGTCTGGACTGAGTTGGCAGTTCTTCTACAGGACAGAACTTAACATATCTTTTTAGTCTTAGGGCTGCCTTTCGTACAGATTCTCCATCTTTCTATTTGAATTTATGGATTTGTGAGACGGTATTATGAACTATCCCCCTTTGAGAGAATTCCTCGATAAACTCGTCGAACACTTCCTCCATCGACTCAAAGTCTCTACGCTCTACAAAGTCAAACCAAGTGGCAGTATCATCCTCTAGGGTTAGTCCAAACCCTGCAAATTGGGTAGGAAAATCTAACACCTCTTCTGCTCTAATTACACGTACAAAGGCTGCTACATGATCTCTTGGGTCTCTGCTTCCTGTGTATTTCTTGTTTACCCATTTTTGCACTTGAGAAGGTCTAATTCTTCAATGGTCTACAAACCTCATCATTGGATCACCCCGTCCTAGTCGATACACCTCCTCAGGCCTTCTGTAATAGGCTGGTTCCTCTCCCAGTGGTGCTCCTAAGCCATAATTTCTAACGGTTCTCGCTGGAGGTGGTTCTTCTCTTCGAAATCGTTCTATGGGTGGTCCTCCAGGCTCTGTTGACCCTTGTGTCTTTGGCTTACTCTCTGCCTGATACCTTGAATAGAGTGGTGGTTCTTGCAAATCTCTGAGCCCTCGTGTGGCTTGATAACCATCTCGGTTTCAGTCTAATTCCATTGTTGCGCTTTGTCGAAGCCATGCCTGCAATGATGGTTGGTTTGCTGGTTGGTCTTGGTTGTTTAATGCTTGCCGTCGGGTGGAATGTGAGTTTGTGTCATACTCATCTGAAAAAGGATTCGTAGACTTTCTTGGGGTGTAGGTGACTCTTGGCACTTCCTCATGGGCATATGTTGATGCTCCTGGACCTGTTGCTCTCTCTACTTCCTCTGGGAGAATACATTGGTATTCTCGCCCATATCTATCAACAAAAACTATGCCCTTCCGCGCAGCAATTTCATAAGAGAATAAGTAAAGAACCTTGTCTTTGCTTAATTCGTTTACGTATGGTTCTTTGCTGCGAAAGTAAGAGACTATACCGTCACTCTCATGCTTGTAGATTCCCACGTTCTCGTTATAAGTTGGAACCCTGGTTGTTTTCTTATCATACATAAAAATAGCTCCGGGCCGATCAATGTTTGGTGGCGGTTCTTGAGTTTCTAAAACCATTTTCCCTTTCGCCACGTTATCTCCATATCTGTTGTAATCTTCAGGGTTACTAACTATTAAATAGTGGTTCCCCTTTTCGTCTCAGAATCTATCTCCATCATCATAGACTCGGATTATCTCCAATCTTTGAGCTGGCCTCTCTTCGATACAAATGCACTTGCGGCCTCGATAGTCAGAATAGACTAGGGCTCCTCTCGAGTTTGTTCCCTCTAAGAAGATCAATGTGCGCTTGGAATCATTCAAAGGATTTTGGGAGGTGCTTCCTCCTCGCATAGGTCCATCATAGGTGAAACCTTCTGGCTGTTGACTACCCATCATGAAGAAAGATCTGTCTGAAGAAGTGTCAGTATCACTACCTTCCTCAATAATCGGTGCTAGCGGATCTAGTGTTGCCTGAGTTACACTCTCTTCGGTGGACACTAAGCTACCTTGGTCACCTGCCACCTTCTGGTCTCTAACAATGTATCTTCCTGATCTTAAATTCATCAAAGTTATCAATGCAATTTATCACAAATCCAACCACTCACCTGGCAAAGGGTCAGTTTCTGCACAACTTCTTGCTTTGTTGCTGAATATACCTGTACACAAGCGTTTTTAATTTTGGCAATTGAATCGAAGCATTTATCTGCTAGAGGTTATCTTAGTAATGATTGGTATAACTGGAGAGTTAATCTCAACCACTACTGTATTTTATACTCTGATGATGTTCTGGATTGGGTTTGCTAATCTGAAACAGTACTACCCTCCGATGTTGGTCAATTTACGCGAAATAGTCTGAATTCAGTCTTTGCTTCGTCAAATGGGCAAACAAGGTCCAAATTCACTTCTGAAAGAAGTTCTGGAACCCTTAAGCCAAATGGAATCTCACTGTCTATTCCAAGTCAAATTTTCCTTGCAGTAGGTCCTAATAGATATCCTATGCATAGGATGTCTCCTGCTGTGTTTTGCCTGGATTTTTGCACTATTGTTTCCCCTTGTTGTGTTGAGCTTACAGCTGCTTTTACTTTTTGATTTGGACACCTGTTAGCTGGTCAATGAGTCAGAAATCTGTTCCGACAGCCTGTTGCTGATATTGATCAGTCTAATCAACTCTAAATTGGACCAAAATTGACTAGGAGGCTTGCCTTAGGCTATACACCACCTTACTATGCTCAAAGTCAAAGTCTGGCTTCATTTTCTTGCATTAGACATCCTACGTGTAGGATGTCTTTTTCATCAGAATGGCTTTAAACTCAAAGCCCAGGCCCCTCTTGAGTTGCTGATCACTTTGGTACACTCAGAATTCAGTTTGGAGTCCAAAATCACTCAAAAGACATCCTACGCGTAGGATGTCTTTTTGGCCTGTTCGACCCCAGACTTGTCCCATAGCTTCCCTTTGATGTCAGTAACCCAGTGATATGCTTAAATTTTGGTTTGGATGCCAAAAGTCCCAAATTTCAGCTGTTCTTGCCTTTTTCAGTCAAAAGTGCTAAAGTCCACTTTGAAGCCAATTTTCTTACCCAAATGAGGTGAAACCCTTTCAGTCACTCAATATATCATGCAAGACATGCTCATCCAGCCATCTTATGGTTTTGGTCTCAAAATAATATTTTGGCACTATTTGGGTAGGATGTCTGGCAATTTCAGTCTATCTGGCCTTATCTTGTCAAGATATGGCCAGATTTCCACTTTCCAGTTGACATTAGGGTAAACCCTACCTTCTGAACACACTGTCAAACTCAAAATCCCAAAATTCTTCCCAGATTAGCCTGTAGACATCCTACGCGTAGGATGACTCCTGGCTTAAAATTAATTTTTTTTCTGACAGGAATGCTCATAATGCTCTGTAGATCTATCAGAAACACTCAAAGTAACTTTTGGACTTCAATTAGGCTTTCAAACACACTTTGCGTCTTTTTGAGTCTTTTTGCGTCTTTTACAAACTTGTAATGACTTTACCAAGCAAGTATTCATGCATGAAATGCTCTAGATCCTGAATCATGATGTCCTACGTACTCTACTCCTAGCTATCATGTGAAATGGTGATGATGGTGTTTTTGGTTGCTTTTAGGCCTCTCCGGACTCTCAAGCTCTCCTTTCACCGCTTCTACCACTCCAACTCCTACTCTAGAACTCGACTACCACCTAAAACTACCTAGGTCTACCTCATCTACCTAAGTCGAAGGATCTAGGCCAGACACACGCTTCCTAGACTCCCTCTAAGACCTAGAGAGTCCTCCACCCTCTGATCCTATCTAAATGTAAAGCGAGACTCTTGGCAAGCCAAAAATCCCAATCCTCAAGGATTAGTCTCGGCCACCTACTTAAGGTTTTCGTCTCCGGCAGCGGCGTCAATGTTGGACGGATACGCGGCTACGGACGTCAGCACAGCGAGAACTCACCTAACATGTAATGTCAGCTAAGGATGAAGCTCGACCCGCAGACGCGTGGAAGCAAGCATAAGGTGTCAACCGACACTCGATCGACTCCTAACTAATTCCTATAGAGGTCTCTACCAATTGTCTAAGTCACAGCCTTCAAGAGTACATAAGAGGAAACTTCCTACAACATTGTCTAGAGCCGAACACCCATCAAACAATCTCGAAACGCCATAGAACTTGTAGGAGACCCTACTAATACCAATAGGTCGCTCTCCCTAAGGTCTATGAACCAAAATCCCGACCCAAAACACCTGGTGCAGAAACACGTAGGATGTCTGGCCGAAATCTGCATGTCTTCGTTTCCAAAATCTAAAGTGCCTAATGTGTAGTTCTACTCAATGTGAACGCATGGATATGCTGCAATGCAAAATCGGACAACGTATACTCACCCAAACACCCGATGAAGCTCGTAGAAGGAGCTCGCAAAACCAGACCGTACGCGTGCAATGTAGATATCGGCGTGTAGCTCTCGTCGGGGGCAACACGCTGCACTTCTCCGCACTCGATTCTGTTGGGTTAAAGGCCCGTGTGACCGGCTGCCCGTTGTTCAGCCGCCCATGTACAACCATTCATTTACTCATTCATAATAACTATACTCATAACTACACATTGTAGTGTGAGTACCGCCACGCCACACACCGTGTCTATCTCCTTCTTCGTGCTGGCTCTCTGTGTGTGTGCTCTCCGATCCCAACAAGTGGTATCAGAGCTTGGTTGTGAGAGCATTGAGAGCTTCATCATCATTGTTGAGTGTGTTGAAACTTGCTGCTGTTTCATTGCCGTTTTTCGGTTTCGCGCACGTGCGCATTTCTAAAGAGCAGAAGGTTTTTCTGAGCTTGGCATTGGAAGGTTCAGCACTCGCGAGTATTTTCATCAGGTGTCCTGGTGTTTAACCCCCCTTTCGGAGCCATTCGTGCCATTAGAAATCCCATCCGAGCTACAGACCAGGAGCTGCGTTTTTCAGCTCTCTTTGGTAGTTTTCTGCTGCCAGAGCTTCCATAGCCATTACAGGTGCCATTGTTGTAGTGTCTTCCATTTACGTGAGCCCACAGCTCATTTGAGCGTGTGTAGCCTCTTCTTGGAGTGGCCTCATACACACAGATAGAGTGGGAGTTTGGCGACATTGTCTTCTTCGACTACAGGTACAGGTACAGGTGCAGGTACAGGTACAGGTACAGGTACGGGTACAGGTTACAGGTTACAGGGAGCTTTGGATACAGGTTTCTTCTGTGGTTACAAAACATGTATTTTGACTGTGGGACAGCCATGTATATGGTTGTGGTTTGAGTGGGAGCTTCTACTCTTCTGGGCAGTCTGTTTATGCGTGTTCTTGAGCTACAGGTTTACATCATCTATGTATGTTGATGGATGTGGATATGGCAGTTTGACAGACACTCTTTATGCATGATATTGTGGAGATTTGGTTCACTTATACATAGAGCGGGTTTGCTCTTGCTTGCAGTGTTGCGGTTTGAGTACATATAGGTACTTGGTTGACAATAGAGATTGGACTTCGTTGAGCTTGTGCATTGGTTATATGCTCACTTGGATCCATTTATGCTCACGGATTTGTGTAAGCTTGGTCAGCTTATGTCTCTATTGTGGTTATTCAGACATGGAGTATGTTTATGCCTCTATGACAGCTCATTGTTGATGCATTTTGTGGCACAGTTTGCCTAGGCCGGTTGAGTTACAGGTGTCACGGGTTTATGCATTTGTTTGTGGATTTCTACGTACATTTTTTTGACCATATTATGGGCTGATTTATACTCTATGCGTTTGCTCTTTGATTGAGCAGCAGGTGTTGTCAGATTTGCAACACTACTTTGTTGTGGCAGTTTGTTGGTTGGTTACAGGTTTCTCATTGTTGCATTCTTGTTGTAATGGGCACTAAAGAGGACACAGTTTTCAATATTGAGAAATTGGATGGTGCTAATTTCTCATATTGGAAAGATCAGATTTGGGATGTCTTGGTGCAGAAGAAACAGATTCGACCTCTAAAGTTGCAGGGAGTTAAGCCAGAGAACGTGGAGAGGGATGATTGGGAGGAGTTGGATGAGATGTGCAGGTCTACCATTAGGCTTTCCCTTTCAAAGTCTGTTTGTTACAATGTGAAAGATGCACAGGGTGGAGCTTATGAGCTATAGCAGCGGATTTGCGATATGTATGATAGCATTCGGCTGCTTCTATGGTGTATTGGATTAAAAAGCTTATTGATTTGCGAATGGAGGAAGGTGCTTCCATGAATGCGCGTTTGAATGAGTTCAATACAATTTTCAGCCAACTTGCTACGCAGAAAATTACGTTTGAGGACAATGTAAAAGCTATGTTTTTACTTGTCACGTTGCCTGAGTCATGGGACACATTTAGGACAGCCATAAGTAACTCGGTTCCTGCGGATGAGTTGACAAGTACTAATGTGGAGTCTAGTCTTCTCACGGAAGAGATTAATCGAAAGAATAATGCAGGTAGTAAGTCTTCTAGTGCAATGGTTGTCAGAGGCAGGACTATGGACAAGTATAAGTCCAACAGGGGTAAATCTAGAAGCAAGTCCCGTGCATGCACAAGTAAAAAGGATGTGGAATGTTTTCATTGTGGTAGAAAAGGCCATTTCAAAAAGGATTGCTACAAGTGGAAAAGGGAAAATGGAGATGGTAAGAAGAAAGACCATGATGCTAAGGACAAGCCTAAATCCAATGTCAAGATTGAGGAGTTAAATGCAACACAGGGAGAGTGTAGCTCTCAAGATGACCATGTATGTGCTCCGACTAGTCCTACTAGTGAAGAGCTTGGTGATGTGTTGCTTGCATCCTATTTTGATGAAGCTTTTCTTCTCACTCATGAGCGTAGTATGCCTATGGATTGGGTCATTGACAGTGGTGCTTCTTTTCACGTTACGCCTCATAGGTCGTGGTTTCATGACTATGATGCTTCGAGCACAGGTACTGTCAGGATTGCCGATGGGCGTTCTATGCAGATTCATGGCATTGGGGATATTCATTTGGCTATGCCAAACTCTACTACGTTTGTCTTGCAGCGTGTGCGTCATGTGCCGGCTCTTGCAAAAAGCTTGATTAGCGTGGGTCAGTTGGATTCACTTGGTTTCAATGTATCTTTTGGTGATGGAGGTTGGAAGCTCACTAAGGGCAGCCTTGTTTTGGTTAAAGGTGCTAAGAGGAATACGTTGTATTCCCTTTGTGTAGCTAGTGTGGCTGATCACATTGTGGGGATCACTGAGCAACCTCCTGCTTCTTTATGGCATCAGCGTTTGGGGCATATGTCACTGAAAGGTTTGAAGTTGTTGGCACGTGCGGATTACATTCCCGTTTCAGATTTTGGTGGTTTTGAGTTTTTTGAGCATTGCCTTTATGGTCGACATGCTCGGTCTTCTCATAAGAAAAGTGTTCCACACAGATCTTTGGAAAAGCTAGCTTTGGTGCATAGTGATGTATGTGGGCCGATGCCCAATGCTTCTCTTGGAGGTGCTATGTACTTTGTTACGTTCATTGATGATGCTAGCAGGAAGGTATGGGCATACCCCATTCGTAAGAAGGATATGGTGTTTGATATATTTAAGCAATGGTTGGCTCTTGTTGAGAACCAATCAGGTTGTAAGTTGAGGTGCTTACGTACGGACAATGGGGGTGAATTTATGTCTCATGCTTTCACAACATTATGTGTTGAGAAGGGTATACGGCGCGAGCTTAGTGCTCCCTATACACCTCCTCAAAATGGTGTGGCAGAGCGAATGAACAGGACTATACAGGAAAAAGTTCGTAGTATGCTTTCTATGGCTGGTTTGTCAAATGGATTTTGGGCTGAAGCTGTTGCCACTTCTGTGCATTTGATAAATCGTTCACCTAGTGTTCCTTTGGGCTTCAAAGTGCCTGAAGAGGTATGGACAGGTTTGCCACCTTCGTATGGTCACCTTCGTGTTTTTGGCTGTGAAGCTTATGTACATGTACCTAAGGCAAAACGCAGCAAATTGGATCCAAAGAGCAAGAGATGTATCTTCTTGGGTTATGGTAGCTCTGGTGAGATGGGTTATCGATTGTGGGATCCTATTGACAGGAACATTGTGCGCAGACATGATGTTGTTTTTCATGAGGACTCTATGTATAGAGCATCACCGCGAACGGTTGAGGTTCGGTGTGTGATATTTGAGGAGGATGGTCATCGGTATGATGGTCCCATGGCTGCTCGTGGGCAGCCCATTGACCCTCAAGTGGGAGATCAGCCCTTGTTGGGAGATCATGTAGATGTGGGACAGCCAGATGCACCTCCTGCACAGTCTTTGAGACGTTCAGAGCGGCGTGCAAGACAGCCTCAGAGTTTTGTGCCTTCTATGGATTATGTATTGTTGACTGATTGCGGGGAGCCATCATGTTATGATGAGGCCATGTCTAGTGTTGACAAGCTCAAGTGGGAGCAGACTATGCAGTCAGAGATGAATTCGTTGATCCAAAATGAAACGTGGGAGCTTACTCCTTTGCCAAAGGGTAAGAAGGCACTACCATGCAAGTGGGTTTACAAGATAAAATTGTGTTCAATGGATGCAAAGCCTAGGTACAAAGCAAGGCTTGTGGCTAAAGGATTCAAGCAACAGAAGGGCATTGATTTTGATGAGATCTTCTCCCCAGTGGTGAAGATGTCTACTTTGCGTATGTTGTTTGCTTTGGTAGCTACAGAAGACATGGAGTTGAAGCAAATGGATGTAAAGACAGCTTTCTTACATCCGGACTTGCACGAGGATTTGTACATGGAGCAACCAAGTGGGTTTGTTATTCATGGTTCAAAGAAGATGGTATGCCAGCTTCTTAAGACCTTGTATAGGCTGAAGCAATCATCTCGTGAATGGTATCGTAAGTTTGATGCATTCATGAGTTCATTGGGTTATGTACGCAGTTATGAGGACCCATGCCTCTATACTTGCAAGGCTGCAGATGGTAGTCTTATTGTTTTGGTTTTGTATGTGGATGACATGCTGATCACAGGGAAGTGTATTTCTGATGTGGATGCCTTGAAACATAGGCTACATGAGACCTTTTCCATGAAGGATCTTGGGGATGCCAGTCATATTTTGGGTATGCGGATCACTCGTGATCGTTCTCGCAAGATGCTCTTTCTTAGTCAGAAAGAGTACATTGACAAGGTGCTTGAGCGTTTTCATATGGAAGGGGGTAAGGCCATTAGTACCCCGTTGCCTCCATATGTAAAACTCAGCCATGATGACTGCCCTCAGACAGATTTTGAGACTACAGAGATGTCTCAGATTCCCTATGCGTCAGCTGTTGGTTCCTTGATGTATGCCATGGTGGCTACGCGTCCAGATCTTGCTCATGCAGTTGGTGTGGTTAGCAGGTACATGTCTAACCCGGGCAAGCGACATTGGGATGCAGTGAGAGGTATTCTCAGATATTTGAGAGGGACTTCAGAGTTGTCCCTATGTTATGGTGAGAAGGATATGTATGTTTGCGGATATACAGATTCAGACTATGCAGGGTCAGTGGACTCGAGGAAGTCTACTAGCGGCTATGTGTTCACAGTTGCAGGTGGACCGGTTTCGTGCGCATCACGTTTATAGCCATGCGTTGCTTTGAGCACTACAGAGGCTGAATATATGGCTGCCACTGAGGCTGCCAAGGAGGCCGTATGGCTCTCACGACTAGTGGGAGATCTTGGTATGGCTGGTGATGCTCCGATTCTACATTGTGATAGCCAGAGTGCCATAGCGTTGGCACGGAATCCTGTCTTACATGCGAAGACAAAGCACATTGAGGTGAGGTATCACTTCATACGAGAGGTGCTAGAGGACAAGCGCATAGAGCTTGTCAAGGTACACACTGACGATAACCCTGCTGATCTACTCACGAAGTCGTTACCCTCACAGCGGTTTGCACACTGTAGATCGCTGATGGGTATGGCTTGACTTCTTTTGCTGTACTTTGGCCACTTTAAAGGCACACTGCCTTTAAGTGGGAGATTGTTGGGTTAAAGGCCCGTGTGCTCGGCTGCCCGTTGTTCAGCCGCCCATGTACAGCCATTCATTTACTCATTCATAATAACTATACTCATAACTACACATTGTAGTGTGAGTACCGCCCCGCCACACACCGTGTCTATCTCCTTCTTCGTGCTGGCTCTCTGTGTGTGTGCTCTCCGATCCCAACAGATTCCGACCACCGGAGCACACATAGCGTCAAGATGAAGCTCACACTCTCTCTCTCGTACATAGTACGCTCACTCACAGACTTCAAACTTGTTTTAAAATGACAAAAGGTTTTTCATTAAGGTCAAAAAGTGGTATATATACCTTACAATTTCTCAAACCCTAAAGTTCCAAAATCAACCATCTACTCAATCTAACTCTATCAAAACTGGGATACAATCTGGAAACTTCTACAAGTCTCAATAATTACAAGGTGAAAAATCAAGTTTTCCTCAATGAATGAATAATTATAAAAAATAATATTCCTCCGAGTAGTTAGATGTCGTGGGGTGTGTCCAGCTTCTAACACCATGTGGAGTATAAGATGCCAAAAACCATCACCTCCAACATGTGCCACACTTTAATATCTCCTATACTATATATGATGGAGCTTAAAATTTTCAAGAAAGGAGAGGACATCCATGTGTCATTTGACTTCAAAAAAGCCTTACAAAACTTCTACTCAAAAATGCAAAAGTGAAGGGTAAGAAGAAGATTTAAATTACAAAAGTGATTGGTAAGATTGCAGGAAATAAAAAGACTTTTGGAAATGGAAAGACAAAAGACTTTTTCCTTTACATGAAGTAAATGTACCAATTGAAGTCTACATTAAAAGACGGAGGAAATTTTTGTGGAGATTTTGTCATTTAATGAAAAGCTTAATTTTGAAGATTTATTTGGCTTTGTCTTTTCAAGGGGTTTTTTTTAAGATCAATATTGATATGTTTTCTAGAATTTGTGCAAGTTTAGATTTCAATTTTTAAATTTATTAAATAAAGCTTTATAAAACATCTAATCTAAAATGCAAAAGTGAAGGGTAAGAAGATTTAAAGTGCAAAAGTGAAGGTAATAAGATTTAGAATGCAAAAGTAAATGGTAACGTTACAAGAAAGGAAAAGACTCTTGGCAACGACAAGTAAAAGACTCATCAAGTAAATAAAGTCAATGTACCAGTTTAAGTGCACATAATAAAAAAGGAAAATTTTGGTGGAGATTTTGTCATTGAATGAAAAATAGATTTTGAAGGCATATTTGGCATTGTCTCTTCAAGGGCTTTTCTTAAGACCAATATTTATTTTTTTTTAAATTGTGCAAGTTTATATTTGAAGTGCGAAGTTTTTTGTATGATGTCATTGAGGTACTCAATGCTTTTCCCCCTTGTATATTAAAACATTGCAAGAACTTGTGAATATACTCTTCCTACAAAAGTTCAAGTATACCACGTTTGCAATCTCTTTTGATACGCATACCAAGAAAGTGATGTGCATCGCCCAAATATTTCATAGCAAACTTCTTGCTTAAGGCATCCTTGAGAAGTGCAATCTCATCTTTTGACTTCCTGGCTAGAGCATATCATCCGCATACAAAATCAAAATGATGAGGGAACCATCGTTCAACTTTTTGTACAAGCAATGATCCTCTCGGCTACATACGTAACCCTAGGACTGAATGTACTTATCAAGTTTATTGTACCATTGCTGTGAGCCTTGCTTTAATCCATACAAATCTTTCTTGAGTCTACACACCAGTTATGCCCATGCTGGCTTCTTAGGCTTTATTGCAAAACCTTCTGGATGTTTCATGTAAACATCCTCTTCAAGATCCCCATGAAGAAATGCTGCCTTCACATCCATTTGGACCAATCAAAGTTCTCGATGGCTACTAGAACAAGCACAAGACGCAATGTAGTCATCTTGACCATTGGAGAAAAGGTTTCATCGAAATCCACACCCTTCGTTTGCTTGAACCCTTTTGCAACCAATCTAGCCTTAAACTTAGGCTCATGATCATCTGTGGTATACTTCTTCTTGTACTCCCATTTGCATGGCAATGCCTCTTTACCTATAGGTAACTATGTCAATTCCCAAGTTTCATTGGCTAAGATTGAGTTATACTCAGATTGCATAGCCTCTTCCCACTTCACGCTATCATCCATTTGAATGGCCTCTTTGTAGCAATGGGGCTCACCACAATCAATGACTAGAAAATAGTCCAATCCTAGCTCAAAACTCTCAGGTGCACGAGATGTACAAGTAGATCTCCAAAGTGCCTGATTGTTGGATTCCTATCTCTCTAGAGCAACATATGTGTTTGTACTAGTGGATTGTGCATCACTAGGATGCCCAACATTCTGTGTAATTGGTGGTGCGAAAACATCCTCAAACTTTACTTTGTGGTGATACTCCATGTCTTTCATTGGCTTTTTATGCATCTTAAACTCGTTGAATATCACCTGTGAGCTGCTTATAGCCTTCTTAGAGTTCGGGTGCCAGAGACGGTATCCCATCTGTTTATTTACACCAGATCCAATGAAGATGCACTTGAGTGATTTGAGGTCCAGCTTTTGTCTAAGCGCTTTTGGCATATGTGAGAATGCCTCACACCCAAATACACGTAATCTGTCATAATTGGGCTCTTTGCCCATCCACATCTCTTGCAAAACCTTGTACATTACTGGTGTACTAGGTGATTGATTCATCAAATAAGCAGCCATTGTAACAGCTTCTCCCCAAAATTATTGAGGTAAGTTGACAATAGACAACATAGAAGTGACCCGAACCTGAATGATTCTATTCATCCTCTCAGTCACACCATTTTGGGCGGGTGTGTAAGGCATGGTGAATTTGTCTTCTAATGCCTTTTTCACTGCAAAATTCCTTGAACTCGAAGGAAATGTACTCATGTGCATTGTCATTGGGCAAAGCTTTATTAAGCTTTCTACCCGATTGGTTCTCTACCAATGCTAAGAGCTTTTAAAAGGCAGTAAACATGTCGCTCTTCTGCTTCAAGAGATAAACACACACCTTTCTTGTAGAGTCATCTATAAATGTCCAGAAGTATAACACTCCCCCTAGAGACTTGACTGGCGTAGGTCCGCACATCGCTATGAACAAGATCTAAAGGACTCCCTAACTCCTTGTCCAAAGGCACTGATGTCAATGTAGTCTGTTTGCCATAGATGCAATGATCACATAAAGAGAATTTAGAGTAACCTAAATTAGAACGTTGCAAGACTTTCATTCCCTTTTGACTCATATGTAATAGCTGGCTATGCCACAACTCTGTTTGACTACACAAATAGAATTTTCTTTTGCTGACGAGACATAAAATGAGTACAATGAGCCTGACTTATGGTCTTTAAGCATGACCAGATTTCCCTTCTTGACAATCCAAGAACCATGAGCAAATATGGTAGTGTAACTCAAATCATCCAGCTCTCCAAATTCTTTGTCAATTTGGGTACATGTTTGACATTATGCACCATAAACTCAGTGCCATTACGCATAGAAAACTTGATGCTATCCACACCACATATATCAAGCTCATAAGAATTGCCTAGCTTCAGTGTGCCATGTGTTGCAGTGTATGTCAAAAACCACTACTTGTGAGGAGTCATGTGAAAGCTAGCACCTAAGTCCACAATCCAATTCTTAGCATAACACTTTTCAAGTGCTAACAATGCATCGGGACTCAAATCCGATGCAAAAATCAACACATCATTTGACACTTCAAAAACTTTTCAATGGTTGGAGACTCAACCACGTTAAGCTCTTCAATTTCCATGTTGCTTTTAGGTTTTTCAGACTTCGCTTTTTCTTTGCCCTTACCACGCTGCATTGTGCGGAAATATTTCTTCAAGTGTCCCTTTTTATGGTAGTAGTAACACTCTACATTTCGCATGTCTTTGCCACGACTCTTGCTACGACCTTGCTTGCGATCCTGTGAATGACCGTGGCTACGACCACACTACTTTTTCTTGTCACGATTTCCACTAGCCACATATGCATCACCATGCCCAGTCGCATAAAGAGATTGACGTCGAATCTCCTCAATGAGCAACGCACTAGCAATATCACTAAAAACTAGCTTGCCATTACGTGCAAAAGTGCTTATGGATGTGTTGAAGGTATCCCATGACCATGGTAGTGAACATAGAAAGAAAATGGCCTTCATTTCATCATAAAAAATGAGACCTTTTGAAGTAAGCAGTGAATACATGTTGCGGAACTTGTTCAAGTGAGAACTAACATTACAGCCCTCTTTCATGTTTGTGCGTATCTATTTCTTCATCAAGAAAACCATATTCAAGGCGTTATTGCCATCCCAAGCCTGACTTAGAGCATCCCACAAATCTTTGGCATTGGTCTTATGCATTATGGTAAAGTAAATGGATTCACCAAGGTGTAGGCGAATGGTCGCCATAGCACATTCATTCAAGTCATTTCACTCACCATAAGTGTACGCATTCTCTCTTCTTGCACGCAAGGGTGCTATCAAACCTTTGTTGATCAAAACATCTTGCATACGCTACCGCCAAATGACAAAGTTTGAACCATCAAACGTTTTGATGTAGTACTCTTGTCTTTTGAAAGCACTACTCGCAGCCATGATTGTGTAGCCAAAAACTTTATAGCAAATTGCTTGGGATAATTTTGGCATATTTTCTCCTAGAATAGGAGCAAGTACTCAAGTCAAAAGTAGTAAAATCACTATGTAAGAACAGCTAGAAGTGCCAAGAACGCATAAAATGGACTCGTAGGAAAAATCCGGTAGAGTCTCCTTTGTATGAGGAGTCAAAATTCAACTCAAAAAATGCATAAACTGCTCAAAAGAACCACTGGGCATCAACTACTCAAAACCATTGTCATGTGACCGCCAACTCGGTATCAAAAGCACCAAAAACCATCCAGATACATATCTTATGGCGAGGGTACCATAAAAGGGGAACTCCAGCTACCTATATCACAAAAGGTATCTCAACATTTGAGAATACCCCAGATCAAAGAAAACCTTGTTACCATATACATGTGGTAGTGATGTGTGTGAACACACTAGGACCGCCGGGGCATTTTTTCCCTCTTTAGGAGGTTTTTTCCCCCGTGCATTGTATATACGCCCATCACTCTAGGGCTATCTATCTTTCCATTGCACACTAAGTAACACACTCTCCATTGTGTGCCTTGAGATTCCTTCGTCTTCTCCAAGCTGTGTGTGTTTCTCTGCAACCCTAATTCCAACAATTGGTATCAGAGCAGGTCACGTCCTCCCAGGCTTAGTCGCCAACTGCTCCAGCACACGCCTGCTCACTTTCTTCGATTTCAGTGAGCTTTGGCGAGCAATCGCAGGTTGACTTAAAATTTGGGAGTACTCGAAGAGCTTGGTCTGCTCAGAATTTTGATTTGGGCTCATTTCGGCCTCCATTTCCACTACAGGCAGTACTGCACAGGCTATTTCGTCATTTTGTGCAAAATTTCTGTCAGTGCCGTTTTCTGCATTACAGGTGCCTTATAGTATTCTACGGTTTGTGCTATATAACACAGGTTGTTCCCGCTCCGTTTCTCCTATTTTCGGGCAGTTTTCACATCAGGTGCAGCATTTACCATGGCTGACAACAACAACACAGATGTGTTCAAGATGTTTGCTGCTGAGGACAGGTTGGATGGGGACAACAACCCTATGTGGGCTTATATGATGCAACATGTTCTTGTGTCAAAGGGTGTCTGGAACATTGTGGAGGGCATTGATGTACGTCCTGGTTCTGATGATGTAGGCGATGTTGAGGATGTTGCAGGTCTTGCTGCAAGGAATGCAACTGTTAGAGTTGTTTTGCCTACGGCAGAACAAGCTCGTTGGGATGTTAAGGGTGCGCAGGCTCATGCATTGATTGCGTTGTCTGTGAAGCGCACCATTGTTCCTCACATCCGTTAAGCAAAATCTGCAAAACAAGCTTGGGATATTTTAGCAGGTCTTTATGCAAGCCGCAATGAGGCTAAAATTGCTTTGCTGCGTAAAGAGCTGGAGTCGAATATTATGCATGAGGAAGATGATATGGACACTTTCCTTGCTAGTGTCAAGGATATCAATGAGCAGCTTATTTCTGCAGGTGAAGTCATTTCAGACACTTCCCTTATGCAGACTGTTCTTGATGCCTTACCAGATTCCTACCAGACTTTTGCTAGTACTTGGAGACTGATGACCCAAGGAAATCCTGAAGTTGTCAAGTTTGATGCATTATGCACATTGCTGTTGCAAGAGTCACTCTCTAGAAAAAACAAGACTAGGCAGCGTGCAGTTGAACAGTCTTTTACTGCTTCTCAAAGAAAGGGTGGTAACAGTAATGCAGCCACTTCTTATGGTTCTGCTGCGAGTGGCAAAAATTCCATTCCTTATGCTTCTGGTGGCAGTACTTTGTCTGGCAATTCTGGTGATAAGGGCAAAAAGAAGATGCGTTGCCATTATTGTAAAGCCAATGATCACTTGATCAAGTTGTGTCCTAAGTTGAAGGCCAAAGAGGCTAAGAAGAAAGAGGGTGGTTCCACTGCAAATGCTGGTTCCACTACAAATACAGCCATTGTTGAGTCTTTTGTGAAAGGAGACTGTGTTGCTCATGTTGATGCAGAATGGGCATTTAGCGCAGAGTGCACTTACAATCCTGTTGTCCATGATGCATGCTTGTCAGTTGTTGCTGCAGATTCACATGTGTGGTATTTTGATAGTGGTGCTACAAAGCACATTACCTCACATCGTGAATTGTTTACCTCTCTCAAGTGAGTCCCTCATGGGAATTCAGTAACTTGTGCCAACAACGCCTCTTATCCAGTTCAGGGAATTGGAAAGATTGTGCTCACTGCTGCTAATGGCAGTTCCTTCACACTTGTTGATGCACTTTATGTACCTAGGATCAAGAAGAATCTCTTGTCTGTATCCGTACTTGCTAGACTTGGACTTGTAGTCAAATTTGTGGATGACAGATGTACAGTTCATGATCTCAGTTTTGGTGATGAAATTGTTGCATCTGGGCTTTTGTGCCGTGGGCTGTATAAGCTCACTTTGTATGACAAGTGTGGACAAAATTTTGCAAATACTGTTGCAGATTCAAGGGCTATTTCAGATGCAAAACTCTGGCATGCACGTTTTGGTCATCTGAATTTTGCCAATTTGCTACGTTTGCAGAAAGCTGATATGGTTGCTTCTTTGCTGCCTCTTGAAGCACCTGTCAAACATGTTTGTGAAGGCTGTATTTTGGGTAATATGCAGTGTTCTATGTTTCCAAAGGATGGTTCAGTTCGGGCCACATGCAGGTTGCAGCTTGTGCATAGTGATGTTTGTAGGCCCATGCAAACTCCGTCCTTGGGAAATTACTTGTACTTCGTGACTTTCATTGATGATTACTCCAGGCATGCATGGGTATTTTCGCTTAAAGCGAAGTCCGAAGTTTTTCTGTACTTCAAACAATTTCTGGCTATGGCTGAAAATGTCTCAAAATGTACTATGGGCACCCTCGTTCCGATCGAGGGGGGGAGTATATGTCTCATGAATTTAATGCATTTCTGGCTATTCGTGGGATAAAACACCAATGTACAGTGCCTTATATGCCTCAGCAAAATGGTGTTGCTGAGAGGAAAAACAGGTCACTGACTGAAATGGCATGATGTATGGTCAAAAGTCAAGCTTTACCGCATTCTTTTCGGCTTGAGGCCATCATGTGTGCCACTTATGTACTTAACAGGTGTGCTACAAAAGCTTTGCAGTCTATTACTCCATATGAAGCATGGCATGATAGAAAGCCTTCTATTGAGCACATGCGTGTTTTTGGCTGTTTGGCATATCCTTTGGTGCCACAAGTGCAGCGCAGAAAATTGGATGATAAGGCTTTCAAATGTATTTTTGTTGGTTATAGTGCTGAAAGCAAAGGTTACAGGTTGTATCATCCGCAAACAAAACGTATTTTGGTTTCTCGGGATGTAGTGTTTGTGGAAGATTCTGTTCAGCCCATGTTGTCATGTACTAGAGACAGTAATGTAAGCTCACACGACATTTATGACACTTTGTTGCCTCTTTTCAGTGGTGGAAATACGAATGTAAGTTCCAATGAGGCAAATGTACAGCCTATGGGGGTTTCTGAAAATGTTCTAGATCAACCTATTACTGATGTAGATGTACTTGATGAGGAAAGGGCTGAAAATGAGCAGGCTAGAGGTATGCCAAAATGGCTGGTGCACACTTTGCGTGACAGTAAATTGGATGCACCTTTGTCTAGTCATACTCGCTCAGGCTCTCGCCATGCATCTTATGCATCAGATTGTTATGCTTTGGCTGTGTCTAGTTTACATGATGTTGAGGAGCCTCTGACTTTTGATGAAGCAGAAAATTCAAAAAATTGGCTGGCTGCCATGCAATCAGAATATGATGCACTTATAGAAAATGACACATGGACTTTATGTGATTTGCCTCCTGGAAAAAAGGCCATTGGTACGAAGTGGATTTACAAATTGAAACGCAAGCCGGATGGTGAGATCGATCGCCATGAGGCTCGACCTGTTGCAAAAGGTTATGCACAGCAAAAAGGCATAGACTATGAAGAGACTTTTGCTCCCACTTGTCGTATGACTACTGTGCGTTTTCTATGTGCATTGGCAGCTCATTTTGGTTGGGATGTACATCAATCAGACATTGTTACTGCTTTCTTGAATGGTGACATATTTGAGGAAGTTTATGTAACGTAGCCTCGCGGTTTTGTCATAAAAGGACAAGAGGACAAAGTGTGCAAATGTAACAAGGCTTTGTATGGGTTGAAGCAATCTCCTCGTGCTTGGTATGAGAAAGCTGACACTCATTTGGTCAAACAAGGCACTTTACACCTTGGCTTGTTTTATCCCAAGGGGGGATCATTGCCGCTAGACTTACATGTTTTTTCGGACTCAGATTGGGCTGGTTGTTTTGACACACGAGTGTCCACAAGTGGTTTTTGTTTCATGCTTGGCAGTTCATGTATATCATGGTTGAGCAAGAAGCAACCTACTGTGGCCACTTCGAGTTGTGAGGCTGAGTACAGGGCAGTCTTCACAGCTACGGTTGAGTGTGTATGGCTCAGACGCCTTATGGCTAATTTGGGTGTTGGACAGGACACTGCCAACACTATCTACACTGACAGTCAGAGCGCATTGGCAGTTGCGAGAAACTCAGTTTTTCATGCTCGCACAAAGCACATTGAGGTGCATTACCACTATGTCAGGGAGAGGCTCTCAGCAGGAGAGATCAGCTTGGCTTATGTGCCAACACAGGACAACCTTGCAGATCTTTTCACAAAGGCATTGTCTCGTGAGAAGCTTGAAGCTTTCCGCAAAGCTTTGGGCTTACTCCCCTTTGTGGACTCATCTTGTCCTCAGGGCATGGCACTTCCCTTTACTCATATGCCAGCTCTCGTTCACCGCATCACTCCAGGGGGGATTTGTTACCATATACATGTGGTAGTGATGTGTGTGATTACACTAGGACCGTTGTGGCATTTTTTCCCTCTTTATGAGGTTTTTTCCCCCGTGCATTGTATATACGCCCATCACTCTAGGGCTATCTTTCTTTCCATTGCACACTAAGTAACACACTCTCCATTGTGTGCCTTGAGCTTCCTTCGTCTTCTCCAAGCTGTGTGTGTTTCTCTGCAACCCTAATTCCAACAAACCTCACGCTATCGACCCTCCAAAGGCTAATGCAGACAAAAAGGACTAGACACTGTCTGAGGAAGGGCTCTTCCGGTCCGAGTCTCAAAAGCGGCCGAGAAAACTGCAAAAATAGCCAGAAAATGGCTCCACACGAAGTACAATAGGTAGCGTCTACAACTAAACGTACATGAATGACCGTGCGCAAATAGGCACCAAGAATTGTTGCATGCAGTAAAAGTGATCCCTGCGGGGATATCTGCTCTCAAAAGAGCTCAATAGCACTATGGTGTGCTAAAGTAAACATGCATTTGTCAACACATCTGTACTAATGTTGAAAAAATTACCAAAATCACCGGAAAAAGTGTTGTGTCTGTAAGTGTCTTGAAACATGGAGAATCTGTGTGTAAACGGGCTTAAAAGCCCCCTATAACACTCATGTCGGTGTAGATGTGTGTCGATTTTCATCACCGGGCAAAAATGTGTTAGTCGAATAGCCACCAAAGGTGCTCGGAGTCAAAATTGTGTCGTACAGCACGATCAATGTGCTCGATGCCGATGTCGGGTGTCACTCCTCTGTGGTAGAGGAACCTCACCTATGCGTGTGGCAAGCACAGCCGCCCGTGGGAAGATGGTCGTCCACGAGAACGCTGGCGTCGGGGTCTGATATTGAAAATCCACCTGTATAAAGAGTGTCACCAAAATCGGTGTCGAACCAAGTTGAATCGGCACAAAACTCTATAGTCAATGTCAAAACGGCTCTAATCGCCGATGTCGAGGCCGCCTCTTGCCGCCGAGGATGGGAGTCTCCAATGCCGAAACGAGGTGTCAAAGTTGCAAATCCTGCTCGCTCTCTCTCACTTGCTCGCTTGATCTCTTTCAAGATCTCTTGCTCACTCACAACTCTCAAGCTCTCTAACTTTCAAACTCTATAGCTCTCTTGGCTTCCCAAGAACAAGAGTCGATCTCTCTCTCACATGTCGGATGTTCGGAGAGTGTTGAGGGCTAGATGGCCGGGTGTCTGTGTGTGATCGGGGAGTGGAGGGGGGGGGGGGGTCAGGGGGTCTGTGGGAGAGGGCCCTTGCACACAAAGGCTCAATTTTAAATTAAAAAATTTGATTCAATTGTTTCTGACGAACTGCAAAAGAACTAACGAGGCTGAGGAGTATGATGAGTATGACGAGCGTCCTGCTCACTCGATTTGAGTGCTTACCCGATTCTCTATTGTTGCACCTGCAAAACCTCATTTCCATGGCTTCCAAGATGGGTAGTCCAGGGAAGAGAAGTCGATGGCCTGAGCTCTGATACCGCTTGAAGGTGCTAGCCATGGAGTGCAAGAGAGTGAAGGAGAGAAGGGGAAGGAAATGGAGAGCACACATATCTTTTGGTGGATATCTAGAGAGTGAAACTCTCTCTCTCTCTCCTTATTTCCATTATAACCAAACAATCAAATGGGCGGGCGCCCACCGACCACGGGGCCTGAGACCCAACAAAGAGATCAAAGAGTGTTGATTAGTGAAAGGAAGATAGGGGGAGAGAGAAAAATAGATGAGAGAGAGGTTCATTTATGACAATTGCTCATGTGGAAGTATCCTCATTTTTGAGAGAGAGATCCAAAAGTCACTTATCAATGAAGGGAAGATGTGGAGAGAGAGAGACAAAGAGAAATTATAGAGGTTGATTCTAGACAATTGCTCATGTCGAAATATCCTCAATTTTTAGTAAAAGATGATAAACATGGTTTTCTTTAAAAATGAAATAATGGTTCGACTATACACGTCGGTAGATAGATAAATAAAGGAAGAGAGAGAAGAAAAAGACAAGATCTATCTTCAATACATCTCAAACGTTGGAACTTTTGCCTTATAAGTAAATTTCACTCACCTTTCTACTACATCCAGTTAATAAACAGATTTTTAACTCTCTCTCCCTCTCTCTCTCTCAATGAGAAGAGGTTTGAAAACAACTCTTTATGTTTCTTGGTGAGACACGAGGACAACATAAACATTTTGAATGTATAGTAAGACATCCATGTGTCACTTACTACTTCACTTTAAAGAAAACCTTATAAAATTTATCATTCTTATGGAGGTTGGAATTTGCGGTCAACTTTCAACATTTCAAGTAACAATAAAAGAAGGTTGACTATACTTTTCCTTTTGAAAGCCAATTGAACGGTCTCTCAATTTTGCTTTCGAAAAGCCAATGGCCATAAAAGTTCAAAATTTTGAAAATTGTTTGTTTGGAGTATAGCTCAAATTTTATAATTAATACACTAAACTCCAATTTTCATCGAATATCAATTTCAAATAGCCTCAGAATGGAAAGGTGCATGCGTGCATGTATGTGTGTGTGTGCACGCGTGTACGTATGAGAGAGAGAGAGAGAGAGAGAGAGAGAGGTCTCAAAAAGCATGCCAAATCTTTTTTCTTTGATCAAAATAATTTTAAAGTAAATCTATCAATTATATTTATTTATGAAATTCTCAAGCTCTTAGCCATGCCACGCGTGAAAGAATAGAGCACCTCTCGAACGTATGCACACACATAGCCGATTTATGGTAGCAAAAGCTTGGAGAAGCTAATGCAATTCCATGGCCTTCCTGGAGAGAGAGAGAGAGAGAGAGAGAGAGAGAGAGAGAGTTGCTCGACATCGGTTGAAAACATGGCAAGACGTCAATCGAAGCATGTGTGTGTGTGTGTGTGTGTGTGTGTGTGTGTGTGTGTGTGTGTGTGTTGGGAGGGAAGGGAGAACACACACACACACACACACACACACACATGTGGTAAAGAGCAATAGCTTGGGTAGGAACCATTCAAACACTGGGTGCTCTCGCTCGTGAGCCTAGCCAGTGCTCACATGGGTGATCCATCTTGTGCGAGTCAAGCAAGCAATCCTAGGGGTGGGCAATGGGCGTTCACTGGTGCCAAGAGTGGAATGGTTGGTCATCATACTGTGGGCTACCTTATTTGCTTGCTTGGCAACGTGTAATAGGCTGAGTGGCATGTCCTCATGTCGACTCCCTTTGTTTACCCATGAGAGACAGCTCTTCACTTAGCTAGCTTGAATATGTAGCCAAATTGCATCGCAAATTGAGTAGAGAGAGAGAGAGAGAGAGAGAGAGAGAGAGAGAGAGAGAGAGAGAGAGAGAGAGAGTTATATTGATGTGTGTGTGTGATGTGAGAGAGAGAGACAAGGAGATAGAGAGAGGATTTCATTAACGTGTGTGGGGGTGTGAGGGGTCATGTGTGTATGTGTCATGAAAGAGAGAGAGGAAGCTAGGTGCATCCATGCTTCGCTCTGCCATTTCCTGAGATGGAGATGGGTGACCTATTCTGCAATAGAGGTTAATTGGGTGCGCATTGTTTTTATTTTTCATGAAAATCTTGGCTAGATTCTGAGCATGCAGTCAAGAAAATTAACAAAATTGTACAACTTTTAGTGTGAACATTTGCAAATGCTTCAAATTTGGACCAAATAATTGAAAGAGCTTCAAGCGTTTCCTTACTTTAGAAATGCTTTTGGCAAGCATTGTGAGTACTTGATGTAGCAACAACATCAAGAAAAAGCAGGTAGTCAACAGTGATAAGTACATAAGAGATATGTACGTCTTTAACCTGTTGGATTCTCTAGCATCACCATGTGTGCACAACACTCATCTCTTAATGCCCTAAGAGTCCCTTGAGAGATTGTACCTTTTAGCTATCAATCAATTAATTTATTATTTTTATAGATTCATACCCATTTCAACTATTTTGTAATGGTTTTTCTTGATTTTTGAAGGTGCTTAGATACTTCACACCTCTCCTCTCTCCCATCACACTTGGGCAACATCTCCTCTAGCACACTAAAGAGCTAGAAATATGCTATTGAGAGACCCTTATTTACATGCCTAGAATGTCATTGAAGTCAACGAGGATGCCCACACCCACTAGAACACCAAAAAAGCAAAGAGTAAAGGCTAGAGTGAGAGGGGTTGGAGCGGCATAATAACACCATGGACAAACTTTACTCACAAAAGTTAGATATCTCACCATATACCAAAATTTAAGCAAAGTAGAAAGAGCCTTGGTGGGGCTAAATATATGTCCATGGAGACCCCTAGAGAGAGATTAGAGAGATAGAGAAGGTTGAAACTTTGTTTCACCAAAAGCTTTGGGAGGCGTATGTGGAACCAATGCAGTGTTGTGAAGGGTTGGAAACACCATTCTCAAACCTTCATGCTACACCTCCTTTTGTATTGAACTCTTCACACCTCCCATGGAACTTGCTAAAGGCTCTTTTACTATACCTACAACAAAAATACCATGCAATTTTCAATACTATTATAGATAAAAATATCCCTTTTCATACCTCAACTTCAACTTGATGTTCTACTACAAAATCTGTTATCTAGAGTAGATCAATGTAGAAATGATCACCTCTTAGGATCTAAAAATTAAAGCCACCCAAAAAAAAGGCCAAGGATGATGACACTCGATCCATTCAACAATCTTAGGCCTTTTCCCTCCTCTTTTTCTATTTAATCATATTTCAACATCCTAACTTTTTCACAAGTAGATGCACAGTTCTATTGCATGGCCAAGCCACAAAAAGAGGGAGAGACAAAGAGAGAAGAGAGTTCTTCTCTTTCATAAAAACAATTCAAGAGAGCCTTTATGTCCATCAACAACAAGTTCTCAAGTCAAGACGTGTAACCCAAAAGAAAATTGAGAGAACCAATCTATTGTACTTAGTTTAAAGAGAGAGAGAGAGAGAGAGAGAGAGAGAGAGATGATATTGTCTCTTCAAATATCAAATATGACCTATGGAGCCAAATGAAACATGTCACATAGAATTTTGAGATGATCAGAGACTCTCAAACTTGCAAGGGCATATTGTGCATAAACTAAGGGGTTCAATGCACTAATTCCCTATCTTGTAGGAAAGAGTGTGGGAGATGAGCCAGATTGTTGCCATGATGTGCATTATAAATAAGAGGATATGTTTAAGCGTGTATGGGTGGAGGAGAGAGAGAGAGAGAGAGAGAGAGAGAGAGATTCCATACAACAATAAGAGGAAAAAAGAAGAAGGAAATTTTTTAATGTCAAAAGAGCAATCCAAAGAGACCTCAAAGCTTGAGGAGATATGACATGAACTCAACACGGTGATACTCAATGTGGATATCAAAAAAGTGGATACCAAAAAGGTAGATTTTCTCTTAGCCACCACAGCAACGCGTGGGTCACATACTAGTATATAAAATGGAATTTAAAATTTACAAGTAAGGAAGGTGTCTCTCCAAGTGTCACTCTTTGGTTCACTTCAAAGAAAATCTTACAAAACATCTAATCTAAAATGCAAAAGTGAAGATAAAATGGTAAGATTGTAGGAAATGACCATGCCCAACAAGAGCCATGGCATCAAAGAGAACCGACCAGCAAACCATCACATCTAAACCATAACCAGCCAACAAAATATCGTATCGGGGGCATGTAATCTTTTTTTGCTATCTAATATATCTACGACTCACAATTGTGAGTACTACTAAAAAAAAAATTTAAAAAGATTATAAAAAATGAAAAGCCTTTGGCGAGCGTAAAGTTTAAAGACTTTTTCACTCTACAGAAAATATAAATAAATGTACAAGTATAAATACACATAGCAAAGAAAGTTAAGCTTAGTGGAGATTTATTTAACAAAAATTTGATTTTAGAAGACATATTTGGCTTTATCTTTTGAAGGGGCCTTTTTTAATACCAATATTGGGATTATTTAGACTAAAAGTGTGTTCCTTTAAAGAGATTGAGAAAAATCTCGCATGTCTATGCGTTAACTTGGGACTCTCTCGATTTGAGGGTATGCATCCAAATGAAGGGGTTGTATTCATGTTATTGATCGTGAGAAGAGAGAGAACGGCACATTGCCTATGTGTGTGTGTGTGGGTGTGTGTGTGTGTGTGTGTGTGTGTGTGTGTGTGTGTGAGAGAGAGAGAGAGAGAGAGAGAGAGAGATTTTACCATTGAGCTCACAGGGACTCCATCTCTCCAATTGCTTTATGTTTCAAAAAGGTTATAAGGATAAACACATTAATGTGGGTGGATTTTCATTGGATTGTCTTTTGAGAGGGTTTAGATGTCATCTTCTCCAATTTTCTATATGGGATTTCACTATTGATAGTTAGCTATAGTTGCCTTATCATTTGCTGTGGAACATGATCTTATTTAATAATGAAGCATCCAAGAAAATATTTAGCACTATCTTTTTTTTTAATACAAAACTCACAATCGTGAGTGGATTATATTAGCAACCCAAAAGATCATGGCTATCTTAGCACTGTCTTATCGATGCATAAAGAATGTTTATACATGTTGCCATCTTGGGGGGAAGGTGAGAGGCGAGTGTCACAAAGTTAAGCCTTGCTTCTAATCGTCTGGAGCAATGTGTTATCGATGCATAAAGAATGTTTATACATGTTGCCATCTTGGGGGGAAGGTGAGAGGCGAGTGTCACAAAGTTAAGCCTTGCTTCTAATCGTCCGGAGCAATGTGTGGGTAACATAGTAGCCATTTATCGAAGGGATAAAAATCATCACAAGTTTCAAGGTTCTATAGAGAGCAACAATAACAACTTTTATAGGATTGTATAATCTAAACAAGGTGAAGTCTCACATTGGTATTCTAAACAGGGCAGCCACTCCTACCACCCCGCCTCATTCTGATATCTTTTATTTACCGATGGCCAAGATTTGCCCCCATCCTAGGCATTCCATCTGCTGACAACAAGGCACAAGTAGTCCTAGACCAATCCTCCGAGTGCTGCTTGCACCCGAGTGCCCATATTAGCACTTTGCTTTCTTGTATAATTTCTCCGAAGCTTGCCACCTCAAATCCTCCTTCAAACACACGGCAGTTCCTTGTCTTCCATATATTATGAAAGAAGAAGTATCTGATGATCTGAGTGCTGACGAGGAGTGCAGGACTACCTGAATTTTTCCCTCCAAGGCATAGGTCAGTCTTGAAAAAACTAATTTTCCATGTTCTCTAGACCCACTTGCATACTTTCCTTGCGAGGCCTTTTATAGTTGGGAAGTCCATGAATAGGTGGGCCAGATCTTCACTAGCTAACCTGCACCCCAAGCATCAATCTGACCCAATCCCTCTCTCCTAAATCTTCACCCCCGTTGGTAAAGCACCCCAAACAACCTTCCATAAGAAAACCTTCATGTACTGCGGAACCTTTGGCTTCCAAATGTTCTCCATTACATACTCCCACCTTTCCTCCGGCCATTGCTTTTTCCATAGCTTATTAAGGGGGCTAGACCAATTCTTCTTTTGCATCATTGTCTGATAAATGCTTTTAGTATGGGGTTTCCACAATAGACTGCTTCCGGGCCATTTCCAGGCATTCTAGTCCAACTCCAAATCAGAGATTGGCATCACTAGATTGTCAAGCTCTTTCATCACTTTGTGGACAAGCAAGACCTCCAAGCTATTAAGTTGGTATTGGGCAACCATAAGGTCAATGGTTTTCCAACTCTTGTTGCCACTGTCCCAGGAGTGCTGAATCCGGTTCAGACCCTTATTATTCAGCTTCCTGACTGTCTCAATCCAATAGGGAGTATGTGGCGGATCTACAACTTTGGAGAGCCAGGGGGACCAATGCAGGATGGAGTTCTTGAAGTATCTAGCTTCTTCCCCCCACTTTAAGACTCCTGCTGCTCTATTGCATTTTCTTACCAATTCTCCTGAACTGCCCCCCAGTCTTAACGTAGACCACGCCGAGGCTAACAGTTTGTCGTGAATCTCCACCCCTCTCCACTTTCCACCCTTCGAGCCAAGTTTAGCTGCTTCTATTATATCTCTGATCGTGACAGGCCAAACTTGATCCTGTTTAGCCAAGGAAACAACAAATTTGGTGCAACAAGCTTCTGTATGGGCCACAGGGTTGAGAATTCCGAGGCCTCCTTGATTCCCCAGCCAAGCAACTGATTCCCAACGGGCCCATTGCCATGGCCTAGAAGATTTCGTGTTATTTTTCCATAAAAATATTTTTATTGGTTTTAAGAACTCTTTCTAGTGACACTTAGCCATCTTGAGAAGCGGGCTAGTGAAGGAAATATAAGGAATCATAAAGTCATTCATCACTCGTATCCCACTTGGGAATGGAAGAAGAGTATACTCCCACCTACTCATTTTTGTTTTGATTTTTTCAAGCACCCCAAAATCTTTGCTTGTGAGTTACATCCACCCCCAAGTGTCTAAAGATATTCCCTTTTGTGAAAAGTCGATTCATAACTTTAATTCTTAATGCTCACTTTTTGGCCTGCCCAAAGGGCTAAGGCCATAGTGATGTGTTCCCTTTTTTGTTAGTGAAAAAGGAGAGATTTTTTTTTTCTAAATATATAAATTTTTGATTGGCTAAACACATAGAGGATACTCACTACAAAGACAACGGTGAATCATGAAAAGGCTAACAATGAGGCCCTGCATAACTCTTTTAATGGTTGGAATAGACAAAGTACTCATTACCAAGGCAACCCGATATATTCACATTTACTTTGCATAATTGAATTCAAAATTCCTAGATCATGCTACCCAAGCTTTAGCATAGAGAGAGGGCGGGAGAGAGAGAGGCGCAGTCCGGCAATCAGGCGAGCTGTGAAGCGCGATCGACAAACTTGAGAGAGAGAGAGAGAGAGCGAGAGAGCGAGCACAAGAAGACGGTAGTCTCTCTCGCGCATTGACGGGTGTGTAGCCACGAGTGGGAGGGAGGAGTAAGGGTGGGAGCTGCAAGTAGCAAGGTGGCGAGTTGGAGGGAGCAGCAGGCAAATGGGAGGTGGGGTTTAAAATGGATAAAATTATTCCCTCCAGCAATTCAAAGAGGGCAGTCCTCTCACACTACGTGAGTGTGCCACGTTTCGCAGTTCAAGGTTGGTAGGTATTTGGCAAAGAACATTGTGCGGAGGGGGGTTTCCTGCTTTTCAGCAACGGCCCTTCCTTCTTTTCTCTGTTGCGCTCTCTCTCTCTCCTCGTCGGCTAGATCTTTAAGGTCTCTTGGGATAGTGTCCTACGACATTAAAACTCTCTTCTTCTTGGGTGTGTGTGTGGGTGTGAGTGTGTGTGCTAATAAAAAGAGGAAAATGGTATAACCTTTCTATCACCCAAGTGTGGTAGATTGGTTATGCCATTTCCCTCTTGACTAACAGGTCTTGAGTTCAACTCTCCTTGTCGGCTAGATCTTTAAGGTCTCTTGGGAGAGTTTCCTACGATGTTAAAACTCTCTTCTTCTCAGATGTGTGTGTGGGTGTGAGAGTGTGTGTTAATAAAAAGAGGAAAATGGTATAACCTTTCTATCACCCAAGTGTGTTAGATTGGTTATGCCATTTCCCTCTTGAATAATAGGCCTTGAGTTCAACTCTCCTCGTCGGCTAGATCTTTAAGGTCTCTCGGGATAGTTTCCTATGACGTTAAAACTCTCTTCTTATTCTTCTTCTCTCTCACACACACACACACTCACACTCACACACACACAAGCATCAGATACCAATTCAACTCACTGAAGGAGCATTCACTTCTTTTGAGCTTTTAACGCCCTCTTGTTTTTGAGATCACGGATCACATTTGTCGTCAGCATGGTAAACCGGCACAAAGTAGTGCCAAATCAGTTGAAAACCTCGTTACATGCCTTTACAGGACAACAATCAATGGGCATTGGTGCCTAGTGTTGGTCACATGGTGCAAAAGCCTCACATGATAGGGCCTCAGTGTTAGCTTTGACTACCCAGCTTGCAGAGTGCAAAGATGCATTATAGACATGAAGCCCTGGCTTTTTCTAGAAAAAGCAAGGGTCCAAGAGTTTTATCATGGAGGACAGAAAAAAGATCAAAATATTTTGGGACCTGTCCGCAGCGAAAGACGCATGCGGTCTGGAGCCTCATGATGTTGTGATTGCCTGCAACAATGAGATAATTTGATGCTTGGAGACATGTGCAAAGAGGCTTTCAAGAAGTTGGACACTCATGAGCCTCCCTCGGATGTTGCATTGCTGTCTAGAGAGGAACATGTCTACGAAAAGCAACTCTATACAACCAAAGCCCAGCTTTGCGAACAGGGGCACACACACGACATCACATAGAATGTCATGTAGCGTCGGAGAAGGATGCCTCTCAGATTTTAGTAAGGGTAGATGCTTATGTTGAGATGGCTTCTGAGTTTGTGGTTGATGCACTCATATAGAAATGCACCAAGAATGATTAATCGCTAAAGGAGATTGGAGATGAAGTTTTTATTTGTCTTGATGTTAATTCCCCTCCGATCATGTCGGACACGAAGAGGAGATTTCTCCACAAAGATCCCTATTTAATGGTATTCTTGAAAATGATTAGTATTTTAAGATTGACTATGTCTTGAGTACATATCCATCCAACTAGGAAAGGTCTATGCCTTCTTCCAGTTCAATTCATAGGTTGTAGCAGCTAGAATAAGATGCAAATATTTTGCCGCCGAGTTTTAGGGAGCAGTTTCAATGGGCCCGTGTATTTCTTGTTTACCAAGGATGTGCACCTAGATGCTTGAGGACTATATTGCATTGCTGCATGTGTGTGTGCATAACATATATAGTGTAGCCAAAGGATGCTACCTGCTGCAAGATAAGATGAATTCCCCACAACAATGGTTGGCTGTGAGAACGACTGGTGTGCATTTCTCTAGGCTGAGTTTGCACGCTTTATGATATTACTGTCGCATGGTAATAGGCTTGCCAATTCTTTTGCTACAAGCCTGATTATGTGTTGAATGACTCCAAATGATGATGGGCTTGAACATACAATCCTTGCTTGTGCCACCTTGTTTAAAATGTTTAATTTTATGATTGGTTGGTTGAGGGAGAAGACACTCATTGTTTAAGACAAACTTGTTTAAAATGAGATCCTAAAAGATAGAGATACTCATCACAAGGCAAAGTAAATATATATTCAAGAAAAGAGCTCATGATCTTGAGTCATCATAATATGAGCGACCGTATATTTCATTGCTAGGGCCATTGTCAACAAGTGACACAAGGCTTAATTTAGTGGCACCATGCCGGTGTGGAGTGTTCACCTGCTATTATTAAGAGCACAATAGGGTTCACTGCTCCTAATCTATGTAACAACGGCAAGCACCTAGCTATAAACAGTAGATCAACCTCTCTAGCGCACACCTTCCTGCGATATCTCAACGGTTCAATCACTCCACAAACACCATTGCCATCACTGACTGTAACTCCTTGCCTTCATTACAAACCAACAAGGTGTGCTCAATGCTCATCTCCCTGTCAATTTTGTTGGGCATTGACTAATGTCTCTCTCTCTCTCTCTCTCTCTCTCTCTCTCTCTCTCTCTCTCTCTCTCTCTCTCTCTCTCTATATATATATATATATATATATATATATATATATATATATATATATATATATATATATAGGAATTCTTATGGGTAGGCCTCGTGATTTTATCGCTTTTTTTCTTCTTGTTTGCATCCAGTATGAAAATTTTCAAAAAATAGAAGGATCTACAAAAAATAGTAAAAAAAGGAAGTTTGTCATCATTAGCTTGCAATGTAGCACTAATCCACAAGCTTTGACTAATGGTCCAGAGATGCACCCAAAATCCAACCCTTTATAGGACTACTTCTGTAATCTCAAAACAAGATAACCATGCATTGATATAAGGTAACAAGCTCGCTCTCTCTCTTGTTACCATATACATGTGGTGGTGATGTGTGTGAACACACTAGGATTACCGGGGAATTTTTTCCCTCTTTAGGAGGTTTTTTCCCCCGAGCATTGTATATGCGCCCATCACTCTAGGGCTATCTATCTTTCCATTACACACTAAGTAACACACTCTCCATTGTGTGCCTTGAGCTTCCTTCGTCTTCTCCAAGCTGTGTGTGTTTCTCTGCAACCCTAATTCCAACAATTGGTATCAGAGCAGGTCACGTCCTCCCGGGCTTAGTTGCCAGCTGCTCCAGCACACGCCTGCTCACTTTCTCCTATTTCAGTGAGCTTTGGCAAACATTCGCAGGTCGACAAATACTTTGGGGGAGCTCATAGAGCATGGTCTGCTCAGAATTTTGATTTGGGCTCATTTCGGCCTCCGTTTCCACTACAGGCAGTACTGCACAGGCTATTTCATCATTTTGTGCAGAATTTCTGTCAGTGTCGTTTTTTGCATAACATTTGACTTATAGTCTTCTACGGTTTGTGCTATATAGCACAGGTTGTTCCCGCTCCGTTTCTCCTATTTTCGGGCAGTTTTCACATCAGGTGCAACATTTACCATGGCTGACAACAACAACACAAATGTGTTCAAGATGTTTGCTACTGAGGACAGCTTGGATGGGGACAACTACCCTATGTGGGCTTATATGATGCAACATGTTCTTGTGTCAAAGGGTGTCTGGAACATTGTGCAGGGCATTGATGTACGTCCTGGTTCTGAGGATGTAGGTGATGTTGAGGATGTTGCAGGTCTTGCTGCAAGGATTACAGTTGTTAGAGTTGTTTTGCCTACGGCAGAACAAGCTCGTTGGGATGTTAAGGATGCGCAGGCTCATGCATTGATTGCGTTGTCTGTGAAGCGCCCCATTTTTCCTCACATCCGTTCAGCAAAATCTGCAAAATAGGCTTGGGATATTCTAGCAGGTCTTTATGCAAGCCGCAATGAGGCTAAAATTGCTTTGCTGCGTAAAGAGCTGGAGTCGAAGATTATGCAGGAGGAAGATGATATGGACACTTCCCTTGCTAATGTCAAGGATATCAATGAGCAACTTATTTCTGCAGGTAAGGTCATTTCAGACAGTTCGCTTGTGCAGAGTGTTCTTGATGCCTTACCAGATTCCTACCAGACTTTTGCTAGTACTTAAAGACTTATGACCCAAGGAAATCCAGAAGTTGTCAAGTTTGATGTATTATGCACATTGCTGTTGTAAGAGTCACTTTCCAGAAAAAACAGGACTAGACAGTGTGCAGTTGAATAGGCTTTTATTGCTTCTCAAAGAAAGGGTGGTAATAGCAATGCAGCCACTTCTTATGTTTCTGCTGCGAGTGGAAAAAATTTTGTTCCTAATGCTTCTGCTGGCAGCAATTCGTCTAGAAATTCTGGTGATAATGGCAAAAAGAAGATGCACTGCCATTATTGTAAAGCCAATGATCAATTGATCAAGTCGTGTCCTAAGTTGAAGGCCAAAGAGGCTAAGAAGAAAGAGGGTGGTTCCACTGCAAATGCTGGTTCCACTACAAATGCATCCATTGTTGAGTCTTCTGTGAAAATGCAGCCATTGTTGAGTCTTCTGTGAAAGGAAACTGTGTTGCTGATGTTGATGCAGAATGGGCTTTTAGCGCAGAGTGCACTTACAATCCTGCTGTCCATGATGCATGCTTGTTAGTTGTTGTAGATTCACATGTGTGGTATTTCGACAGTGGTGCTACAAAGCACATTACCTCACATCGTGAATTGTTTACCTCTCTCGAGTCTGTCCCTCATGGGAATTCAGTCACTTGTGCCAACAACGCCTCTTATCTAGTTCAAGGAGTTGGAAAGATTGTGCTCACTGCTGCTAATGGCAGTTCCTTCACACTTGTTGATGCACTTTATGTACCTGGGATCAAGAAGAATCTCTTGTCTGTATCTGCACTTGCTAGACTTGGACTTGTAGTCAAATTTGTGGATGACAGATGTACAGTTCATGATCTCAGTTTTGGTGATGAAATTGTTGCATCTGGCCTTTTGTGCCGTGGGCTGTATAAGCTCATTTTGTATGACAAGTGTAGACAAATTTTTGCAAATGCTGTTGCAGATTCAAGGGCTATTTCAGATGCAAAACTTTGGCATGCACGTTTTGGTCATCTAAATTTTGCCAGTTTGCTGCGTTTGCAGAAATCTGATATGGTTGCTTCTTTGCCACCTCTTGAAGCACCTGTCAAACATGTTTGTGAAGGCTGTATTTTGGGTAAGATGCAGCGTTCTAAGTTTCCAAAGGATGGTTCAGTTCGAGCCACACGCAAGTTGCAGCTTGTGCATAGTGATGTTTGTGGGCCCATGCAAACTCCGTCCTTGGGCAATTACTTGTACTTCGTGACTTTCATTGATGATTACTCCAGGCATGCATGGGTATTTCCGCTTAAAGCGAAGTCCGAAGTTTTTATGTGCTTCAAACAATTTATGGCTATGGATGAAAATGTCTCGAAATGTACTATGGGCACCCTCCGTTGAGATCGAGGGGGGGACTTTATGTCTCATGAATTTAATGCATTTCTGGCTAGTCGTGGGATAAAACACCAATGTACAGTGCCTTATACACCTTAGCAAAATGGTGTTGCTGAGAGAAAAAACAGGTCACTTACAAACATAGCACAATGTATGGTCAAAACTCAAGCTTTGCCGCATTCTTTTTGGCTTGAGGCCATCATGTGTGCCACTTATGTACTTAACAGGTGTCCTACAACAGCTTTGCAGTCTATTACTCCATATGAAGCATGGCATGATAGAAAGCCTTCTATTGAGCACATGCGTGTTTTTGGCTGTTTGGCATATGCTTTGGTGCCACAAGTGCAACGCAAAAAATTGGATTATAAGGCTATCAAATGTATTTTTGTTGGTTATAGTGCTGAAAGCAAAGGTTACAGGTTGTATCATCCGCAAACAAAACGTATTCTGGTTTCACGGGATGTAGTGTTTGTGGAAGATTCTGTTCAGCCCTTGCTGTCATGTACTAGAGACAGTAATGTAAGCGCACAAGACATTGATGACACTTTGTTGCCTCTTTTCAGTGGTGGAAATACGAATGTAAGTTCCAATGAGGAAAATGTACAGCCTATGGGGGTTTCTGAAAATGTTTTAGATAGCCTATTATTGATGCAGATGTATATGACGTACTTGGTGAGGAAAGGGCTGAAAATGAGCAGGCTAGAGGTATGCCAAAATGGCTGGTGCACACTTTGCGTGACAGTAAATTGGATGCACCTTTGTCTAGTCATACTCGTTCAGGCTCTCGCCATGCATCTTATGCATCAGATTGTTATGCTTTGGCTGTGTCTAGCTTACATGATGTTGAGGAGCCTTTGTCTTTTGATGAAGCATAGAATTCAGAAAATTGGATGGCTACCATGCAATCAGAATATGATGCACTTATAGAAAATGACACATGGACTTTATGTGATTTTCCTCCTGGCAAAAAGGCATTGGTACGAAGTCGGTTTACAAGTTGAAACGCAAGCCCGATGGTGAGATTGATTTCCATAAGGCTCGACTTGTTGCAAAGGGTTATGCACAGCAAAAAGGTATTGATTATGAAGAGACTTTTTCTCCCACTTGTCGTATGACTGCTGTGCGTTTTCTGTGTGCATTGGCAACTCATTTTGGTTGGGATGTACATCAATCAGACATTGTCACTGCTTTCTTGAATGGTGACATATTTGAGGAAGTTTATGTAACGCAGCCTCGCGGTTTTGTCATAAAAGGACAAGAGGACAAAGTGTGCAAATGTAAGAAGGCTTTGTATAGGTTGAAGCAATCTTCTCGTGCTTGGTATGAGAAAGCTGACACTCATTTGGTCAAACAAGGCTTTCGTAACAGTCCAACAGAAATCACATTGTATGTAAAGCGTGAGGGTGATGTACTTCTCATTGTGGTTCTCTATGTTGATGATTTGCTGATCACTGGACCAAATGAGAGACATATTGCTGAATTTAAGGGCGATTTGAATGCTACTTTCAAGATAAAAGATTTGGGGCTGTTGCATCATTATTTGGGTATACAGTTTAAGCAGTGTGATGGTGGTATTGCCTTGTGTCAGAAAAGTTACATAGAGACATTGCTATGTAAGTTTGGACTTGAGGATTGCAAACCTATTGCCACTCCCATGGAAACAGGTTTGAAGTTGAGTCTACATGATGCTGGTGATCCTACTGATGTCACTCTTTACCAAACTGTTGTTGGCTACCTCATTTATGTATGCAACACGAGGCCACATATTCAGTTTGTAGTCTCATAGGTCAGTTGATTTATTCATAGCCCAGGGTCTAAGCATTGGCAGGCTGTCAAGAGGATTTTCCGCTACCTTAGTGGCACTTTACACCTTGGCTTGTTTTATCCCAAGGGGGGATCATTGCCGCCAGACTTACATGCTTTTTCGGACTCAGATTGGGCTGGTTGTTTTGACACGCAAGTGTCCACAAGTGGTTTTTGTTTCATGCTTGGCAGTTCATGTATATCATGGTTGAGCAAGAAGCAACCTACTGTGGCCACTTCGAGTTGTGAGGCTGAGTACAGGGCAGTCTGCATAGCTACGGTTGAGTGTGTATGGCTCAGACGCCTTATGGCTGATTTGGGTGTTGGACAGGACACTGCCAACACTATCTACACTGACAGTCAGAACGCATTGGGAGTTGCGAGAAACCCAGTTTTTCATGCTCGCACAAAGCACATTGAGGTGCATTACCACTATGTCAAGGAGAAGCTCTCAGCAGGAGAGATCAACTTGGCTTATGTGCCAACACAGGACAACCTTGCAGATCTTTTCACAAAGGCATTGTCTCGTGAGAAGCTTGAAGCTTTCCGCAAAGCTTTGGGCTTACTCCCCTTTGTGGATTGATCATGTCCTTAGGGCATGGCACTTCCCTTTACTCATGTGCCAGCTCTCGTTCACCGCATCACTCCAGGGGGAATTTGTTACCATATACATGTGGTAGTGATGTGTGTGAACACACTAGGACCGTCGAGGCATTTTTTCCCTCTTTAGGAGGTTTTTTCCCCGAGCATTGTATATACGCCCAGCACTCTAGGGCTATCTATCTTTCCATTACACACTAAGTAACACACTCTCCATTGTGTGCCTTGATCTTCCTTCGTCTTCTCCAAGCTGTGTGCGTTTCTCTGCAACCCTAATTCCAACATCTCTCTCTCTCTCTCTCTCTCTCTCTCTCTCTCTCTCTCTCTCTCTCTCTTTTTCTTTGTCTCTCCACATTTTTTTTCTTTCAATATATCTACTCTTATTGAATTTGCAAATGAAACAAACACAAATAAGTAAATGTAGTGTTGTACAGACAACAAAAATCTATACAATAGAGTGTGATTGAGTCAAAGAATCAATACAATTTAAAACGTAAGGACAACTTTGAACATGTTGTTCTCTAATGCATTTGGCTTGGTATCAATTCAACTCAAGTGTAGCTAACAAAGCACTCTAGTTGGATGCCTCCCTTCTCCCTTCTTCATGCGTACAACAAGCCACCGCGTTATTAGTCGAGTCAATCAAACACGTAGGTAGAGGACTCCCCAAGAGGTGTCATAAAAATCTAATATCTAACCAACCCAAATGATTTTCTCATATTAAACTGAAAATTTAATGTGGGAGAATAGACGGGAACAAGGGTTAGAATATAGACATGTTCTTTTAGGTCTATCTCGACACGGGGCCAATGGTAAAGGGGTCCAAATGAGAGATGAACTGTCAAAGATCAAGGTTAGTTAATGGAGCTTAAATACCTTAGGGTTAGCTTCATTAAAGACCTCCAAAGGTTAGTATTAAAAGTCCTTTGACCTATGTAAGCTAGGGATGAGCTTGAGGTGGGAACTCGGCCCATGCTTGAGGTGCTTGTCGTGCTTGATGACTAAGGTGCTTGTCGTGCTTGCTGACTAAGATGCTTGAGGTGCTTGTCGTGCTCGACGACTAAGGTCCTTGAGGTGCTTGCTGACTAAGATGCTTGAGGTGCTTGTCGTGCTTGCTGACTAAGGAGCTTGAGGTGCTTGTGGGAACACTACCCAAGCTTGAGGTGCTTTTTCATGCTTGCTGACTAAGGTGCTAGAAGGTGAGGTGTTCCACAAGGTCAAAAAGATCCCTACAAGGAGGGGGCGAGCGCTATAAGAGGGGGGTAGAGAGAGAACACACACACACCCTCACACAAGGCAAGCTTGGTACAAAGAAAGAAAATAGGACACTTGTCAAGCTCCTCCTCATGTTTCCCTCATGGTGTGACTAAAGCCTATTGGTTGGCCTCCCAAGGGGTCCAATGATAAATTAGCTAATTTAATCAATTGTTTTTGCATTTATCAAGTCCTCTCTCTCAAGGGGGAAAGGGAGACACTTGTTGCAAGGCTACCTTTGTTGCCTGATATTCCTCTTGCATGTGATTGGCTAAGCCTGGAGGGGTCCAATGATCTTTAAGCATGAGCTACAAGGGGGGGGGTCGACCAAAGCAAGCTAGGGACTCTCCCACACACACTCGCATACACTCTCATTGTGTGAAGTGCAAAGTGCAAGAGCTCCATCTCCTTCTCCAAGCTAGTAGAGAAATTGAGAGCCTACACCAACACTCTTGGCTATGGAATGCAAATCCAACCAAGAGCCATGCATCAGTGCTTAAGCTTGCCATCTTCTCCATCTTCATCACTATGCAATTATGTATGCTAGCAAGAAGAGTGATAATAAGTGAGGAACTACTTCTTTCTCCTATGGAATGTTTCTTCTTCCTCTTCCCTACCCTCATTCACTGCTAGCTCTCTCCACCTTCGAAGGTGTTTAAGGCCTTGGGAATGAGGCTTGGGATAGTTAATGCTTTTTGCAAAGTTTATGTTATGATCGTGATGCATGAAACTTTCCATCTTCAGTTCATCACCTAGGTTACAAGGAACACAAAGATTAAATTGTACCAAGTCTCTCTTGATGGGAGAATCTAGAATGCAAGTGCCTATTAGAGGGGGAACCGGTTCCACATAAATCCAGTCCTCAACTGTTGTCATGTTCTCTAAACTCTCTTTGTCTCTCTCTTGAAAAAGTATTGTTCATGCCAGGTTAACTAAATAATATGTTTATGTTTCTATCATCAATTAAGTTCACCCTCTATGCTCACAAAGTATTTTCACAAAAGTGCTTTCTTTAATTTTCTAATCCCTCTACTCTCAAAGTTCATAGACCATTTCCATTACATTAGTATCAGATCATTGGGTTTCTCTTTTCTTGCTTAAGAAGAGAGGTCCTTAACTAACCTATTCATGGCTGATTTTGTTAATTATATTAGGGCAAGCGGGACTGTGATCTATTATCGGTTTTGTTGAGCCCACTATGTGGGATATGGTGCACACCTCGCGGTCTTAATAATGGGGTCTTTTAAGACTTGCCTATGGATTTACCATTATTGAGTCATAAGAAGTCGGAAAGGAGCTAGCCCTCGGCAACTCTGCAATATTAAACTCACTCCACTACTCTCTATAATTAACCAATTCGAGCCTTGGGTGTAGATACTTAAGTGCCGATTTTCAAAGGCTAAGAGGAGTCGCAACTAAGGTTTTGAATTGCCAAAGCATACACTAAGTAAGTACTCAAATTTTGTTAACATGGCTGACAATAACCAAGAGAGTAGAATGAAAATTAATAACTTTGATTTTGCACATGAAGGTGCTGGTGATGATGCCCCCATGTTTGTCAATTATCTTGTTACTAGGTTGCAGCAAGCTATAGGTAACCCTGCTTTGCAAGCCGAAGTTACTCAACAACCTTGTGCTTATGGGATCTCCCTTGAGCTACTGACAAAGTGTTGGCCTTTATCCAGCAATTTGATGCAGCCTTTGGAGATGAGGGCTTCACAAGGTCCTCCAAGCTACGCCATGTAGCTATGCACTTCCAGAAATTTGCTCGTCAATGGTGGGCTAGCCTTCGTGGCAACAAAAAAGCCCCAAAGACATGGAAAACTCTATGAGTTTCTATCATGAAAAAATTCCTTGCAAGCGATGCAAAGGAAAACGTGCTCACCGAATGGCGAACTTTGAATCTTCTCTCTCATGAGTCTATCCAAAAATACGTAGACAAGTTTTGGGGTTTACATCTCAAGGCTACTGTCTTCCAAAGGATAGACTTCACTGAGAAAAAGCAACAATTCTGTGCGAGATTACCTAAAGAGATGGCCGAGTATGTCAACTCTCAATGGCATAGTTCTATCACTGAAGTAATCCACCACACTATGGTTGCTTCGTGCATCAATTTCCAACAAGGGGCTAGACGAAATGTCAAGCCCATGGAAAACAAAGACAAAAATTATGCAAAGGGGAAAACCAATGCTCAAAATTCTTCCCAAGGAAATTCCAACAACAACAACAACAACAATCTTTCCAAGGAGAAGGGAGTTTACAAAGGTAAAAATAAACTCTTTCCTGAAGGTCTTGAAGCTTTCTACAAGGACTATAAATGTTTTAAGTGTGGGGAGCAAGGACATGGCTATCGTTCTTGCCCCAAGAGAAATGCGTGCGCACTGAGATTCCTAGAGTTTCCACCATCGAAGCTCCAAAAGAGGATTCTCATTGCAAAGGATCACCTCTCTCCTATGCTTGGGAAAAGGTAAGAGAGTATGATGCCATCATCTTGTTTGACCCTGGCTCTACTCACAACTTCATATCAACGGAGTTGGCCACCAAGTTGGGCATTCAAGCTTTTGAGATGGGAGATACTGTAACGGTTGAGACATATTTCAAGGGACAGCAAGCCTCTTTTACTCCCTTGATTGGGAAGTTGAGGCTTCATGTCCAAAGCTATGTCGACAAAGAAGACTTTTTCATCTCTCCTCTCCAACAGGAGGATGCTATCCTAGGGGCACCATGGTTCAACCGCATGGCCTGTCAAAGACCAAGGTTAGCTAATGGAGCTTAAAGACCTTAGGGTTAGCTTCATTAAAGACCTCCAAAGGTTAGTGTTAAAATTCCTTTGACCTTAGGTAAGCTAGGAATGAGCTTGAGGTGGGAGCTCGGACCAAGCTTGAGGTGCTTGTCGTGCTTGATGACTTAGGTCCTTGAGGTGCTTGCCGTGCTTGATGACTAAGATGTTTGAGGTGCTTGTCGTGCTTGCCGACTAAGGAGCTTGAGGTGCTTGTGGGAACACTAACCAAGCTTGAGGTGCTTTGCCATGCTTGCTGGCTAAGGTGCTTGAAGGTGAGGTGTTCCACAAATTCAAAAAGATCCCTACAAGGAGGGGGCGAGCCCTACAAGGAGGGGGGTAGAGAGAGAACACACACACCCTCACACAAGGAAAGCTTGGTACAAAGAAAGCAAATAGGACACTTCTCAAGCTCCTCCTCATGTTGCCCTCATGGTGTGCCTAAAGCCTATTGGTTGGCCTCCTGAGGAGTCCAATGATAAATTAGCTAATTTAATTAAAAATTTTAACGTTTATCAAGTCCTCTCTCTCAAAGGGGAAAGGGGAAAACTTGTCCCAAGGCTACCTTTGTTGCTTGATATGCCTCTTGCACATGTGATTGGCTAAGCGTGGAGGGGTCTAATGATCTTCAAGCATGAGCTACAAGGGGGGTCGACCAAAGCAAGCTAGTGGGTTGCTTGAGGGGTATACTCTCCCACACACACTCTCATTGTGTGAAGTGCAAAGTGCAAGAGCTCCATCTCCTTCTCCAGGCTAGTAGGGAAGATGAGGGCCTACACCAACACTCTTGGCTATGGAATGCAAATCCAACCAAGATCCATGCATCAATGCTTAAGCTTTTCATCTTCTCCATCTTCATTACTATGCTATTATGTATGCTAGCAAGAAGAGTGATGATAAGTGAGGAACTATTACTTTCTCCTGTGGAATGTCTCTTCTTCCTCCTTCCTACCCTCATTCCCCGCTAGCTCTCTCCACCTTCGAAGGTGTTTAAGGCCTTGGGATAGTTAATGCTTTTTGCAAAGTTTATATTATGCTCGTGATGCATGAAGCTTTCCATCTTCATTGCATCATTTAGGTTACAGGAACACAAAGATTGTATTGTACCAAGTCTCTCTTGATGGGAGAATCTATAACACAAGTGTCTATTGGAGAGGGGACCGCGGCTCCACATAAATCCGGTCCTCAACTGTTGTCATGTTCTCTAAACTCTCTCTCTTGCAAAAGTATTGTTCATGCCAAGTTAACTAAATCTATGTTTATGTTGCTACCATCAATTAAGTTCACCCTCTACGCTCACAAAGTATTCTCACAAAAGTGCTTTCTTTAATTTCCTAATTCCGCTACTCTCAAAGTTCATACGCCATTTCCATTGCAATGGGAGATGACGAGTACAACACAACGAACAAGCCTTTTACATGTGGCCAATATGTCTAATAAAAAGTCAACGGTCAAAGATTTTTTTAATCGAGCCTAAGTCCCGATGCCTTATGCGAAGTTGTGTGGCTCTCTTCTATTGAGTGTTCTGTTCTCCTCTCTCTCTCTCTCTCTCTCTCTCTCTCTCTCTCTCTCTCTCTCTCTCTCTCTCTCTCTCTCTCTCTCTCTCTCTCTCTCTCTCTACATTCCATTGCTATGGTGATGGGAGAGCAGAGTAGTACTGCGAAATCGGTGTAGGTTTGCAATTGGAGCTTTGTGCATGCTCATTGAGCATTGATCTGGTTGTTCCCAAGGCTCTCCAGCTGATACATTTCCTTGAGCAGGTCAATTGCCTTCGCTGCTTATACCAAGCTGACCCTGCACTTTCTCGCGCCATTCAAAAGGTGAGGAATATCTCTCTTAACCACATCTTCTCTATAATGCAACCGAAAGGGGAGCGGGGGGGGGAGGGTGCGGGGGCGGTGGTGGACATGCCTGAGGAAGTCGTTATGGTGTGTTTCATAGTGAGTATAGATGGGTATGTGGGTGATGTAGAGATGTGGCATGATGCAAAAAGTTACATGTACAAACAATTTTGAATGAGATGGTTAGTTAGAGGCTCTTGGAAAAAGATAAAGTGTCATGCAAGTTTTGGTAGACATCCAGGACATGTATCACAAATGTGGCACACTTTTAACGAAGGTATATGAAGTTATTGATGAGGTTCCTATCAGGAATGCTAACTGTTGTCCTCCATTGCTTTCGAGATATGCTAACCAAAGTAGGCCCAAGAAGAAAGATGTGACATACACCATTGAAATTTTTTCGGTTAAAGTACATGAGTGAGAGTAGTGAGGCAATGTTGGCGGGGGCGCTTGCCTTCATCTAACATTTTGTAAGATTGCTGATTTGTCAATAAGCTAAATTTGTAGTGACTATATTGTGGCTGGCTCTAAGGGCTACTTTAGCGCAAGGTATTGGAGATTCCCCTTGATATTAAAATGTCGGCGTAAAGATCTCAAAAGGACAATTTTTTGGACCATGTGTATCGGTGGGGGTGGCTGCCCTGATGTAATTATAGTCTCTGGATGATGTCATGGCTCAACAAGAGCATGACCTGTAATTTTTTTGGGCTGCTCAATATAATTCACTCACAATTGTGAGTTTTGCAACAAAGAAAAAAAAAAGTTGTGGTTGATGGAGGTGAGAGAAATAAGAAGTGGATATTTTCTTCAAGAATCTATGTGACAGATTTACAATTGACATAAATAATATATGTTGTAGAAAGTGGTGAGATTGACAAGAAGGCAAATCTCAAATTTTCCGTTAGAAGCTGATCTCTTGCAACTTTGGATTTTTTGATTGAACCTTGCCCGTGTGAGCTGGTATGTATGTGGTTACGATTTTGAAGCCATTTCTTTAGATGGAATCTCGGCGAGATGCTTTTATTGACTTACCATATAAAACTCAACCATGCAAAAAAGTTGAACAGTTCGCGAGGCTAGAAGGGGGAGGTGCCCCTCAGCACTAAAGGGCAAGGGTAGAAAGAGATGGGATCGACGGTGCAGGTCAAAAGGGGGGATCTCGAGGAGGATTGAGGGTGGTAAAAAATGAGCGCCCATCGTTGGCACAGAGACTCGAACCCTCGCCACCACCATGAGAGCCCAATGCACTAACCGTTATGCCCGCGACAGGGAGGTTGACATAAGGGCAAACCATATAATGATAAATAAACTTGGACAGGCCCCTCTGCCTGTCCAAGTTTACCTTTTCGTGTCCTAGTTTACCCCGGCATCTTACGGCTGCGCGCGTCTCAATCGTCGTGTCCTGGCTTCGCTCCGTGGATCCCACCGCTTGGGCATCAATAAATGGCCCGTGCCCTTTACTACTGAGGGGAGGTGTCCCCCATGTGTTTTCTCTATGGCAATGAGGGTTGCAGGCCGAGAAGAGGCCTTGGTCTATGGGTGGCGACAAGGGCTATGGGAGGAGACGGTAATGGCAATGGCAATGAGGACCAGGCTGCAAGCCGAGAAGAGGCCATAGGACTGTGGGTGAGGGCTATGGGAGCAGATTGCATCTAGAGGGTGTATCTGTGTGTGTGTGTGTGTGTGTGTGTGTGTGTGTTTTTTCCCCCCTTGCAAACACGCAAATATAAAGTGAATGCAGGAGATGGATAGAGGGGACTAAAGTCTCTCTCTCTCTCTCTCTCTCTCTCTCTCTCTCTCTCTCTCTCTCTCTTCCCTTGCGAGCATATGTAGAATGACAATCATTGGAGGTTTTGACATGAGATGAAAATCGGTTGAATGAGCACGACGCCATAGGATCTCTCTCTCAAAGTGCAGGGCCTGTGAGGGTTTTTTTTTTTTTTTGGTTTGGGGGGGGGGGGGGGGGGACGGTTTGGAAAAAGAGGAGAAGGCGAATTTGAGGAGATTCACCTTAATAAGTTTGAAATCGAGCCTATATGTCGTGTACATTGGTAGTAGTGAGGTAGCATTAGCAAAGATTACAAGCACAAAAAAATTTATCATTCGAGAAATTGAGAAAATATTACATGGTGGCATTGCATTGATAGTTGCAAGCTCCTTTAAGTTACTATAGGAACTTTTGGGGTATTGGTAGTGTTGGTAGATTCACTATTCAAAGAGACAAAGGGAATCATAAGTAAGCACCCAAAACTACTTTTTCACAAATGCATTAATTAGTTTGGGGAGGGGAAAGAAAGGAAAAGGGAAGGGTGGGGAAAAAAAAAGGGAAAGGAGAGGGGGGGGGGGGTCCTTTTTTTTATGGCTCAAAGGGAGCTCAAGGACCAACGTAGACATATAGCCTAGCGGTTTACGTTGAGTTTCATACTATGTAGGTGATGAGTTCAAGTGCTACTCATTAACATTGGTTTTAAGTGGTGACGTGCATGGACATGCTAATTGGAGATGCTAAAGGATCTTGGGGAGATTCTATCTAATGAAAAACAAAAGTGAGCAAGTAGAAGCAAGTAGAAGAGTCAAATGGTTGTTATTATGACCCCTTGGTTATAAATTTATAGCCGTTGTAATTATGATTCCTGGATGTTGTCATGGCTTAACATAAGCATGACAAAACTTTGTAATTTTTTCGACTGCTCAATATAATTCACTCACAATTGTGAGTTTTGCAACAAAAAAAAAGACATATAATTGTGGCTTACATGGAACTACTAAAGTATGTTTCCCCAATTTTGGAAGCAGCTCAAATTAAAGGGTATCTTATGATATACCCTGAACTAGAGGGAGGCGTAGAGGCGTCAGCGCGCGCAAGAGCAAAGAGAGGGAGGCGTAGAGGGGTCAGGCGAAGGCACCCAGAGAGTAGAGAAGGAAGCATGGCACGACGTTGGTGCCGCAGTTTGCAGACCCGATCAAGGCGAGTGCGCACGTAGAGCAGGACCAAGCTGCTCTCTCTCTCTCTCTCTCTCTCTCTCTCTCTCTCTCTCTCTCGCTATTTCCTATGCTGCGTGTATGAGGAGCTGCAGGAGAAACATCGCATTTCCCTCGCTTGCATGCTCAGGGCACGAGCAGGAGCAGGAGCGGAGTTGAAAGGGGATGTGGAGCTCCTCAGGGAAACATACGCGAGGGGATCGCGTGCACGTGATGCAACAGAGAGATTGGGCTCGATTGTTAAGGTGTAGCGGAATCTTGTAAAGAAATTAATTCATGGATCATATATTACACTCGCATATGTCCCTCTAATCTTTTTTCATTTCTTTTTGAAAGAATCTTTGAAGATGCTTTTGTGAAAGTTTGGATGAAAGGTAAACTAAGTGGAAAGGGGGGGGGGGCCATTGAGCATGGCACATGGAGAAGATAGCGAGCGGGAAAGAGAGAGATTATGTTTGTGTTCGAACGCTAAGGGAAAGCACAAGAGGCAATTTTTTTTGGGTCAGAGACCATCGCGAGGTTTGACGCATGTGTCAGTGCTAGATTTTTTTTGCGCGAGGACAAATGGAGACAAAGGTAGTGTTAGAAAAAAATTGGCTCCAATGCATTTTAACCGAATGAAATCTTGATATACCAGTTAGATCTTGAGCTTGCCTTGAAGAAAACCGGAATATTTTCACAAATTTTAGTGTGATTTTTGGCAAAAGCTTCAACACTTCACCTAAAAACCGAGAGAACTTGAATTTGCCCTTACTTTTCAAGAAAATTACCCTCTAATTTATGGAAATCCCCAAAATACCCCTCAAATTTCAAAAATTTTCAAATTAGACCCGATATTTTGTCATAAATTTCCAAAATGCCCTTCAAATTTTCCAAAAAAAAAATCCCAAAACATCCCTAGTTTAGAGATTAAATTTCTCCAAGGATAAAAAATTTGTAGCTTTTCGTGAGAAGATTGATTGTCTATCAATACAAGATGCTAAAACTAGAATTTGAGTTGGTTATGTAGGCTTTGGAGACGATCTGCTACTTCATTACTTTTACACCTGTTTGCCCTTTTTGGCTTCCTAAAAGAAGCCTTAGTGTTGAGTCGAGAGTTAGGCATCCCTCCAACGTTTTCAGTGCCAACGATGGAGACTCATCTTAAATGTTGATGGAGTTTGTCAAATGGATCCCTTTCATTTCATAGCCTTACAGGGCTTTTTAAGACTTTGCCTTTTTTTTTTTTTCCTTGCTCATCTTATATTATTTTCAACATGAACACACAATTTATACTTGTTTTTTTTCTTAGGATGGGATTACATTGCTTTTATTTTGTGTACCTTTTTATTTTTAAAGCTTTTAAAGAGTAAAGAGCTTTTTTCACAAGAACAAGCGATTGTGTCTCTCTCTCTCTCTCTCTCTCTCTCTCTCTCTCTCTATATATATATATATATATATATATATATATATATATATATATTGTATTTTTATTTCCCTCATATCTTTATTTTCTTTTTGGAAAGCCATCGTGAAATCTCACCTTGTTTGTGAGATTATTTGTGACAAATTACATGCGAAGGACTCAAAAACAGATCTCGATTGTCGAAAAGGAGTAAAGATTAGAAAATCTTGAAAAATTCAACCAAAATAGGTGCAAGGGTTTTTTTGACCGTGCACAGATGGCGAGCGGCAGGCTTGGATTTTTTTGGGGTGCGTGTTGTGAGAGAGAGACAGAGAGAGTGATGATACTACCCAATCGCCTTGCCTTGCCTCCCAACCTGGCACTGTGAACGCAGCCAAAGGGGCTTGCTCCTCCGCCTTGCCCATTGCTGCGCTCTGTCTCTCTCTTTGTCTCTGTCTCTGCGCCTCCTCTGTTGCACTTTGGGGGCAAGGTGCAAGCCTGCATTGTGCCAGGGCCGATGCGATGCATCTCTCTGTCTCTCTCCCTCTCGTTTCTTTGCAGGGCAGGACCCCGATACATGCCTACATATATATGTGCACGGGAGGGTATGAGAGAGTGAAGCTAAGAATGATTGTAGTGCAAAGGGGGTCGCTCACATGGGGCAGATACAACCAAGGTGGGGAGAAGTGGAGAGCTGGGGTAGGTTCGCAAGGGGAGGGGTGGCTTCAAATGGGGAACAAGAATCAGGGCAACCTTCACATTCTCTGCATGTGATCGCCCAAAGCAAGGATGCAAATGTGCACTGTCGCCACGAGACAAGGGCATCGAAGGTGGGGAGAAGGATGAGGTGCTTATGCGCGTGGGAACCGGGGCAAGGCCAAAGGATTTTCTTTTATGAGAGTGGAAGAGAGAATTTGCCGCTCTAATTAATTAACGAAGTGCAAGATAGTAGTTAGCAAGACTAGCCATAATAACCCGGCAGCTGTCCAGATTGTCCTCACAAGAACGCCAGCAAATATTCACAATCTACACTAGCAAAAAAACCCAACAGCTGTCCAGATTGTCCTCACAAAAACGCCAGCAGATATTGGCAATCTAGTCGACAAGATGTCTGTTTAGCAAGTTCGCAAGCCTGCATAGGAGTGCATTCAGCTTGTTGAGCTGTGTTTTCAACTTTGACACTTCAGTACGCAGCACTGCGATTTGCTCCTCTAGCTTGGAAACCTGTATATCAGCGACATTTGTTTCGCGTTCATCGATTGCATATTTTAATCTATCTATTGCATCCAGGACATCAGATCGAAGAGCTCGATAACCCTCCGCTTGATTCCTCGAGACCTCATGCAAAATTTCTGTCACCATCTCCTCGACCTTGTCCAATCGTGGATCTTGAATTTCATCCAACGACTCGTCTACTTGCGTCTCTGTCATTGAGTCCACCAAGTTCATCTGGTCCATTTTACCCTGCATTCACAGAATACAAAGTTTTAGTCTCATCACATGCAAGAAATAGAAGCAATTAGAATGAACTAGCAATACATTGTATCATGCAACTGTTGTCACGCCATGCACCAATGGGATGTACTCATCGCCTATTTGCGGACTCGCTCCGTTTTGTTCACTATAGTTATCTTCGTGATTAGTTCGCACGCTCGCTGGACTGTTGAGAAGATGTTTGATAGTTAGCAAAGTGCAAAATCAAAATCATTCCTATGCATATTGATGAGCATACCTCTCATTCCTTGCCAGCGGGAGTGGAACCAGTCGGCACGTGGGTGAGTTGTACTATGCTCATCGTTGTTGATGAAGATACTAGCGACATCTTGGTAGGTTGTGGTCGATGGATAAACCATGCATCTCCAAAGAGCTTTCGTCTTGCCTAATTGCATCCCCCGGCCTTGGTAAGGTGTCACCCATGCCGACGACGGATAATATTTCCCAGTTTTTAGCATCTTGTGCACAGTCAACAAGAAATCGTTTCCCAATGGATGTCCCAATCTAAACTTCCAGAACATATATGTCCTATCAAATATATTTGCAGGCGTCAAACAGACTTTTTTCTTCAAGTCATCACCACCATACAAGCTGTACAACTCTATTCCCTTGTTAATCTCGTATGCATGAATATTTTGCATCACGACTCGAAAATACGGCTGGTCTTGGTCCTTCAAGCAGTAGCCAAGCATACCCTCGAAGGTATGCATATTACGCTGTTTCAAAGCACGGCAAAGCACCATCCCACCAGTAGGCAAAGCCTTATCCCAGCCCAAGTATTGTTTCACTTTCCTATTTGCTGCGACCAAGGAGCTAGTCCAAAGCCGAGTCCAAAGCCGCATTACCATCTAGAAGTGCAAGTGAAAAAGAGTGCCGCCTCTTTCAACAGCACAAAGACCAGCAATTGTCTCCCTTTCGAGGAATGCATGCATACAAGCTAACAAAGCTACATCAATATCGCAACCCCCTATAGATACCGTGACACTAACCTCCATAACCCTAGAGCTTTTCGGCTTCTCAGTCCTGCTACTACCATCTGGCAATGACTGCCTTTTTCGTTTTTTTTTTACATTGCCCTCAGTTGCATCCTGTCTGCAGCAGGCCTCCACATTCCCCTCACTTGCGTGCTCCCTGCAGCAGGCCTCCACATTCCCCTCATTTCCGTGCCCCCTGCAACAGCCCTCTACATTCCCCTTAGTTGCATGTTGTCTGCACTGGGCCTCTGCCTTGAGGTGAACCATAGCCCTTTGCATGAAACAACAAGATGCAGCACAATACAAGACGCTCTCAGCCTATTCACTTGAATTCACCAGACAATTGACACCATAAACAAAAAAGAACATCACATGTTACCTGCACCTGGTTAGATTCGGTGGCACCTTGCGTGCGCAACGAAAAGGGATTGAACCACGTCGTGACAATTGAGTAAAAAGATCCAACATCTCACAAAATAACCAAATACACGCGTTCCTGTCCACCACTAAGTGCCGACAGCTGTCCTGACACACGCCAGACCGCCTGGGTCGCCTGCGATTTCCTTCCTGAAGTTTGCTTGATAGAGCATATCATATGAGCTATCATATGCTGCGAGTCTTGCAGCACACAAGGTTGATAAGGGCCCTGAGAGCTGTAGGAATTGGATTGACTATTTCTAGATTGGCCATGTGTAACTATAATCAAGCTTTTCAAAATAATGAGGGATCAAGTATATATATATATATATATATATACATACACACATATGTACATACTTACATGCACACATAGATACACACATCCAACATTCAAATGTGAAAATAGAGAAATAAGAGAGATATAGTGTGAGTGTTTTTATGTGTGCTCGTGAGACTAAAAAAACATTAACATCACTAGTGTGGCAAGCGGGCTCTGTCTACCTCTCTCTCGATTTTCGTGTAAGCTGCCTCTCTCTCTCTCTCTCTCTCTCTCTCTCTCTCTCTCTCTCTCTCTCTCTCTCTCTCTCTCTCTCTCTCTCTCTCTCTCTCTCTCTCTGTGTGTGTGTGTGTGATAGCCGTGCACCCGGACTTGCAAGCCACACCCGTCGAATGAAGCTGCTTCTAACACTTGGCAAGGAGGGAGGGCCAGAATCCCTCCCCCCAATATAGATAGTAGGGAAAATTACCAAAATACCCCTCTAATTTGTGGAAATTCCCAAAATACCCCTCAAATTTCAAAAATTCCCAAAATACCCTTGTATATATTTTGGTTGGATTGTTCAAGATTTTTTAATCTTTATTCCTTTTTTATAATTGAGATCCATTTTTGCATGCTTAACATGTAATTTGCCACAAATTACCTCGCAAAAAAGGCAAGTAGGCCGTGCCAAATTTTGGTTCCATTTGTATTAAAGCGAATCTTGGGAGATGCCTTCAATGGGTTTGAAATGAAAAAGCGAGGAGCAGTGACGTCGAGGAGAGAGAAAAAGGGGGATGAAAAAGGAGTCCCCTTTTTTTTTTATTGCAAAACTCACAATTGTGAGTGGATAGTATTAAGAAGATTAGAAATATACACCAACCTCAAGCTCGGACAGAGCCGTGAGGGTCAAAGGATTACAAGTTTTCTGCTTGATAGAGAAACCACAACTACTCCTAGGCTTTACTTATTACAAGATGTCATCATGGCATGTATTGTTCTAGACCAGTCGTCTGAGGCTTGTTTGCCTTTAATCATGTGGATCATCACTCTTCTCTCTTGTATGATTTCACAAAAGCTTGCCACAGACAGATCCCCCTCAAACACGCGGCGGGTCCTTGCTTGCCAAATATGGTGAAAGAAGTAGTACATGATTACTTGAGTGCAAACAAGAAGAACAGGACTTCCCAACCTGTTACTACCAAAGAATAGATCAGTCTTGAAGAACTTAATTTGCCATGTCCTTTGAATCCACTTGCACATTTTCCTAGCCATGCCACTGATTGCCTGCCATCCCATGAAAAGGTGGGCTAGGTCTTTACTAGCTATTCTGCACCCCGAGCAACGATCGGACCCGATTCCTCTTTCTTGTATCTTTACACCCGTCTGCAGAGCACCCCACATCACTTTCCACAGAAATATCTTCATAAAATGAGGCCACCTTAGCTTCCAGATGTTCTCCATGACTCCCTCCCACCGTTTTGCCGTCCAGTGCCTCTTCCATAATTTGTTGAGGGGGTTACACCAATTAGCCTCGTGCATTAAAACATGGTAAATGCCTTTAGAATGTGGTTTCCAAAAGAGGCTACTCCCGCGCCATCTCCAAGCGTCCCATTCAAAATTGGATTCACAAATTGGCATCACCACCTTATCAAGCTCTTTCATCACCCTGTAGACTAGTAAGATCTCAAAGCCATTCCATTGGAATTGGATGACTAAAGAGTCAGCAGTTTTCCAGCACTTACTGTTGCCATCCCAGAATTGCTCTAGTCAAACGAGCCCCTTATTATTCACACTCCTGGCCATTTCTATCCAATAGGGTCTTTGAGGCGGCCCCAATACTTTAGAGAGCCAAGGGGAACATTGCAAAATGGAGTTCTTAAAGTATCCGGTTGCTTCCCCCCATTCCAAAAGCTCGGCTACTCTTTTGCACTTCCTTATCAGTTCCCCTGAGAGTCCACCAAATCTAAGATAATACCACTTCGGGGCGAGAAGTTTGTCGTGCATCACAACCCCCTTCCACTTTCCCCCTTTCGATCCCAGTTTTACTGCATCAAGCATTTCCTTGGTCATGATAGCCCAAGCTTGGTCCTGTTTAGCCAATGAGACCATAAATTTGGCACAAAGGGCCTCAGCATGGGATAAAGGGTTAAGAATGCCGGCCCTCCTTGGTCTACCGAGCGAGCAACTACCTCCCATCTAGCCCACTGCCATGGCCACAAGGTTTTTGTATTGTTCTTCCAAAACTTTTTCGTTGGTTTTAAGAATTCTTTCCAGTTTCATTTAGCCATCTTGAGCACGGGGCTGAGGAAAGAAATATACCAGATCATAAAAGCATTAATCACTCTAATCCGGCTTTGGAAGGGGAGGAGAACAAAATCCCATCTTCTCATTTTTTAGCTTATTTTTTCAAGGACCCATTGAAACCTTTTCTTGGTTACGTCCACCCCTACGGGGGCTCCTAGGTGTCTGAATACACTCCCTTTTGAGATAATCTCTCATGTCCAGACTGCAGGGTCAAAAGAGTCGTTCTCCGACAGGGAGATAAGTCTTGACTTCTCTATATTGCACTTGGATCCCGAGGCCACGGAAAATGTTTGCACAATCTCTAGAGCTCTCTTGACAACTTGAGGGCACGCCTTCAAGAATAGGAGCAAATCATTTGCGAACATTTTGGCCAGTAGCTGGTCGTTGCCCGGTAATGCTAGACCTTGAATCTCTCCCCGCGCAGCACTGACTTCGAGCATCATAATGATAGGATGCGACCCGATGGTGAAAAGCAAGGGGGCCAAGGGACATCCTTGCTTAATAGACCTTAAAGAGCCCACAATTCTGTCATTAAACAGGAGCTCTAATTGGCTGCCAACGCCTCGAGGCCCAAAGCCCAGAGCTCCCATGACTTCTTCTATATAGGACCATTCTATTCTATCATAGGCTTTGTCGAGGTCCAGCTGTAGCAAGATGCACTCTTGCTTGGAGAAGGATGCATACTCTATTCCTACCATTGCTGCCAAGATGTCGTCATATATAGATCTCCCTTTAATGAGCCCGTGTTGATGGGGAGAAATGATCCGACTCAGGAGGGGGGCAAGTCTTAGAGCTATCAACTTGGCAATAATTTTGTATGCTAATGACATCATCGTAATGGGACGCCAATGTTAAAGTTGAGAGCAGCAGATCTGTTTGGGGATGGGCTTGATAAGCCCTCTCTTAACACTTGCATCCAATGACTCTTCAGCAACAACTTGATTGGCCATCCGTGTGACTGGACCCTTGAGATCATCCCAAAATTCCCTACAGAATTCAGTCGTCAGTCCATCCCAACCAGGGGACTTTTCATTGCCAAGATCTTTTAGTGCGGCTGAGCATTCCTCCTCAGAGAACGCCTTTTCCATGCGGTTGGCTTCCTCCTGGGGAACCTTCTTTTCAACACTCCCAAGTAAAGACGCTCGGGCTTCTTCCACTTCTTGAGATTGGGTCTCTGGGTGGCCGATAATCTGGCTGAGATAATTGAGCATAAGTCCAGCCACCTCATCTTGGTTTTGAAATGTATTCCCTTTCTCATCATCGAGCACTTGCACGCGGCCTTGACTCTTCCTCACTTTCAGAGCCCTAAAAAAATGTGCTTGGTTAGAAGGCTCTGGTGGAAGGAAAGTTTCCCTAGAGAGAAATCTCGCCTTCCTGATTTCCTCCAGCTGTCCGTTGGCCAGGTGAGATTTAGCTTCAAGCCATCGCTTGTGCTCATCCTCGGTAGCCAGTCCGGCAGTCTTCCTAGAGGCTAATTGCGCTACCTCCTCTGTGAGATGTTTGATATGTGCCTCATTGGATATTTTAACCCGAGGACCCGAAGCTTTGATAGCTTTTTGTACACTCCGAACAAATAGGTTCCAAGCACTGGGTTTATTCATCCCCACATCTTTCTTGAGCTTTCCCAACGCTTTCTTAATGATGCTTCTGAAGAGAGGGTCTTTGAACAGGTGTGTCCCTATAACCAGAATCTTTTTCTCCCCTCTCGGGGATTTCTCCCCTCCTTAATCTTTCTTGAGTTGTAAGTGCAATGGCATGTGATCGGAGAGGCTTTTTGTTGAGATTACCTTCATCTCTAACGTCGTTGAAATCCAGTCACCTTGATGAGAGCAGTAGCATCTGTCCAGCCGGGAGGTAGTGCAGGCATATTGAAGGCTTGTGTAGGTGAATCCAGGTATGTTGTTCCATGGGCCCACCTCCCACAAGTCAATCATAGCCCACTTCTCACATAAGCTCGGCCATTTAGACTTTTCTGAGCCAGCCAGTATACTGGCGAAGCCTGTTCTGTCCTTGCTTTTCTCGACCATATTGAAACCTCCAACCATCGGCTACTCCCCTTCGATCGGAGTATCCCTGAGCTGCATCCACAATTTAGCTCTATCCTTTGCATTGCAAGGGCCGTAAACATTTCCTATGGTGATAGGTTGATTGTTCCATCTAATTCTAACACCCAGGACTCTTCCGAAGGGGTGGTTTAGAACCATCTTTGGCTCCAAATCTGTGTCAGCAATGAAGAAGACACCACTGTAACCGTCACTTCCTTCCCCATAAAAATAAGTTTTTTTCCTACAGTCTGTTTTCTCTTGCTACGAGCATCCAGATGGTGCTCTTGGATGGCCCAACAATTGACTGCCTTCTCCTTCTTCACTTCTTCCTAGAAGAGAGTGCCCTTCTTCCGGGTTTTTTATCCCTTTACGTTCCAAGATTGAATAGAGAGAGTATCCATCATTGGGAAAGGGGGACAAATTCTTCTGCCTCCGGGAACTCTTCAACAGAGTTCCCATTTAGGTTGTCCTCTTCCATTGGCTCCTTTTCTGCTGGAACCTGCATGGTATCCAGCTTGGAAGTGAAAAGGTCCTCTTGATTCGTCTTCCCCAAAACTTCAAATAAGTTTTCATATAGGAAAGGAGGCTTTGGGCAATCCGGTGGGATACCTTTGATCTGCCCCAAGGCCCTAGCCTGCGCTTTGAACCGTTTACATGAAATATGAGATATTTGTTGCCAACCCTCATCTTTTGACCAAAGAGTTGGAGACATCATGATCTTCTGCATTCCTGGGGTGGCCGTTCTTTGTTGAGCGGTGGATGAGAAGCGGTAGCTTTGGGTGGTCTTGCCCTTACCCTGGTTGCCATGATCTTGTTTCTCTCCATGTTTATCTGAATTGACATTATTTTGACCACTCTCTACCTTGCCAAGATTTTCAGTAGGCTTCTTTGTTGAATCTATTGCGTTCGTGCCACCCTGTGGGGTATCCATTAATTCGCCTCTCTCCATCATCTAGTCTGTAGGCTTTAGCACCTCAGTGGGACACGTCCTCGCATAATGACCGAATTTGTTGCATTTGAAGCAGGCACCGAAGAAGGTGTTAAAATTCAAAGGAATAATCTTTAGTCCTACCCCAACATTCACCACCAAGTTCTTTGGTTGTGGCTTTCGCAAATCCCACCAAATACAGATCTTGTTTGCTGCTACACCCGAGGCTCTGGAAGATGGGACAAAAAGTGGATCACCAAGCAAAGCTGCGAGGTCCTTCAAGTTCTTCCTAAGCCATACGGGGAGGTTGAAAAACTCCACCCATACTGGGCAAAGATCCTTGAATGCCTCGTTAGATTCAAACAGAGGGTCCCAGGGGAGCACGCATACCGGCCCGTGATTGAAGAACAGCGGGCTTTTCGCCAAAACCCTCTCAACCATTGCATTGTCGTTAAACTGAACTGACACGGATCCTTTTGCTATATATTGGGTGAACATTACCGAGCCGTGCTGATTCAGAACTAGTGGACTACAGAGCCAGTTACTGAGCTCAATTCTATTGGGAACTCTCCTTATAAACCCGAAGACCAGAGTGAAATTTGCAACCTCCGCAAGTTGTCTTTTCACAATGGCAGAGGAAACAACCACCGTAACGGCATCTTCCACCTCGACACACTGCGGGAGCGCCTTCTTGAGTGCTTGAAAAGCTATGTCCCTTTGGCCACTTCAACAGCATCCTCCTGCATCGTCGAACCTTCGCGCGACCTTTTGTTCACTACTAGTGCACAAAGGATTGCCGCTAGGTTTTTTTCCACATCCGTTTTTCTTTGTTTCAGTTCCTCCTTACTCAGATTAGTAAGGGAGCTTTGACCGCTATCATCGACGCCTGGTTTCGCAAAGTCGTATGTCGGTTCGATAGCCTTTAGAGTGTCGGGGTGCTCGATCTTCGACCTCTGTTTGCCCACTGCCTTGGCGTAGGACGGCTTAGAAGAACTGGTCATGGCGCGATGGAAGGCCTTAATATCTTATCACTTCCAATCAAAGGCTTTGGTATGGAAAAGGTAGAAGCCTTTGGTATGTGAAAAGGCAAATAAAGGGAAGCCTCAAGAACAAAGGAAAAACGATTATTTTTGGCACAATACTCCGGAGCATAATCAACGATTATTTCAAACTGCAAACGACGATTATTAACGTCTTGAAAGTAGCGATTATTAAGGCGGAGTGCGTGCAACAGAGAGTGGAGCAGACGCTGGTCGATCTCCCCTCAACACAGGCAACCCCACACCAAGGCTAATGCAAGGATCTAAGCGCAGAGCTTCGAGCTGCCAAACAGAAAGAGGTCAAGACACAGCCTAGCAACATATCCTACTTGCACATGGAGCCCAGGGCACACGCTTGGGAGTCCCTTGCGTAGACCAAGCCGATCGAAACCATCCAGCACTCACGAGACCATCGCCTTCACTCAGACACTCAGACGCTCCATCAAGCAATGAGTCTTCTTATGAAAAGCTACAAATTTTTTAATCTTTGGAGAAATGTATTTTCACAACCAGGGGTATCTTGGGAATATTGGAAAATTTGAAGGGCATTTTGGGAATTTATGACAAAATATTGGGGGTGTTTTGGGAATTTTTGAAACTGGAGGGGAATTTCCACAAATTAGAGGGGTATTTTGGTAATTTTCCCTTTGATTAATAACACGGTGGCCTTCTGTACGCATGAAGAGAGGGAGAAAGGATCAATATATATATCTATAATAGGAAAATTACCAAAATACCCCTCCATTTTGCTAAAATTCCCAAACTGCCCCTCGTATTTTCAAAATTTCCAATCTGCCCAGCGTGTCCAAAAACTTACGAATACAAACTACTTTCGCCTGCGAGCAAAAACTTGCACATAAACGAAGCGCGCAAACCTGCAGCCACGCGTTCTCTCAGCTTATTACATGACTGCGCGTTCTCCCAGGTTAGAATCAGGTTGCGCGTTCTCTCTCTCCAATGCCGAGCCTATATGCAATAGTGTGGGCAGCCTGTATGCAGGTGTGAGGGCATTCCCTTCTATGTGTTGTGCAAGAACAATGGCATGCAAAGGAGCCTCTATGAGATGTGTGGGCAGATTCTTATGCTTTAGAGTTGTGCAACAAGATAGTGCATGGCACATATTGAGAGCAAGAGGCCTTTGTATGTATGCAAGTGTGGTAGTAAAGAGCAGTTGTGAGCAAATACACGAGGGAAACTATGGCTGAGAATAATGCAAACATGGTTGAGAACAATGCACCCGAAGCTACCATGTCTACGACTCTTTGAGTCGGTGCTCAATTTGAGTCTCTTAGTGTGCTTCGTTCAATGGTTTGAGAACATGCCATCAAGTCTCATGTAGAGCTAAGGCTTGCCAAGTCAGATAGATCCAGGTACACCGTTGTATGCAAGGCAGAGGGATGTAAATGGCGCTTGCATGCATCCTAGATCTCTGGTGGGCCTGGTTGTGTGGTGAAGGTATTTCTTGATGAGCACACTTGTGGTGGTGCTTCACAGCTTGGAAACAAGGAGGTCACCGCCGAATGGGTTGCATCAAAGTATGTTGAGAAACTTCAAGAACACCCAATGTATAGGCCGAAGGAGCTCATGGCCGATTTGCGTTGAGAAGCTGGAGTTTCAAGTTCATACAAGGTTGCTTGGAAGGCAAAGCAACTTGCTTTGGGTATTGTTCATGGTGATCATGCAAAATCTTATGGAAAACTTCAATCTTACTGTGACAAGCTTGTGGCCAGTAATCCAGGTTCTATGGCCCATTTACAACAAACCGTTGAAGGTCGTTTTCATCGCTTGTTTCTTGCGTTTGGAGCATACATCACTGGCTTTTCCCATTGCTGTGACTTTATTGGGTTGGATGGCACATTCTTGACAAGCAAATATCTTGTTGCTTTATTGACAGCCACAATGATTGATGCTACGGGGGCTTTGTTTCCAATAGCATTTGGTGTAGTAGATGCGGAAAATGAAGACAATTGGTTGTGATTTTTGCAAAATGTACGTGATTGCATGACGCGTGTTAATGGGGTCACTTTTGTGTCAAATAAGCAGAAAGGTCTTCTACCCGTTGTAGGGCTTGTCTTTCCAGGGTGTGAGCATGCATATTGTATGCGTCATTTGGATGCAAAAATGCAACAATGGGGAATTCATTCGATTGTTTTGGGTAGTAGGTTATGCTAACACTAATATTGACTTTGACGAGGCTATTGAAGGGATGAAAGCCATAAGTCCTGGTGCAACGGACTACTTATTGTCCACTTCTCCCCCATCTCATTGGGCAACAATCCACTTTAAAGACAAGCATTATGGACATCTTACGTCCAACATTGCAGAGTCGTTGAATGCATGGTTTCTTAAGGCTAGAGATAAGCCTATCATATCTATGCTTGACATCATTCGTCGACAACTAACAGCTTGGTTCCACGCACGTAGAACGGAGGGTAAGAAGGCATGTGAGTCTTTGGGAGATAGAGTGCAATTTACATTGGTTGCAAATGTAGAGAAAAACTTGCGTGACGTAGGAAATGTTGCTCGGCAATACCGAATCTTGCCCTCTAGTGATATGGTTTTTGAAATCTTGACAAATAAGAGAACATGTGTGGTTGATGTACCTACTAAGTCATGCTCATGTAACAAGTGGCAAACATTTGAAATTCCATGTGCTCATGCTATTGCAGCTATTCTCTTCAAGAGAGAAGAGAGAGTGTGTTCAATCGTATGTACATAAGGCATATAGTATGCAAGCCTATTGTGATACTTATAGTGGTGTCATAAGTCCAAATGTGGATGCAAGCGAAGATGCTAATGATCAATTGAAACCACCTGCAACACGCTGACCACCTGGGCATCCTAAAAAACTTCGTATTAGAACTGAGGATCGCTTCAAGGAAAAGCGTGACTTAACATGCTCTCGTTGTGGTGGTCTTGGCCACAACGAATGTACTTGCAAAGCTCCAATTGCAGATTGATATACATAGTGGGGATTTGGCTTCATATAGTATTAGAAAGCCACAACAAGCGTACTTACAACGCTCCAATCGCAGATTAATATGTGGGAAGAATTGGCTTCATTTTGTATTGGGAGGCCAAAATGCATGTGAGGGGTTTTCTCTCCAATTTGGCTTCATTTTGTATTGGAAAGCCAGATTGTGTGTGAGGGGCCATCTCTTCGATGTGGCTTCATCTTGTATTGAGAAGCCAAAATGCGTGTGTCGTATTTTCTCTTTGTTTTGGCTTCATTTGGGATTTTGAATATCTTGGGAATTTTCAAAAAAATTTGGGGTATTTTAGGAAATTCTAGGTGTATTTTGTGGGTAGATTGAGAATTTTGAAAATACGAGGGGTATTTCAGCAGATTAGAGGGATATTTTGGTAATTTTTCCTTAATACGAGGAGATGACGCAGCGAACACATACCACAATCCTGCTACACGAGGCTATATGTCTCATAGAAAGTAAGCGGTCAAAGATATCTCCGACCGAGTACGAGTCCTGACGCCTTGTGCGAAGTTGCGCGGCTCTCTTCCGCTGTGTTCCCTTCTCCTCTCAGATACACACACAGCTCTCTCTCTCTCTCTCTCTCTTCCACACCCCCCCCCCCCCCCAACCCACCCACCCACACATACACACACAGCCACCCACACACACATCTCTCTCTCTCTCTCTCTCTCTCTCTCTCTCTCTCTCTCTCTCTCTCTCCATCCATTGCCACGGTGATGGGCGAGCAGAGTAGTACTGCGGAATCGGTGCAGGCCGACAATTGGAGCTCTGCGCTGGCTTTATCGTTGAGCATTGATCCAGTGGTTCCCAAGGCTCTCCAGCTGCTGCATTTCCTTGAGCAGGTCGATCGCCATCGCTGCTTATACCAGGCCGGCCCTGCACTTTCCCGCGCCATTCAAAGGTGAGGAATATCTCTCTCAACCACATCTTCTGTACAATGCAGGCACGCGCGCACACACACACACACACACACACACACACACACACACACACACACACACACACACACACACACAGAGAGAGAGAGAGAGAGAGAGAGAGAGAGAGAGAGAGAGAGAGAGAGAGAGGTGGGGGTATTGTAGGATGCATTGTTACATGCCTGAGGAAGCGGTTATGGTGTGTGTCTCATTGAGTATTGATGGGTATGCTGTAGATATGAGGAGTGCTGGCTGCCTTTGCTTGCTGAGTATGGCAGTGGCTCCACTGGGTGCTCGGTACCTCTTCAACCTCCTCTCGACTGTGCTTGGATATGGCATTGCCATCGTCTCAACCCGGTAAGCAATTAGTCCATTGCTTTCCTTTCAAATGGTGTGGTTGCTATGTAAATCTCCCAGCCCCAGTATATACAGTATAATGGGATGACATATCACCATAGCTTGGAGCTTTGCACCTGACTCATTAGCTCACTCAGTTCAGCTACTTTGCAAACATTAGTATTTATATGAGTGAAGAATGAGAAGGACTGTCCACCATGAATTCATGGTGAACCCCTTGTTTGCTTGTAGATCGCATATGCCCACGACTGCCAGCTTCTATATGGACGCCTTCTCGGTGCCCCCATGACGATGGAGGTACCTGAGGTCATAGAGAGCAGCCGGAAGAAGTGGGAAGAGCGGTACCCCCAGGAGCAGTATCACCTGGACCTCACTCAGTTTCAACATGTAGATCAAAGGCAGCTACCTGCCCTTCCAAAACAAGCGTCGAGAATTCAATATAATCTTGAAGAGGCAGCAATGAGGCAAAGTACTTTCTACTATCAGGTGCATTAAGTGTCTTGTTTTGTGCTTCTGCTTTACCCCAGCATATTGCAAATGTGAGTATGGACTTTACATTATGGTGTTGGAGTAGGTTTCCCAGTCACATATGAAGGAGGTGAGCTTTCTGGCGGCTTCTGTCCAGCGCTACAAGGGGTTTTTGCATCTGTTCAAAATGACAGGCCGCAAGTTTTTCTTGGTTCCGACATACGACATAGATTTGATGTGGCATGCTCACCAGCTGAACCCGCAAGCGTATGCAGAAGACCTCACTCGCATACTAGGCAAAGTTCTTGAGCATGATGATACTGATGCAGATAGAAACCTGGGCCAGAAGTTGCAAGAGGGCTTTGAACAAACATGCAGATTGTGGCAGGAATCTTATGGCACTATGTATCAGCGAGCTGGTGCTATGTATCGAGGAGAGCCACCAGCTCCTCTTCTGTTACCCTCACCAGCCCCCAATTTATCATCCAATGCCAACAAGCCGACGACAGCACTTGGCATGCCATTGGACTTCACTCCATTGGCTTCCAGAGAACTTATGCAGGTGAGAACGCTCTTTAGCTCTTTAGCTACTAGGAATCTGCTGCTAGAAATCTGTGCTTCTTGTAAGGACGTGTGCTTTAACCCATAAACTTGTCTACAGGTCTTTGTAACTGTCATCAAAGCTCGAAATGTACCGCACAAGAAGAAAGGAAATTTTCGTGTCCGTCTCCAAATGGAGAGGAAGTGTAGCCATTTCAAGCTTGAAACTGCCTCCATGCCTTTGCTTTCTGAACTTGCCTGGAATCATACTTGGACATTGGAAGTTGAGAAGTTGACAAATGGCTTGCGGCTTGAGCTTCTACGAAAGCGCGGCAATGCACTCAAGCAAAAGATAGTTGGCAGTGAGATACTTGGTGTGGCTCATCTCTCATGGCAGCAACTGCTAGCCACTCCCACTCTTTCTTATGATGGGTGGTTGAGTATGTCACATATGGCGGTTCCGCGCCGCTCCATCAATGGCAAGCCTCCATCATTACTTGTGTCTGTATCAGTGACGCCTCCTCAGCTTGCACCACGATTGTTCCGAACCATCAATTGCATCCCTACGGATGACACTTGCCGCATGATTGAGGGTTTACCGACACGTGGACAGGGATGCTGGCTGACGAAGACTGTTCTTGATCACACCAATGGAGTGGTCTTCATTGTCCGTTCGTGGTTAGTGGTGCATAGCACTCACATCATGGTCACTTTGTTTGATTGCACATGCTCAATTTCATATGTACGTGTCGCGTCTTCTCAGGTATTCCGATGGGCAGACGTCTACCCCAGAAGAGAAGAGGTGCTTCCACATTCATCAAGGTGAATGGGAGTACCCAAACATCTACAACACTGTAGGAACTGCTCCAGGTATAATTTTTCTTTTCAAGACACTATTAAGTACTCTTAAGGTTGTCTTTGTCCCAATAATATGGGAAACAGCTTAAAAGCTGTTTCTGTTATGGATCTGCATCTCGGTTGATATCAATGAATTAGCTGAGTGCAACATTCTATTTGGTTTTGCAGCCAAAATAGTTGGAAGTGCCAGGCAATTGATATCGGAGCGGGACACATCTGCAATCCTATCGATGCAGCGATGTTGGGGTTTCTTCGACAATAGCTCTCGACTTGCTGTGAGTAGAGCAATGGCAGACCCAATGTGGAACATGAGGCCTCTTTTGGAAATACATGGAAGCCTCAGCAATCAGGTTAGGCAAAGTTCTAAAAACTGTCTGCCCTTTTTACCCCCCTCAAGTTGTGCCTCTTCATAAAGATTTTTCTTGGGCAACTTCACTCTTCAGATACGCCTTGTATGCGGCCGAAAGCTTGACTACGAGGTGATAGGAGCTACTGATGAAGAAGAAGGAGGATTTGTCACTTTAATTCGCTACAATCCAATTGATGCACCCCTTGGGAAAGCAACTGCCCTTTTCAATTGGAGGACTGGTGCCATGGAGGTACTAAAGCATTACCTTCCATTTCTAGTTACCCTGCCTGTAATTGAGGAGAGCTTTTTCTTGTAGAGCTATTACTTGAAAGATGGTCTTGTGTGGATAGGTTTTACCCACAGAGAGCGTGGTTCTCGTACTGTCTTTGTTGAATATAATTGCTACCTCTGTCTATGACATGGAGGGCTTGAAAATCAAGCTCAAGTCAAGTCGAGCTCCACTTCCACAGGCAACCTCGGCTGATGAATGGGGTAAGTTGAAATGCATGAATGCAAGGTCAGAGGGAGGGCTCTGCTCAGATCGGATTATGCCATCTTGTTATGTTGATAGGACATGGGGTACTTGGGGATGCAAGGTTGTCTACTTCTTTCTCACAAGGCCATGATGCCCGAATTTGTAAATGTCCTAACGCTGTCACCCATGTTCCACATAGGGGCTGTTGTGATGACAACGAGAAGTGGAGCGTCAACGATGTCAAGACGAGAGGCCATGATGCCATATTATTGCTGGTGGGACATGTCACCCATGATTTGGGCTTCGTACTTTTACAGCCCCGGCAATGGCGCGCTTGGAGCGGCAGGATGCAGAGCAGCTGGAGCATGTGGTGGAGGTTGTGGAGGAAGTGCTTGCGGAGGAGCTGGATGCGGAGGCAGTGGTTGTGGTGGTGGTGGTTGTGGTGGTGGGGATTAAAAAACATGATGGTTTGCCTTAATGCAATGCTATTAAAGGGAAGATGAAGGAAGGAAGAGTACTTGTTTATACATTGTACTGACCCATGTTTTAAATGTGAGAAAAAGGGAAGAAGAGCCTTTGTAACATACTGTACCATAGTAAAATTGATGTGTTGTAGATTGCCATTTGTGTACATCATAAAATATCAACTCTCTCCTCAGATGCTAAATGGCTTGGTTGTATGAATGGTTGTATTGGCTAGGAGCCCATTTTGAGTTTCAACAAGGACCCATGTATGACTGACAACATTCATTAATCTTTTATAAGAATAACCCATCAAAGATTGGAAATTTCCTATTGCCATGGAGTTTCTAGATCTAGACACAAGCTTATGCTGATCAGGATTTAAGATAAATTGCTCATCTTGGTGAATGTTCTATGGTGAATATTGTGGGATACACTTTAGGTGCTATGGGGGATCTGAACTACTTGCATTGCAGCTAGCAAGTTTGTGCTATCGCAATCGAGGAGGATGAAGGTTTATTGTATTTCCGAGATTTGGTGTTCCATTGTAGATGGGACGAGCACTTGCCACAAATCAGTCATCCGTATGTTTGGCTTCATGGATTGGATGTGAGTTGACATGTTCACCAACTCCTTAGCATACAAAAGCTTAAACTTGGAATTCCAGACCTTGCATTCTAATGATGTGAAATAAACAAAAAAGAATAGTCTAAATAAACACAGAAGATTTTGTGAAATTAAAACCTTACTTTTGTTCTACAGCATGCATGCAACCTCCCCATCAATATAGCGTGCATGCAGCCTCTCCATCAATATAGCATGCATGCAACCTCTCCATCAATATAGAGAGTAATGTGTAAGAGGTTAACATTTTTAGGGTGCAAGATTTGTTATCTTTGAAGCGACATATCCAATGTTACCATAGAGAGATTTGACATAAAGGTTTAGATGTTTATGTTCCATGTTTATCTGCGGGATTGGTGCGGATTGAGAAGTTGCACTTCTCCTTTGCCTTTCTAGAATGGATTTCCATAATCCATTTGGTCATCGTTCCTCAATCTGTGGGATATGTACTTTTAGATATGACCTATTGTCATATGGGATGTTTGCACACACTCCTTCAGTTTGATCACCGTTTGGTATTGTTTGTCAGGTTGTGTTTCTAGCTCATTAACAGTTTGTGGTTGAGTTCCTACTTCCATGTTGCTTTGTGGTTTTGATTCTATTATCGTTTGAGGGGATGCTTCATCAGTTTTCTTTTTAGGTGTCTCAAGCTCAAATCTTTGTCGTCTTGTTTTGTCTTTGTGTGGGGTTTGCCTTAGTAGAGCCTACTCAAAACCCCACAGAAAGACAAAACAAAATGACAATGTGGTTCGAGAAAGTCTTCAAGCCACAAGATGCTTTATTATAGGCATATGAGGCTAGACTCAAGACTAAGCAAATATTAATCAAGACTACTCAAAACCCCACAGAAAGACAACAAAACGACATTGTGTCTTTCTCCTTTGTGTGGACAATTCCTCACCCAATGATCGTCTTCAAACTCATAGAGTGGATTCATGAGTTGAGGTGGCTACATCAGTGGCGTTGGCTAGCCTTGCCTAACTGGATATGTCCTAGGCTTATAGTTTGGGTTGGCTATAAACATCAAAGTGTTTTCATTTGCCAGATAGTGATCCCTTGTTGGTTGTGGTACATATAAGGTTTGGTGTAAGATCTCAATGTTCTACCCTGCAGAATAAGAAACTCTCTCATAAAATTGGCTTCTACAGAGATTCCATAAGGTTCCTTGGGTCCCTCATAGTAGGTGCGACTAGGCACTAAGGCGTGACTTTAAAAAGGTTCGATTGGTTGAGTGTATCTTACAACAATTCTATTGTCAATAGGAAAAGTTGGTTGCTATCATAGCATGGGATGCGGTCTTTTGGCTCCTAACGCAACATTATTTTGTCCCACTGGATATCTTGGTGGTGACGGTTGATTCATGGGTGGGGGATTGTATGGTAGTTCTCTCACCAAACTCCAATTGTAATAGCGCTCATGGGTTTCATTATTGGTTCACTTTTGTTCAATGGTACATAGTTTTGATTGTTGCTGTACATTTGGTACTGCAAGTCTAAGATGGTTGTAGCATTGAGTGATCACCCCCATAGATATCACCCTATCTATGCCAAAATGGGGTAGGACAAACAGGGCTTGAGGAGATTCTTGTTTGGAATGTTGACTCTTGAAACGCACTCATTGTGCATGTCAAACAGGGGCAAGGGAAAAAAGCTCTAGGCTCTTTTGATCTGATGCGAGCTAGGGCCGATGCAATCACTTACATGAAGGCATGTGGCACTACGCAAAACGCCAATTGCGGGATATGCAAACATGGGATGGATTGGGAAGTGTTGTGCTTTTGTCAATGGATGCAAAGGGAGGGCATCTCTATCGATAATATCACCCATACTAGTGGCTTGAAGACATTTGGCACTGTGCATGATGTTGATGCATTTTCCTGGCCAACATGTATTCCAAATGGGGGTGTACTGTAGAAAGGTTAAAAAGAGCTTGAGGAGATTCTTGTCCAAAATGTCGACTCCTGAAGCATATGGATTGTAGCACATGTCAAACAAGGGAAAGGTCAAGGAGCTCTACACTGTTTTTAGTTGATGCAAAGAGAGGGCCAATGCAATCACCTACACTTCCATTTTGAATGCATGTGGCACTATGAAAAATGCCGATTGGAAGATATATTGAATAGAGGTAGTATCGGGAGTGTTGGGGTTTCTTCAATGGATGCAAAGGGAGGACATCTATCCCGGTGAAATCACCTATACTTGCGGCTTGAAGACATGTGGCACGGTGCATGACATTGAGGCATTGCCTTGGCCAACATGTATGCCAAATGGGGTGTACTATAAAAAGGACAAAAAGGGCTTTAGGATATTCTTGTCACAAATATCAACTCTTGAGACGTAGAGTTTGCAACACATGTTGAAACAAGGGTAGGGGCAAGGAGCTCTATGGTGTTTTTAGTTGATGCAAAGCGAGTGTCATAATAATCAATATCTAATTCTCCTAAAGGATTTTCTCATGTTAAACTGATCATTTAATATGGGGAAGTGTCAGGGGAGAAAAATCTAGAATATTGGTTAAGCTAGCAGACTGGCCACAGTAAGGATCCAAAGGTGGGAAAATAGGGATCCAAAGGGGGGGCCATCTGTAACAATGGGCTTAAAAGACCCTAAGGTTCAGCCCATTAAGTCTTCCAAAATGCTAAGGTTCCAAAATTCAAAGGTTGTGTCCAAAGGTCAAACATTGGGGGAATTGGATGCTTTGTGTGTGTCCCAAAAGTCTTTGGCAATCCCTACATAGGAGGGGGCGAGACTTGCAAGTAGGGTATGAGAGAGAAACTCACTCACACACACACACACACACACACACACACAAGCTCTCTTTACACAAAGGGAATGAGGGACACATGTCAGCTCCCTAGCCCAGATGCCCACAAGGTGTACCCAATTCCTATTGGATGGCCTTGGAGGTGGACCAATGAGAATTAGGCTAGAGTAAATCTAGTTCAATTAATTTAAAAACACTTAATAAAAGAACCAATAAGAATTAAGCTCTCTAGAAGACTATTAGACAGTCTCCCAAGGGGACCAATGAGCATTCAGCAGCCCAATGGCTTGCCTGATTCCTATTGGCCAGGAGGCAAAGGGGTCCAATGAGAGTTTAACTGAATTAAATAATTACCTAAAGCTCTCACAATGTGCAAACATGCTTGCGGTAGCCTTAGGCTCTCAAGCGCCAAATGGACTAGTCATCCATTGTGGAATGATGTCGTAGGGTAACATAGGGATCCTCTACCCGCTAAGAAAAGGACTAATGAATATGCTTTATCTTCTCTACCCATAGTCGAGGATGACTATGATTTCAAGAGAGAGGTAATGTCATAATACTCAATACCTAATTCTCCTAAATGATTTTCTCATGTTAAACTGATCATTTAATATGGGGAAGTTCCAGGGGACAAAAAGCTAGAATATTGGTGAAGCTAGCAGACTGGCCACAATAAGGATCCAAAGGAGGGAAAATAGGGATCCAAAGAGGGGGCCATCTGTAAAAGATCCATGTGCAACAATGGGCTTAAAAGACCCTAAGGTTCAGCCCATTAAGACTTCCAAAATGCTAAGGTTCCAAAATTCAAAGGTTGTGTCCAACGGTCAAACATTGGGGGAATTGGATGCTTTGTGTGTGTCTCAAAAGTCTTTGGCAATCCCTACATAGGAGGGGGCGAGACTTGCAAGTAGGGTATGAGAGAGAAACTCACACACACACACATACACACACACACACACACACACAAGCTCCCTTTACACAAAGGGAATGAGCGACACATGTCAGCTCCCTAGCCCAGATGCCCACAAGGTGTACCCAATTCCTATTGGATGGCCTTGGAGGTGGACCAATGAGAATTAGCCTAGAGTAAATCTAGTTGAATTAATTTAAAAACACTTAATAAAATAACCAATAAGAATTAAGCTCTCTAGATGTCATGATAATCAATATCTAATTCTCCTAAATGATTTTCTCATATTAAACTGATCATTTAATGTGGGGAAGTGCTCGGGGAGAAAAAGCTAGAATATTGGTTAAGCTAGCAGACCGGCCAATGTAGGGATCCAAAGGAGGGAAAATAGAGATCCAAAGGGGGGGCCATCTGCAAAAGAGCCATGTGCAACAATGGGCTAAAAAGACCCTAAGGTTCAGCCCATTAAGACTTCCAAAATGCTAAGGTTCCAAAATTCAAAGGTTGTGTCCAAAGGTCAACCCTAGGGAAAATTGGATGCTTTGTGTGTGCCCTAAAAGTCTTTGCACATCCCTACATGGGAGGGGGCGAGCCCTAAAGGTAGGGGATGAGAGAGAAATCCACACACACACACACACACACAGGCTCCCTTTACACAAAGGGAATGAGGGACACATGTCAGCTCCCTAGGCCAGATGCCCACAAGGTGTGTCCAATTCCTATTGGAAGACCCTTGAAGTGGACCAATGAGACTTAAGCTAGAGTAAATCTAGTTTAATTAATTTAAAAACATTTAATAAAAGAAACCAATGAGAATTAAGTCTCCTAGAAGACTATTGGGCAGTCTCCCAAAGGGTCCAATGAGCATTTAGAAGCCCCATGGCTTGCCTGATTCCTATTGGCCAGGAGGCAAAGGGGTCCAATGAGAGTTTAGTTTAATTATTTAATTACCTAAAGCTCTCACAAAAGGGGAAAGGGGGACACATGTCAGAAGGATATCACTTATGCTGCTTAATACCCATTGGCTTGACTTGGGGAGGTCCAATGAGGCAAAAGCCAGACCAAATTAGCAACAAGGGCTCGCCCAAGAGAGAGAGGGGGCTGATTTTTGCTTGGATTGACACACACACACACTCACACTTGACCATGTGTGAAGGAAGAATAATCTATCTCCTCCCAAGCTTTAATGGAGAGCTCATCACCTACTCCAAGCTTGTGAGATAGAAGCCTACATCAACACTCTCTTGGCATGTGGATGCAAATCCAACCAAGAGCCAAGCTACAATGCATGCTCATCTTCTCTACCAAGCTAATTACTAAGCTAAGCTATGCTAATATGAGTGATTATGTGAGGAGATGTACATCTTTCTTGTAAGATACTCCTTCTTCCTCTCAATCTACTCTCATACCCTGCTAGCTCTCACCATCTTCGAAGGTGTGTGAGGTCTTGGGTCTGAGAACGGGGATAATTCAAGTTGTGTTTGATTAAGTGTTTTGCTTGGTGTATGAAGCTTCCATCTTCATTGCACTAGCTAGTTTTGAAGGAACACAAAGAATTGTATTGTACAATGTCTCTCTTGATGGGAGAAACCATTATACAAAGTCTTTTAGAGGGGGGACCGGCTCCATGCAAATCCGGTCCTCAACTGTTGTCAATAGCTTAATTTCTCTCTCTTTTGAAAGTATTGTCGATGCTATCTAACTAGGTGTTATGCTTTTTGTTGCTCTCTCCACTAAAGCACTCTTGTAATTCTCATTAGGAATCTATTCTAATGAAATGCCCACTATGTTCATGCTAATTTTCGCTACACATAAGTTATTAGGCCATTAAATGTTACATTGGTATCAGAGCAGAAGGTTTCTCTTTTCTTGCTCAAGAAGGGAGGTCCTCAAGCTAGCTACAAATGGTTGGTATTATTAATTGCCTGTGAGTAAGTAGAATAGGGATTTTTCAGCCTTGCAGTGCGCCTGCCTTTGTGCAGTTAACGGGGCATCACCGTCGAGAGCTATGGTCTTAATAGTGGAGTCCTACGGGGCTTGCCTACGGCTTAACCACTATTGAGCTATTAGAAGCTTGACAGGAGCCGGTGCTGTTTTGGTGTCGAAAGACCCTCTCTTCTATTCCTTGCAATTAATGGTATTCGAGCCGCGGGTACAGTAGCTTAAGTGCTTTTTCTAAAGGGGTAAAGAGGAGTAGCAACTAGGGGTTGAAGTGCCAAAGTACACCTAAAAAGTTTACACCTAAAAGTTGTTAGAATGGCTGACAATAGTAAAGAGAGTGAAATTAATGTTGATAACTTTGATTTTGCTCATGAGCAAGCTACTAATGATGCTTCAATGCTTGTTAACTATCTTGTTTCTAGGCTTCAACAAGCCATGGGCAATCCATCTCTCCAAAGTGAAGTGCAACGGCAACTCCGTGCTCATGGGATTCTTCAAGCTATTCACCATGACGAGAGAACACCTAGGAAGCCTCCTTGTGAGACTACCAAAAGAGGTCTCTCTCTGATTCGGGAAGAAGAAGAGAATCTATATGAAGGGCTCAAGAATTTACTTCTTGATGATGCATCTCGTTCCCAAAGGAGAACTCAAGAGCCTCTACCGAAGGAACGAGAAAGAAGTGAGTCTCCCGCCACCTCGACGGAGATGGCTCCACGAAGACGGCGGGCTAAACGCTCTCCATCACCACCAAAGCGGAGAAGACCATCGTATTCTTCTCCTCACCACAATTCAAAGAGGGATGATAAAAAGCAAGAGAAGAAAAAGGCAAGAAAGAGGACACCCTCTTCTCCATCTTCTTCATCCTCTTCCTCTTATGAAAACTATGGTGAAGATGACAAAGATCAAGACAAGAAAAAGGCGAGAAAGAGGTCACCCTCTTCTGCACCTTCTTCAAATTCTTCACCCTCTGAAGAAAGTGATGGTGCAACCTTTGAACCATCAAAAAGAAGAGGCCATAGGAAATCCTATGCCGCATGGAAGAGGTCGTCCAAGTTGAAGAAATTCAAAGAGGGAGGGAAGAGCATCTCTTTCCTTACCTATGATGGTACCTTTGGTGCTACGGACAAAGTCTTGGCCTTTATCCAGTAATTCGATGCGGTGTTTGGAGATGAGGGCTTCACGGAGTCCTCTAAGCTACGCCATGTAGCTATGCACTTTCAAAAGTTCGCCAGACAATGGTGGTCTAGCCTACGAGCCAACGGTGAAGCTCCACGAACATGGAAAGCTTTAAGAGCTTCCATTATGAAGCAGTTTTTGGCCACCGATGCCAAAGACAAAGTACTCACCGAATGGCGAAGCTTAAAGCTCTCTCCCAATGAATCTATTCACAAATATGTAGACAAGTTTTGGGACCTACAACTCAAAGCCACTCTCTTCAAAAAGTTGGATTTTGGAGAGCAAAAGCAACAATTTTGTGCGGGCTTAACCGAAGAAATGGCGGAGTATGTCAACTCCCAAAGACCACGTACCATATCGGCGGTAATACACCACACTATGGTCGCCTCTCGAATCAATTTCCAAACGGGGGTAAAAAGAAATAATAAGCCCCCGGAAAACAAGGGTTCCAATGAGCCTAAGGGGAAGGACAATGTCCAAAAGTCTCCTAAGGGCAACTCCAACAAAGCTAAAGAGAAGGGAGTTTACAAAGGTAAGAATAAACTCTCTCCTGAAGAGCTTGAGCGTTATCGTAAGGATAACCGGTGTTTCAAGTGCGGCGAACAAAGGCATGCGTACCGCGCTTGTCCCCAAAAGAACAACCGCCAAGATCCTCCTAGAGCTTCCTTGGTTGAAATCCAAGAGGAGGAGACTCACCAAACTCACCACAACGGATCTCCTCTATGCCATGCTTGGGGAAAGGAAAGAGAACATGATGCTTTTATTCTCTTTGACCCTGGTTCTACTCACAATTTTATATCTATAGAGTTGGCCACCAAGCTAGGAATACAATCCTACGAGATGGGCGATGTCCTACCCGCAGACAGTGCCTTCAAGGGGCAAGAAGTTTCAGTCACTCCCTTAATCGGGAAATTGAAGCTTCATGTCCAAGGCTATGTGGACAAAGAGGACTTCTTTATCTCTCCTCTCAAGCATGAGGATGTAATCCTAGGGGCACCATGGTTTGACCGCCTGGCTGCTGATGTTAAATTTCCTGAAAGGAGAATCTCCTTTAAGTTCAGGAAAAAAGACATGTATATAGATGCTAAGGAGATGGGTAACACCATCCCCATTGTACATACACCAGCTTTCAACAAGTCAATAAAGAGCTCTATTTCCGTGTACATGATTTTTGTTAAAGACTCTCAAAATGAACCTAATGCTTTAGCAAAAGAAAATAAAAGCAACCAAAAGGAATTAGAGTTATCCAATTTTCTCAAGGGGTTTCAAGATGTTTTTATTGACGACATCCCTTATGAGCTACCTCCTAAACGAGGTAATGATGACCATGCAATTGAACTTCTTCCAGGAAGTTCAGCGCCTAACAAACCTCCTTATAGAGTTTCTCAAGCTCAACAAGAGGAGATTATGCGGCAAGTGCATGAGTTAGTTGAGAAGGGCATGGTTAGGCCTAGCTCATCTCCATTTTGCTCACCTGTGCTATTAGTGCAAAAGAAAGACGGCACATATCGTATGTGTGTTGACTATAGAGCACTAAATAGGATCACTATCAAGAATAGGTTTCCCGTTCCACGGGTAGAAGACCTATTTGATAAGCTACAAGGATCGACCTACTTCAGTAGGGTTGACCTAAAGAGTGGCTATCATCAAATAAGGATAGTTGATCAAGACATTGTAAAGATCGCGTTTCGCACTACATTTGGTCTTTACAAATACATTGTCATGCCTTTTGGCTTGACCAATGCACCAGCCACATTCAACCGCTTGATGGAGAAGCTGTTCAGGCCTCATCGAACCTTCACTGGAGTGTTCTTTGATGATATTATCATCTAATCTAATTCATTGGAGGAACACAAGCAACACCTCCAGGTAATATTTCATGGTCTGCTAAGGAGAACAATGCTTTCGAAAAGCTTATCTCTCAACCTGTGCTTACACTACCGAATCTCTCAAAACCATTTGAGGTCCAATGTGATGCTTGTGGTGATTGCCTTGGAGCTGTTTTGCTCCAAGAAGGGCACGCCATAGGCTATGAGAGTCGAAGGCTCGACCCTGTTGAGCAAGCTCTAGGCATATACGAAAAGGAACTCCTTGCAGTTCTACATGCCTTAGATTCATGGAAGCACTATTTATTGGGGACTCCTTTCATTCTGCGAACGGATCACCAAAGTCTTAAGTACTTCATGACACAGACCAAGCTCTCCGACAAACAAATGAGGTGGGCAAATTTCCTTTCGCAATTTCATTTTCATATTGCTCACATTACTGGCAAGCATAATCAAGTAGCCGATGCACTCTCAAGACGACCGAGAGTGAATGCGGTTTCCATAGCAACTCACAATGATCTATCTTCAATGATAGATGAGTATGCTATTGATCCCGATTTTAGAGATGTGATTTCAGCCCTTGCATTAGGGAAGAAAGAAGAACCATTTACTTTACAAGATGGTTATCTTCTCTATGGCAATAGAATATGCGTTACTAACTCACTACGTGAGAAAGTAATGTATGAATCTCATGCTCCACCTTATGCGGGGCATAGAGGGATTCAGTCTACCTTAAAGGGAATTGAAACATATTTCTATTGGCCTACCATGAAAGTGAACATACAAGAGTATGTTTCCAAATGTGTGGTATGCCAAAAGACCAAATGTGATAGAGGGAAGCAACTTGGATTGCTTCAACCCTTGCCAATCCCTAATTCACCATGGGAGAGCATATCCATGGATTTTATCTTTGGATTGCCTAAGTCTATCCATGGGAATACGGGAATATGGACGATAGTAGACAGGTTTAGTAAACAAGCTCATTTTATACCTGTCAAAAAGACTATCAAAGCCCATCAAATGGCAACCCTCTTTATTTCACAAATTTTCAAGTACCATGGCTTGCCCATGTCCATAGTGTCGGATAGAGATCCTAGAATGACCAGTAATTTCTGGAAGGGTCTCTTTGAGAATTTAGGAACAAGGCTAAACTTCTCTTCGGCCTATCATCCACAAACTGATGGCCAAAGTGAAATAGCTAACCTAACCATTCTCGATCTACTAAAAGCCTATGTAACGGAAGTAGATCAAAGATCCCAATGGGAGAAGTACTTACCCTTAGTGGAGTATGCTTACAATAACACTGTACATACTTCCACGGGAAAAGCACCTTTCGAGGTAATTGAGGGAAGATCAAAAATTCCCTTGCTACTTAAGGTACATGGGAAGATCTTTGCTGCAGATGAGTATAGCCGAGACCTACAAGAATCTTTCCAAAAGATTAAGGATGCTATCTCTATCTCACAGCAAAGGCAAAAGGCTACTGCTGACAAGCACAGAAGAGCCCAAGCCTTTAAAGAAAACGATTGGGTCTTGTTAAAGTTTCCCAAGGCTCGATTAAGGCACATGACGGGCAAGAATCCTACGGGCCACCAAAAGTACTATGCTAAACTAGCAAAAAGGTACTATGGTCCCTTTCAGATTCTTAGGCCAATCAATGAGATGGCCTATCAACTTAAGTTGCCCAATCATTGGCTCATACACAATGCGTTTCATGTGAGCCTATTAAAGCCTTACAAAGGAGAGCCACCTCAAGAACCAACTATTGAAGACCCACCGGAGATCGAGGACCAAGAGGAGGTGCTGCAGCCCGAGTCCATTCTCCAACATGAAGACAAGGTATTAAGAGGCGGTAAGACTATCCGAAGATATCTTATTAAGTTTAAGAATTATCCTTTTGAAGATGCTAGATGGATGCAAGGCATACAATTAAAGGATAACCTAAACCTTGTCAATGCTTACAATGCTTCCCAAGAGTAAGCAAATGTACAAAATGTTAAAAAAGAACAAAATTTTTGTCTTATAAGACTCTCTCTTTTCTTTATTTGTGCACAAAAATGAAGTAGTATGCATGCTTAGATCAAGTTTGTGGAGACGACGTCTCCCAAACACCAAGTAGAGCTTGTCACTCTACTATGGAAGACTGATAGGACTGATGTGCAGACATGCTTGCGGCAGCCTCAGGCTCTCAAGCGCCAAATGGACTAGTCATCCATTATGGAATGATGTCGTAGGGTAACATAGGGATCCTCTACCCACTAAGAAAAGGACTCATGAATATGCTTTATCTTCTCTACACCATAGTCGAGGACGACTATGATTTCAAGAGAGAGGTAATGTCATGATAATCAATATCTAATTCTCCTAAATGATTTTCTCATATTAAACTGATCATTTAATGTGGAGAAGTGCCTGGGGAGAAAAAGCTAGAATATTTGTTAAGCTAGCAGACCGGCCACAGTAGGGATCCAAAGGAGGGAAAATAGGGATCCAAAGGGGGGGCCATCTGCAAAAGAGCCATGTGCAACAATGGGCTAAAAAGACCCTAAGGTTCAGCCCATTAAGACTTCCAAAATGCTAAGGTTCCAAAATTCAAAGGTTGTGTCCAAAGGTCAGCCCTAGGGAAAATTGGATGCTTTGTGTGTGCCCTAAAAGTCTTTGCACATCCCTACATGGTAGGGGGCAAGCCCTAAAGGTAGGGGATGAGAGAGAAAGCCACACACACACACACACAGGCTCCCTTTACACAAAGGGAATGAGGGACACATGTCAGCTTCCTATGCTAGATGCCCACAAGGTGTGCCCAATTCCTATTGGAAGACCCTTGAAGTGGACCAATGAGACTTAAGCTAGAGTAAATATAGTTTAATTAATTTAAAAACATTTAATAAAAGAAACCAATGAGAATTAAGTCTCCTAGAAGACTATTGGGCAGTCTCCCAAAGGGTCCAATGAGCATTTAGAAGCCCCATGGCTTGCCTGATTCCTATTGGCCAGGAGGCAAAGGGGTCCAATGAGAGTTTAGTTTAATTATTTAATTACCTAAAGCTCTCACAAAAGGGGAAAGGGGGACACATGTCAGAAGGATATCACTTATGCTGCTTAATACCCATTGGCTTGACTTGGGGAGGTCCAATGAGGCAAAAGCCAGACCAAATTAGCAACAAGGGCTCGCCCAAGAGAGAGAGGGGGCTGATTTTTGCTTGGATTGACACACACACACACACACACTCACACTTGACCATGTGTGAAGGAAGAATACTCTATCTCCTCCCAAGCTTTAATGGAGAGCTCATCACCTACTCCAAGCTTGTGAGATAGAAGTCTACATCAACACTCTCTTGGCATGTGGATGCAAATCCAACCAAGAGCCAAGCTACAATGCATGCTCATCTTCTCTACCAAGCTAATTACTAAGCTAAGCTATGCTAATATGAGTGATTATGTGAGGAGATGTACATCTTTCTCGTAAGATACTCCTTCTTCCTCTCAATCTACTCTCATACCCTGCTAGCTCTCACCATCTTCGAAGGTGTGTGAGGTCTTGGGTCTGAGAACGGGGATAATTCAAGTTGTGTTTGATTAAGTGTTTTGCTTGGTGGATGAAGCTTCCATCTTCATTGCACTAGCTAGTCTTGAAGGAACACAAAGAATTGTATTGTACAATGTCTCTCTTGATGGGAGAAACCATAATACAAAGCCTTTTGGAGGGGGGACCGGCTCCATCCAAATCCGGTCCTCAACTGTTGTCAATAGCTTAATTTCTCTCTCTTTTGAAACTATTGTTGATGCTATCTAACTAGGTGTTATGCTTTTTGTTGCTCTCTCCACTAAAGCACTCTTGTAATTCTCATTAGGAATCTATTCTAATGAAATGCCCACTATGTTCATGCTAATTTCCGCTACACATAAGTTATTAGGCCATTAAATGTTACACTAGAAGACTATTGGACAGTGTCCCAAGGGGACCAATGAGCATTCAACAACCCAATGGCTTGCCTGATTCCTATTGGCCAGGAGGCAAAGGGGTCCAATGAGAGTTTAGTTGAATTAATTAATTACCTAAAGCTCTCACAAAAGGGGAAAGGGGGACACATGTCATAAGGCTATCACTTATGCTGCTCAATTACCATTGGCTAAGCCTGGGGAGGTCCAATAGGATGCTAGCAAGAGCAAATAGCAAGAGGGGTCGACCAAGAGAGAGAGAGGGGGATGATTTTTGAAAGGAATTATCAAACACACAATCACACAATCTCATGTGTGAAGTAAAGAAGACTCTCTCTCCTTCTCAAGCTTTAATGGAAAGCTTATCACCTACTCCAAGCTTGTGAAAGGAAGGCCTACACCAACAACTCTTGGCTTTGAGATGAAAATCCAACCAAGAGACAAGCTTCAATGCATGCTCATCTCCTCTACCATGCTAATTACTAAGCTTAGCTATGCTAATAAGAGTGATTATGTGAGGAGATGTACATCTTTATGGTAAGAATACTACTTCTTTCTCTCAATCTACTCTCATACCCCGCTAGCTCTCACCATCTTCAAAGGTGTGTGAGGTCTTGGGTCTGAGACCGTGAGGGAATTTATGTTGTGTTTGATAAGTGTTTTGCGTAGTGCATGAAGTTTCCATCTTCATTGCACTAGATAGTATTGAAGGAACACAAGAAATTGTATTGTAAAATGTCTCTCTTGATGGGAGAAACCATAATACAAATCCTTTTGGAGGGGGGACGGGCTCCATGAAAATCTGGTCCTCAACTATTGTCAGTTGCTTAATTTCTCTCTCTTTTGAAGTATTGTTCATGCTATCTAACAGGGTGTTATGATTTTTGTTGCTCTCTCCACCCAAGCACTCTTGTTAATCTCATTAGGAATCTATTCTAATGAAATGCTCACTATGTTCATGCAATTTTCCGCTACACACAAGTTACTAGGCCATTAAATGTTACATTGGTATCAGAGCACAAGGTTTCTCTTTTCTTGCTCAAGAAGGGAGGTCCTCAAGCTAGCTATAAATGGTTGGTACTATTATTGCATGTGAGTAAGTAGAATAGGGATTTTTCAGCCTTGACGGTGCGCCTACCTTTGTGCACTTAACGAGGCATCACCGTCAAGAGCTATGGTCTTAATAGTGGAGTCCTACGGGGCTTGCCAACGGATTAACCACTATTGAGCTATTAGAAGCTTGACAGGAGCTGGTGTTGTTTTGGTGTTGAACGACCCTCTCTTCTATTCCTTACAATTAATGGTATTCGAGCCACGGGTACAATAGCTTGAGTGCTTTTTCTAAAGGGGTAAAGAGGAGTAGCAACTAGGAATTGAAGTGCCAAAGTACTCCTAAAAAGTTTACACCTAAAAGTTGTTAGAATGGCTAACAATAGTAAAGAGAGTGAAATTAATGTTGATAACTTTGATTTTGCTAATGAGCAAGCTACTAATGATGCCCCGATGCTTGTTAACTATCTTGTTTCTAGGCTTCAACAAGCCATGGGCAATCCATCCCTCCAAAGTGAAGTGCAACGACAACTTCGTGCTCATGGGATTCTCCAAGCTCCCCACCATGATGAGAGAACACCTAGGAATCCTCCTTGTGAGACTTCCAAAAGAGGTCTCTCTCCGATTCGGGAAGAAGAAGAGGATCCCTATGAAGGGCTCAGAAATTTGCTCCTTGATGACGCATCTCCTTCTCAAAGGAGAATTCAAGAGCCTCCATCGAAGGAACGAGAAAGAATTGAGTCTTCCGCCACCTCGACGGAGATGGCTCCACGAAGACGGTGGGCTAAACGCTCTCCATCACCTCCAAAACGGAGAAGACCATCGCATACTTCTCCATACCATACTTCAAAGAGGGATGACAAAAAGCAAGAGAAGAAAAAGGCGAGAAAGAGGACACTATCTTCTCCATCTTCTTCATCCTCTCCCTCTTATGAAAGTGATGGTCAAGACAACGAAGATCAAGGCAAGAAAAAGGCGAGAAACAGGTCACCCTCTTCTCCATCTTCCTCAAATTCTTCATCTTCTGAAGAAAGTCATGGTGCAACCTTTGAACCATAAAAAAGAAGAGGCCATAGGAAATCCTATACCGCGTGGAAGAGGTTATCCAAGCTCAAGAAGTTCAAAGAGGGAGGGAAGAGCATCTCTTTCCTTACCTACGATGGCACTTTTGGTGCTACAGACAAAGTCTTGGACTTTCTCCAACAATTCGATGGGGCGTTCGGAGATGAGGACTTCACGGAGTCCTGTAAGCTACGCAATGTAGCTATGCACTTTCAAAATTCCGCTAGACAATGGTGGTCTAGCCTATGGGCCAACGGTGAAGCTCCACGAATATGGAAAGCTTTAAGAGCTTCCATTATGAAGCAGCTTTTGGCCACCGATGCCAAAGACAAAGTACTCACCGAATGGCAAAGCTTGAAGCTCTCTCCCCAGGAATCCATCCACAAATATGTAGACAAGTTTTGGGACCTACAACTCAAAGCCACTGTCTTCAAAAAGTTGGATTTTGGAGAGCAAAAGCAAAAATTTTGTGCGGGCTTAATCGAAGAAATGGCGGAGTATGTCAACTCCCAAAGGCCACGCACCATATCGGAGGTAATACATCATACTATGGTGGCCTCTCGAATCAATTTTCAAACAGGGGCTAAGAGGAATTCTAAGCCCCCTGAAAACAAGTGTTCTAATGAGACTAAGGGGAAGGAAAATGTCCAAAAGTCTCCTAAGGACAACTCCAACAAAGCTAAAGAGAAGGGAGTTTATAAAGGCAAAAATAAACTCTCTCCTGAAGAGCTTGAGCGTTATCGCAAGGATGATCGGTGTTTCAAGTGCGGCGAACAAGGGCATGCGTACCGCGCTTGTCCCCAAAAGAACAACCGCCCTGATCTTCCTAGAGCTACCTTGGTCGAAATTCAAGAGGAGGAAACTCACCACAAAGGATCTCCTCTATGCCATGCTTGGGGAAAGGTAAGAGAACATGATGCTTTTATTCTCTTTGACCCCTATTCTACTCATAATTTTATATCTATAGAGTTGGCCACCAAGCTAGGCATACAAACCTACGAGATGGGAGATGTCCTACCCGCAGATGGTGCTTTCAAGGGGCAAGAAGCTTCAGTCACTCCCTTAATCGGGAAATTGAGGCTCCATGTCCAAAGCTATGTGGACAAAGAGGACTTCTTTATCTCTCCTCTCAAGCATGAGGATGTAATCCTAGGGGAACCATGGTTTGATCGCATTGCTGCCAATGTTAAATTCCCTGAAAGGAGAATCTCCTTTAAGTTCATGAAAAAAGATATGTATATAGATGCTAAGGAAATGTGTCACACTATACCCATTGTACATACACAAGCTTTCAACAAGTCAATAAAGAGCTCTATTTTCGTGTACATGATTTTTGTTAAAGACTCTCAAAATGAACCTAATGTTTTAGCAAAAGAAAATATACACAATCAAAAGGAATTAGAGTTATCCCATTTTCTCAAGGGGTTTCAAGATGGTTTTATTGACGACATCCCTTGTGAGCTACCTCCTAACGAGGCAATGATGACCATGCAATTGAACTTCTTCTAGGAAGTTCACCGCCTAACAAACCCCTTATAGAGTTTCTCAAGCTCAACAAGAGGAGATTATGCGGCAAGTGCATGAGTTAGTTGAGAAGGGAATGGTTAGGCCAAGCTCATCTCCATTTTGTTCTCCTGTGCTACTAGTACAAAATAAAGATGGCACATACCGTATGTGTGTCGACTATAGAGCACTAAATAGGATGTTTTCCATTCCATGGGTAGAAGACCTATTTGATAAGCTACAAGGGTACACCTACTTCAGTAGGATTGACCTAAAAAGTGGCTATCATCAAATAAGGATAGTTGATCAAGACATTGTAAAGACCGCATTTCGCACTACGTTTGGTCTCTACGAATACATGGTCATGCCTTTTGGCTTGACCAATGCACCAGCCACATTCAACCGCTTGATGGAGAAGCTATTCAGGCCTCACCGAACCTTTACTGGAGTGTTCTTTGATGATATCATCATCTACTCTAATTCATTAGAGGAACACAAACGACACCTCCAGGTAATATTTCAAGTTCTAAGAGAGAATAAACTTTATGTTAATCGAAAGAAAAGTGAAATTTTCTTACAAGAAATTCAGTATTTAGGTCACATTATCTCTCAAGATGGCATCCAAATGGATCCATCAAAGTTAGAGGTAATAAAAGGATGGCCTAAACCAAATCTTCATGAGATAAGAAGCTTTATAGGTATGTGCGCATACTATAGACGCTTCATAGAAAAGTTCTCACTAATAACAAGACCATTACATGACCTAACAAAGAAAAACGTTAGGTACACATGGTCTGCCAAGGAGAACAATGCTTTCGAAAAGCTTAAAGAAAAGCTTATCTCTCAACCTGTGCTTACACTACCGGATCTCTCAAAGCCATTTGAGGTCCAATGTGATGCTTGTGGTGATTGCCTTGGAGTTGTTTTGCTTCAAGAAGGGCATGCCATAGGCTATGAAGGTCGAAGGCTCGACCCTGTTGAGCAAGCTCTAGGTATATATGAAAAGAAACTCCTTGCAGTTCTACATGCCTTAGACTCATGGAAGCACTATTTCTTGGGGACTTGTTTCATTCTGCGAACGGATCACCAAAGTCTTAAGTACTTCATGACGCAGACCAAGCTCTCCGACAAACAAATGAGGTGGGAAAATCTCCTTTCGCAATTTCATATTGCTCACATTGCTGGCAAGCATAATCAAGTAGCCGATGCACTCTCAAGACGGCCGAGAGTGAATGCGATTTCCATAGCAACTCACAATTATCTATCTTCTATGATAGATGAGTATGCTATTGATCCCGATTTTAGAGATGTGATTTCAGCCCTTGCTCTAGGGAAGAAAGAGGAACCATTTACTTTACAAGATGGTTATCTTCTCTATGGCAATAGACTATGCGTTACTAGCTCACTACGTGAGAAAGTAATGTATGAATCTCATGCTCCTCATTATGCAAGCCATAGAGGGATTCAGTCTACCCTGAAGGGGATTGAAACATATTTCTATTGGCCTACCATGAAAGCAAACATACAAGAGTATGTTTCTAAATGTGAGGTATGCCAAAAGACGAAGTTTGATAGAGGGAAGCAACTTGGATTGCTTCAACCTTTGCCAATCCCTAATTCACCATGGGAGAGCACATCCATGGATTTTATCTTTGGATTGCCTAAGTCTATCCATGGGAATACGGGAATATGGACGATAGAAGACAGGTTCAGTAAACAAGCTCATTTTATACCTGTCAAAACGACTATCAAAGCCCATCAAATGGCAACCCTCTTCATTTCACAAATCTTTAAGTACCATGGCTTGCCAATGTCCATAGTGTTAGATAGAGATCCTAGAATGACCAGTAACTTCTGGAAGGGTCTCTTTGAGAATTTAGGAACAAGGCTAACCTTATCTTCGGCCTATCACCCGCAAACGGATGGCCAAAGTGAAATAGCTAACCTAACAATTCTCGATCTACTAAAAGCCTATGTAACGGAAGTAGATCAAAGATCCCAATGGGAGAAATACTTACCCTTAGTGGAGTATGCCTACAATAACACTGTACATACTTCCATGGAAAAAGCACCTTTTGAGGTAATTGAGGGAAGATCAAAAAGTCCCTTGCTACTTAAGGTACACGGGAAGATCTTCGCTGCAGATGAGTATAGCGGAGACCTACAAGAATCTTTCCAAAAGGTTAAGTATGCTATCTCTATCTCACAGCAAAGGTAAAAGGCTGCTGCTGACAAGCACAGAAGAGCCCAAACCTTTAAAGAAAATGATTAGGTCTTACTCAAATTTCCCAAGGCTCGATTAAGGCACACGACGGCAAGAATCTTACGGGACATCAAAAGTACTATGCTAAGTTAGCAAAAAGGTACTATGGTCCCTTTCAGATTCTTAGGCCAATCAATGAGATGGCCTATCAACTCAAGTTGCCCAACCATTGGCTCATACACAATGCTTTCCATGTGAGCCTACTCAAGCGTTACAAAGGAGAGCCACCTCAAGAACCAACTATTGAAGACCCACCGGAGATCGAGGACCAAGAGGAGGTGCTGCAGCCCGAGTCCATTCTCTGACATGAAGACAAGGTACTAAGAGACGGTAAAACTATCCGGCGATATCTTATTAAGTTTAAGAATTATCCTTTTAAAGATGCTGGATGGATGCAAGGCATACAATTAAAGGATAACCTAAACCTTGTCAATGCTTACAATGCTTCCCAAGAGTAAGCAAATGTACAAATGTTAAAAATGAACAAAATTTTTGTCTTATAAGACTCTTATTTTCTTTATTGTGCACAAAAATGAAGTAGTATGCATGCTTAGATCAAGTTTGCGGAGACGACGTCTCCCGAACACCAAGTAGAGCTTGTCACTCTACTATGGAAGATGATAGGACTAATGTGCAAACATGCTTGCGGTAGCCTTAGGCTCTCAAGCACCAAATGGTCTTGTCATCCATTGTGGAATGATGTCGTAGGGTAACATAGGGATCCTCTACCCGCTAAGAAAAGGACTAATGAATATGCTTTATCTTCTCTACCCATAGTCGAGGACGACTATGATTTCAAGAGAGAGGTAATGTCATAATACTCAATATCTAATTCTCCTAAATGATTTTCTCATGTTAAACTGATCATTTAATATGGGGAAGTTCCAGGGGACAAAAAGCTAGAATATTGGTTAAGCTAGCAGACTGGCCACAGTAAGGATCCAAAGGAGGGAAAATAGGGATCCAAAGAGGGGGCCATCTGTAAAAGAGCCATGTGCAACAATGGGCTTAAAAGACCCTAAGGTTCAGCCCATTAAGACTTCCAAAATGCTAAGGTTCCAAAATTCAAAGGTTGTGTCCAACGGTCAAACATTGGGGGAATTGGATGCTTTGTGTGTGTCCCAAAAGTCTTTGGCAATCCCTACATAGGAGGGGGCGAGACTTGCAAGTAGGGTATGAGAGAGAAACTCACACACACACACACACACACACACACACACACACACACACACACACACACACACACACACACACAAGATCCCTTTACACAAAGGGAATGAGAGACACATGTCAGCTCCCTAGCCCAGATGCTCACAAGGTGTACCCAATTCCTATTGGATGGCCTTGGAGGTGGACCAATGAGAATTAGGCTAGAGTAAATCTAGTTGAATTAATTTAAAAACACTTAATAAAATAACCAATAAGAATTAAGCTCTCTAGAAGACTATTGAACAGTCTCCCAAGGGGACCAATGAGCATTCAGCAGCCCAATGGCTTGCCTGATTCCTATTGGCCAGGAGGCAAAGGGGTCCAATGAGAGTTTAGTTGAATTAAATAATTACCTAAAGCTCTCACAAAAGGGGAAAGGGGGACACATGTCAGAAGGCTATCACTTATGCTGCTCAATTACCATTGGCTAAGCCTGGGGAGGTCCAATAGGATGCTAGCAAGAGCAAATAGCAAGAGGGGTCGACCAAGAGAGAGAGAGGGGGATGATTTTTGAAAGGCATTATCAAACACACAATCACACAATCTCATGTGTGAAGTAAAGAAGACTCTCTCTCCTTCTCAAGCTTTAATGGAAAGCTTATCACCTACTCCAAGCTTGTGAGAAGGAAGGCCTACACCAACAACTCTTGGCTTTGAGATGCAAATCCAACGAAGAGCCAAGCTTCAATGCATGCTCATCTCCTCTACCATGCTAATTACTAAGCTAAGCTATGCTAATATGAGTGATTATGTGAGTAGATGTACATCTTTCTCGTAAGAATACTCCTTCTTCCTCTCAATCTACTCTCATACCCCGCTAGCTCTCACCATCTTCGAAGGTGTGTGAGGTCTTGGGTCTGAGACCATGAGGGAATTGATGTTGTGTTTGATAAGTGTTTTGCATAGTGCATGAAGTTTCCATCTTCATTGCACTAGCTAGTATTGAAGGAACACAAGAAATTATATTGTAAAATGTCTCTCTTGATGGGAGAAACCATAATACAAAGCCTTTTGGAGGGGGGACATGCTCCATGCAAATCCGGTCCTCAACTGTTGTCAATTGCTTAATTTCTCTCTCTTTTGAAGTATTGTTCATGCTATCTAACTGGGTGTTATGATTTTTGTTCCTCTCTCCACCCAAGCACTCTTGTTAATCTCATTAAGAATTTATTCTAATGAAATGCTCACTATGTTCATGCAATTTTTCACTACACACAAGTTACTAGGCCATTAAATGTTACAACGAGCACTGATGCAATCACCTAGAATTGATTCTTGAAGGAACTACACAAAATGCTGATCACACAATATGCTCAACAAGGGCATCTCTCCCGATGAAATCACCTATACTTCTAGCTTGACGACGTTGGACCACACATGACGTTGCCTTGGCCAACACGTATGCCAAATGGAATGTACTTAAAAAAGGATAAAAAGGTTTTGTAGAAGCCATGCTTTCAATTCAAAAAGACAAAACATATTTATATTCAATTTTATTTTTCTATCTAGAGCAATGCATACAATCCAAACAAATGCACACACCAGATCAAACAGCTCTTGAATCTGGGAAGTGGCCTTTTCTCTGACAAAATAGGACTGCAAGGATTTTTCTTACCTCTTCTTGTTGATGTGCTTGGAAAGCTACTTATATCACATGCCTTTCTTCCTATAAGATGATTCAAATGAACACAATCGATGTCCTTTGTCCCCATCTCCATAATAGGTTTACTGTAAACATCATACATAAAATTTAAAATGTAAAATCTACAGACATATGAGTCCTTTGTAAACAATGGAATACACCAACAAGCTTACATGGTCATAGCATTTTCTTGTGTGCATGTATCTCTTGCCCTTTCCTTGGGCCATCATGAGGTAGCTAAACCCTTTCTTACCCATCAATAGCTATTTCTACCTAGAAGATTTTGTACACATGAAAAAATTTTGAGGAGTGGCTTATGCGCCAATTTCACTAGACTCGTGGAAAATGCAAAACCAAAAAAACAAGCTGATGTAAATACTTAGCAAAGAATAGGCAAAATTGTCTCATTTTTCATCTTCAATATATAGAGTAAGAACGTGTGTTGACTTGAGAGAAATAAACTTTGCTATAGCCAAACAATGCTTGTTGTATCAACAACTAAAGAATTGCATGGGAATTGGACTTTTTAATGCAAATATGATCCCATTGTACTTATCGTAATTTGCAACTCTCACCATAAGGATGGGAGCTATGAGGTCAAGCATCCCCAACACACTAATGTAAAGAATGAGGATGCAAGAGAGCTACACAAGACAAGCATAAAGCACACAGAGATGGAAAGCTTCTTCTTCTTCTCTAAGAAAAGAGAGTACAAAATGACTTAGTGCTAAAACTAAAAAGTAGCACATATGTACATGCGGTCACTAAGTGTGAACTCGCTAGAAGCATACTAGGCTGGCACTATAAGTGTAGTCCAGCTGTAGAATCACTGGCAGAGATCCTCCGTGTCGGTCATCTAACGCGCCAGTGAGTAAATGTCGTAAGCGGCCAAGACCCGTAGTGGGTGCCAGCTCAAGATGTAGAGCTCGACATCTCAACACTCCCCCTCGAGCTCTGCATGTCGCAGAGTCCAAGCATAGTCCGAAAACGTCGAAGCTTCTCAGCTCCGAGGACCTTGGTAAAGATATCCTCTATCTGCTCCTCTGAGCTGACGTAGACCAAGTCGATGTCGCCCGCCAACACTCGCTCTCGAACGTAGTGGTAATGGACCTCTATGTGCTTGGTCCTGGCATGGAACACTGGATTCCTAGCCAACTGCATGATGCTGAGGTTGTCACAATGGATGAAAATCTGTTGGTCCACCTGCACTCCCAAGTCCTCAAGTAATGTGAGTAGCCAAGCTACCTCGCACGCCGTAACTGCTGCACCTCTGTACTCGGCCTCTGTGCTCGATAAAGCAACCGTAGGCTGCTTTTTGCTGCTCCAAGTAACAGCAGCACTCCCAAAAGAGAACATGAAGCCACTCGTAGATCTCCTATCAACAATGCTACCTGCCCAATCTGCATCTGTACACCCATACAATGCTAATGGCGCATCTGCTGCATAGAACAATGCGTAGTCAAGAGTCCCTTGCACATACCGAAGTGTGCGTCATAATCCATCCAAATGTGGCTTCCTCGGAAGCTGCATGAGATGACTCTCCAAGCCTACTGTGTAGCTCAAGTCTGGCCTCGTGATAGTCAAGTAGATTAGACTACCCACAATCTTCCTGTACATCTTGACATCCTCAACAACATCACCCTTCTCTGCACTCAGCTTTGCATTCACATCCAAGGGAATAAAAATTGGCTTACAATCAGCCATACCATACTTTGACAACATGTCCAAAGCATACTGTCTTTGTGACAGCCATACACCCTCTGGAGTCCTGATCACCTCAATGCCAAGAAAGTAGTGCAACTCGCCCAAATCTTTCATTTCAAACTCCTGTTTGAGAAGACCCTTCACATGGTCAATCTCCATAGCATTGTCACCCACAATAATAAGGTCATCTACATATATGGTAATGACCACAATCCCCACATCACTCTCACGTACATAGAGTGAATGATCAGCATGAGCTCTCCTAAACCCAATACTGACAAGATACTTGGTGAAGGAGTACGAGCGGAAGTGCGACGCGAGAGAGAGTGCGAGAAGAAGAGCATGACGATATGGTGAACTCGCTCCACTGTAATGTGTAGAGCATAGTGAGTTCTTATTAGGTTTTTACAAAAGAATATGTGTACATACCTGGCGGCCCGCCCACTTACCTGGGCGACCACATTGAGCTTTATACCCCAAAAACCTCCCACTTAAAGTCCAATGTGGTACTTTAAGTGTGAGAGAAGCTACTATACAAGCTAATATACAAGAGATGTAGAGAAGTGATGTACTACCCTACACCTAACTGCTTGCGAAAATGCGCAAAGCTCTCTGAGGGAAGTCCTTTTGTAAGTAGATCAACAGGATTTTTTGTGGTGTGAAATTTGACAAGATGAAGTTGCTTATCCTTGAGAATTTCCCTGATGAAATGATACTTCACATCCACATGCTTTGTCTTTGAGTGATAAACTGGATTGCGATCCAATTGTATAGCACTTTGACTATCACAATATAACACGGGCATCTCTTCTTTGATTCCCAAATCTGTTACTAGTCGATTAAGCCAAATTGATTCTTTGCATGCCTCTGATGCTGCAACATATTCAGCCTCTGTAGTAGACTGAGTAACACAATCTTGTAATATAGAACGCCATGATACTGCTCCACCAGCCAATGTAAAGACATACCCTGACGTAGACCTTCGGTTGTCTAAGTCACCTGCATAATCTGAGTCTGTAAAACCCTTTACACTTAGCTCCTGACTCCCATAGCATATACGCATACTCTTTGTAGCTTTCAGGTATCTCAATATTCCTTTCACTGCCTCCCAATGTTTCTTGCCTGGGTTTGACATGTATCGACTTACTACTCCCACTGCAAATGCAATGTCTGGGTGAGTAGCAATCATTGCATACATCAAACTACCCAGTGCAGACGCATATGGAATCTTATCCATTTCAGCCTGTTCTTCCCCAGACACAGGACAATCTTGTTTGCTAAGTTTCACATATGGTGGCAATGGAACACTCAGCGCCTTTCCCTTCTCCATATTGAAATGTTGCAAAACCTTGTCAATATACTCTGTTTGAGATAACCAAATCAACTTCTTTGATCTGTCTCTCTCAATGCGCATACCAAGTATATGACTTGCCTCACCCATGTCTTTCATGTCAAACGATTTTCCCATCTTTGACTTCAAAGCTGAAATTTCTTCCAAGTGCTTGCCAACAATCAACATGTCATCCACATACAAAATAAGGATCAGCCAACTACCATCCTTAGCCTTCTTTGTATATAGACAGTGATCGAACTCACTACGTTTGTAGCCTTGAGAAAGCATAAACTTGTGGAATTTATGGTACCATGCCCTCGGTGATTGTTTTAAGCCATAAAGACTCTTTAACAAGTGGCATACCCAATCTTCCTTGCCTTTCTCAACAAACCCTTCTGGCTGCTGCATGTAAATTTCCACATCTAAATCACCATGCAAGAACGCTGTCTTGACATCCATTTGGTGCAACACCAAATCTAATATGGCAACCAATGCAAGAAATCATCTCAATGTAGTCATCTTGACCACAGGAGAGAAGACTTCATCAAAGTCAATGCCTTGTTCTTGCTTAAAGCCCTTGGCAACAAGCCTTGCTTTTTACTTTGGCTGACTATCATGAGCGGTGATCTTATACCTGTAAACCCATTTACAAGGTAGATCCTTTTTGCCCTGTGGTAATTTAACTAGCTTCCATGTCTTGTTTTTATGCAGAGCTGTCATCTCTGACTGCATGGCCAATTGCCAATTCCCGGAGTCCTTCATGTGCACTGCTTCCTTGTAACATGAAGGCTCATTGCAATCAGTCAACATGACATAGTTCATAGATGGAACAAACCTATCAGGAGGTCGTGTGACACGTCCAGATCTATGCACAATAGGTGGCTCAAGCTCACAGCCACAACCTGTGGTTCCACTCTATCCTGTCCTTGCTCCTCTTGAGCCCTGACATTTTGTCTTGCATGTGCAGGTCCATCTTCTTGGAAGACAACTCTTCTAATCTCCTCAACCCTCTCTGGTTTAGAATGATATTTTGATTCATTAAAGTGAAAATCATTGCTGCGGACAACCTTTCTGGATTCAGGATCCCAAAGTCTGTACCCCATCTCACCAGAATTACCATAGCCTAGAAAGATGCACTTTCTACTCTTTGGCTCAAGTTTGTTCCTAAATTCCTTTGGAACGTGAGTGTATGCCTCACAGCCAAAGACTCTGAGATGCTTGTATGAGGGCATTTTGCCTGACCATACCATCTATAGCACTGAATCCTTTTGCAAAACCTTGCTAGGAGATCTATTTACAAGATGAACAGCTGTTGATACAGCTTCAGCCCAAAACCCATTTGGCAGCTGTGCATTAGACAACATACTTCTGACCTTCTCTTGTATGGTCCTATTCATCCTCTCAGCAACACCATTTTGAGGAGGATTGTAAGGAGCAGTAAGTTCACGTTTTATACCTTTTGACTCACAAAAGTCCTGAAAGGCCTTTGAAACATACTCTCCACCATTGTCAGTGCGTAAGCATTTAAGCTTCTTGCCACTCTGATTCTCCAGAAGTGTCACAAACGTTTTGAAAACACTAAACGCTTCATCCTTGTGCTTGAGAAAGTAAACCCATACTTTCCTCGAGTAATCATCTATAAATGTCATAAAGTAAGAAGCTCCCCTTAGAGATAGGTTAGGCATAGGTCCACACAAATCACTATGAACAAGTGCCAACTGTGTATCTCTTCTACTGCTTTTATGCTTATGTGGCTGCTGTGTTTGCTTACCATACAGACAATGTTCACAGAATTCAAAATCATTAAATGAAAAGACAGGAAAATAACCAGAACGAGACAAGATTTCCATTCCCTTCTTGGACATATGTCCTAACCGGCTATGCCACAAAGAAACGTTCGGCTGCTCGGTTACATTGATTACATTTTTAGAGACATTTGATACATGAATCATGTAAAGTCCTCCAGACTTTACTCCATGTGCTACTGTCATAGAACCCTTGGATATCTTCCACATGTTTTGCCCAAAAGTGGTGACGTAGCCAGCATCATCAAGTAAACCTGTGCTGATCAAGCTCTTTGTTATTGCGGGAACATATCTCACATTCTTCAGCGTGAAAGAAGAGCCATTCTGAAACTTCAATTGAACATCTCCAACACCTAAGATCTCACATGTCTGCCCATTGCCTAGCTGAACATGATCTTTAGTGGTCACATAAGAGGTAAACCACTCCTTGTTTGGAGACACATGAAGTGATGCCCCTGAGTCTATAATCCAGTCACTCAGTGCATTTCCATCAGATGCTGTAAGAAGAGCTGAGTCCATTGTATTCTTCAAGAAGTAGATGTCTCCTGACACTAGACTGTCATCCTCTGCAACAGTGTTTGTCACATTTATTTCTTGAATCTTCACCGAGGACTTGTTCTTCTCACCATGGTCTTCAGCTTTCTCTTTACCTTTTTCTGCTTTCCATTCTGTGCAGTCTCTTTTCATGTGACCCTTCTTGCCACAATGGTAGCATTCTATGTCACTCTTGCCTTTAGCACTGCGGGACTTGCTACGAGACTGATTCCACTTTCCACCTTTGTACTTTTCTTTGGTCCTTCCCCTGACAACTAAGGCTGTTCCTTTGCCTTTGTCCATTGTCTTTCTATTGGTTTCTTCAGTAAGCAGACTTCCTTCTACACCTGCTATGTTCAAACCATCTGGAGGTGCAAAATTACTCAAAGCTGTGCGAAAAGTGTCCGAACTTTCCGGCAATGTGATCAATAGGAACATAGCTCTAACAGGTTCATCAAACTTGACACCTTGAGCTGACAACTGACTATAGATTGTGTTGAATTCATTCAGATGATTGGACATAGGTGTCCCTTCTTTCATCTTCAAGTCAACAAGCTTCTTAAGCCAGTATACCTGTGAAGCTGCACTCTGCTTCTCATAAAGATCACTCAGCTTTAACCATGCTTGATAAGCCGACATCTCGTCTGCTACATTGAAGTAAACGCTTTCTGCCAAAGTCAGCATAATGGCAGAAAGTGCCAATTCATCCATTTCGCTCCATTCATCTTCGTCCATATCTTCTAGTTTTATCCCCTTGAGCTTTATAGGTTTTATCTGCTTCTTTTGTACCAACACATGCCAAATCTGCTTCTTCCACAATGGGAAATTGGTTCCATCCAGCTTCTTGATATTGTAAAGAGCAGTGTCCTGTGATCCAGCCATAGCTACGCTTCACAGTAGTTTACTTTCTTGGGAAAAATTCGGCAGAGTTTCCCCTGTAAACTGACCTCAATATCAACCTGTCAAATGAACCAAGAAAGCTTCAGATTCTGCATAAATTTCGGCAGAGTCTCCTTTGTAAAATGGCTCTAGTGTACTCAAAAACAGACCAAAAAACAGCTCAAAAACAGTGTCTCTCTGACACTGTAAGCTGTGGGTAAACCTGTCCTGCACCTGTACTATCTCTGACTGTCCTATCACTGTCCTGTAAGCATAGACTGCGACAATGCCTCAACAGCAGTAAAGCAAAGATGCAATCCCAACTGTCTAACTCACAGTCAATACATCCTAGCTGCCTATCTAAGGGTGCTCGAGGGATCGCTCCAAGACCTGTATCACCGAAAGGATCTCAACATTCAAGAATCCCCCAGCTCAATAAAACCTCACTCGACCCTCAACAAAGGTTGCAGTAAATCTGACAGTACATAGACTTCCCACAAAGTCATACATCCACAAATTTCCCACTGTATGCTGTAACCGCTGTGGCGATTGTTTGCTGCGGGACTCACAGCCAGCAAACCCTCAACAGACATTCATCATCTCTGACAATACATCCCATGTGGAAGTACCTGCAATGTCAGGATGAAATCTGGAATATCAAGCAGCAAACACAAGCTACCTGATGAACTAGTGGATGTCGCCTACAGTCTGTGTGTAGATGCGTCTGTGTCGTATGTGACACGCCTCCAAGAACTGTGAGCCGTCCTTCGATGTGTAGACAGCCACAAATCAACACTCTGGGAGTGTCGATATCCTCAGCACCTGCAGTCGTAGGCCGAAAACCCCAAATTTGCAGAGTTGGATCTGCACCCGGATCTGCACCCGTCGAGACCACGTAGTCAAAAATGGCCTGCGCAGACCTTTGTCGAAGCCGAACGGTGGCCGAGATGACCTCAGAATGAAATTCTGACAACACCAAGCCCTTCGGGCTGTCCCACGAGATTTGGGGCCGTGTCTTCGCCTGTCGAATTTCACTCCAATCTGAGTTGGTGACTCTAGCCTCCTGCAGTGCTGCCCCGAGCCTCGATCTGAGCTCTAATACCAGTTGAAGGAGTACGAGCGGAAGTAAGATGCGAGAGAGAGTGCGAGAAGAAGAGCACTATGATATGGTGAACTCGCTCCACTGTAATGTGTAGAGCATACTGAGTTCTTATTAGGTTTTTACAAAAGAATATGTGTACATACCTGGCGGCCCGCCCACTTACTTGGGCGACCACATTGGGCTTTATACCCCAACACTTGGCAATCTTGTCATACCATGCTCTAGAGCCCTGCTTCAAACCATACAAAGCTTTGAGAAGTCTGCACACATAATCTGGGTAACCTGGATCGACATAACCAGGTGGCTGATCCATATACACTTCCTCTTGCAACTCACCATTCAAGAAGGCATTCTTTACATCCATTTGATGCATAATCCATCCTCTAGATGCAGCCACTGCTATGACAGCTGTCACAGTCGTCATCTTTGCCACTGGAGCAAAGGTCTCCTCATAGTCTATGCATAACCCTTTGCGACCAGCCTTGCCTTGTGACGCTCAATGTTACCATCAGCCTTATGCTTAGTTTTATACACCCATTTACAGCTAATAGCTTTCTTGCCACTTGGAAATGGCACCAACTCCCATGTGTCGTTTGCTTCCAATGCAGCCATCTCTTCATTCATTGCATCATCCCAATGCACATTTCCAACCGCATCCTCAAAACATGTGGGCTCCACATCTTGTATCACCTTAGCCATGTAGGCTTGGTGATGCGCTAGATACCCATCATAAGTCAATTTTTGAACTGGATTTCTGACTCTGTTAGATCTGCGCGGTCCTGGGTCACTCCTTTTCCCTCTAGCATCTTCTTGTACTTTCCTTACACCAGGTGTCCTGACAGCTGGAATTCCAAATTCCTCATCAAGACTTTGTTCAGAACCATCTGAATCCATGTCTACATGTGAAAACCCTGATGATGCATCAGCCATAAAGGGAGGTTCATTAACCTTTTCCTTTCCTTTTCGTGATACATTCCCTGTACCTGCTGGTGGAGTAACCTGCGTACGTAGTCTACCATTCCATGGCTTCTCGACAGAGCCACGAGAAGACAACTCTTGTGGTCCACTCAAAACCTGTGAATGTGGCCTCACATTTTGTACAACCACATCATCTTTTACATCAGCTCCAATAGTGCCATGTGCATTACTGTACCAGTTGCTAATCTCAGTAAAGACTACATCTCTGCTCACTCGTAATTCTCGTGTAGTAGGATTGTAGCACCTGTACCCCTTTTGTTCATGGGAATATCCCACAAGAATACATTTCTCTGCTTTAGGATCCAATTTCCTACGCAACTCATCTGGTACATGCACGTAAGCTATGCAGCCAAACACTTTCAAGTGTGCCAAATTAGGCTTTGTACCTGTAAACTTTTCCTCAGGCGTTACATCATGCACCACAACTGTAGGTGTCCTGTTTATAATGTACATAGCTGTATTTACAGCTTCAGCCCAGAAATGATGAGGCATGTTCTTCTCATTCATCAATGCACGTGCAACCTCTGCAATGTGCCTGTTTTTCCTTTCTGCGACCCCATTCTGCTATGGAGTATATCTGCATGTAAACTGCCTGCATATACCATGCATTCGTAGAAAATCTGAAAAATCATTGGAGAAGTACTTTCCCCCTCCATCTGACCTCAATGTCTTGATTTGCATATCTGTCTCCTTCTCAATCATGACTTTGAAGTCTTGAAAGTGACCAAACACTTCACTTTTGTTACGCATGAAGTAGACCCATACTTTCCTTGTATGGTCATCAATGAAAGAGACATAATACCTGCAACCATGTATACTTGCAGTATCGGTTGGACCCCAAACATCTGTGTGCACCACCTCAAGTGGCTTTTTACATACATTGCACTCATGTGGAAATGAGCCCTTTGACTGTTTTCCAAACTGGCATGCTGCACACACTTTATGCATACCATCCACCTTGAATTTGGGTAAACCTTTTACAATTTGTTTTGATTGCATGCTGCGCAATCTCTGCTCATTGACATGGCCAATGCGTTTGTGCCAAATGTCAACATCAGCCACAACACCTGTGCCCTGTGCAAATAATGCAGCTTTTACCTCAGTCATGTCTACATTCAGCGTAAACATTCTGCCCACACATTTGCCCTCTGTGATCAGCTTACAGCCATTATGGAAATCTTCTACATAACAGCCATTTGGATTGAAGCGAACCTGCAAACCCTGCTCAACCATTTGTCCAACAGAAACAAGATTCTTTGTCATGTTTGGGACATGAAGTACATCTGCTAAGTACTTTGATTTCCCACTCTTCGTATTTAGAGGTATGTCCGCTACATGAGCAATGGGGTGAGCTCTGTCATCTCCTGTCTGCACATAGCCTGACACATCTGGTTTGCGCATATCTCTAAACCACCCTCCATGAGACGTCATGTGATTAGAGGCACCTGAATCCACATACCAAACATCATCTTGGGTGGAATTCTCTGCAGTCATTGTATTCATTACATGCTGCATAACAAACATGCACTCGTTTTTGCTGCCATCTGCATCTCTGCTAGTAGATGCATAGTTGCCCTGTTCTCTCTTTCCACTTGCTTTTCCCTTTGGACAGTCACGTGACATGTGACCTCTTTCACCACAAGTCCAACATTCTCTGCTATCTGCAGGATGTTGCTGCTTGCTTGATCCTGCACCACGACCTCTTTGACTCCCCCTGCCTTGAGACTGGTTTCCCCTGCCACCTGTATTGTTTTGCTTTGATTGACCTTCTTGAAATTGGCCCTTGCAACCCCTTGGGCCTTGACCACGAACTCTACCTCTACCTCTGTTGGAGTTAGAATAGAAGGCCTATTCAGAATTATTTCTGCCATGAGAAGAAGATGTGTCAAGGTTCTTCTCCTCAAGAATAAGCATAGAAATCAAATCTTGGAACACGGGGATGTCGTCTCTTGTATTCATGGACGACCTGAAATGTACATATTCATCTCCTAGACCATCCAAGCATGCACGGACAATGTCATCGTCTTCCACTGAGACTTTAATAGATCCAAGAGCCTCAATGATACTCTTGATCTTCAAAGCATAATCATTGATGGAGAGGTTGTTCCTCTTAACCTGATTTAGCTCCGACTTTAGTTGAAGCTTCCTGGCCTTGGTGTTCACCTCAAACACTCTGCCTAAGTTTGAGCACCCTGTAGATAGCCCATCATGCCATCTGTGATGCTCATAGAAAGCCAATACATCACTTTGCTCTGGCCTTGTTGCCAGTCCCTCAAAGCTTTCCTTTGTTCTGCTGTAGCATTTGCCTCGGGAATCTCTGGTTCCTTTTCATTGTCTCCTTCTACATAGTCCCAATAACCTTTTCCTTTTAGGAAATTTGTTATTCTGAACTTCCATGCAGGGTAGTTATTTTTCTCAATCTTCTCAGTGACAATCTGACTGAAACTGTCAGACATCTTGAAGCACTAAGACAAAATAACTGCAATTTGCAAAAACCTGCAAATCTGCTAAACCTGCTATCGTGGTACCTGTAACGCTTTCTACACTCAACGAGTGTCCACAATCAAGCGTAAACACAACCACTGTACTTGTACATTAAATCTCTGTGTACTGCACTTTGGAGACCTGTTCAGAAACTTGTACGAACGAAGGGATTGTGATGCTCTTGCTCTCTTAGCCTCTCTTGCCTGCACTAGGCTCTGATACCATGTAAAGAATGAGGATGCAAGAGAGCTACACAAGACAAGCACAAAGCACACAGAGATGGAAAGCTTCTTCTTCTTCTCTAAGAAAAGAGAGTACAAAATGACTTAGTGCTAAAACTAAAAAGTAGCACATATGTACATGCAGTCACTAAGTGTGAACTCGCTAGAAGCATACTAGGATGGCACTATAAGTGTAGTCCAGCTGTAGAATCACTGGCAGAGATCCTCCGTGTCGGTCACCTAACACGCCAGTGAGTAAATGCCGTAAGCGGCCAAGACCCATAGTGGGTGCCAGCTCAAGATGTAGATTTCGACATCTCAACAACTAACTTGCTACCTGTTGAAATCTTGCCGTGAGGAAAAGGTTTAGATCGAAAGAAAAGGTCCACAATTAGATGCCTTGAAGCACCTTGCATGTAGGGAGATGTAGCAAGTAAAAGAGTGATGTCACATTCTTCTCTTGAAAAGACACAGAACGGTATTTTGAAGAAAAGTCTTTTTGTTGTGGGATGATTGAGTGCATTTATCTTATTGAATTACACGGACAAAGATGGAAATTTGAATCAAGCATGTAGTACCCTAGACCTTAGTGATATTGTTAACTCAGAGAAGTCATCTCTATAAAAGATGCGTGAAACCATAAAAAACTTCAACAAAATGTAAAATAGGGTCTACCCCATACAATTTGAACAATATTGAATGAGGCAAACAAATTCTATGATTCAACATTCAATGGTAATGACTTATACATACATTGGTGTACAAAAAATGGTACAATCAATAAATCTTCAACCAATTTAGAGAAGCATGTTTCAGTACAATAAATTTTGCTACACAATGATCTGCACATGCTTCAAAGCATGTGTTATAGTATGTAGTTGTGCATGTTTAGTTGAGCTTGCACATCTAGAAAAATGCAACGTACAAGGAAAATAGGTGTTGCTCCTACATAAGAAAAGTAATTATCCAAAGTTTAGACCCCATTCAATAAAAACCTTGCTAACAAAGGTTATAAGACCTATCGTACCATGTTTAGCACGTAAACAATCTTGTAAACCTTGATTGGTCCACTCTTGATCTACTTCAATTTCCTGCAAAATAGTGAGCATGCAACTATTGAAATGAGGTTTCTCTGCAGCATGAAGAACACATGAAAAACATTGAGAACATTCCACTCGCTCTCTACAAAACCTTGAGGAGACATAAGACACTCACCTAGAGAAAGAGAAGTACCTCTGCATCTACATCACATCCTTGCCCTCAGAAAGGTTGATGTGGTGTTTATAGCCCACTATGTGCACCTTCATCTACAGTATAATTACCGATCATCATCACACAAAAAATTTGTACATGATAAGCACGTTAAGGCTACTCTTATTGATTCTTGATTGCATGCTATAAACTATTGAGTTGAAGTCCATTACCTTGCAACTGTTGCAGCAACCACCGTGGGAAAAGTGAGGGTAGTCACACCATCATGAGGTGCTAGTACGTGTGAGGTACTAAGGATCAATGTTCATGTGAGATTTCCATCTTACATGACACAAAATATTGTGAGCATAAAAAACCCTAAGCCATGAGTATGGCTCCACACTAGCTTGGGATGGCCATTCGCAAAGGCCATTCTTGTTTTTAAATTTGAAGGACTGGCTAGTTTTTCTATCAATAAAATGAGGAGAGATACGACACTACACATGCATCCCTTAGGATTGGCACATGGAGCCCTTTTGTGCCTCCAATTGCCAAAAAAAAAGCAACACTTGCCACAATTTACTTCGGCCTTTGTCACCATACATGTTTGCCTAGACGTGTGTGTTCTTGACGTGGCAAAAAGGGGTAACAGTAGCTATGTGAAGTGTCTGCTACATCAAGAAAACACCCAGCTTGGACCCCTCGTCCATATCAGTGCACCAACAGACATGCTGCAAAACAACATGCGAAGAAAATTTGTTTGGCATGAATCTCTTACATTTTGCATGTGATGGGAGGGTGTTTCCAAGTGATTTGTGCTCTTTTATTGCTGCATTTCAACCAATTTTTCTTACTTTTTGTTTATCCATTGTGTCTGACAACCTTAGAACCCTTGAGGACCACTTTCCACCATATTCACCACCCATGTCTGACAGGGGCCTTGGTTGGTCTAAGAGCTTCTTTTGAACCGAGGCCAGAGGATGCTCCACTTGGTGCATGACTATTGTTGATCAGAATACAATCAGACAACAAGTGCTCTATGCATTTTTGATCACCTACATTGACTATGCTCGGATCACACAACTCAAAAACATCATTTGGTGGAAAACTCAACCAAAATAATGATGAGCAACGCAATTTTTTCATGTGCATAACATGAGCAAGTGAGGTATGGAGAGGATGAATATAGAAGGGATCATAGCCACAGGGTTGATGATTGAAAGACTTGTAGAGAGCACGATGGCCATAGGGATAGCTATATTGTACATGTTGGTAGTGACAATAATTATGAATGCAAAGATTGGTGCAACAAGGATTGAGATGTTTAGTGTTTACCAAGTTAGGTTTCATATTTCATGGATCATAGCTATTTTGTGTAGACTACAGGCTTTCATGATCAAAAGGAAGGGATTGTGCATGTGTTGCAAATTGCTACACATACGATTGCTAATGCAAAGATATTGTGAAGAGAGATCCTGAGGTATGGGTCGAGGTTGTGTCTATGACTTGGAATAAAATTATACTTTCCATGTGGGATATTGTAGACCAAAAGATATGGCAAGATTTTTGGCCAATGAAAAGAAGCTCTTTGGATGAAGAATATAACCCCTCTATTATAAACTCCGTATGAATAAGCCTACAATAGGTTGCAAAAGGCTTTTTGGGATTATCATCACTGAGGAGGATGAAAATGGCTCTTCTAGGCAACTACTAAAGAGAACGAGTTTACTTGAGGGATGGGAAACTAAACATCAAATAGCCCTAGGGGCTTTGGATATGTGGGCTTACACCAATTATGATGTTGGTGTTATAGTTTTGGAATCTCAAGTAAACTGCCCAATCTGATCCCACTATTTAGTTTGGCTTTTAGGTATTTATTTTACTTATTTGTCAAAGTCTTGGGTAGGGCAATTTAATGAGGTTGCTATATAAGCAACCCCTTGCCTCCATTGTATACACATTCAATTATTCATTGCCAAGGTTGATTGGTTCAGGAGACTCTCTCTCTCTCTCTTTCTCTCTCTCTCTCTCTCTCTCTCTCTCTCAAGCTTGCTCCCCTTGGTTTCTACGCTTCCGCATCGTCGACTTTGACATGGTATCATAGTTCTTAGTGTCTTGGTGATCGAAGAGCCTTGGCGTGAAGGACTTGTCTTGTGAGCAGAGAGAAGAATCTCGTCGCCGGCCAATGTCTACCCTCCTTTGCTCCCAGCATCTTAAAACACTTTATATATTGGACGTGATCTATTCACGTTCACGAATGGGGATTATTGGACGTAGTGTGGTCTATAGTTCAAAGTTTCTACAAAGGCAATCGATGCTCAAGATGGCATTACTTTCAGGTACAAAGTTGAGGAGAGCAGCATGGAGGTGTATCCAATTGGTGGCCACTACTGGGCTGTCCATGGTAGCTTCTTCATCAACTCGGTCTCACTATTGATGTCCACTATGAGCTGCAGAGAGGGTGTTAGAGTTTTGGCATCTCAAGTGAATTGCCCAATGTGATCCCATTATTTAGTTTGTCTTTTTAAGTATTTATTTTACTTATTTGTCAAAGTCTTGGGTAGGGAAATTTATTAAGGTTGCTATATAAGCAGCCCCTTGCCTCCATTGTATACACATTCAATTATTCATTGCCAAGATTGATTGGTTCAAGAGACTCTCTCTCTCTCTCTCTCTCTCTCTCTCTCTCGTGCTCACTCCCCTTGGTCTCTACTCTTTCTCATCATTGAATTTGACAGTTGGTGGATCTAGCCTTTTGACTAAAGACGAAGATGCTAACAAGGATCTTGAAATTGAGTTCAATGAGGATGAACTAGTTTTTTTAATAGGCCAAACAAGGTACTCCATTGATGGGTGACTTATGAAAATCGTAAGAAAACCACTTGTTTTTACCTGAAAGGTTTGTCAACATGAGAATATAGAGAGTAAAGAAAACTTAAATAATAAGATAGATCTAGAAATAACAACGTGAAGGATCACGAGGACCTACTAGCTATAGTCTTAAAAGTGTTGTCTTTTGCTAAGTTGCATAATAAGTTATACAAGATACATATAATATGTCATAAACGAGCGTATTATACATTATCTCATATTATACGGCGTATTATATGGTGCCATGTTAGCAAAAATGGATAACCATATATTTTCTTGGTTTTTCGATAGAAAAAGAACTATATATAGCGGCAAGGCACCTTGTTGAGACCATTATTCACATCACAAAAGGTATTTTATGTCATAATTAGAGAAAAAAAATTATGATTAAAAAATCATTGAAATTTAGAATAGTTTTAAAATTCTTTTATTGAAAATCAATTTAATTTTTTATTAAAATTTGATCGAATTTTTTTTTAAAGGTTCAAATTGTGTAAGCTTTGTATGTTGTGTACGGCTCAGACTCTCACTCATACAAGGTGTTTATTTTATAGGAGTCACTAGCTATGTGCTCAATTACTGACATGTGGAAGTGAATTAGTGATATGATTTTGAGGTTGTCATTGTGTGCAGAGTGTACTCTCACATGAGGCAATCAATCTGCAAAATATAATAGAATAGAGGTCAATTTTATTTAGGTATGTTCAATTTTGACATGTAGATATTTTTTGACCTCAAAGTGAACATAGGTAGAATTTTTTTTTTCCTATGTAGAGCCATCACACTGTGCTCTCACTAGAATTAAAATTTAGGAATCTCATGTCCAAATACATTGATATCAAACTATTTTTATTTGGATTGCTATGTCTATCATACTGTGTGATTGTACACGTGCAACAACTGCAGATAGATAATCGCTCAAAGATCTACCATGGAGTGTGAGAACTTCATGTTTGCACTTTAGATAAATACGAAAATTGTCAAGGTTTGTAATTAATCATTATGTTACAATGAGAATCAATTGCAAGATTTGATTAATATTATCGATTATCATAATGTGTGAAAGCCGTAAGCTTTCACTTTAGATAAATCGATATAGTGCAACATAATGATGAGATTTGTTTGTATTGTTTTAAATGTGATCAAGATTACTGATTATCATAATGTGTGAAAGAAAAAATCTTGCACTTGAGATAAATCGATGTAGTGCAATGTAAGCATTGTGATTGAAATGTTTTGTTTGAAGTGATGAAGTTATTTTGCGTTTGAAAGGATAATTTGATTGACATGAGTTTATACATGAAGAACCATAAGGCTATCATTGCTTATTGTTAATTGATAATGTAGCATGCGTCTAATTGATAATGTACACAAATTTTGATCGATAGAGCATTCCTTGTGTAGTTTCTTGCTTTGAATTGTTTTTGATCTCAAAATTGATAGCTCGATTTGTTGTTTCTAGCAGATTAAATTCATCTGCTAGCATGGTGAAAGGACATGAGTGGAGTTACCTCATTGAAATGCAAGACTTACGACCACGAGTTCAGTGGTAATGAGACTAGAATAAAAGAGTATCTGTTTAATGTCCTTGGTAATGTGTCAGAGTGTACGGCTCTGCCGAGAGATATTCATGCTAGTTTCCAAAGTACGCTCGCATAGAAGAGAAAATTCTTGCAGCTAAAAAGAAAAGTGCTACTACCAAACAAGTTGCAACAGATGTTGAAATGTTTTCTATCAATGAGAGGACAAAGCATGTGCCAACGGAAGAAAATGATGACACTCCCCAGTCACACTCCTCTTCATGGACATGCTTCAACGTTAGCAACAACAGATCCTAGCTCAACTAAAGTTATTAAATTATCATCCAATGGACAACCGCTGTATGAAGCGTTAGATAAGAAATGGTTGCTTAAGTTACACTTGAATGGAATCAAGCTTTTGTGGCATGTGGTATACCATTCAATGCTATGCGCAACTCCATGTTTCAAGATGCTTTAATGAGCACAACCTGAAAAGGGTTTGTGCTTCATGATTATAATAAGATGTGCACAGAGTATTTAGATAAAATAAAAAACAATATTGAAGCCATCCTCAAGCGCATGATGGTAGACTTTGTTCCTTCATATGGTTGCACCATAGCATTGGATTGATGGACCAACTGTCAGAAGAAGCCACTCGTCAAAGTGATTCTCACCAACCCTAGAGAGTACATGTTTGTAGAAGCCATTGACAGCTCTTTGAAAGAGAAAACCACCAATTATCTAGCAAGGATATACGAGTGCACCATAGAAAGGGAAGGTGGCCAAAGAATGTGACTTCAATTGTCACAGATAATGCATCCAATTACAACGAATTAGAAGACATTGGTAAAATGATCGTCCAATTACAATTGTCACAGATAATGCATCCAATTACAAGGCATTAAAAGACATCGATAAAATGGCCGTCATAAAAAGAAACACTACTGGATGCAATCATGTGGTGAGATTTATTAGAGAGCATCATTTTTTGTATGATCTTTTTTGAACAAAATCACCCAATATTACTTAACAAATATTTTGTGCAACAAGGTTTGCAACCACATCTATGTTCTTGCCACCTTGCAAGAAGTGAAGCCTACTTTGATTGAAACGGTAGCCGATAGAAGATGGAATGCTTGGCTCATCAAGTATCCTAGGTACCAAGAGGCAATTGCAAAATGTGCACAGCTTGTGAACTCACCAGTTTTTTGGCACAATGTAGAGAGAATTGTCACTGTGGCCAAACCATTTGCAGATATTTTGCAAATAGTCAACAAAGACTCTTTCATCTTTGGTTGAGTTTATTGGTATATGTCAGAGGCATTATGAAAAGTAAGAGAGCATGCTGGATTTGGTGCAAAGGATAAAGCTGCCATAATCACATCTGCCAACAAGCGATAGGTGGGTGCAATTGCATATGTCGTTGCATGGTGCTGCATTTGTATTGGATCCCAAATTCCAAATGCATCAACAATCGGCCAATAAAGAATTCATGATCGACTTCAAAACATTGTGCCCTTGCTATTGGGACAAGAGGATGAGAAAACTGCTTTTCATCAACAAGTTAATTATGCTAATAGAACTGGCATGTTCCAGGATCCATGGCATATAGATGCCATTGCACACACAAGTGCGCCTCTATGGTGGAAGGAGTATAGTGGGGAGAAAAAGGAGTTGCAACACATTGCAAATTAGGGTTCTATTTGTTGCAGCATCAAGTAGAAGTTGTGAGAGAAATTGGTCGATATTTGACTTTATGCATACCAAGAAACAAAACCGTCTTCACCCTAAACAGACTGCTGAGTTGGTCTATGTTCGAACTGTAACATGAGACTTATCCATAAGCTAGTGAACATTGCAACAAGAGCAGCACAAAAGCACTACGGTGTCTTTCAAACCCATGTAGCTATAGCTACAAAAGTTGACAATGATGATGATATGGAATAGGAGATAGCTTCAGAACGCTCATGGATGAAGTAGATGATATGGTTGGTGTGTTTGATGGAGACGAAGATGTGTGACTTAAGTCCTATAAGTTTTGTCCGGTGTGATTACATGAAAATTATGAAAGATTTCCATGCTACACTACTTGATGTTCACCTCTCTCTCTCTCTCTCTCTCTCTCTCTCTCTCTCTCTCTCTCTCTCTCAAGCTACTTTTGCAATAAGAGTCATAATTACAGCTAGATACAATACAATTTCAAATCAAGAATACATAAAGGGACAATTGAGGGGGTAAATGATGTGTTGTGATTACAAAAACTGTAGCACTTTGCATTCTCTTCTTGAGAAAATAGATGGGGGTAAAGTGAGCGAAGTGCTCAAGCCAAAGATTGAGTCCTTGGATTTATTCTAGGGAGGGGGATTAGTAGATATGCATTCTAGGGTGGCCCATGGAAAATCTCTTTCTACTTGCTTTCTAGTTTCTATTTACAAGTCACAAAGAGGATGAAAGAATGTTGTTGTTTGAATCTTTGTACATGACCCCCAATCCACAATGCTTCCATAGACATCCTTCTGTCCAAAATGAAGCATCATGTGGTGGGAGTGCAGGTCATTGTGGAGAAAATTGTGCGCATGTTGATACTTCAGGGTCTGAAGAAGAGTGTTTATTATCTAAAAAATGTTTTTTTGGAACAACTCTACTGTTCCTTCAATGGTCACATGATTGCAAATGGCAGGTTGACTGCCATCTACATTGCACTCTTTTATCCACTGCTCTACATGACTGCCATTCCAAAATGTGAATTGAGCATTGGATGCTCTATGTGGTGGACCATGAAAAGTGGATAAATAATGCCGTGCTGAGTGATGTCCAAAACTGTGTCTTCATCTTTAGCCTGTTGATCCACTATGGGTCCATGCAAGTGGACTTTGAAGATCTTCGCCTCATACAATGGATCTTTAAATGCAATATGGGTGACATCTACACGCTTCATGTGTGCCCATCTCCTTTGTCCTAGCTGTGGAGCTTGTATGTTGAAGATTGAAATATCTGGTAAAAGATGCAATATAGGGAGGAATTGAGACTGGTCCAGAGCGAGAGTGGCACTAGTAGCAGACTCTATTCTAATGGTAGATCTTGGATCTTTGGTAGCATCAAAAGAGATGGCTTCCACTCTCGTTCACTTTGCTGCTCTTTCCAGCTTCTCCTTGATCTTGAACTTAGTATACAAATGTTGCACAAGTTATATGTGAGTAGCTATGCCTGACAAAGTAGCGATTCCGAGATTTTTTAGATGCTGAATGTTTTTTGCAATCTGTCCAATAGATTGCTTGACCATGTTCAATTATGAATCTAATGTCATTGGAGATATGTCAAAGCAATGGACGTAAATACGAGCTGGAGCTGCTCAAATACATACTTTGCTAAGGCCTCAGTGAACTGGTAATAATGCTCCGAAGCAGAAGGGTTTAGGCAATGAAAAATCTCAGGCTCTGGCATGTGATTAAAATGACGTACTATAACTTCGAAGGCAAACTTTTGTTGATGTTTTGCTAGCTTGGTGTCCACCATATCTATAAGATATAATTTAAAACATAAACGCTATAAGATGAGAGGGAAAATTATCAAAATTGTGTCATGACCCTAAACAATAAACAACTGACATAATTTATAGGAAACAACGATATTATGATTGCAAACCATACACTATACAATAAATGATTGAAAATTTAAGAAATAACAAAGCACACACGAAGAGAGAGATAGAGAGAGGTGAACATGCCAAGAGTGTCAGGGATTTTCATCACAAGAAGTGGACCCTGTTATGTGCGCTACAGAATACACGTAAACAATTGGAGCATACATGTGAACAACCTAGATTATGTGAGGTATGCTCAACACAAGTTCTGCACATTGTTGTAATGTTGATTGATAGTTTAATCAACATAATCCCTGATGAAGTGTGTGGAGTGCAACCATAAGCGAGCAATTTAACAATCTTAGATTGTGGCCAAACATCATACATATTTACATCCAAGACAACACCAAGTCATCTAGTGATGAGTGGCTATCTACGGATCAGAAAGTACAAGGGCAAGGCGTGTCATGATAAGATGAAGAGGACATAGGTATGCATCTCTCCACTTTTAGGTAGACGAGCGCAACCCTCAAATTTCTATGTAGTAAGAACGATGATGTGACTTAATCAATCCCTAATGAAGAGGGCATATGTATGCATCTCTCCACTCTTAGGTAGACAAACGTAACCCTCATATTTCTATGTAGTAAGAACGATGATGTGACTTAATCTAATCCCTAATGAAGTATGTGGAACTCACAACACAAAAATCAGGGGGAAACTTAACAATCTCAGATGCTGGCCAAATATAGTATGTATCTACATCCAAGAGACCACCAAGTCATCTAGTGATGAACAATGATGTGTCTTTGGAGTTCGAAGCACAAGAGTAAACAATGTGTCACATAAAGATGAAGAGGGCATGAACTATGCATCTCTACACTCTCTCTGTTTGACGAGTAGAACTCTTGCGTTTCTATGTGGTACAAATGCTGATGTGAACTGATCTAAAATTGAGGAACCTATTGTTGGGGGTTCCATCGTTGCATAGCTCCAATGACCAATAAATTTATCAATCCGGAGGGAAGAGCTACCCGGATAGGGCATGGAAACACTCACACGATTAGTGAGCTAATCATGGCAACATGAATGGTGACTCTACGAGGTGAGCTTCTTAGCCTATGGAGGATCTAAGCCACAATGATGGGCAATCTCCACATCCACTTCTCTTCACCTCCAATCAACCCAATCACACACACTAATGATTGCAAGACGCACACAACACTAATCCTATCATGCAACACACTAATCGCAAGCACACACACATAGATCTATCGAGCACCACACTCCAATCAAACCTACATGCACACACAAGCAAGAGAGGGCAATCACACAAGATTAGAGAGGGATTAACCACTAATTAGTTACGATCTAGCTAATCAAATCATTATTACCAATGACAAGAAGCATGAGAGAGACATAGTGAAAGATAATTAAGCATTGATTAGTGTTAATCAAGTCACATGAGCAAGGAGAAGCTCAAGGACTCCATAGCCACACACCTCAAGAGCTCTCACCAAAGAGTCTCAACAAATGAGCTTGAGAACCCGAATTTCTTTTACACACTGCCTTATATACCTAGGGTAAAAATATGCAATGTCCGGGCACCCAAGGCCTTTAGGGCTCCACCACTTACTGAATTTGCTACCTAGGCACACTATTTTACCTGTTCTTTATAGCTTGGAACTCCCATTGAGCCTGTAACACATTAAAATATTACAATGGCTTGAAATAAATTGGGAATTTACAATACGTAACCACTTTGGAAAAATGTGTAATTCAATCTTTACTACTTCTTCATGTTGATCTTCGATGTGCATTCGTATGTCTTCGGTCTTTAGTAGCGTTTGCTAACTGACATCAACTCAGTTAACATTCCCCCCTTCCAATTTTAGTGTCCGTCCTCCCCCTTTCAATAGTGTCTGTCCTCGGGCACTATTGAAAGTGCCCGTGGAGGCTATGGAAGGTTTTTGATTGGTTTTTGATGGTCTAGTTGTCTTCATGTATCGTTGAATTTGTTGATGATGTTCAATTTGCTGCAGCATCTTGATTGGTCTGAATATGTTTGATATGAGAGATGATGTCGCATTTGTCCATTGTAGTAGCATAATGATGATTATTTATGAAAAATATGTACAAGGAAAGTAGAATGATGAGGTTCTAAATTAGGGTGTAATACCTGGATGACCAAAGGGGAAAAACCTAGTGGGAAAAAAATGCATTTGGGATACGCGAATTATTAGAGTACTTACTAGCATGGGAAATATTAATAAAGTACTCATGGGATTATTTGATGATAGATATAGAATTAAAAAGGCAGCAAATATAAAAGGGTAGCTTGATGGAACATTGGTTTTCTTGTTGTAGTCTACTCAAGGTGCATAGGTGGAAGCAAAAAAGAGTGTCTAATGCATATGTCCCATGGTGGGACATCCTATATATGCATACACAGAAATGCATGGAAAACAATATGTTGTGCAAAAAGGATTTGGAGGGGTTCTTCAGAAAGATGGTGTAGCTATAAAAGCATATGACATGGTTTTGTAAGCCGACACCCCTTTAAGAATGGTTTTTGTTGATGAGGATATGTGCTCTCATCTTACTGTGCATTGTACATGAGTGTTGAACTATACGACACTCCACCAATTGTAAGTTAATAGACTTCGACTCTTATGCTTATCTCAATCCAGCATGACCGACACAATTTAGATATGCTCAACTCTTCCAGCTTGAGAGTAAGCCTAATAACTACAACTCTTAGCCCAAAGTTTAATATGACTTGAAGCTTTGGGACTAATGATTTGCTCATTTTATGGCTCAACAACCCGACTCTGACTATGCCAAAGAGTGTTTTTTGCACCCTGGCAACTTGACTTTTAACGTTCTTGTGCTTACTACAAACATTTCTTTCGGTAAAAGTAAGCTTGAATCCTCAAAAGAGGATGAGTGAGGGACCAAGTCGGCATTGAAGTTTTATTTTTCCATACCTGTTTTATCATCTTTGAATCTGCATTCTTGTTGGTTGGGTTGTCCTTCTTTGACTGTGAAGACTCCATTATTTGTTTGATTCTCCAATTAGGCATGTTGATAGGAGTCTTTGATGTTGTTGTATGCCTCTGTTCACTGTTGGCATTTGGCTTTTGACTAGGAGCATTGGAAGACTTAGGAATCCAAATCTCTTGATGACCTTTGTATCTCCTTTGTTTACTTTGATTCACTCTAGGTCTTGTAGAGTTCTTGATATCTTCATGAAGGTTTGGTGTAGTTGCAGATGGCTTGTGGCCTGACTGGTAGCCAAATCTTTGTATAACCTGTGTAGAATCCTTGTCTAAGAGGAACATTCTTTGAGATCTATCTTTGTTTTGTATCCTCTTAAGAGTTGTGGTAAAATTTAGCATCTTTCAATGTTGTTCTATTGTATACCTGCTTCTTAGGTATCCTAGGATATTGTTGAGGTTGATACCTTGTGGGCCTTCTTTCTTGGGAGGGACTTGATGTTACTTCATATGCTCTAACGTGCGGTTTTGGCACCCATATCTGTATGTTACCTCGATAGTACTCCTGTTCTTTTAAGCTCCATTGTGATGCTATCCATCCCATGTGTTTGTCTTTTTGTGTTGATTTCCCGTCCTTAATCCACACTGGATCATTGACTTTGACTAAATTGTTCGAAACAAACACTTGCTTGACTATCTTTTGCTTTCTTGAGTACTTTGGCTGAAATATCTTTGCTTTTTTGGGTGTCTCCTTAGAGGTTTTAGTTGGGTTAGCACTTGACTTGAAATTTTGAAATCCTGACTTGCTAGAAGTATCTGATCCATGGGGTTTTTTTGATGTAGAGGCATATGCTGTCACACCTTCCTTGCTAGTCTGTGGAAGTTCCACTTTAGCTTTACCTTTTTCTGCAAGGTTTGTCTTTGATTCTTTTGACTTCTGCAACTCTGAATCTAGCATGAACGGTACCTGTAAATGTTTCTTGCTACCTCTTGGAAAAGAGAGTATTAGCAATTTATCTTCTTTGTAGGCCTTGTGTTGGTCTAATCACTGATGTCCAAGGATGACATCTACAAGAATGTCTTTTGAAGACTTTACTTGAAACTTCACCTGCTCTTCATGATTTTGGATGCTAAGGGTAGCAACCATTTCTTTTTGACTTGTAGTCTTACCCATGATTTTGTTATCTCGCTTGTCTTGAGTAATTTCTAGAATGCTCTGAATGTTGTCTGCAACCATATTGCACTTTGCTTCTTTATCCAGTAGAGCATTGCTGACACTTGATCCTTTTGTATTGATGAGAACTATAGCTATTCTTGTTGTTGGTTCTATTGAAGATCTTTGTCCAACTTTTGCCATGGCCCCATCTTGATCTAGTTGTGTGTTCCACTCTGACTTACATTGGCTAAAATAGCTAGCAATGAGTGATTGATCTTTGGACTTCCTATTGATTCTTGGTTGTCTGTAACCTTGGTCTTCTTTACCTATGGCTTTGGTGGCATTCTCTGATCAATAGCATTCGTGGTTGTTCTTTGTTCTATCTGCACTTGCTATTGCTTGATTTTCTTTAAGCTCTTCTGAATTTCTGATCGATGGAGATAAATCATTTTCAATAAGATATGCTTTGATGTAAGTATCCATTTTAACTGTGCTTGAGGACCTTCTCTTGTCATCCACTGGTGACCATTGTTGGTCTTCATTCTTGGTTGTCTCCAAAGACTCCTTCATGTTTGAATTCTGTATCTCTAACATCTTTTGGGACATTGGCATTCCCAGTATAATGTTGTCTGGCATATCTTTTGCTGTGATCACGTGGAATTGAGCTATGATGATTTGTGAACTTACTTCAATGGTGGTGGAGATGATTCCCTAACATTCTGCTTGTTTTTTTTCTTGATATGCTCACAAATTCAAGAGCATCTTCTAGTTGTGATTGACCACATCTTTTCCAAGTGTGAAAGAACATAAGGTTCTTGTCTAGCGAAAAATCTAGCTTTACTTCTCTTGACATCTTTTCTTCGTTTTCACCAACAAATGTTGCACTTGATCGTCTCACGATTTGTGTCTGAATTGTGCTTTTGCTATGGCAATGTCCTTCGGTTGAAATTTATCTGCATTTTCTTTGCTTTGATCACCTGGTTCAATTGATGTTCTCCATTGGCTGTAATATTGCACTTTTTTGCAATTGTTGAGCATTGTCTACTTGCATTTGAGTAACCCTTGATCTTAAAAGATCCACTACACTTTCTGTCAGAATCTGTCTCTTTGGAGGAGATTTCGATGGTGACCTTTGTGTATCCTTCTGGATGTTAGCTTTCATTGACTTTGAATTTTTTGTTACCTATTCTGGTAGCTTGAGGATTTGCATCATCTTCAGATAGTCTTTGACTTCAGTCAAGCCATCCGTAGGGATTTGTACAAGACCATGTGCATCTTGATATTCATATCTGAGCTTGGTCACATGTAACTGTTTGAACACTATTAAATTTGTTGGCTTTTGACTTTGACTTGTGGAGGTTAGCTGAAACTTTTGTCCTTTATGATCTTCATAGAGACATTTATCTGTAGACTTTGATGGAATATGGGTCAATTGGAAACTTCCAACAACCATATGATCTTTCAATGGTTTCTGCTTTGAAGAGATCTGTTGGCTAGAAGTTCTAGGGCTTCTAACTGACATTACAATTCCCAGTACATGAGCTGAGCTTGATAAATTTACAGCTCCCCCCTTCCTAGGGTGATCACTATAGCCTGCTTCATTGTAAGAGGTCAAAATTATTTGGCTCTGGTTTAGTCTCACCTTTTGGGATTGTAAAGGTACACTTATGTTTGGCATCTGTAAGCCTTATGCATAGTTTCCAAGTATCTCCATGAAACATGACAAATTATTCCCCAGGTCAAGTTGTAGATAGCATTATCTTTGCCCTAATATTGTCTATCCCATGGGTCTCTTATGATATAAGCTTTCATGAATTCAAGACCCAAGGCATCATAGATGCTAGACTCTCTTCTATATCTATGACTGTTTTGGTCAAAGTATATGCTTGTTTGGTTACAACGTCGAAGCTTGATTTCCGATGGAGGAGAGTTTGGCTCTGAACAGATTTTTGGGTTCACTTGGGTAATATCCTTCAGCTCTAGAAAGGATGGCTATAATAGATTCTTTCCTCTAAAATGAACCATTCTTTCTAATCTATCATTGGACGCACTTCTATGAGCTGGTATGTGGGCCGTTCAAACACTGGTTGATCCTTTTTGTACAGTTTCCCTTTTTGGTCTACATAGTGTGCATATGATTTATCGGTGCCATACAAAGCTAGCATCATTCTGTTTGATGTGTCCCTTAGACTCATGAATGATTGCACACTTGTGGCTGTGGATACAGAATCATTTGCAAATTTACAAGTCTTTTCAACATTCGATGATATCTCGACACCTTGACCAAATTCATGCAAGAGTTTGTTGTTCAAAGAATCAATTTTAAGCTTTTCAGGTGCCTGTGCATCTTTATGCTGATTTTGAACTTACAGTGCTTTTATTGATGCTTCTAATGATAATACAGAATCATACGATTGCATTAAAAGTGATAACTTAGATGCACTTACATCGAGATTTGCATTTCTAATTTTCTCTATACCTTGCTTGGTTGTTGATGTGTCCGTGTTGTCTGGATTTCTTGGACAATTTTCAAAAAAATGTCCACCTTTTCGTCCACAATTTGAGCAATATGACATGACTGGTGGTATTTCATTTGGTTCTGTCATGTCAAGCTCTAACTGAGAAATTTTTGCTTCTATGCTTGCCAAGTTGTCGGTATTTTCTTTTAAAACACTGAGCATCAAGCTATAGATTGATCCATCTTGACCTTTATACTGTCTTTGACTCGGTTCTCCCATTAGATTGGCTTCTATTGGATGATATTGTGGATCTTCCATTTCTGGTTCTTGACTATAGTTCTGACCACTGTAATCCATGTACAATGAACCTAATTGCATATGCACCAACTGTATGTTTTGCTGGCTTGTGTAGGTTTTTAGAGAAACACTTGGGTTGACTTTTTAAACTTCTATCTGCACTTCATCTTTGAGCTTACAATACCTGGCTCCACTGAAGTCTGTGAACATCTGGGAGTTTTCTAAATCTGGCTTTACTCTGATCAATATGATCTTGGATCTTGTGCTGCTTTTGCTACTCATCAAGTATCTATGGCCTTTTGAATCTGCATATAAGACTTTATCTCCATTGTAGCTATATAGCTGTAAAATCTGACTTGTTTCACTTGTACCTGTGTTGTAACTGCTACTAGCTCGCTCTGCTGTACTTGAATTCTCGACTCGATTTGAGTCCATGATAGCTCAATCTACAAAATTTGTCTCCTAGCAGATCCTGTGCTGATTAGCAAAATTTCTCTCCTGCTTGGGTTTGATAAAACTGCTTGTGTCAAAGCACTTTTGTAGTTGACTTCTCTTAGACTCACAAGAGTTGATTAACTCTAGCTTGAAAGTTTCAAAATTGATTTTGGCCTTTGAATTGATGAAAATCTGGGCTTTGAATAGCCTAATCTGCAATCCATCGTGATTTGTACCCCTGTTCGTCCGATTAGAAGCTCAATTTGCACGCTTGATTTTGACAACTTTAAAAAAATTTTGTCGCTCATGGCTTCGAGTTGTTCTTTTTGCTCACTTTTTTCGATTGTTTTTCTGCTGATCTGGGTCGCATTGCGGTGTGTGATTTTCTTGGCGATGTGTTTTTTGCTTTTTTGCCTCTTTCGACGACTTTCTTTTTATTTTTATTATTTTTTTGTGAAAGTTAGATTTTTATGATTTTTTTGGATATTTTTATGATTTTTATAAATTTTCTGTGAGTTTCTATGAATTTTCTATATTTTTGTGAATTATCTGTGTATTTTTTTGACTTTTTATAAGTTTTTATTTTCTATAAAATTTTTGGTATGTTTTTGTATTTTTTGTGATTTTCTAAACCCTTTTTTGATTTTTGATTGGAGTTTTTGAGAATTTTTATTGTTTTTATGATTTTTAAAATTTTTTTTGTAAATTTTTTGATTTTTAAAAGAAGTTTTTTGTAAGGTTTTTGATTTTTTTGTAAATGTTTGATGAGTTTTTTATTTCTTCGTAATTTTCTAAACCTTTTTTTGATTTTATTATTTTTATGTTTTGTTTTCTATTTTTTCATGCATTTTTATTTTTTATTTTTGTGTGTTTTATTTATTTGTTTTTTTTGAATTTTAAGAACCTCTTTTTTTTATTTTATTCTTTGAATTTTGGCTTTTTTTGTTTTTTTAATTTTTATATTAGTTTTGTTTAAAAAAAAATTTCAACAAAACTAATCTAAACTAACTAATGCTCACCTTGCGGGACTGGCAGGTGTTGACCAACGAACACGTGGGCGGGCTGACCTGCAGAGCTGATTGCGGGGCACGTGAATGAAGGTGGTGACCTGTAGGGGTTGAAGGTGGGCATCTTGCAAGTGATGCGAGGCCTTGGCGTGCAGTACATGACAAACGCGAGCAGGTCCGGGCCTGAGCGGGAGCTGCGGGAGAGAGAGAGTTGACCAAAAGGTTATCTGGTGGCGTGGCACGTAGCAGGGCAGAGCCAGGAGAGAGGGTATGAGAGTGGGTACATGACAGAGGGGAGGGGGATAGTGTGTGTGTGTGTGTGTTGAAAAGGACAAAAAAGGGAGAGAGGGGTGTGGGTTACGCAAGAGAGAGAGAGTGAGGGGGTTAGAGTGAGAGAGTTAATAATCACTACTAGGAGAGAGAGAAAGAGAGAGTGTAGGTTAGTGAGAGAAAGTTAATAAGTGTTTGGGGAGGAGAGAGAGGGAAAATTAGAGAGAGAGATAAGGTAATCGTTAGTTGTGGGGGGGGGGAGAGAAAGAGAGTGAGAGTGTGTGTGTCTGTATGTGTGATGTGTGGTGTTCACGCGCCACGAAGCAAGAAAGCGACGACAACTGAGAAAGAAGGAAGAAAGTTATTTTATTTCAACGTCGTAGGAAACTATCCCAAGAGACTGTAAGGATCTATCCGACGTGGAGAATTCATGCGCCGAAAGGCAAGGGTGTCGAAGCTCAAAAATCGTTTCTTTTATTTTAATGTCCGAAACTGCCAAAATTAGGCTGAAAATCACCCGAGAACACAAAAAATCATCCGAAAATACCAAAAATTACCAGAAAAATCCAAAAAAATTCCAAAAATTTCTAGAGATCTCTAAAAATCATCGGCAATCACAATCAACACTTTTGACACACATAAGCACACCAAAAATAGTAGTTTTTACCAAAATTTGACAAAATCATCAACTCGGCCCTCAAAAATAGTCAAATGCTCAAAATTTGGTAAACAAAAGCCCAAATGCGCTCAAAATCAAGCCGTAAACACGCATTCAAAATAGCTCATCAAGATCACACGATATCAATTTTTTACGGAATAAAGCGTGAGGAGGAATCGGTAGGAAGAAACAGAAAGATCACGGCTCTCTTGGTCTTTTTCGCCCTCTCTATCTCTCCCTCGACAAAGGGCCTGGAAGAAGCAACGAGAAAAGAACGTGAATTGCATAAGCAAGGGGAAAGAGGAGGACGGAGCTGCCATTTTTTGTTCTTTCTCTCTATATCTTTCTCTATCGACCTTGAGGAGATTAGACTCGGACAGTTCATGGAAATCAGGCGAATCTCGTCCGAGTACTGAGTGGAAGGAATTTTTCTTCTAAGTTTTGATAGGCAAGGGAGCTAAGCAGGATGAAGTTTACCTGGCAGGTGATGGATTGTTCCCATCGGGTTTAGGTTATCTGAATATAGGGGATTTCAAATCAACAGGCATACCGACGTTGGCATATGCAACCGATTTGTATCAAGGGTTCTAGATATTTGATTAATGGAAACATCTTTTGATTGCTAGCCTCAATTAAGTGTTAATATCTTTTTTCAGTTAGGTTTTAGCCATTAATTCTGTTTCGATCTGTGATATTCTTCTGAAATTATCTCTAAGCATCTAAATCAGCCTTAACTGCACTGGTTTCCCTTGGTTTGCACCTTGACTGCTTCTTCATTTGCAGCCAAAAGCCCGCACTTTCCTGGTTGACCTTGGAGAGACGTGCACTCCGACAATTTGGTGAACCCGAACGAAACGAGACCGGGGTATACAGAAGTAGCGATGTTGGCAGGCCAAGATAATGGCATGCAACAGTTAATGCAGCAATTTGCTCCACATACATCAACAACATCTGCACCATCAGCAGATGATGATGACTCAAAGTTCGGAAAGGGAAATGGAAGCTCGGATTTGTGAAGCTAGACAAGGAGTGACAGATAAATCGGGGCGATTTGAAGGACGTGATATTTCCAAAATTTGCAAAGTATATGAACTGGTTATGGAAGACAAGGGAGCAGAGGAGCACGCTGCAGTGGAGAATTTTGTACTTATTGTCGTGCCTGAATTACGTGCACGGATGAGGAATTGAGAAATCTACATGGTGCTACGTGGGCGGCGCTCAAACACGCTCTCAAAGATGAATATTTTATTGAAGATAAGGAGCACGTTACAAAGAAGAGTTTTTTGAAGTGGGTGTAGCACCATAATAAGGGGCTATATGCTCCTGAATTGTTAAGAGAATTCGAAAAGAGATTTGCCAAATTATCTGCAATCGAACGTGCTGTTCTTAATTTGGAGAAAGTAGAACTTTTTGTGCAGGCTGCAGCAGATCCAAAATTGCAAAAAAGCTTAGTGTATCTCCTCGAGGATGATCCCATAGGGGAGTTAGGTGTCATAAAATATAATATCTAACTTTACCAAACGATTTTCTCATATTAAACTGATCATTTAATATGGGAAGATAAAAGGGGAACAAGAGTTAGGATATAGATATGTGCTTCTAGACCTCTATCTCAACAGGGGACCAAAAGGAGGAATGATTGCATTTCAATAGGGGTTCAAAAGGAGACGGTCTACCAAAAAGCAATGTGCAATAAGTGCTTCTAGATTTACCTCAGCAAGGGACCAAGAGAAGAGATGGTTACATCTCAATAGGGGTCCAAAAGGAGGTAATCTGTCAAAAAGCAATGTGCATCTATTGGATCTTAAAAGACCTTAGGGTTAGCTTCATTAAAGACCTTCAAAAGTTAGTGTTAGAAAGTCCTTTGACCTTAGGCAAGCTAGGGCTGACCCTGAGGTGGGAACCTTACCCAAGCATGAGGTGCTTGTCGGTTTGCTAACTAAAGTGCTTAAAATGTTTGTGGGAACCTTGCCCAAAGTTTGCGGTGATTTTTATGCTTAAAACGACTAAGATTCTTGAAGTGTTCAATTCAAAGATAAACTCTCAAGAGGCATCAACGGTTTCCATGCTTGATTGACTAAGTGCTTGAAGTATTCAATTCAAACCAAATGACTTAAGAAGCATAAAAGACACACGTTCAAATGATCCTCCACATATGGCCCTCATGATGTGCTTGAATCCTGTTGGAAAGGTTTTAAAGGGGCCCAATGAGAATTTAGATGCATAAAAATAAATAATTAAGTTCTTTCTCTCAAAGAGGAAAAAGAGGACACATGTCCAAATGAAATAATTAAATAATACGAGAGATAGATAGATAGATAGAGAGAGAGAGATGTGTAGATAGATAGATAGATAGATAGATAGATAGAGAGAGATAAATAATTAAGTTCTTTCTCTCAAAGAGGAAAAAGAGGACACATGTCCAAATGAAATAATTAAATAATACGAGAGATAGATAGATAGATAGATAGATAGATAGAGAGAGAGAGAGAGAGAGAGAGAGAGAGAGAGAGAGAGAGAGAGAGAGAGAGAGAGAGATGTGGCCCAAGCATGAGAGGGGGGTATACTCTCCCACACACACATACATACAAGAGAGAGAGATGTGGACCAAGCATGAGAGGGGGGTATACTCTCCCACACACACATACATACAAGAGAGAGAGATGTGGACCAAGCATGAGAGGGGGGTATACTCTTCCACACACACACCCACCCACACACATTCTCTCATTGTGTGGAGTGCAAAGTGCAAGAGCTCCATCTCCTTCTCCAATCTTGTTGAGAAGTGGAGAGCCTACACCAACACTCTTGGCTATGGAATGCAAATCCAACCAAGAGCCATGCGTCAATGCTTAAGCTTGCCACATTCTTCATCTTCGTTACTACGCTATTATGCTATGCTAAGCAAAAAGAGTGATGATAAGTGAGGAGCTATTTCTTTCTCCTATGAATGATTCTTCTTCCTCTTTCCAACTCTCATTCCCCGCTAGCTCTCTCCACCTTCGGAGGTGTTTGAGGCCTTGGGATAGTTAATGCTTTTTGGAAAATTTATGATATGCTCCTTATGCATGAAGCTTTCCATCTTTATGCATCACCAAGGTCACAAGGAACACAAAGATTGTATTGTACCAAGTCTCTCTTGATGGGAGAATCTATAATACAAATTTCATTTTTGAATTTCTGGCGTCTATTCCAATGCGCTTTTTGGTGTCTATTCCGATGCACTTTCCGACGCCTGTATAGATGTATGTTCCGATGCCTGTACCAAAACCTCTACCGACGGACCCTGCACAAAACAAACACATGGGTTTTTTCCTGTGCATTTCTCTTCTTTTGTGCCTCTTCTCTTGCTCTCTTCTTCCTCACATATTGCAGATTTGGTGCAAAACAAGTTGCCGGATGTGAAAATAGTATTGTTCATGCCAAGTTAATTAAGTACTATGTTTATGTTGCTACCATCAATTAAGTTCACCCTCTATGCTCTTAAAGTGATCTCACAAAAATGATCACTTTAATTATCTTAATTCCTCTATTCTCAAAGTTCATAAGCCATTCCCATTACATTGGTATCAGAGCATTTGGTTTCTCTTTTCTTGCTTAAGAAGAGAGGTCCTTAAGTAGCCTATTAATGGTTGATTTTGTTAATTATATTAGGGTAAGTGGGATTAGGATCTATTGTCTTTTTAGACTTGCCTACGGTTTTACCATTATTGAGCCATAAGAAGTCCGAAAGGAGCTATCCCTCGGCAATTTTGCTATGTTAGACCCACCCCACTACTCTCTATAATTAACCAATTCGAGCAGTGGGTGTAGATACTTAAGTGCTTATTTTCAAAGGTTAAGAGGAGTAGCAACTAAGGTTTTGAATTGCCAAAGAATACACTAAGTAAACACATAAGTATAATTAGCATGGCTGACAATAACCAAGAGAGTAGAATGATCATTGATAACTTTGATTTTGCACATGAAAGTGCTAATGATGATGCCCCCATGTCTGTTTAAATTATCTTGTTACTAGGTTGTATCAAGTTATGGGCAACCTTACTTTGCAAGCCAAAGTTACTCAACAACTTCGTGCTTATGGGATTTCCCTTCCTCTCCAAGAGGAAGGAGAGAGAGCTTAGGAGGCCTCTTGATGAGACCCCCAAAAGAAGACTCTCTCCCATAAGAGAGGAGGAATCCAAAGAATGAGAAAGAAGAAAATCCCTATGTTCCTCTGAAGATGTGGCTCCACGAAGACGGCGGTCTAGACTGTCGCCACCAACTTTTAAGAGAAAATGGTCAACCCATAGTCCTTCTTCTCGTCATTCCAAAAGGGAAGAGAGGAAAAAAAGGAAGAAAAATGCAAGAAAGAGGTCACCCTCTTCTCCTTCTTATTCACCTTCCTCCTCTTAATCCTTTTAGAAAATTAGACAAGTTTAACTCTTCTTGATTCTTGCCATTTAGATTTGATGAAACATTAGGATCTTTTAGAGACTCTTTGACAAAAATCATGTACGCAGAAACTGAGCTCTTTATCAATGATATCCCTATGGACTTATCTCCAAAATGAGGGGATGATGACCATCGCATTGAGCTCATTTATGTCGTTAAGAAATTTTGACATTATCTCCTTGCAAATAAGTTTGTGTTCTTCACAGACCATCAAGCCCTTTTATACCTTGTCAACAAACCATGCAACACCAGACGAGTTGTAAGATGATTCATCATATTGCTGGAGTTTGACTTTATCGTAGTGGTTACAAAGGGGAAGACACATCTTTGAGCACAGGACTAGGTGATTTTGAGTTTGAAGGATTTTTACTGTAAACTGCTTTTGGGGCCTAGGGCCTTTAAATATGAGGTTAGGGATCATTCTCTAGCATGATTCCTGGACAAGGTGTAGAGTCTGGAGTACTTACTTGTACTATCTTTTGGAGGGGGGACTAGCTCTAAGTAAATCCGGTCCTCAACTATTGTCATGTTTTGTAATACTCTGCCTTCATCTTGTTTGACCTGGCTCTACTCACAACTTTATATCAACGGAGTTGGCCACTAAGTTAGGCATTCAAGCTTCGAGATGGGAGATACTGTAACTGTTGATGGAGCTTTCAAGGGACAACAAGCCTCTGTTACTCCCTTGATTGGGAAGTTGAGGCTTCATGTCTAAAGCTACATTGACAAAGAAGAAATTTTCATCTCTCCTCTCCAACATGAGGATGTTATCCTAGGGGCACCGTGGTTCAACCGCATGGATGCCAACATGAAGTTCCCTGCAACGAGAATCTACTTCACCTACAAGGAAAAGAGCATGTATATAGATGCTAATGAGTCTGGTCTTGCTTGTGGACTACTCCATAGCACCAAAGTGAGACTGTTTTCAAGTTTGCTTGTAGGTTTAGGGTTTAGGATTTAACATTGTGTGTGTGTGTGTGTGTGTGTGTGTGTGTGTGTGTGCGCACGTGTGTGTGCATTTTTGCAGGTTCAAGGACGTTTACAACACCCTTTCTTTCTCAAATAGGCCGCATGTGAGTGCTCGAACTTTTAATGTATATTAAAATAATTTAAATTAATTTGTATATTGACAAAAGAAAAATTCATGCTTTAAACTTTCAATGTTTTAAATATGTCATTTTGTTTTGAAATAATGCTTTGAAAAAAAATTGATTTGAAATTATGGTTTGTGTTGTAAAATTTCATTTTGAATTGTGAAAAAATTTCGTTTTGGTTTATGAAAAACTCTTGTTTTGAAAAAAATTCATTTTGAATTATGTCGTTTTTGAAATCATGCGATTGATGAGGTTTAGGTTATAGGTTTCGGTTAGGTAGTTTAGATTATATGTAGGTTAGGTTAGGATATAGGTTATATGTTAAGTTATAAGTTAGGTTATATGTTAGGCTATGTTAGGTTAGGTTAACTAATAGGTTAGGTTAGGTTATAGGACGTTAATTATTCTAGGTTAGATTAGCTTATAGGTTATGTTTAATTTATAGGTTAAATTAAGTTATAAGTTAGGTTACAGGTTGTACGTAAAAAGTTAGGTTATGTTATATGTTAAGTTAATTCATGTTTAAGTTATAGGTTTGGTTCGAAAAAAACACAAAAAACGGACTTCAATTAGGTTAGGTTATAGGTTATGCTAAACTAGGTTTATGTTAAAGGTTAGGTTTAGGTTATAGGTTACGTTAGATTATATGTTAAGTTAGGGCTAGCGACAAATTAACAGTAGAAAAAATGCAAACGGACTTTGAGGTGACTAGTGTACGTATGTACTTAAAAAATCACAAATGAACTCGATTAGGTTAGATTATAGGTTAGGTTTAGGTTTTAGATTATGTTAGGTTAGCTTATATTTAGGTTATAGGTTACGTTAGATTATAGGTTAGGTTAGAGCTAGCGACAAATTAAATAGTAAAAAAAACGCAAACGGACTTCGAAGATGACTCGTGTACTTCAAAAAACGCAATCAGACTTCGGTTATGTTTGGTTATAGGTTAGGTTTATGTTATATGTTAGGTTAGGTTAGGTTTAGGTTATAGGTTATGTTAGATTATAGGTTAGGTTAGAGGTAGCGGCAAATAGTAGAAAAGACGCAAACGGATTTTGAAGATGACTCGTGTACTTCAAAAAACGCAAACAAAATTTGTTTAGGCTAGCCTACAGGTTAGGTTGAGGGTTGTAGGTTATGTTAGGTTAGGTTATGTTTAGGCTATAGGTTAGGTTAGAGGTAGCGGCAAATTAATGGTCGAAAAAATGCAAACAGACTTCAAAGATGACTCTTATACTTCAAAAAACGCAAACGGACTTCAGTTAGGTTAGGTTATATGTAAGGTTTAGGTTATAAGTTAGGTTAGGTTAGGTTTAGGTTATAGGTTAGGTTAGAGCTAGTGGAAAATAGTAGAAAAAGTACTCTGGTGTGATCAAACATGATCCACGCACATCGAAGATCGCCATCCCAATCTTGTCTCATTCGGTTTACTAGGTCCACACTGGATGCTGGACCAATTGTGGATATTTTGAAGACATAACATTTCTCCCCCTTCGTATCTTGACCAGGAAACCGGCTTCCGGAAAAATTCATATGTGCAGTCTCGCTTCAACTTTAGGAGTGGATCAATGCTGAAAGATTCTTTGTCAACCCCTCTTTGTAAACTAGATACTGACCTTCAAAACCTAACAATGTTCAAAGTGTTTAGAGCAAAAATAATTTAGCATAGAGTTTTGCATCGAGATAAGAATGTAGGATATGCTCATACCAATTATCTTGCACCAATGGCCCCAACTCCTGAGCGATTGCAAATAGCTATTGCTCGCCTAAAATTCCTTCGTTGGTGTTGTTGCAAATAAGTGTTGTACTTATAATTTCTTTTGCCAAATACATTTGAACCTTCCTGGCTCCTGCGTGTGGGTCAACTGTCAAAACCCTTGGCACCATCACACCTTGGTGTTGTCCATTAGTGTTTTGGATGTGCCACTGCACACATCGTGTCTATGTGTGCCACGATGAATCATGACTCTAGTGGCGGTCTCATCGGATGGCATGACATAGTATATTATACAATCACATGCTGCACTACAGAAAGCAATTGCCTTACAAAAGTGGCATGTAAGGCTCTTATCTCCAATCTTACAATATTGTCCAGGTGCAGTTGCTTTTTGTATGTACCCGTTGAAACGACTTGTATTGGGAATATGATAATTAACCAAGTGGGCACATTGTTCATTCATGCACTTGAGAGATCCTATGCAATGACTAAGATGCACTACATCTGGAAAAACTATATTGGATGTTTGTGGCTTCGACCACAAATGAGGATCATACTTATGCTCCATTGCATCCATATGGTGCAACTTTCCCATGGTCGGTGGAAATTCTAAAACAAGATCACCATTGTAAGACCTTGGAATCTCTGTAACTTGTTCCACTTGTTGTATTTGCATTAAAAGATTTATCAATGTACCCTTCTTTTCGGCGTGTAGGAGTTTTTGCCTTGTACTTTTGAAGCTATTTGGGAGCAAAACTTGAGGCGGGGTACATAGGTCTATTAACTCCTTTTGAGCGAATTGCACCTCTGATGGACTATCCACAATGGCAATGGGAGTCGTGCTGGGTGAGCCTGCATATTGTGTTTGATGGGATACGTTGACTTTGTATTTATGTGAAAGCTGTTCATCCAGAACATAGATGAATTCACCCAAATTGTTGAGCGTCCTTTCACGAGGCAAATTCATTTCAATATCACCAACTTTGATGACTGCATCTAAAGTTGTAAGTTGCATTGGAGAAATTAATTCTAAAAGGAATGATTCAGATATTATAAATTTACCATTATAAAAAGGATAAGAAAGCTCTTTACCCAAGAAAAATAAAGAGCAAGCCATAATAATAAGTTAAACAAATAACACAAGATCACATTATATAAACTAACAAATTGTTTCTATACTCATGTCTAATAATATAACCGTTATAAATTTAAATTTATTAATATTTTATTATTTTAATAAATTTACTCAAAAAATATACAAAATATTTAATAAAAAAAATATTTGTGTGTGACTGTGTGACTGTGTGAGCATGTGAATGCTAGTCTAATGCAATGGATAAAAGAAAAAATTCAATTCTTTGAAAAAAATTTCTTTTGAAGGTTTGTGTGTACGGGGGAACTTTGGGCAGTCGAGTGTGTTGGCGACCGTAGGGGGGGGGGGGGTGGGTGTGCTGGTGGGGGGCAAGAAGTGTTGTTGGTCGAGGGGGGGTGGGCCTGGTGTATGTGGGCAGCCAAGCAGGGTGGGGGGCAACGTATGTGGGCGGCTACAGGGAGGCAAGGACTTGTGGGCGGGATACTGGGAGGCGGGGGCATGCGGCCGACAGCACACCCCGCCCCCACCAACACACGGGCCCGTGCCAGTGTATGTGGGCGGCGAGGAAGGGGGGGCGGGTGTGCGGGGGCTACTAGGGATGGGGACGTGTGTGCGGGCGCTAGCAAGAAGGGGCGGGTGTGTGTGTGCGAGGGCTACCCTAGGGGGCATGTGTACGGGCTATTGGGGGACGGGGGACATGGCCAACGCTTCAAAGTTGGCCATGGACGTCCACGCCCCCACGTGGAAGCCTGTGTCCGCCCCTGGCCAACGTGTGACTAGCAACAATCCACATGGCCATGGAGTGGCCACGCAGGCCGCCTCGTGGCCATGTGGGTTTGCCACGTGTACCGTCGTCAGCCACGATACACGTGGCATGCCATGTGGTCACACGGACTGCCACATAGACATCACGAAGGCCACATGACGTGCCACATGTACCACCATTGGGTGATAGCACGTGGCACGCCACGTGGTGCCTTAGCGTGCCATGTGTACTGTCGCCCAATGACGCTACACGTGAGTGTAAGGCACCACATGGCGTGCCACATGTACTATCACCCAACGGTGGTACACGTGGCATGCCATGTGGCCTTCGTGTTGTCTATGTGGCAGTCCGCATGGCCACGTGGCATGCCACGTGTATCATCGGCTATCGACGGTACACGTGGCAAACCCACGTGTCCACGAGGCGGACCACGTGGCCGCTTCGTGGCCACGTGGATCACGCGGCCACACACACACACGTGCTAGCGTGTGCGTGTGTACACATACACACATACGTGCTGACGTGTGTGTGTGCATGTTGTGTGTGGCACACACAAGTCAACACTGGTGCGCGTGTATGTGTGCATGTTGTGTCTGTCACACACGCACACACATGCACACACACAGACACACACACATGCACACACAAAGACACACACACATGCACACACACACATGCACACACACACACACACACACGTGCGCGCACACACACACACGCATCCATAACACACACACACACAACCTCACCCACCTCTCTCACACACACACATTTCAATTAAAATTAAATAAAAAATTAAATTTAATTAATAAAATGAAAACCTTTATAAAGAGCATTTAGAAGCTCTTTTCATTTCTCTCAACTCTTTTCATTTCTCTCTCTTTCCTCATCTCTACTTTCTTATATTGCAGAGATTTCTGTGAAGTTCTCTTTTGCTCACTTTTCTTTCTCAAGCTCTTAGCTATAATTTCTCATAAGCCATACTTATATCTATCTTCTCTAATTCTTTAGCCCAAGTATGAGAACAAGAAATCAATCCAAAAATAATGGTCCCGTGGATGAGGTTTATGTTACTACGTCGCAAGAGGTCCCTCCGCGATGCACTCAAGAGAGCGAACAATCTCAAGCCTTAAGTTCTCTAGATTGGATTGCGTCCATCATAATCGGTGTGGATGGAACAACATAATCAAGTGGAGGATTGAGTCATCGTGTGGAAACTGCGACCACAACTGAAGATGTAAGAGATGAAGCGTTTGAAAATATGGTCGACAAGCATATTTCTTTGGGCTGGGTGGATTCTCATAGAGCTCCATACAATGGCAAACTTCCACGCTTGCCTCTATATTGACTTCTTTTAACCCCGCCATCCGCACGCATGATGACCATGTGGTGGATTTGCAACTCTCCATTGTAAACAAAGGCTACCGACCAACCATGGCAAGATTTATTGTTAGTGAACGGATTCCTGGGGATGATCATAAACAATTTTCTCATCGTGGTCACACTTCGAGAGATCTTGCAATGTCATATGATTTGGATGAAGAGCTTCGTCTAATCCCCGAGCTTAGTCACATGGTGGAGAGGTACTTTGTGGTTTGGGATGGAAATCATAGATTGGAGGCATGGATGCGATGGATGAATGAGAACGTCATCCCAATTGAGAAGGCACCAAAGGTGGAGTGCGCTCTTGTTGATTTTCAACCCCATGAGACAGTAGAGTTTCTATTGGTTTTAGGAATGATCAATAGGTAGGTCCAATTGTTTTTTGCGAATGTAAATGTATCTTATTTTTTTGACAATGTGAATTACATTCGAGTGTTAAACAGTGCCACAAGGTTTTCAGTGCCTCACACAATTGCGCATGATATATTCATGATGACAAAGCTAGGGTTGGTGGACCCTACTTCACTCCTGCATAAATTTTCGAAAAGAGCACATCTGACAGTAGAAAGGGCTTTGAATTTTAGGGGTCCAAAAAAATCAAAGTGGCTAAAATTGCCAATGGTTGTCCTTGCGCAACTCATTTGGAAGGTATGCTTGAAACCAATGCTAAATGAGAATATGTTTTGACTGTGAATTCTTATTATGTGTATTTTGATCGTGTCCTTGGAAAAATGCTATGTATAGTAGTAAAACGGAAGGGCTTCCATCAAAAGGGAGTTTTGACTACGAGTTGGCACTTGACGTATACGAGGAAAGCATCAATCTAGTGCTATCTCAAACATATCAATATTTCACGTGCAAAGGGCTTGAGATAGCAACCATTCCAAATCCAGAGATTGGCAACGATTTTTTCAAAAAATGTATATTATTTATAGGTTGGGGCGAGAAGACCACCAAAATGACACCCTCGAGAGTGGCAGAGGTTGCGCGTGCACACATTAGCCCAAAAGAGTAAGTAAATGTCATTTAAATTTTTTGATATCTTTCTCTTTTGATTATGTCGCAATGAAAAATAAGTCTCGCTTTTCCTTTGCTAGGAAGTGCCGCTTTATTGATTTTCTCCAAGGTGGTGATGCATCCTTGAAGGAGAATGGCATAGGGTTGACGGAGAAGGCATGGATCCAGTGGCTTTGATATCACGTGTATTGGTGGCAATTGCAAAGGTTAGATCAAGTGATTATGTTCTCGAATCAATTTGTTGATAATCTATCATGTGACCTATTATTTGCTGCAGGAGAGTGCTTGAGATGGCCGAGAAAATGGAGGGCGAGAATCATCATGTTGCTATCCAACACGACAAGGCTGAAGAGAGGCATGGTTGCACACTTGCACACACATTACAGACATACAAATAGAACCACTTTGACAAAGCCTTCAAGAAGTGGAGTGCATGGATCAAGTCCATACAAGATCCCGAAGAGCAACCCCACTTTGCTTGCACGGCAAGACGCATGTTGTACAGGTTTGACATCTTTGATTGACACATTAAGAATATAGTCGGATACACTAATATTGTTCTTGGTGGCTCAAAACATTGTGGTATGTCTGGTAGATGGTGGAGAGATGCTCTTGTCTTCTCCATTCCCGAGCACCCCAATGATGCATGGTGCAGGTCGGAGAGAGAGGAGACCGGCTTATATCCTGACGCGTGGATAGACGACTTGCGGCCAAAGGGAGCGTGGCTCAAGTGTCCTTGGTGGCTAGATTACTTGGACAAGGAGTACCCACCCAAAGAGGAAGTGATATACATAGGTATCATACTATGTAGTTTTTACCTTTGCCATGCAGCAATACAACATGGGCACAATAACTGTTCTTTTTTAATTAATAGCGGAGTATACTGCTTCATGAAAGAAAGCCGTTGTGATAGAGGATGCACTATCTCCAAACACAACAAAGAAACCGAACAAAAAGAAACAGGACTCAAAGAAAGACCCAAAGATTGGCTCCACATCGCCCCCGCAAGCACCATTGGCTGAACGGCAACATGGGAAGAGAAAGAAGAGAGTTGTTGCTTCCAATGATAGTGAGAGCAAGTATGTGGTTGAGAAGTATTCTGTAGAAGTTAGCGATAGTGCTCATAGCCTTGGTGCTATGAGCCACAGTGTACTGACACTTTCCTTCACTCTAAGACCAGTAGGGGGCAGCCAGGAGTCCCCTCCATGTTCACCATCACCTGGCAGGGGAGGGCTACAAAGGACCTATCAGACATGTCCAGAGTGGTCAGAGAAAACCCTCAGGTACATGAAAATGGTTAATGTTGTGTTGTTCTCTTTAGCATTGCTTGAAAGATATATTTGATCTTATGTTGAGCATACAGATATGCATTTAGAGCCATGCCACCTTGCAGTGCATGCTAGTCTCAAGTGCTTGGCAAAAGCTATTACAGATGTGTTGTGCAATGACAGGTAAGCCACGCTAATTTACCTTCAAAATTATGTCCACAATTTTAGTGCTAACAAAGATTACATGCAGTTCTATGCACTCACTACGTATATTCTTGGGCTCTCTAGCAGAAACAAGGCAAATGAACCCCAGCTTGAGATTGGGTGGTGTACGTTTGATGTGCATGGCCTTTCCCTTACACACTAGGCCACATGCAGCTAGCACGGGTGGGGTTCATTTATGGAACCAATGGGATAGTGAGCTTGTGGATGCTGCATTCCTTCTGGCAACTGAGTTTCTTTTGGTTGATGGCATGGTTTTGGAGACATGTCATGCAGAACATCTGTCCATTTTCACTTTGAAGGCAGAGGGAGCTCATTTTCAGTTGTTGAGGATATTGTACAAACAACGCCTGAGTTTAGTTGCACGACTGTTCAGGACTATGTAGAGGGGGTATGTTTTTTTTTTTTGATATTGAATAGTATCTTTATGTTCGCATTTCAAAATATCAACATTCTACTGTTATTCATAGGTTGGCACTTTGTTGCTAATCATTTTTTCACCCCCTAGAACCGGTGGGTGTTGGCTTCTGAGGTATGATCGAGCGGATGGAGAGATTGCAGCAAATGTACATGGCTTCTTTGCAGATGACGACATGTTGTGGGAGAAGCTACTAGGTACAGATTCCACACAGTGGACGCTTGATCGTATGGGTACGCCTTATCGTAGAGGTGTTGAGAGGAGACCAGCATTTGCCAGGTGCTAGAAACTTACTGAATGTTTTTTCTTCATGTTCCTATAAAATCAGAGGTATAACAAATCTAAAGATTTCTGTTGTTTTGTAGATGGCTACTAGGTACCTTCACAAACATGGCTGTGTTGGATTGTTTTGCAGGAGTGGGGACATTGGCAGCACAATGTTTACTACTACGCATACATTGCATCAGTTGTGAGAAGGATTGGTTAGTTTTCAGTGCTTGTCTAGAGCCAGCTCAATGCCTACCTTTTGAGTTAGGCTCATCATTGATGTTTTGTAAGAGTGATAGAGCTCAGGTAACTAAGCATCCAAAGCAGGTGACAGAGCAGCTTCATTTGCTGGAGCCACCTTTGCCAACACCACTCAACAGTCAGGGCGGGGTAGTAGCAGCTCCGTATACTACTTTCACGACCCCCGTTTTGGCATGGCGTGCAACTAGACCATCTCCCAGATGCATTCATTGCCTCCAAATCTGAGGCCCCGCCCGGATTTGATCCATTGCATATTTCACTACCTACAGCCCCCCCCCACATATCGTTCATACCCTCTACCATTTGGAGGAGTTCCCCCACCATTTAGTGCACTGCCTCCATTGGCACGACCTTTGTTTCCTCCCGGAGCATATGGCCCCCCACCACCCTTCTTTCATCCACCTCACCCATGATGTATCCCCCCCCCCCCCCTATGTATTTACTTTTGATGCAATGGAACACATAGATTTGGGGTTTGCTATATGAATAGACCATAATTGTGTGTAAGGAACTTATGTTTGTCTTATCAATAGTGTATTGAATGCATCCATGGTGGTTTTTGTTTGAATGTAAGTTGGCCGTGAACCTACAATCAAATTTTAGTTGAAGGGAGAGAGAGAGAGAGAGAGAGAGAGAGAGAGAGAGAGAGAGAGAGAGAGAGAGAGAGAGATGTAGATTATCCCATCTTTTGGGAATCCGCTCGCCCGATTCTTAAAAAGCGCTTGCCAAAAATTGCTCGCTCAAAAATTGCACCCTCCTCAGAGTATCATGCCTTTTATTGATGACGTGCCGATAAAAGGGTGTGAAGAGGGTGAAAAAGATGAAGCCAAAGATAAGAGGGGTGCAGACAATTTGTGGCTAACCATATTGTTGATTGTGACAGGATATTATCAAGGCTTGAAGAGGTCAACCTTACACTCTCAGGACAAAAGTCTATGTTTGGGGTAAAGGAAGTCTTGATTGTGGGACACTTATGTGGACAATCTGGTAGAAGACCCAACCCTGTGAAAGTGGATGCTATTCAAAAGATGAAAGAGACATGCAATTCAATTACAAAAGTGTGAATATTTTTAGGTGCATGTGTATTTTACTTGATATGGTTACCCCTTAATTCACATGTTGCAGAGGTGTTATATCAATTGATAAGGAAGGGACAAAAATTTGTTTGGAAAGAAGAACACTCGAAGACTATTCTTAATTAACACTAGGTTGGTAATGGGACACTTTTATGTCCTGTTAAGTGACCATTTTCCTTCAATTATGTCAAGAGTTTCATAATGGATTTTGAGGTGATATCTGTCTAGAAATTTGTCTCATGAGCTGAAAAAAACTCGACATTTTTTTGGAATATCAATTCCATCTTTAACCTTGTCCTTGCACAACATTTCACCACCTAAACTGTGTGAAAAAACGGGTTCTGTTTTTGGCTTTTTTCAACTTTTTGCAACTATACCACTCTAGAATTCATGTTTGTGAGGTCTATAATGCTAGAGAACTGTCTTTAGTAGTCCTCAACATGTCCTGATGCTTCTAGCGAGAAATAAATGTTAAAGTTGTAAGTTATGACCAAATTACAAAAATTGTCAAATCCTGTTTTTAAGCCAATTTTAGCTCTTCTATGATTTTTTTGATGGCTTTCATGATATCCAAATGCAGTTTTGATTTTTTATGTTGCATATTGTAACATAAAGCTAATATTCCTTGAGTTTTGGGGCACCTAATACCCTATTTTGCATAGTAGACAACGATGGTTGATTTTTTCAATTATAGAAGAAAACGAAACATTCTAGTATATCAAGTATAGCTTTTTCAATATTGTTAGTTTCTTGTGAAAACTACATGCATTTTGTAGGTAGTAACCATATCTAGTCATAAGGATCAAATTTGGCTAGATATTGAATAGTTTCTATGGGATTCTACAACTCATAATGTTGAACCCAGTTTTTTCATGTTTGCTGTATTTAGCACTTCATCTTTGTCCCCAGGATTCCCCTTGGTAAGAGACGTATTATTCTTTTCACATGCTCCATGGCTCCTTATGAACCTAAAGGACAATAGGGAACTAAGAAAACATGCATATATTATTTGTATTGAGCGTGTCTATAGAAACTATGATGATAGGTTTGTAGAATGGTAAAAATTCAACCTTTTTGTACCTATTTCTTTTGGCAAAACAAAAAATGGTGAGTGAGAAGCAATCATATGTTCTGATCACCAACCCATTGAAGTTAACTAGGGAATTTATCTCAAGTCCTACAAAAATCCCTAATCTTATTTTTATGCAACAAAACGTAAGAAATGACTGTTTTGATGAAAATGTACTGGTCCATCAACTTTGGAGGCTTGGTGTGACCAAAATATGAAAAATTTTACAAGTTTCTTATTTTTTCCATGTGTAGTAGGCCTTGAACTGTAACCTCATGAAAGGATTTTACAAAATGAGTGGATCTACTATGGTTTTGGAGGTTTTTTTCAAGACCCTGAAAGGACACTTATGTCCTGTTAGGCTACCAACCTAGTGTTAAACTAAAAAGATTCCTACATTAAGGAAAGCAGACTACAAAAGCAAAAAACCAATCATTGTTACATTTGACATGAGTCCCACAGGTATTGGGTGTGCTATTGGGCAAGATGACGAGCATCGGAAAAGTATGCTATCAGATTTGGTGCTAAAGTATTAAGTGTTCAGCAGAGAGCATATCTGCAAGTAAAAAGGGAACTTTGGGGCGTAGCAACTGCCCTAAGGTGTGACAATGAGTAATTTATTGGTGCTTTTGTAATAGTGGAGATAAATTTCTTGCCGTTACTTGGGATGATTACAAGTTTTTCTACACTAGATATAGCTATGCTACGTTGGATTCATATATAAAGTCATTAAATCCTAAGTTTCATCACATTGCAGGTAGGGATAATCCGATAGCTGATATGCTGTCCACGAACAGATTTGAGGATGAGGAGACTATGATTTTGGAAAATGAAGACGTGGGCTTGAGGTTCTTTACCTCTTCAAAACTGAACGTAGAATGTAAAAGCATGGTTTTTGCATTACAGTCTTTCATAAAGGATAAATATGAAGGTGATTGGGAAATATTTGAGTACACTAGAGAAGCAGGAGGACTGGACCAAACAAGAATTTAAGCGAATCGTAAGATGGTTACTAATTGGGAAATATTTGAGTGCACTAGAGAAGCAGGAGGACTGGACCAAACAAGAATTTAAGCAAATTGTAAGAAGGATTATGGGTCTTTCTTACAGAATGGGCTTTTATGGAAACATCCAAATAAGCGAAGAGGAACCCCTCAACGAGTGGTTTGTGATAGGGTAGCACAACTCCAAGTACTTAAAGAATTCCATGAGTCATTATGGGCAGGTCATAGGGGAGTTCAGATGCGACCGTTGACAGCGACAGTGGGGCCCAATTTAGTTGCTGATGTGCCACCCCATAGGGGTTTGGTCAAGCGCCCGTAAGGGCCTAAGCTTTTTGAGAGGGACGTTGGGAACACAGACAGTGCCTTCGGTGCCCCGCATGAGAGATGGCTCATATACGTGGAGCCTAGACATTCAAAAAAAAACCCAAGGGGGATTACACATGCCATGCAAAGCTAAACAAAGAAGTGGCCATTACAGCTCCCCCCTTCCTAGGGTGATCACTATAGCATGCTTCGTTATGAGAGTTTAAAACTGTTTGGCTTTGGTTTAGTCTCACCTTTTGAGACTATGAAGGCACACTTTGGGTAGCATTGTTGATGTTTGGCATCTATAAACCTTCTTCATAGTTTCCTATGTATCTCCGTGCAACATGAAAAATCATTCCCCAAGTTAAGTTGTAGATAGAATCATCTTTTCCCTGATATTGTCTATCCCATGGGTCTCCTATGATATGAGCTTTTGTGGTTTTAAGACCCAAGGAATCATAGATTAGACTCTCATCTATATCTATGGCTGTTCTGGTCAAAGTAGATGCTTGTCTGGTCACAACGTCGAATCTTGATTTTCAATGGAGGAGAGTTTGGCTCCGAACAGATTTTTGGGTTCACTTGGGTAATGACATTTAGCTCTAGATAGGATTAGCTATAATAGATTCTATCCTCTAAAATGAACCATCCTTCCCCATCTATCACTGGGCACACTTCTATGAGCTGGTATGTGGGCCATTCAAACACTAGTTGAGCCTTTTTGTACAGTTTTCCTTTTTGGTCTACATAGTGTGCATATGAGTTATGGGTGCCATACAATTCTAACAACATTCTGGTGTCCCTTAGACTCGTGAATGATTGCACACTTGTGGAGGTGGATGCAGAATCATTTGTAAACCTAACAATCTTTTCAACACTTTGTGGTATCGGGACACTTTGACCAAATTCACATAAGAATTTGTTGTTCAAAGAATTAATTTTAAGCTTTCCATGTGCCTGTGCATCTTTATGTTGATTTTGAACTTTAATGATTTTACTGGTGCTTCTAATGGTAATGTAAAATCATTTGATTGCACTAAAAGTGATGAGTTAGGTGCACTTACATCGAGATTTGCATTTCCAATTTGCTATGTATCCTGCTTGGCAGTTTATACGTCCCTGTTGTCTGGATTTCTTGGACAATCTTAAAAAATATGTCCACTTTTTTTCCACAATCTGAGCAATACGCCATGACTAGTGGTATGTCAACTGGCTCTGTCATGTCAAGCTCTTACAGAGGGATTTCTGCTTCTATGTTGGCCAATTTGTCAACTTCTTTTTTTAGAACACTGAGCATCAAGCTATAGAGTGATCCGTCTGGACCTTTATACTGCTTTTGACTTGGTTCTTCGATTAGAGTGGCTTGTATTGGTTGATTTGTTGGATCTTCCATTTTTGGCTCTCAATTGTAGATTTGACCATTGTAATCCATGTACAATGATCCTGATTGCATATGCACCAATTGTATGGCTCGCTGGATTGTGCAAATATCTGAATAACCACTTGGGTAAAAGTTTTGAACTTCTATATGCACTTCATCTTTGAGCTTGCAATGCCTGGTTCCACTGAAGTCTATGAACATCTAGGAGTTCTTTGAATATGGCTTTACTCTACTCAATAAGATCTTGGCTCCTGTGTTGCTTTTGCTACTCATTAGGTATCTACTTGTGCCTGTGTGGTGTCACTATTAATGGCTAGCTCTAGTCCGCTTGAATTCTTGGCTCGACTTGACTCCATATTGGCTTGCTCTGTAAAAACTGTCTCTTAGTAGATCTTGGTATTGATTATCATAATTTATCATGCTCAGGTTGAGAATACTCCCTATGGAAAAGCAATTTTGGCAGTTGATTGCTCAAGAGTTGATTGACTCTAGCTCGAATGCTTTAGACTTGGCTACGATCTTTGAAATGATGAAAATATGGGACAATTTTTGGTTTGCACAATTTCTTCTAGCCTCCGGCGTTCTTTGACTGAACTGTGGGAATATTGTCCAAAACTGGGCTAGAACAGTGATGTTCTTGGCCAGAAAAGTCCACTTCCCAAGGGGTTTCCCTGGCTCTAGATCAAACTTGATTCACCAATTTCCAGCAAAATTTTCTATTCGCAACCCTGAATTGCAATTTTTGCACGTGAACAATGCCCTAACGGCCAAATTTTACTTGAAATTCAATTTCAAACTCAGTTTTGTGTGAACGTATCCTAGCCGTTCGGCTTTCAGCGCAACCTCAATATCTTAGTGGTTCGCGATTTTGTTTTCTCTCGCTTTTGACAAAATTCGAAAATTTTGCGGCTCATGGCTCGCTTCGGTCTTTCTCGCTTTTTTTGTTTCTTCGTCTCGTTTTCTCGTCTTATGAATTTCTCGGGGATTTTTTGCTTGCAAGGTGAATTTTTGGTAATTTTTTTGCCTTTTTTCCTTTTTCGACTCCTCGCCTTTTATTTTTATTATTTTTAATGAAATTTTGTATTTTCTAAATTTTTTTGATATTTTTATGAATATTTACAATTTTTGGAAATTTTTTGTGAAGTTTTTTTTAATTTTTTAAAGATTTTTTGGAGTGTTTTACGAATTCTACAATTCTTTTTTATGACTTAACTGGTCAAGTTTTGCTTTTTTTAATGAATTTTTTTGTGAGGTTGTTGATTTTTTTAAAAAGAATTTTTTTGGTATTTTTTAATAAAGTTTTGTTGAGTTTCTATTTTTTGTAATTTTTGAGCACACTCCAAGTCAATGACCTCATTGATGAAGGAATTTGAGCAATTGAAATGTTTTCATCAATGTGCAGACCAGCAGCTTTATGATCCTGTCCCTAATTGGTATCAGCGCCAGTTATCTCCCATGTTGCATAAAAGTTTTAAGAGTTTCTCCAAACACCAAGTAACTAATATCTGAAGCCTAAGCATTCATAATTGGAGCCGTTCAAGCAATCCATCGTAGTCGCTCGCACAAGGTGCCACTAAGACGTAGACGTTTCAGGAGCTTACTTTAAGGAATCCAATCCCTGCTTGGCTACAAAGTTACACCTAAGGAGAAATTTCTTATGTTCCACCTTTTATCAGCCATGGCGATGATTATCTCTTCCTTCAAGAAACTAATCACAGACAGCATAGAGATTGAGGAACAAATTCCTCAGGCGAGATGGAGTTTACCCAAAGTGACCACTGCACAGGTATATAAGCACAACAAGATTTTTTCTTTGTCTGCAAACACTTTGTACCATGAAACCCATGGTAAACTCACAATCAAGGATAGTGATAATGACGACCACATAATCCATCTGTTTGAAGAGCTAGCTAAGTGTAGAGAGAAGGCTTTGAAGAGAAACCACCAGTTTGTCCATATAGGGTATATAGGTGTAGGTATTATATCTCTCTTTCGTAAAGGGCTCAATGTTTCATGTATAGGGGCATTGCTGGACACTAGGCATAAGAACCTTAATGATCAGACTATTAGTATCCTCCAAGGAAGCCAGTCCAATGGACCAATATACATAGAATGCTTCCCCAACTTTCCTTGTAGTTTGACTAATAGGTATTTTAATGAAGTGGTCTCCCATTAGAGAATTTCGGAGGTCATTTGGAGGGCCTTCTAAGAAAATGTATTTTTTGCACTCTCTCTCTCTCTAGAAAAAATGGCAAATAATAGAGCTTGGTCTTTCATAGTAAAAGTTCAAAAAGTGTACTTTAAGTAGATTCCTTACTCTTCTGAACATTCGTTCGTAGTGATTGAGGGATAATCCTCTTTTCAGTTGCATTGAATGAACCTCGTCAATATGGAGGGAATGAGGCTAACATGGAGGGACGAAGGCGCAGCCGCTATTCACTTTCCATTAAACCTGCACATTTGCCTAATGGCGCACTCCTCAAATGGCACAAATGTTACCCAGAAACGAGCCAAATATCACCTTCATATTGATTTGGACAATGAGTACCAACCATTGATTAAGCGCAGTAAAACAAACACACATATACCTCCCGCTTCCATAGACACGCTCAGAGCTCAGGGAGCTAAACACATAGATATCTGGACGAGAGGCTCTCTCTACCCTAAGAATCCAATGACTAATGCGTCTCCACCGTTTGTCAATCCTACAAGCTTATTGACCTTTGCTGGTGATGGGGGAAAGGGCCTTCTGGGTTATTGTAAATCTCTTACAAGAGAAGCTGAAACTTACAAGAGCATTCTCCAAGATCAACAATGTGAGATTGTTCGCCTTTCACATTTACATTCTACAGATCAGGTTACCATTTTGCAACATAAAACAGAGGTACAAGAACTGAAAGGAAAGGTGCGAAGTTGTCAAATGAAGGACACCATCTTGGGTGGTCGTATCCGAAAGAAGAAATTGCGCAATCTTGAAACATTGCAGGTTGCATCAGGAGGTCTCAAGAAAAGAATCTGAGCATTAAGGTGATGCTTCTTGGTTGGCTACATTGTCTTAGTTAAGTAATATTTTTGTTTTTTCTTGTTATGCATTGTTTTCATGTGCCTAAATAGTGTTAGTGAAGCAAATTTTCTGTTATTTACTTATGCATTGTCTTCATGTAGAGATTCAATCTATCCTGACAAGGAAAACATTGACCCCAAAGCCAATATAGGAAAGAGATTGAAGCCACTTATAAGTAGAAGCCTGGCAGCAGATATAGTACATGACAAGAAGTTTAAGGTCCTACAACGAAATGTAGTGGACCGCTTTATTTCAGAGAACTCAGTGCCTGCAAAAGAGATACAAGGCACACTTGATTCACTTGGTGTAAGCAAAAGAGGATATTCGGCTATCCAAAAGTCTATCTCATCCATCTTTGTTAAGAAGGGTATAGAATCCAAACTTCTACCATCAGCCTCAAGTGTTTGGAAAGAGAGGCTTCAGCTTAACGAGGCACAGGGAGACTATCTTGGACAGCCCTTTCATATTAAAGCAACTTACAGTGGCCATGGAGCAAACATGGCATATGATGAGTTCAGTAATATTTTTATGGACCTGCGGATATTACAGAAGAGAATGGTGGAGTTTTACAACATCACATTTGAAGAGTCATGAGGGGTATTACATTTTGTGTTAAAACTGGATGAGTGTGAGCTTGTTAAAGAGAAAAAGCTAGAGCGTGTTACTATTAATTTAATGAATAGAGCCCTCTCAAAGTGTCCCAGTGATGATCCTTTATATTTTAGTGTTCAATCAGAATCTAACATATGGTGGCTTGGTGCATTTGAGGTAAGCGAGATTCTCAGGTAAGCTCAAATGTTCACATCTACTTAAGTCTCATTTATTTTGTGTTGCAGGTAAAGAAAGAAGATCATGAGATTCTATATTGGGTGTTCCATCGAATTAATATTCCGGAGGTGATTGATCGACAGACTAACCAGGGAGAGGTACTACGTCTAGATGGAAGGGGAGACTTTCAAGTTCAGTGGCATCTTGCAGGTGACCTCAAAACATTAAAGTGCATGTATAATTGTGGAATGAGTGCAATGGCAAAGTCGCCGTGTTTGTTCTGCATAGAGCCTGCAAAGGTCATGGACCCAAAGTGGTGGAGAAAAGCTCCAACACGTCACATTGAGGATCCTGCTTTTCGACCGGTTTTGAAAATACCACTTGTGAATGTCCACATTTGTACAATGCATGCCCTTTGTAGAATTGTGGAGAAATTGGTCTACTTATACATCGGGTTTGCTTGGAAGATTAAGAACTCGGCAGAACGACAAGTAGCCCTGTAGTGCTTAGAAATGGTACTGTCGGATCTGGGGCTTTATGGTGGCAATGTGAAAATCCAGCGGGATGAAAAGAGATCAACTGCTGAGAAGGATGTCCCATGCAAACCATCCATCGGTGGGGTGAAGGCACGGAGGTTTTTATCTAAACCCCAAGGTACAAGAGATCCGAAGCTAACAAAACATGGAAAAATATATAACACATCTTATGTTAGCAAGGTAGAGTATCAGAGTTGGAAAAAGCTACATATTGCAGTCAAAGACCAAGAACCAACTACTCGTAATGCGAAGGCTGAGGTTTGGCGATCAATAGACATCCTATTTTTGATGTGCGACAAAGATGACTGGTCAGAAGGTGATATGATCAAGTTCAAGGAGAATCTCAACCTTCTGAAAAAATCATTCAAGACAGCATGGACAGACACCCAAATTACTCACTACATGGTATTATCGTGTATTTCATTCTCTCTTATGTGCAAATATGTGAGTGTAAAACATTCTAACTAATCTGTTTTCATATCCAGCACATCATCTTCAATCATTTACCATATTTTATACAAAAGTATGGGAACCCGGCAATATGGAATACCCAAGGGATGGAAAAGTCTCGTTACATGGAGAGAAATGCTTATTTCAGGCACACACGACATGGTGGCTCTCGAATCAAGGCTAACAGTTTGAGAGAACTATTTGAATGGTTCTATCGTAGAATCATTCATCGAATGCAGGCAAAAGAAGTCTTGGCAAATTCAGCAACAGCACAAGCCATCAGACATTTACAACAACAAAAAGTTAAAAGATCAATGGCATACAACAACTCCGGAGCTCGTGAAAGTCAACGAAGGTGGAGAGAGACAATGGTGTATGTGAATCACAAGTGGAGAAAGATACTCTGAGTGGATGACATTGTACAAAATTTATGTATTACATGATCTTATACAATTGCTACTTGAAGTGTAACAAGATTTTGAAGGTTCAATTTTGTTTTTTGGCACGTCACCCTTGTAACGAATCATGAGATGTTTGCCATACTCTAAAAGTTCATCTGGGTTTTGTCTACCAAGAGCTAGTGCCATTGCTGTGTAGGTGTAGTAATACGCTGCCCGACCACCTGTATAGCCCGGGCAGTAACCAAAACAATCTCTAGCAATCACTTTGTCCACAAGAATGACTTTATCTGCACTTTTGGGCAGCACCGGTCCACCCAAGAAGCGTGATAGTGTCTTGAATGTGTAAGTTGCTATTGAACCCTCTTGTGACATGGAATTGTGAAAAACTACTATCGGCGACTCGCAAAGCTTTGAAAGGTACTGCGCTAGGGCCGCATCCCTTCCACAATACTCTCGAGTCCGCCGCCGAAGGAAGTCATCCTTGTCAGCAATCCAAGACTGCACATATCATGTCAGAAGTGACACAAAGAGAGAGAGAGAGAGAGAGAGAGAGAGAGAGAGAGAGAGAGAGAGAGAGAGAGAGAGAGAGAGAGAGAGAGAGAGAGAGTTACCATGAAGCTCTCATCCTGCAGAAAGAGGTTTTCCTGCCACAGGTCTACAGATGTAGTTGACCCCTGACCTGAATGGTTAAACCAATCCTCCACTTCTTTGTTACTTGTTGATGGTCTTAGGCTTTGTCTTATTGCTTGGAAGGTGGCTTCATCAGGTAGTGTCTCCTTGTATTTTTCAGCTTTCTCAAAGCATCTTTGGAGGCATTCCATTGGATTGCTAGATGTTTCCATTGCCTCATCATCACTACTATCCTCTGAAACAAACCCACTCCTCTCCTCTTGGACTCTGGAAATAATAGCCAGGGAGAAATCCTCCCTTAAATAAAATACACTTTGCACATCATGTAAGAAGATATAGGTCCTGTCTCCAATCCTGAAGTCAGGCACAGCAGGCAACATCACCTGAGCATGCTTCTCAGTGAAGTTACTGACATCCAATGGAAGTTTGATTTCTGTGGTTTTCACAGAGAGCATCTTACTTCTTTGTACTTCAATTGCTTCAACCTCAAGGTCGACTGTGTCTTCAACCTCCTCGACTTCTTGTATATGAGTTGTCTCCTCGCATTCTTCATCTGGTGCTGCATCCTGCTCCTCTAACACCTCATCAAGATTCTGCATGAGGAATCCAAACAGGCTGTTCAGGTAAATCATAAAGCCAAAGGCTTCCTGAATGAGTTTGCATTCTTTTCGGTGCAAAGGGCAGGCTGAATGTCGGCAAGAAGGTGGTAATTCCCTATACTTCTTCAATCCCTGTCCCTTTCCACCACAGTCATTTAAATGCACAAGAGTCATAGTAGGCAGAACAACCCTCCCTACCTGCACCATCACTTCAAACTTATCTCTGTAGGACTGCAAGAAATTAATGTGCTGAGCTAACAGGTCTTCAATGTCAAACTTTGGATTAAACATAGAATGAACTAGATCAAACTTGTCCCCAACACCACAAGATGCTGCAAAATCAAACAGCCTCTCATCAGTTGCAGCTGGGTCTTCCAGAGAAGACACATCCTCTTTGGCTTTACATTTAGTTGCACAGGGACTACTTTCTAGCACATCTGCATCATCTGAGAAGTCTATATTCCTCTTTCTTGTATTTTTCTTCACAAGTACTGTACAGGGTGAGGGAGCCTTGTAGGGTGAGGGATCCTCTTGTCCTGGTGACCTCTCTTATTGATCTTCACCAATTGACTTTTCTTCAGATATGTCGTGACAAAAGTCAACAGTTCTTTTGGCAGAAACATTAAGCAACTGAGCCTGCAAAGGTTGAAATCCTGGCACAAGCTCTGGGTCTGGTTTCAGCCTCTTCTGCCTACTGGACCTTAATCCTATTCATCAGGAAACATGAAAAGTCTCTCTCTCTCTCTCTCTCTATTGTTCTCTCTCTTTCTCTCTCTCAAAATCACACTTATAACGGATACACACGGCGGCGCCCCACGTGTTACTATAAATTAGAGTATAATTGCATGTTGTCACACGTGCGGTCATTATTGAGACCGTATACTTTTGTACGTCATATATAGAGGTCATGAGAGAGAAAAACCACACCTCGTGAAAGAGAGAGAGAGAGAGAGAGAGAGAGAGAGAGAGAGAGAGAGAGAGAGCCGTCGTCTGCGTCTCCGACAGCAAGCCGACCCATCGACATAACGAAGGTCTGCGACCTCAGGAGGTTTGGCCCTCTCTCTCTCTCTCTCTCCCTCTGCCTTTGCCTCTATCTCTCTCTCTCTCTCTCTCTGTTTCTGTCACAGTATCAAGCTCAGTCTTAACAAACAACACACACAAACACAACACCCACACACACACACACACACACACACACACACACACACACACACACACACTCACAAACACACAAACACACATATAAAACATACACACACACACACACAGAGGCACAAATATAACACACACACACACACACACATAGAGAGACACACACACAAATCACAAACACACACACACACACACACACACACACACACACACAAATATAATTTACACACACACACAGAAATACAGACACACACACACACACACACATAGCCTCTCTCTGTCTCTCTCTCTCTATACTAAAGGCGCGCGTAGAGAGGCATAACCGGTGTGCATGTCTCTATGCGTGCCGTTAGTACTGTGCATTGACCAGTGTATGTGTGAGTGTAATAGAGAGAGGATGTAAGGTGGGGAGAAGAGAGAGAGAGAGAGAGAGAGAGTATTTCTTTTATCTTATACTAACGACGCGCGGAGGTGTTTGTTGAGGTCAAAACGTGCTCCACGCGCACCTTTAGTAATGGGCTCTCTCACTCTCTCTCTCTCTCTCTCTCTCTATTTTAATATGCTAAGCTATAGAAAGGAAGGAGAGAGAGAGAGAGAGAGAGAGAGAGAGAGAGAGAGAGAGAGAGAGACTCCTCTTTTTGTATACAGTGAAATGGCTAGAACAAAAGCCACTGCAAGGAAGGCAGGCAAGGGACAAGGATTAGCAGCTAAAGCAAGTAGCAGATCTTCAACCCCAAAGAAAAGACCTGGAAAACCCAATAAAATTCTGAAAGGTCCAAGGGTGAAGAAGTTACAAACCTGCATGGGACTTTTCAGAGAAATCAGAAAGGTACAGAAATGTGTAGATTTATGCATACCAAAGCTGCCCTTTCAGAGGATGGTGAGGTCCATATGTGAAGAAGCTACCTGGGGCACCAAAAGGTGGAAGGTGGTGGCATTAATGGCTCTACAAGAAGCAGCAGAGGAATTCCTACTGGAGTACTTCAGTGACATGACCATTGTTGCAGCCCATGCCCACAGGGTTACTATAATGGACAAAGATAGTGAGACACTGAAAAGAATAAGGTGGAGGTATGACAAACTACTAGTCCCCAATGTCTGCAGGGATAAGAAAATGAGGGAAATTTTGTTATACCCCCCCGGAGCTAGTGCCACAACTCACAGTTGTAGATGTCACACATGATGTGAATACAAGGGCAAGGGCAGAGACTATTGCTCGCTAAACAGAGGACATGAGGGAAGCAGAGCTTAAGGAGAAAGCAAAAGTAGCAGTGGAGTCCCACAGGCAAATAGAATGCAATGTGACCCTATCCATAGAGGCAAGCAATCGAGAAACGCTACTTTCAATGAAGGATGGTTTGCTTGCAGAGATACCATTTGTAGATGGAGCCAGAAAGCTAGCTCTGGAAAAAGTGGACATTAATTTATTGCAGAATCCAGATGCTCAGATTTCAGACACAATTATCTATGCTTGTCTTAAGTAAGTGTTACTATCTTGCTAGCTTTGAAAACTCAGATTATAGGTTTGCTAACTCAGGTAAAGTCTCTGCAGCCTGATCAAAAGTCAACTCCCACTGCACACCCACACAGAGGTGTTTCTTCTTGATCCACAAATGTCAGTGATTATTAGACAAAAGAACAGTCCATCTGGGACCTTTGAGAGTTGGTTTCTCCACTGTGCTATGCTGGAAGTTACTGTCATCATCTTTCCATATGAGAACAACCATCACTGGAGTCTCATATGCCTTGATGTTGACCAACCAGCAGTGTGGGTGTTCAATTCAATAAAAGGAAGCCACCCTGAAATTAGGCTGTAAGTGTTTTGTATCAGAAAGTGTTTCTTATAGATATCCATGTAAATTTGAAGCCTCATGCTAACATCTTGACATTGCTTTGTGCAGTTGTATAAAGAGGTTGTTGCTTGCCTATGGCAAGCTATGTGGAAGGTATGAACTATACAAGGCCCCAATCAAAGATGTACCTGTCCCAAATCAAACCGATGGAAATTCTTGCGACTGGAGATGTCTTCTCCATGCAGAATATATCCTGCAAAGCTACTTTGCATTAAAACCTTTCATGACTAAGGTACCCATTTGGCAATGCATCCAGTTAGTTTTGGTTTAGTTTATAAAAGAATTCTCACCATGTGGTCTTTCAATTTTGCAGAGTGCTTTAAAAAACTACACATATGATTATTTGCAAAGATACCGGGTAAGTTTAATACAACACCTGCTTACTATGTCTAGCCCCAGAGAGCTTGAAGATAGCGGCTTGGATGACCGCACTATTGATCTAACAATACATGATGTGCCACCACGACAAACCCCTGCATCCGATACAGTGGAATCACAACGGGCCGAGGGGGTCATATCAGCAGAAGATGAAAGAGCCAAGGATGAGGAAAGGTTAAATGAGCATATGGAAGGTGCTAGTGTACAACCAGAGGAGACAATGAAAGAGCCAAGTCAGCCAGTGGAGGAGCCAAAAGAGCCTATGGCTGAAACCCAAGATGAGGAAAGCAGGCCTATAGATGAGCAAAAGGATATGGATGAGGAAAGCAGGCCTAGGGATGAGCAAACTGATATGGATCAGGCAAGGATGTATGAGGCAAGCCGGTCAAACGAGGGAGAGGAAAAGACCTTGGAGGAAAACTTGAATGAGGCAGAAAGAGCCATGGGGGAGACCCCTGATGAAGATGTGAATGATGACTATGAAGATGTGAATGATGAAGCTAAAGCAGAGGAGAGCAACAACAACATCAACACTACAGAGACCCAGTATGGAACCTTGCTACCTGTAGATACGGTTGTTCCGGTAATGTCTATTCAAGTATGGCAAAATATGTTCAGCTTCTAACTACTTATATGTACTTGTCAACTTTTACAGAGGTTGATTATCTTGGACGTCAATGGATTGCTGCTGATGCGGGTGCCTCTCGGTGACACAAAACCCTTTGAGGATTTGCAAACGTTTCGGATGGGAACTTGTCGAGTCGTGGTTCGTCCAGGAACCAGGGAATTTATTCAGTTTCTTCTTCCGCGCTTCAGAGTTGCCATATGGTCTTCAATGCAAAGGCAAAACTTGTCTCCACTAGTTACAATAGTTTGCAGTGTATGCGACACTCACACGTCAGATTTTGCCTTTTTGTATGATCAAAGAAAATGCGTTACCGTTGAGGGCCACTACCACCCTAAAAAACCACACTTACCTCTTTTGTACAAACCGTTTAGCCAAATTGGTGTACCCTTTGATGCAACTAATACACTACTGATTGATGATACTCCTGAAAAGGGAGAACTAAATCCGCCAGGAACAACTATCTCACCACCTTCTTTCGAGGGGCATTCCTTCGATTTTTACCTTGAAGACATTCTAATTCCATACTTACAAAAATTGTATCTCAGTCCATTGTTCACGGACGAGTTTGTACTTTCTAATGAATTAAGATGACTCTTCTATCATGTCTTTGTCTTGTCTAGCATTGAGAGAGAGAGAGAGAGAGAGAGAGAGAGATGGTTAAGAAATGTATTTCAAGCACACTTTTTCACAGGGCACAATTGACAAATGAGCTCAATAAACTTCATGTATTGAAAGTCATTTGTATACACTTGCGTTCACAAGAATATCTGTTACATTGACACTACTTCAACCCGACCATCCAACTCTTTGCACAAAATATCTTTTTCCCTTCGCCGCATCACCTTACGGCCAGCTAGGAAAAAGGAAAAATCTGATAGGTCCTTGTCCATTGACTCTTCAATTATGTCATGCTGCAAATGCTGAAGACTGCATAGCTCCCTTATTGTAACCACCAATAGTAGGCCATGCTCTTTATCAATCACTTCCACATCCACAGCAGGATTATCTTCCAAACCTGCAGAAACCTGGTCCATAGGAATGTTTTTACCATTGAGCATTTGTGATCGCATATACCAAAACGAGAGTAACAGTGATTGGCTTGCAATCATGTACTTGACAACTAGAGTATCAAGCGCGACCTCGCACCGTAAACCAATCTCTTCCTTTGTATACCATCCTCTGTCAAGAAGTTTGTCACAGGATGACTGCTGAAATGACTTGCACATGAACATAGTTTTCGTAACACGGATGTTGTAGCTATGAAACAACTCTATGAAGAGTGCAACAGGACAAAAGTTTGCAATTCTAACCAGTTTGGTGGGAATAGAGCTACGTAGAGACCTTTGTATATCCTTGTAGAGCTTAATTCGCATTGCCTCCACCATTGTTTCCTCGGGAACTGGCCAGTCCACAGTGTTCCAATCGGTTGGTAGAGGCACTTTCACCAACATGCCATTCTTATTCCCTGAGCTGAGTTGGTAGAAGTGGTCATAAAAAAATATTCCCTCATCAGCCAGTCTTTTGCTGCTCCTCCCTGAATATTGTAGAGAACCAATGTGGGCATGAACAACATGGAAGAGGCCTATTATGCACTCCACAGGCTCCCATTGCTCATAAGAAGAGGGATAAACATCTGCAATATATATAAGAAGAGTTAAAATAAGAGTATCAATAAGTAAAAATGACAAATCTAATGTAATTGAGCTGTGAAGAATGGAGACATTGCTCATAACAAGCGGGAGAAACATTGCAAAATATATAAGAAAAGTTATAATGAGAGTATCAGTAAGTTCACATGTCAAGAGTACTTACAATTGCAACGTGGTTGATGTATATCTGATACATCTCCACCGTTTTCTATCACCTCTAGATGGGTAAACACATGCTGAACAAGAACTTCCTTTACAGATCTTTTGCCGATTTCAACTTTAAAATCCAACACTCTGGCCTTCCATGCTGAGCGGTAAACGTTGATACCACTAGACCTCTTGGGTCTTCTTGGTTGCATGCGGACCCATGAACCTTTGTTTATCCTTTGTCCAACCCATTGGTTCTCTGCACTTATTGAAGTTGATATTGTAATTGAGGATATGCTACTACTTGGCCTTCTAGGCAAAGTGCAGCTATTGGTTGTTGGTGTGAGAGACAGTAAACACCTGGAGCTTCTTGGGCGAGAAGACGTGGAAGCCATAGCTCTCAGAGAAAAGCTTTAGTGGAGGGAGATTCACTTTGAAAGCATTCTAATGGAGGGAAAGTGTTTTAGAATTCTAATATCTTGTGCGGGCTTAATGGTCACCCTCTAGTACGTTAATGACCATAAGAGAATATCAGAAGTGGGACCACATGCAAGCACCTAAAAGCTCGGTAAAAGGAAGGAAATTACGATGCTACAATCCTAGATTCGTGAAAGTTTTATGCTATTTTCCTATTTTTTGAGTCTTTCCACGTACTTTCCTACGTAATGTAGCCTTCGTGCTCATTGGACGCGCTCTATTATTCTCTCTCTTCATATGGCCCTCCAAATGACCTCTAAAATTTCCTAATGCTACTAATGAAGACCAATGGACTTGATATGAAGAACACAACTGACCACTTACAAAAAGCCTATAGAATGATTGTCCGCACTATAAACACATGTATCCCTTCTGTTTATAATTTTGGATGTCTAAAGGATGCAGAATCCTCTAAGAGACAAAACATAGTGATGAGGGTTGATGATACAACCATGGGAACTCTACCTGAGATGGTAGAATGGCAGGAAGTTCACTTTTCTGAAAAATGGAAATTGAATATTTCTAAAACCTTATGAATGAAGTGCAGCATCCTGAGCCTATGAAGATAGAAAGATTGGGTTCGACTGATCAATACAAAATTTCGGGAAGGTCAAAGTCCAAAAAAGAGCTTGCTTTTGTTCTGGAACCCCCACAATATGATACTGCGTCAATCAGCTCCGCAGTCTCTTCGAGTAAATCTCGTCGTAAGGTGATATGTATACATCCCAAGACCTATAAATATTTTGAGGGTCTCTTTAGATACAAACTCTGTAATCGAATAACAACAGCTGATTTTGCTATTAATGGAATCGAATGTCTCACTAAGGAAGCCATCAATGATAAGGATAGGTCTACCAATCAACCTTATATCCTTCCTTCTCCAAATTCTTGACTGCAACCACTCAAGGCTGCATCAAATTGGCACATTAATGCTATCAAAGAATTGGTTGTCCTACAATATCAGGTATTATCTAAATTGGCAGTTTTCACTTCTCCAATTCCTTTAGCAAGATAGGTCTTTATTCCTGAATCCAACATACCACAACAAACTGTCATCACTTTTGGAGGAGTCAGCCAAGATAAAACATTCCCCAGAATGTTTTCTGCCGTTCAACAAGAACTTGTTATTGAGTCTGTCGATCAATTCCCAGCCTATATGTCTCCATTTTTAGATGAAGATTTGGCTGACGGCTTCAATCCTAGTCTTCGCTGGGGGAAAATGCAGAAATTCAGACTTGGACAAAAAGGTAGTAGCTTGGAGAAGAGGTACGCAATATTTTGCCAAAAGACATAGATTGGATTGTGTTTCAGGATGATGCATGCGTAGGATATGATGAAAAGGAGTTAGATGAAATGGATGTGTTTCTACCCCAAATCTTTCCAGACTTGACAGCATCCTCTGAAGAGGACTCTGATATTAGCAGTGATGAGGAGGCTAGGATCATTAACCCTGTTAGTAGAGAAACAAGCAAAATGAAGGTTGAATCTCCCACTTCTTCCTCAACTAGTCTCAAATGGGTAAGTAAAATTGGTGATATGACCATACTGGATATAGATGGTCTTACCCAAGAAGAAATCTTGAAAGTTTTTGAATTCATATATGATTGTGTGCATTATGGAATCCTATATAAAGATTTAACGCAAAGACAATCTGTTTCAATGATTGTGGTTGGATTCCAGGGTTTGTTCAGGGCCTGGTGGGATGATCTGAGTGTAGAGGGAAAAACATACATCATGTAGGGAGGATCTGAAGGCAGGGAAAACTTTGACAATGTCATTTCATTATTTTTTGCTACCCTTGTAATGCAGTTCTTAGGTTCTACCAGTACAATTCAGGATCGCAATCGAGAAGCTTTCTTTAGAAGTAAGTTTTGTGATCTTACAGAAGTGAAGAAGTATCAATAGCACATGAACCAACTCATGTACCAGTTTCCAGGTGGATACTTCAAAATTGAGTACAAACAATATTATGTTAATTCCTTTCCAGAATCATTTGCTAGTTTGATAAAGGAAAGAATTAAAGCTGCTGGTCTATACATTGATGAAAACATTTTGATTGCTCAAATAAATTCCTTCATCAATGAAGTCATTGACTTGGAGTGTGCGCTACTTTGAGTAAAGCGAGACATCAAGCAGGTAAAAGGATTCAAATCTAGCTTTTGCACTAAGGAAACTAAAGCTGAGCAGTTTGGGTGCAAGCAATCTGAGGAGTGTAACAACAACTAAAACAACACAGAAACAAATATGGTAAGCGGTTCAAAGTGGTTAGGAAAAAGAGAAAGCTTAGCAAAGAAGAAAGACAACAGGTAAAATGCTGTATCTGTGGAAAACCAGGTCATATTGCTCCTAACCGCCCCAAAAGAAAGAGAAAGTTTGGAAATGCTGTTTTGAAAGACATGCATGAGTACGAGGTGGTTTACTACAAAGTCCTTCAGAAAAAGGATTATCCAATTCGGCAGTATATCTTGTATGACTCCAATGAATCCGATTCTTCTACTAAAGATTCTACCGTAGAATCTACACCTACAAAAGAGACTGTTTTCTCCGATGATAGTTTCACCAAAATCTCTAATATGGTGAAAAATCCATATTCCTTTCCAAGGTTCAAAAGGTATGATTCTTCCATAGAAGAGAAGGAAACTACCAGTACTAATGAAGAATCTGAAACATGGAAAAGAAATTCAAGGCCCTTAAAGATGAATCTATCCAAGAAAGAGAAACAAAGATATCAACCACTACCACTGTTTAGAAGCATGGTTGAAAGAACTTCTGAAATCATCAATCAACCTGAATGGAAGCAGAAAATGAAACAATAAGATGTTTTCATCAACCAACTAACGCCGGTAGTACTGCCATCTAAAACCTCTACCACTGGGGAAGCCTCTCTTCGGCCTCTACTTCAAAACAATCACCGATTGGGCAAGTATCTCAATTTATCTAGGTATGCGGGAAAAATGAGAAAGCTATTCTAGATGTTATCCAAGTTGTGCATCTTGAATGCAAAGAATTGAGTAGAAGCATAAGAACAATGGAATCTCAGCTTGCTGCTATTGAAGCTAAAGTTGATCAAACTCATGCTATGGCTACTCAGTTATTAGAGATAGAAATCCTGTAACAAGTGGCTGATGAACCAATAAGTGAATGGGTTCCTGATCATGTTATGAATGTATGTGATGTGATTCACTTTGATGCCAAATTTAATAGAGCTTTCTATTTCGAAGTCTGGATCAAGTTTTCACACACCCAATCATTCCATGTTGATGCTCTGTGGGACTCCGACTCTGTAATGTCCTACATTAATCAAGCCCTTGTTCCACCCCACTTGATTCAATACCTCCCTTTTGATATTACCGTTTCCTATGCTAGCAATACCAGGGGAAGAATAGAAAAGGTAGTCTCTTGCAAAATTGCAATTGGGAAAGCAAAGTTTCTAATAACTCTCTATCTGCACCCTCACCCAAATACCAATCTTACATTAGATGCAGATCTAGTGTCTGAGGGAACTCCTTTCACTATTCTCCCTGACTAATCTCTGCAATTTTATGTGAAGACTACAGCTTACAAGGTAAGCACGAAGTCCAAAGGCACTGTTCTTTTTGGGGGGATGATTCCTACTCTCCCTGATCCTCAGAAAGAAGAACGATTCAATCAATGGTTTCAAATAGAAAAGGATAAATATTCTAAAGAATTGGAAGAAATCACGTTACTACTGACACAACAGACCAGGACAATGAAGAGTATTGGGTTTTGCTTCCAGGAAACCCACCAACTGCTGGGTTAAAGTCAACACATCCCGGAATGTCATTGGAAGACACCAAACTATGCAATGAGGAAATTATTCAATTACTCAGGCATGGATTGATTTCTCCATCTAATAATGCATTGCTGCTAAGCATTCTATGTTAATAATCACTCTGAGCAGAAGAGGGGGAAGAAGAGACTTGTCATAAATTATAAGCATATCAATGATTGGCTAGAACCTCGCAGATTTTCCCTAACGCTTAAAGATGATCTTCTTAGAACGATAAAAAGTTGTAAGATTTTCTCTAAATTTGATTTGAAGAGTGGATTCTGGCAATTCAAGATACAACCAGTTGACAGACATAAGACAAGCTTTGTGGTGCCCCAGGGTATGTTCGAGTGAGATGTCTTACCAATGGGTCTCAAACCGGCTCCTTCCCTATGCCAGGAAAGGATCCAATTAATCTTCGCAGATTGTAGGGAATTTTTGTTTTTATATATAGTTGATATCTTAGTCTATTCTAAGGAAATCAGTAGCCATATTAAGCGTCTACATATGTTTATTAGAAAATTACAAAAAACTGGTATAGTACTGAGTTTGAAGAAAACGGAGCTTTGCCAATCTCAGGTGGAATTTCTAGGAGTTGAGCTTATCTCAGGATGCGTCCGAATGCAGTCCCATGTTCTCAACAAGCTTCAAAACTTCGCTGATATTTTCTCTAAAAAGAAGCAGCTACAGTCTTTTGTTGGATGTCTACAATGGATCACTCCACAATACCCTTATCTTGCAAAAGACTTGCTAATATTCAAAGAACTGGACCGTGGTAGACATTTCTTCTGGACTGACCAAATGACAAAAACAATTCAACAGATAAAGTAGGTTTGCTGTCACTTTCTACCCTTGAAAATTCCACTTGATAAACCATTGGTAGTCTACTTTGATGCCTGCGAGGAAGCTTGGGGCGGAATACTGTGCGAAGATACAGAAATTATCCTCTCATCTGCCGATGGGCATCTGGACGCTTTAAAGACCCCAAAGTAAAAATACCATTCTATCTAGAGAGAGCTACTGGCAGGAGTCAACTCTGTGTGGGCGTTTTGCTTGTTTTTAATGGGAGTACCTTTCACACTTCGAGGTGACCTCAAGCATTTCGGTGAATTCTTGGAGGAAAAGAATGCTGGCAAGGTGGGAAATACTCATATTTTCCAATGGTCATATAAGCTTAGTCACTTCGACATCTCCTACGAATATGTGCCAGGCCACAAAAAAATATTGCTGATTTACTCTCTCGAATAAAAAAAGGGGAGGAATAAATGTCACTATTCCTTTACTGTCACTATTCCTTTCCACATTCCACATCTCCACTAAGAATAAATATAGCACCTTTTACTGTACAACCCACTAAGTATCTCTAGATAACAACAGTATTCCACCTATCGCACCTTTTACTATACATCCCACTATGTGTCTCCAAAGAGCAATTGTATTCCACCTACCGCAAAATATCGGTACCCTTTTTCCACGCGTTGAAAGATGCCTATCTCTCTTCTTGTATATAAGAAAGGAAAAAGTTTGTAGAAGTGTGCTTAGAAGCCTTCTATCTCTTGTATCCTTGAAGCTCTCTTGTATCCCTAAAGCTACCTCTAGCTGTTACCCTGTAACTCTGATCAATCTATGTGAGTAATATATGGAAAGGAATCATTTAGCTTCTAAAGATTTTTCTATCGTGTTTGCATTTGTCTATTCTATCTTTACGTCTGACTGAAGAGGTTTGTTCCTTGTGTATTCCCCCTGTTGCTATGCTGTTTTGCTGTTATGTTTTCATATCCTTCGTGATTCTGTCCCTAATTGCTGTGCTGTTGCTGTTATGTTTTCATACCCTTCGTGATCCTGTCAAATTAGGGATAGGATCACGAAGGATATGAAAACATAACAGTAAACAAGGGGAATACACATGGAATAGACCTCTTCAGTCAAAAATAAAGATAGAACAGAAAGATGAAAACATGACAGAACAACCTTTAGAAGCAAAATGATTCCTTCGCATAGATTACTCACATAGATTGATCAAAGTTACACGGTAATAACTAGAGGTAGTTTTATGGATACAGTAGAGCTTCAAGGATACAAGAGATAGAAGGCTTCTAAGCACAGTTCTACAAAAAATTTTCTTTCTTATATACAAGAAGAGGGATAGGTATATTTCGACGCATGGAAAAAGGATACCGATATTTTGTGGTAGGTGGAACACAGATGTTCTTTGGAGACACATAGTGGGCTGTATAGTAAAAGGTCCGATAGGTGGAATACTGATGTTATGTGGAGATACTTAGTGGGTTGTACAGTAAAAGGTGCTTTATTTATTCTTAGTGGAGATGTGGAATGTGGAAAGGAATAGTGACAGTGAAGGAATAGTGACATTTATTCCTCCCCTTTTTTGATTCGAGAGAGTAAATCAGCTATATCTTTTTGTGGCCTAGCACATATTCGTACGAGATGTCAAAGTGACTAAGCTTATATGACCATCGAAAAATATGCGTATTTCCCACCTTGCCAGCATTCTTTTCCTCCAAGAATTTACAGAAATGGTTGAGGTCACCTCGAAGTGTGAAAGGTACTCCCATTAAAAACAAGCAAAACGCCCACACAGAGTTGACTCCTGCCAGTAGCTCTCTCTAGATAGAAGGTATTTTACTTTGAGGTCTTTAAAGCGTCCAGATGCTCATTGGCAGATGAGAGGATCGCTTTCTGTATCTTCGCACAGTATTCTGCCCCAAGCTTCCTCGCAGGCATCAAAGTAGACTACCAATGGTTTATCAAATTGAATTTGGAAGGGTGGAAAGTGACAGCGAACCTGCTTTATCTGTTGAACTATTTTTGTCATTTGGTCAGTCCAAAAGAAATGTCTACTGCACTCCAGTTCTTTGAATATTAGCAAGTATTTTGCAAGATAAGGGTATTGTGGAGCGATCCATTGTAGCCATCCAACAAAAAACTACAAGTGCTACTTTTCAAAGAAAATATCACGGAAGTTTTGAAGCTTTTTGAGAACATGGGACTACATTTGGATGCATCCTGAGAAAAGCTCAACTCCTAGAAATGCCACCTGAGATTGGCAAAGTTCAATTTTCTTCAAACTCAGTACCTGACCATTTTTTTCAACTTTTTAATAAACATATGCAGATGCTTAATATGGCTACTGATTTCCTTAGAATAGACTAAGATATGATCTATATTTAAAAACAAAAATTCCCTGCAATCTGCAAAGATTAATTCAATCCTTTCCTGGCATAGGGAAGAAGCCGGTTTGAGACCCATTGGTAAGACATTCCACTCGAACATACCCTGGGGCACCACAAAGCTTGTCTTATGTCTGTCAGCTAGTTGTATCTTGAATTTCCAGAATCCGCTCTTCAAATCAAATTTAGAGAAAATCTTACAACTTTTTATCCTTCTAAGAAGATCATCTTTAAGCAGTAGGGGAAATCTGCGTGGTTCTAGACAATCATTGATAGACTTATAATTTATGACAAGTCTCTTCTTCCCCCTCTTCTGCTCATAGTGATTATTTACATAGAACGCTTGGCAAGCAAATGCATTATTAGATGGAGAAATCAATCCATCCCTGAGTAACTGACTAATTTCCTCATTGCATAGTTTGGTGTCTTCCAATGACATTCTGAGACGTGTTGACTTTAATCCAGTAGTTGGTGGGTTTCCTGGAAGTGAAACCCAATACTCTTCTCTGTCCTAGAATGCTAGAGGGTTGTCATTGGTCTGTTGTGTCAGCAGTACCCTGATCTCTTCCAATTCTTTAGAATATTTACCCTTTTCTATTTGAAACCATTGATTGAATTGTTTTTCTTTCTGAGGATCAGGGAAAGTAGGAATCATCCCCCAATAATAAGAGTGCCTCTAGACTTCGTGCTTACCTTGTAAGCTATAGTCTTCACATAACATTGCAGAGATAGGTAAGGGAGAATAGTGAAAGGAGTTACCTGAGACACCAGATCTGCACCTAATGTAAGATCGGTATTTGGGTGAGGGTGCAGATAGAGAGTACTACCTTTTGTATTCTTCCCCTGGTATTGTTAGCATAGGAAATGGTAATACCAAAAGGGAGGTATTGAATCAAGTGGGGTGGAACAAGGGCTTGATTAATGTAGGACATTACAGAGCCGGAGTCCCATAGAGCATTAACATGGAATGATTGGGTGTGTGGAAACTTGATCCAGACTTCCAAATAGAAAGCTCTATTAAATTTGGCATCAAAGTGAATCACATCACATACATTCATAACATGATCAGGAACCCATTCACTTACTGGTTCATCAGCCACTTGCTACAGGATTGCTATCTTTAACTGAGTAGCCATAGCATGAGTTTGATCAACTTTAGCTTCAATAGCAGCAAGCTAAGATTCCATTGTTCTTATGCTTCTGCTCAATTCTTTGCATTCAAGATGCACAACTTGGATAACATCTAGAATAACTTTCTCATTTTTACTGCATACCTAGATAAAATTGAGCTCCTTGCCCAATCGGTGATTGTTTTGAAGTAGAGGCCGAAGCAGAGGCTTCCCCAGTCGTAGAGGTTTTAGATGGAAGTACTACCGGCGTTTGTTGGTTGATGAAAACATCTTATTGTTTCATTTTCTGCTTCCATTCAGGTTGATTGATGATTTCAGAAGTTCTTTCAACCATGCTTCTAAACAGTGGTAGTGGTTGATAGCTTTGTTGCTCTTTCTTGGATAGATTCATCCTTAAGGGCCTTGAATTTCTTTTGCATGTTTCAGATTCTTCATTAGTACTGGTAGTTCCCTCATCTTCTGTGGAAGAATCATACCTTTTGAACCTTGGAAAGGAATATGGATTTTTCACCATATTAGAGATTTTGGTGAAACTATCATTGGAGAAAACAGGCTCTTTTGTAGGTGTAGATTCTATAGTAGAATCTTTAGTAGAAGAGTCGGATTCATCGGAGTCATACAAGATATAATGCCGAATTGGATAATCCTTTTTCTAAAGGACTTTGTAGTAAACCACCTCGTACTCATACATGTCTTTCAGAAAAACATTTCCAAACTTTCTCTTTCTTTTGGGGCGGTTAGGAGCAATATGACCTGGTTTTCCACAGATACAGCATTTTACCTGTTGTCTTTCTTCTTTGCTAAGATTTCTCTTTTTCCTAACCACTTTGAACCGCTTACCATATTTGTTTCTGTGTTGTTTTAACTTGCAGTTACACCCTCATATTGCCTGCACCCAAACTGCTGAGCTTTAGGTTCCTTAGTGCAAAAGCTGGAGTTGAATCCTTTTACCTGCTTGATATCTCTCTTTATTCAAATTCGAGTACACTCCAAATCAGTGACTTCATTGAGATGAAAGAATTTATTTTAGCAATTGAAATTTTTTCATCAATGTGTAGACCAGCAAATTTAATTCTTTCCTTTACAAATTAGCAAATGATTCTGGAAAGGAATTAACATAATACTTTTTGTACTCAATTTTGGAGTATCCACCTAGAAATTGGTACATGAGTTGGGTCATGTGCTGCTGATACTTCTTCACCTGTGTAAGATCACAAAGCTTACTTCTAAAGAAAGCCTCTCGATTTGCAATCCTGAATTTTATTGGTAGAAACTAAGAACTGCATTACAAGGGCATCAAAAAATAATGAAATGACATTGTGAAAGTTTTCCCTGCCTTCAGATCCTCCCTGCATGATGTATGTTTTTCCCTCTACACTCAGATCATCCCACCAGGCCCTGAACAAACCGTGGAATCCAACCACAATCATTGAAATAGATTGTCTTTGCGTTAAATATTTATATAGGATTCCATAATCCATAGAGTTATATATGAATTCAAAAACTTTTCAGATTTCTTCTTGGGTAAGACCATCTATATCGAGTATGGTCATATCACCAATTTTACTTATCTCTTTGAGACTAGTTGAGGAAGAAGTGGGAGATTCAACCTTCATTTTGCCTATTTCTCTACTAAAAAAATTAATGATCCTAGCCATCTCATTAGTGCTTATATCAGAGTCCTCTTCAGAGGATGTTGTCAGGTCTGGAAAGGTTTGGGGTAGAAACACATCCATTTCATCTAACTCCTTTTATTCATATCCTACACATGCATCATCCTGAAACACATTCGAGTCTATATCTTCTGGCAATATATTGCGAACCTCTTCTCTAAGCTGCTGCCTTTCTGCCCAAGTTTGAATCTCCCCATCAAAGATTAGGATTGAATCCGTCGGCCAAATCTTTATCTAAAAATGGAGACATATAGGCTGGGAATTGATCAACAGACTCAATAACAGGTTCTTGCTGAAAGGCAGAAAACATTCCCTTGGCTGACTCCTCCAAAAGTAATGACAGGTTGTTGTGGTATGTTGGATTCAGGAATAAAGACCTGTCTTGCTAAAGGAATTGGAGAAGTGAAAACTGCCAATTTAGATAATACCTGATATTGTAGGACAACCAATTCTTTGATAGCATTAATGTGCCAATTTGATGCAGCCTTGAGTGGTTGCAGTCAAGAATTTGGAGAAGGAAGGATATAAGGTTGACTGGTAGACCTATCCTTATCATTGATGGCTTCCTTAGTGAGACATTCGATTCCATTAATAGCAAAATCAGCTGTTGTTATTCGATTACAGAGTTTGTATCTAAAGAGACCCTCAAAATATTTATAGGTCTTGGGATGTATACATATCACCTTAAGACGAGATTTACTCGAAGAGACTGCAGATCTGGTTGATGCAGTACCATATTGTGGGGGTTTCAAAACAGAAGCAAGCTCTTTTTTGGACTTTGACATTCCCAAAATTTTGTATTTATCAGTCGATCTCAATCTTTCTATCTTCATAGGCTCAGGATGATGTAATCCATTCATCAAGGTTTTAGAAATATTCAATTTCCATTCTTTAGGAAACTGAACCTTCTGTCATTATACCATCTCAGGTAGAGTTCCCATGGTTGTTTTTCAACCCTCATCACTATGTTTTGTCCCTTATAGGATTCTCCATCCTTTAGATATCTAGAATTATAAAGAGAAGGGATACATGTGTTTATAGTGCGGAAAATCATTCTATAGGCTATTTGTAAGTGGTCAGCTGTGTTCTTCATATCACGTCCATTGGTCTTGATTAGTAAGGAGACCACTTCATTAAAATACCTATCAGTCAGACTACAAGGAAAGTTGGGGAAGCATTCTATGTATATTGGTCTGTTGGACAGGCTTCCTTGGAGGATACTAATAGTCTAATCATTAACATTCTTATGCCTAGTGTCACACAATGTCCCTATACATGAAACATTGAGCCCTTTATGAAACAGAGGTATAATACCTACAGCTATATACCCTATATGGACAAATTGGTAGTTTCTCTTCAAAGCCTTCTCTCTAAACTCAACTAGCTCTTCTGATTAGAGTGATTATTAACATAGAATGCTTCGCAAGAAAATTCATTATTAGATGGAGAAATCAATCCATCCCTGAGTAACTGACTAATTTACTCATTGCATAGTTTGGTGTCTTCCAACGAAATTCCAGGATGTGTTGCCTTTAATCCAGCAGTTGGTGGGTTCTCAGAAGGACAAAAGTTGTAACATTTTCTCTAAATTTGATTTGAAGAGCGGTTTCTGGAAATTCAAGATACAGCCAGCTGACAGACATAAGACAAGCTTTTGTGGTCCCCCAGGGTATGATCGAGTGGAATGTCTTATCAATGGGTCTCAAACCGGCTCCTTCCCTATGCCATAAAAGGATTGAATTAATCTTCGCAGATTGCAGGGAATTTTTGCTATTATATATAGATGATATCTTAGTCTATTCTAAGGAAATTAGTAGCCATATTAAGCATCTCGATATGTTTTTTTAAAAATTACAAAAAACTGGTCTAGTACTGAGTTTGAAGAAAATTGAGCTTTGCCAGTCTCAGGTGGTATTTCTAGGAGTTCAGCATTTTTCAAGATGCATCAGAATGCAGTCCCATGTTCTCAACAAGCTTCAAAACTTCTTTGATATTTTCTCTGAAAAGAAGCAACTGCAGTCTTTTGTTGGATGTCTACAATGGATCGCTCCACAATACCCTTATCTTGCAAAAGAATTGCTAATATTCAAAGAATTGGAGCGCAGTAGACATTCCTTCTGGACTGACCAAATGACAAAAATAGTCTAATAGATAAAGCAGGTTTGCTGTCACTTGCCACCCTTGCAAATTACATATGATAAACCATTGGTAGTTTACTCCGATGCCTCCGAGGAAGCTTGAGGCGGAATACTGTGCGAAGATACTAAAAGCGGTCCTGTCATCCGCCGATGGGCATCCGGATGCTTTAAAGACCTTGAAGTAAAATACCATTCTATTCGGAGAGAGCTACTGGCAACAGTCAACTCTATGTTGGCCTTTCGCTTGTTTTTAATGGGATTACCTTTCACACTTCAAAGTGACCTCAAGCATTTTGGTAAATTCTTGGAGGAAAAGAATGTTGGCAAGGTGGTCCTACAAATATGTGCCAGGCCACAAAAACAATATTGCTGATTTACTCTCTCGAATCAAAAAAGGGGAGGAATAAATGTCACTATTCCTTTCCACATTCCACATCTCCACTAAGAATAAATAAAGCACCTTTTACTGTATAGCCCACTAAGTATCTCCAGATAATAGCTGTATTTCACCTACCGCACCTTTTACTATACAACCCACTATGTGTCTCCAAAGAATAGCTATATTTCACCTACCGCAAAGTATCGGTACCCTTTTTCCACGCGTCAAAAGAGGCCTATCCCTCTTCTTGTATATAAGAAAGGAAAAAGTTTGTAGAAGTGTGCTTAGAAACCTTCTATCTCTTGTATCCTTGAATCTCTCTTGTATCCCTGAAGCTACCTCTAGTTATTATCCTGTAAATCTGATCAATCTACGTGAGTAATCTATGCAAAGGAATCATTTTGCTTCTAAAGGTTGTTCTGTTGTGCTTGCATCTGTCTGCTCTATCTTTATGTCTGACTGAAGAGGTCAGCTCCATGTGTATTCCTACTGTTGATATTATCTTTTCATATCCTTCGTAATCCTGTCCCTAATTCGATTTACGTCTGACTGAACAGGTCTATTCCGTGTGTATTCCCCCTGTTGATGTATTGTTGTTGTTATGTCTTCATATCCTTCGTGATCCTGTCCCGAATTGGATTTACGTCTCACTAAAGAGGTCTGTTCCGTGTGTATTCCCCCTGTTGCTGTGCTGTACTGACTTGGAGTGTGCTCGACTTTGGGTAAAGCGAAATATCAAGCAAGTAAAAGGATTCAACTCCAGCTTTTGCACTAAGGAAACTAGAGCTCAGTAGTTTGGGTGCAAGCAATGTGAGGAGTGTAACTACAAGGTAAAACAACACAAAAAAAAAAATGGTAAGCGATTCAAAGTGGTTAGGAAAAAGAGAAAGATTAGCCCGTGAAGAAAGACAACAGGTAAAATGCTATATCTCTGGAAACCTCGGTCATATTGCTCCTAACTGCTCGAAAAAAAGAGAAAGTTTGGAAATGTTGTTTTGAAAGACAGGTATGAGTACGAGGTGGTTTACAGCATCGTTCTTCAGAAAAAGGATTATGCAATTCGGCAGTATACCTTGTATGACTCTGATGAATCTGACTCTTCTATTGCAGAATCTACTTATAGAAGAGCCTGTTTTCTTTGATGATAGTTTGACAAAAATGTCTAATATGGTGAAAAAGACATATTCCTTTCCAAGGTTCAAAAGGTATGATTCTTCGACAGAAAATGAGACAACTACCAGTACAAGTGAAGAATCTGAAACATGGAAAAGAAATTCAAGGCCCTTAAAGATGAATCTATCCAAGAAAGAGAAACAAAGCTATCAACCACTACCACTGTTTAGAAGCATGGTTGAAAGAACTTTTGAAATCATCAATCAACCTAATTGGAAGCAAAAAATCAAACAACAAGATGTTTTTATCAACCAACCACCACCGATAGTACCGCCATCTAAAACCTCTACCACTAGGGAAGCCTCTGCTTCGACCTCTACTTCAAAACAATCACCCATTGGTCAGGCAACTGAATTTATCCAGGTATGCAGTAAAAATAACAAAGCTATTCTAGATGCTATCCACTACCACTGTTTAGAAGCATGGTTAAAAGAACTTTTGAAATCATCAATCAACCTAATTGGAAGCAAAAAATCAAACAACAAGATGTTTTTATCAACCAACCACCACCGGTAGTACCGCCATCTAAAACCTCTACCACTAGGGAAGCCTCTGCTTCGACCTCTACTTCAAAACAATCACCGATTGGGCAGGCAATTGAATTTATCCAGGTATGCAGTAAAAATAACAAAGCTATTCTAGATGGTATCCAAGCTGTGCATCTTGAATGCAAAGAATTGAGCAGAAGCATAAGAACAATGGAATCTTAGCTTGCTGCTATTGAAGCTAAAGGTGATGAAACTCATGCTATGGCTCCTCAGTTATCAGAGATGGCAATCTTGAAACAAGTGGCTGATGAACCAGTAAGTGAATGGGTTCTTAATCATGTTATGAAAGTATGTGATGTGATTCACTTTGATGCCAAATTTAATAGAGCTTTCTATTCGGAAGTCTGGACCGTTTCCTATGCTAAAAATACAAAGAGAAGAATACAAAAGGTAGTCTCTTGCAAAATTGCAAATGGGAAAGCAAAGTTTCTAATAAATCTCTATATGCACCCTCACCCAAATACCGATATTACATTAGGTGCAGATCTCGTGTCTCATGTGACTCCTTTCACTATTCTCCCTAACTTATATTTCACTATTCTCCCTGACTTATCTCTGCAGTTTTATGTGAAGACTACAGCTTACGAGGTAAGCACAAAGTCCAGAGGTACTCTTCTTCTTGGGGGGATGATTCCTACTCTCCTTGATCCTCAGAAAGAAGAACGATTCAATTAATGGTTTCAAATAGAAAAGGGTACATATTCTAAAGAATTGAAAGAAATCAGGGTACTTCTGACACATCAAACCAATGACAACCCTCTAGCCTTCTGGGACAGAGAAGAGTATTGGGTTTCACTTCCAGGAAACCCACCAACTACTGGATTAAAGGCAACACATCTTGGAATGCCATTGGAAGACACCAAACTATGCAATGAGGAAATTAGTCAATTACTGAGGGGGGATGGACTGATTTCTCCATCTAATAATGCATTTGCTTTCCAAGAATTCTATGTTAATAATCACTCTAAGAAGAAGAGGGGGAAGAAGAGACTTGTCATAAATTATACGCCTATTAATGATTGGCTAGAACCTCGCAAATTTTCCCTACCGCTTAAAGATGATCTTCTTAGAAGGATAAAAAGTTGTAAGATCTTCTCTAAATTTGATTTGAAGATCGATTTCTGGAAATTCAAGAAACAACCACTTGATAGATATAAGACAAGCTTTGTGATTCCCCAGGGTATGTTCGAGTGGAATGTCTTACCAATGGGTCTCAAACCGGCTCCTTCCCTATGCCAGGAAAGAATTGAATTAATCTTCGCAGATTGCAAGGAATTTTTGCTATTATATATAGATGATATCTTAGTTGATTCTAAGGATATCAGTAGCCATATTAAGCATCTTCATATGTTTATTGAAAAATGAAAAAAATTGGTCTAATACTGAGTTTGAAGAAAATTGAGCTTTGCCAGTCTCAGGTGGCATTTCTAGGAGTTGAGCTTTTCTCAGGATGCATCTGAATGCAGTCCCATGTTCTCAACAAGCTTCAAAACTTCCCTGATATTTTCTCTGAAAAGAAGCAGCTGCAGTCTTTTGTTGGATGTCTACAACGGATCACTCCACAATACCCTTATCTTGCAAAATACTTGCTAATATTTAAAGAACTGGAGCGCAATAGACATTTCTTCTGGATTGACCAAATGACAAAACTAGTCCAACAGATAAAGTAGGTTTTTTGTCACTTGCCACCCTTGCAAATCCCATCTAATAAACCATTGGTAGTTTACTCCAATGTCTCCAAGGAAGCTTGGGATGAAATACTGTGCGAAGATACTGAAAGAGGTCCTGTCATCTACCGATGGGCATGTGGACGCTTTAAAGACCCCAAAGTAAAAATACCATTCTATCCAAAGAGAGCTATTGGCAGGAGTCAACTCTCTGTTGGCCTTTTGCTCGTTTTTAATGGGAGTACCTTTCACACTTCGAAGTGACCTCAAGCATTTTGGTAAATTCTTGGAGGAAAAGAATGCTGGCAAGGTGGACGTATTTTTCGATGGTCATATAAGTTTAGTCACTTCGACATCTCCTATGAATATGTGCCATGCCACAAAAATAATATTGCTGATTTACTCTCTCGAATCAAAAAGGGGAGGAATAAATGTCACTATTCGTTTACTGTCACTATTCCTTTTCACATTCCACATCTCCACACTAAGAATAAATAAATCACCTTTTATTGTATAGCCCACTAAGTATCTCCAGATAACAGCTGTATTCCACCTACTGCACCTTTTACTATACAGCCCACTATGTGTCTCCAAAGAATAAGTGTATTTCACCTACCCTTTTCCACGCGTGGAAAGATACTTATACTGGAGCTAAGACACAATGATTAGCAATCTCCACATCCAGTTCTCTTCACCTCAAATCAACCCAATCACACACACTAGCAATTGCATAGATAGACACATGACTAATCCCATCATGTGACACATTAATCACAAGTGCACACATTTAGATCTATTGACCACCACACTCCAATGAAAGCTACATGTACACACAAGAAAAAGAGGTAAATCACACAAGATTAGAGAGGGATTAACCACTATTTAGTTAAGATCTAGCTAATCAAAGCATTACAAGAAATCTTAGATAGTATGAGAGAGGAATAGTGAAAGAGAATTAAGCATTGATTAGTGTTAATCAAGTCAAATGAGCAAGGAGAAGATCAAGGACTCCATAGCCATACACCTCATGAGATCTCACCAAAGAGTGGTCTCAACAAATGAGGCTGAGAACCTACATAGGGTAAAATATGCAATGTCTGGGTGCCCAAGGCCTTTAGGGCTCCACCACTTACTGAATCTGCAACCTAGGCACACTAATTGACCTGTTTTTTACAGCTTGGAACTCCCTTTGGCCCCGTAACACATTGAAAATATTACAATGTCCTTAATTGAATCGGGAATTTACGATACAAGGCCATTTTAGGAAATTGTAAAAAATGTGTGACCCAAATCTTCAGTGGTTCTTCATGATCTTTGATGTGCATCCGTAAGGCTCGAGCCCTTAACAAATTTTTTTATCTGACGTCAGCTCAGTTAACATTCCCCCTTCCAATTTTAGTGCCCGTCCTCAAGCACTATTGAATAGTGTCTGTGGAGTTTGTGAAAGGTTTTTGATTAGTTGTTGTTGGGATGATCGTCTTCATTTGTCATTGAATTTTTTGATGAGGTTCAATTTTTTACAGCATCTTTATTTGTTTAGAATATGTCTGATGTGAGAGACGATGTTGCATTTGTTTGTTGTTATAGCATAATAATGAAGCTGTTGTTTAGTTATGAAAAGTATGTACGAGGGAAGTAGAACAATGAGGATCTAAATTGGGGTCTAATACCTGGATTACCAAAGGGAAAAACCCCAATGGGAAAAAAGTTCCTTTGGGATAAGCGCAATACAAAGTACTGATTAGCATGGAAAATATTAATAAAGTACTGAAGGGATTATTTGCTAATAGATATTAAAATAAGAGGGCAGCAAATATATGAAGGTAGAATAATGGAACATTGGTTTTCCTGCTCTAGTCCACTGAAGGTGCTTAGGTGGAAGCAAAAAAGAGTGTCTAATATATATGCCCGATCATGGGACATCCTATATGCATACATAGAAATGCATGGAAAACAATAGCTGTGCAAGAAATATGTTTGGGAGGTTCTTCAGAAAGAAGGTGTAGCTATGAAAGCATATGACGTGGCTTTACAAACTGGCACCCGTTTAGGAAAGGTTTTTGTTGTGGAGATATGTGCTCTCATCTTACTGTGAACTGTGCGTGAGTGTTGGACTCTATAACATTCCACCAATTGTAATTTAATAGACTTCGACTCTCTTATGCTCATCTCATCTAGCATGAGCGACATGAAATAGATATGCTAAACTCTTCCAGCTTGAGTGTAAGTCTAATAACTACGACTCTTAGCACAGAGTTTATTACAACTTGAATCTTTGGGACTAATGATTTTCTCTTTTTATGGCTCAACAACCCGACTTTGACTATATTGACAAAGAGTGTTTTTTGCACCTTGGCAACTTGACTTTTTACATTCTTGTGCTGACTACAAACATTTCTTCAGGTAAAAGTAAGCTTGAATCCTCAAAAAGAGGATTAGTGAAGGACCAAGTTGGCATTGAAGGTTTCTTTTGCCATACGTATTTTATCATCTTGGAATCAAAAGCTTTGTTGGTTGGTTGTCCTTCTTTGGCTGTAAGACTCCATTGTTCATGTGATTCTCCAATTGGGACTGTTGTAATGAGTCAAGCTGATGTGGGCCTTTGTTGATCGTTAACATTTGCCTTTTGACTTGAAGCATTGGAAGACTTAGGAATCCAAATATTTGTAGAGCCTTTGTGCAAGAAGAAGATTCTTTGAAATCCATCTCTGTTCCATATCCTCTTGCTTGTCATGGTAGTATTGAGTAGCATCCGGTGTTGCTCTATTGTCTAACCGCTTCTTAGGTATCTTTGGGTATTGTCGAGGATGATACCTAGTGGGCCTTCTTTCTTGAAAATATCCTGATTTCACTTCATATGCCCGGACCTTTGGTTTTGGTACCCATATTTGTTTATAACCTCTATAGTACTCTTGTTCTTTCAAACTCCATTGTGATGCTATCCATCCCATGTGTTTAAATTTTTTTCTATTGATTTCCTCTCTTCAATCCACACTGGATCACTAAATTTTACTAGAGTGCTTGGAACAAACACTTGTTTTGGCTCGCTTTTGCTTTATTCAGTACTTGGACTAATATACCTTTGCCTTTTTGGATGACTCTCTAGAGGTTTTGTTTCGATCAACAGCTGGATTGGATTTTCTAAAGCCTGGCTTGCTTGAAGAAGCTGATCCACCAGGATGTGTTGATGTAGAGGCATATGATGTCACTCCTTTTATGTCAGTCGATGATAGTTCCACTTTAGCCTTACCTTGTCTATAAGATTTTTCAATGAATCTTGTGTCATTTGCAACTTTGAATCCATTATTAATGGTATATGTAATTGTTGCTTGCTACCACTTGAAAAAGAAAGTAATAGCATTATATATTCTTTGTATGCTTTGTGCTAGTCTAACCATTGATGTCCAAGGATGGCATATGCAAGCATTTCCTTTGAAGGCTTCACTTAAAACTTTACTTGCTCTTCATGCTGTTGGATGCTAAGAGTAGCAACCATTTCTTCTTGACTTGTAGCCTTACCCATGATTTCTTTGTTATCTCACTCTTGGAGTAATCTCTAGAATGCTTTGGATGTTGTTTGCAACCATATTGCATTTTGCTTCTTTATCCAGTGAGCACTGCATCTGACACTTGCTCCAATTGAATTACTGAGGCCTATAGCTATTCTCATTGTTGGTACTATTGAAGATCTATGTCCTCCTTTTGTTGCGGTTTCATCTTGATTTAGTTGAGTCTTTATGGAAGGTGACTTGAGACTTTGTATTCCACTCTTGCATTGGTTGATTCTACTGGCAATGTCTGGATTTGTGGCTTGCCTATTGCTTCTTGGTTGTTTGCAACCTTAATCTTCTTAACTTCATCTTTGGTGGCATTCTTTGCTCAATAGCTTTTGTGGTTGCCCTTTGCTCTCTTTGATCTGCACTTTCTATTGCTTAATTTTCTTTAAGCTCTTATGAAGTGCTGTTTGATGGAGATGAATCATCTTCAAAAAAATCTGCTTTGATATCAGTCTCCATTTAACAGTGTGCTTGAGGACTTTGTGCTGTTGTCCGAGGGTGACCAGTCTTCATCTTCATTATTTGTTGCTTGTGATGACTCCGTGATGTTTGAACGCTGTATCTCTAGCATCTACAGGGCCATTGGCACTCCCACTATGATGCCGTCTGGTATATCCTTTATTGTGATCATGTGGAATTGGGTTGTGATGATTTGAATGGCGGTGGAGATGATTCCCCAGCGTTATGCTCGTTTGTCTCCAGATATGCTTACAAATTCAGGAGCATCTTCTAGTTATGGTTGGCCACATCTTTTCCAAGTGAAATAAAGACATGAGGTTCTTGTCTAGCTGAAAATCTAGCTTTACTTCACTTGGCAGCTTTTCTTTGTGCTCACGAGTAATGTTGCACTTGATCTTCTCGAGATTTCTTTCTAAAATGACTAACTTTGTTGTGGTTGTGTCCTTTGGTTGAGCTTTATCTACATTTTCTTTGCTTTGACCACCTCCTTCAATCGATGTTGGCTCATTTGGCTGTGATACTGTACCTTTTTTTTCCAAGTGATGAGCATTATCTGCGTGCATCTGAGTAGCCTTTGATCTTAGAAGATCCATTGTACTTTCTAGCAAAATCTGTCTCTTCGGAGGAGATTTTGGTGGTGACCTTTGTGTAGCCTTCTGAGATTTTCCCGTTGATTTTGATTTATCGATATTGGTCACTTGTTCTGGAAACTTGAGGTTTTGCATCATCTTTAGATAGTCTTTGACTTCAATCGAGCCATCTATAGGGGTTTATACAAGGTCATGAACCTACTGGTATTCATTTCTATCTATATCTTGATATGCATATGTGAGCTTGGTCACATGTAACTACTTGAACACTATTGGGTTGCTTGGATTTTGGATTTGACTTGTGAAGATCATCTGAAATTTTTGTCCCTGATGATCTTCATAGAGGCATTTATTTGTACACTCTGATGGAATCTTGTTCAATTGGAAACTTCTAACAACCATATGATCTTTCAATGGTTTTTGCTTTGAAGAGGTATGTTGGCTAGAGGCTCTAGGGCTTCTAACTACTATTGAGGTTCCTGGTACAAGAGCTGATTTTGATAAATTTACAGCTCCTCCCTTCCTAGGGTGATCACTATAGCATGCTTCATAATGAGAGTTTAAAACTATTTATCTTTGGTTTAGTCTCACCTTTTGAGACTATGAAGGCACACTTTGGGTAGCACTGTTGATGTTTGGCATCTATAAACCTCCTGCATAGTTTCCTATTCTCTATGCAACATGAAAAATTATTCGCCAAGTTAAGTTGTAGATAGAATCATCTTTGCCCTGATATTGTCTATCCCATAGGTCTCCTATGATATGAGATTTTGTGGTTTTAAGACCCAAGGCATCATAGATTTTAGACTCTCGTCTATATCTATGGCTATTCTGGTCAAAGTAGATGCTCGTCTGGTCACAACGTCAAAGCTTGATTTTCAATGGAGGAGATTTTGGCTCCGAACAGATTTTTGGGTTCACTTAGGTAATGACATTTAGCTCTAGATAGGATTAACTATAATAGATTCTATCCTCTAAAATGAACCATCCTTCACGATCTATCACTGGGCACACTTCTATGAGCTAGTATGTGGGCCATTCAAACACTGGTTGACCCTTTTTGTACAGTTTTCCTTTTTGGTCTACATAGTGTGCATATGAATTATGGGTCCCATACAATTCTAACAACATTCTGTTTGATGTGTCCCTTAGACTCGTGAATGATTGCACACTTAGTGGATGCATAATCATTTACAAACCTAACAATATTTTCAACATTCGATGATATCAGGACACTCTGACCAAATTCACGTAAGAATTTATTGTTCAAAGAATCAATTTTAAGCTTTTCAGGTGCCTGTGCATCTTTATGTTGATTTGTGCTTCTAATGGTAATGCAGAATCATTTGATTGCACTAAAAGTGACAAGTTAGATGCACTTACATCGAGATTCACATTTCCAATTTGCTCTGTATCCTGCTTGGCAGTTGATGTGTACTTTTTGTCTGGATTTCTTGGACAATCTTCAAAAAAATGTCCACTTTTTTTCCACAATCTGAGCAATACGCCATGACTAGTGGTATGTGAACTGGCTCTGTCATGTCAAGCTCTTACAGATCGATTTCTGCTTCTATGTTGGCCAATTTGTCAACTTCTCTTTTTAGAACACTGAGCATCAAGCTATAGAGTGATCCGTCTGGACCTTTATACTGCTTTTGACTTGGTTCTTCGATTAGAGTGGCTTGTATTGGTTGATTTGTTGGATCTTCCATTTTTGGCTCTCAATTGTAGATTTGACCATTGTAATCCATGTACAATGATCCTGATTGCATATGCACCAATTGTATGGTTCGCTGGATTGTGCAGATATCTGGATAACCACTTGGGTAAAAGTTTTGAACTTCTATATGCACTTCATATTTGAGCTTGCAATACCTGGTTCCACTAAAGTCTGTGAACATCTGGGAGTTTTTTGAATATGGCTTTACTCTATTCAATAAGATCTTAGCTCCTGTGTTGCTTTTGCTGTTCATTAGGTATCTACATCCCATTTGGCCTATAAAAGGAGGCCATTTCAATACACATTTTATAGTGTCAAGTTGATGCAACAAGGTGGGTGTGAGGTGGTGAGAGTGAAGCAAGGTGGGAGCTCCAAGAGGGTATAATCCCTTTGTAACCTACTTCTTGTTTTGAAGTACTAAAGCCATTGAGTGACTGTTTTCCCGTGGACGTAGCCCACATTGGGTGAACCATGTATATCGTGTGTACTCTCTCTCTCTCTCTACTCTATAATCTCTTGTGTGTGTAAATTATCTCTCTCCATTAATTAATCTACTCAATTATCTACTTAGCTACGTCATATTTCCTAACAACTGGTATCAGAGCAAGGTTTACTCGTAGCTAAAGTATCTCAAGGAAAGGATTCCTTAAATTGAGTGGGAGTTATGGCGGACGAAGGGAAGCTCAAGATTGAGAATTTCAACGGCAAAAACTACCAACATTGAAATATGCAGATTGAAGACTATCTCTACCAGAAGGACCTCTATTTGCCACTAGACGGTCTTGCTAAGAAGCTCGCAACAATGGCAGATGAAGCATGGATTGTCCTTGATCAAAAGGCACTAGGAACAATCCGGTTAAGCTTGGCATCAACGGTGGCCTTCAATGTTTCGGAGATGAAGACCATGGAGGAATTGATGAAATCACTTGACGACTTCTACAAGAAACCATCGGCATCCAATAAGGTATTTCTTATGAAGCGCTTGTTCAATTGAAAGATGGCAGAGAATGGTTCAGTTGCAGAACACCTAAATGACTTTAACACAAACATAAGTCAATTTCAATCTATGAAAATCAATCTCGATGATGAAGTGCGAGCTCTCCTTATACTATCATCTCTACCGGATAGTTGGGACAGCCTTGTGACGGCTGTTAGTAATTCTATTTCTAGCACAAATACTCTTAAGTTTGATGATGTTGTGGGTGTTCTCCTAAGCGAGGAAATACGAAGGATAAGCACAAGAGAATCATCAAGTGATGCACTGTCAGTGGAAACAAGAGGAAGGCCTAAGGAGAGGTTCAAAAACCAAAAGGGTCGTGATCGCTCAAGACGGAGCAAGTCACACACAAAGTCAGTTCTTGAATGTTGGAAATGTGGCAAGAAGGGCCACGTCAAGAAGGATTGTTGGTCCAAGAAGAAGAAGGAGACTGAGTCTGAAGACAACAAGCCAACATTGGAGGCGAATGTGGCAGGAAAAGTAGAGCAAGATGCTCTAATTCAATCATTAGACAATGTGTCTAATTCGTGGATAGTAGATTCCGGGGCTTCATTCCATGCGACACCACACAAGCAACATTTCCAAGATTACACCAAAGGTAATTTTGGGTATGTATACTTGGGAGATGATGAAGCTTGTGAGATTTTCGGCAAAGATACAGTTTCTATAAAAACTACTAACGGAAATGAATGGAAGCTTAAAGATGTTAGGCATGTTCCTTCTCTTCAAAAAAATTTGATCTCTACAGGACAATTAGACGATGAAGATCACAACATTGAATTTGGAAACAAACGATGGAAGATCTCAAAAGGATCTTTGAAGGTTGCCAAGGGAAAAACGATTGGTACACTTTACTTGTGTACTATCAGCACACAACCTTCAGCTTGTGCAGCAACTATGGAAGTTGACAGTGCGGTGTGGCACTACCGGCTTTGGCATATGAGTGCCAAAGGAATGCAAATCCTTCAAACAAAGAAGCTTCTACCAGGTTTGAAAGAAGTGGACTTAGAGTTCTGTGAAGATTGTGTTTATGGTAAACAAAAGAGGGTAAAATTTCAAAACTTAGAAAATGAAAGAAAATATAAAAAACTTGAGTTGGTTCATTCTGATGTTTGGGGTCCTGCAAGTACACCATCACTTGGTGGCTCATTGTACTATGTAACATTCATAGACGATGCGACTACTAGAAAAACATGGGTTTATGTCATGAAGAATAAGTCCGATGTATTTTCCATATTTCAAAGGTGGAAAGCCTTTGTGAAGAATGAAATAGGTACCAAGGTTAAATGCCTCACATCCGACAATGGAGGCGAATATTGCAGCCAAGCTTTTGAAAGCTTTTGTGCTAGCAATGGAATTCGGGGGCAAAGGAAAACCCCAAGGACACCTCAACACAATGGGATTTCAAAAAGGATGAACAGGACAATCATGGAGCGAGCACGAAGCATGCGGCTACACACAGCCCTATCGCTTGATCTTTGGGTGGAAGTTGTAAGTACGTCTGTGTACTTAATCAACCGGTCACCCTAAACGGCATTGGATGGGGGAGTTCCATAAGAGGCATGGAAAGGTAAACCAGTGAATTATGCATTTCTCAAAGTGTTTGGGTGTGAGGATTTCATGCACATAGATAGAAGCCTAAGATCAAAGCTAGATGCAAAGTCCAAAAAGTGTTTCTTCATTGGCTATGGAGAAGGTGACTTTGGGTATCGCCTATGGAATCCTAAAGATGGTAAAATCTTAAGGAGTAGGGATGTAATTTTTAACGAAAAAAATATGTACAAAGATTACTTAGAAAGAAAACAAACAAAAGAAACATGTGATGAGTACATGGAGCTTGAGAATGGTGAATACTCAAGGACTGCCAACGGTGACAATGTGCAACAACGTCAACCAAATGAGGAGCCTCAATATATTCCACAAAGATCTACAAGAGCAAGTAGACCTCCAAAAAATATTTATTCGTTCCTTCAACCATCTCTTGATCTCAGATTCTGGAGAGCCGGAATCATACAAAGAAGCTATGCAACACGAATCCAAAGAAGAAGGGACGAAGAGCATGCAAGTGGAGATGGACTCACTACATTGCAACCAAACATGGGAGTTTATTGAGTTGCCTAAATGTAAGCGGGCACTTCAAAACAAATGGGTGTACAAGCTGAAGGAATAAGAAGGTGGGAAGAAAAGGTACAAGTCTAGGCTTGTGGTAAAAGGGTTTTCTCAAAAGAAAGGTATTGACTTCAATGAAATATTTTCTCATGTTGTAAAAATGAACTCAATTAGGCTTGGCTTAAGCCTTGTGGCTGCTCATGATTTAAATCTCGAGCAAATGGATGTAAATACGGCATTCCCTCACGGTGAATTAGAGGAGGAAATCTACATGCTTCAACCAAAGGGGTATGAAGTAAAAGGTAAGGAGAAAATGGTTTGCAGATTAAAGAAGATCTTGTATGGTTTAAAGCAAGCATCAAGACAATGATACTTGAAGTTTGATTGATGGATGTTGGATCATGGATTCACAAGATGCAACTCAGATCACTGCGTCTATACAAAGAATTTGGGAGATGGGAAGTTCATCATCCTAATGCTGTACGTTGACGACATGTTGATTGCAAGTGCTAACATGCAAGAATCAAAGACCTAAAAGAGGAGCTGTCTAAATCTTTTTCAATGAAAGATTTAGGTGCTGCAAAGAGGATACTTGGTATGAAAATATCAAGGGACAGGACGAAGAAGACAATAAAGCTATCTCAAGAAGATTACATCAAGAAGGTACTAGAAAGGTTTGCAATGCAAAATGCAAAACCAGTTTCTACACCTTTGGCTGGTCATTTTAAACTAACGAAGGATATGTGTCCAAAGACACAAGAGGAGATAGCCTATATGTCTAAAGTTCCATATGCTACAGCGGTAGGTTCTCTAATGTATTCTATGGTCTGGACAAAGCCAGATATTGCACATGCAATGGGAGTTGTGAGTAGGTTCATGGATAACCCAGGTAAAGAGCACTGGCAAGCTGTGAAGTGGATACTTAGGTATCTAAAAGGGACAACAACAAATGCTTTGTATTTTGGAGGAATTGATATTTTTCTAGAAGGGTATGCTGATGCAGATATGGCAGGCGACAAAGATACTCGAAGGAGCACTATTGGCTATGTCTTCATGGTTGGAGGCATAGCAGTAAGTTGGGCTTCAAAGCTGCAGAAAGTGATCTTACTTTCTACCACGGAATCAGAGTATGTCGCAATGATAGAGGCAAGCAAAGAAATTCCGTGGCTTCACAGATTCTTAGTAGAGCTTGGATTCAAACAGACAATTGTGTCATGTATAGTGATAGCCAAAGCGCTATCCATCTTGCAAAGAACTCAGCCTTTAATTCAAGGACAAAGCACATTGAGGTGAGGGATAGCTAAAGCTAGGAAAGGTGCATACAAGTGAAAATCTTGCGAACATGTTTACAAAGGTGGTCAACAAGGAGAAGTTGAGCTTTTGCTCATCTTCAATCGACAGTCAAGGATAAGAAGCCAGGATAGAAAGCAATCACAGGTTTGGTTTGGAGATCAGTGTCCAAGTGGGAGATTGTTAAGTATGGAGCCTGATTTATCCCTTGTAATTTTTCGTGTTAAAAACGCGCATTTGTAAGGCCCCCATTATGAGGAGAAGCCATCGTGCATGAAGAAAAATAACTCATCAAAAAATAAAATCACTCGTTGAAACCAAAATTTCACGCCGCGTAATATTTCTTTTTGCCGAAAAGTGATCGAAAAATGATCGGTCGGTTGGCCGCTTGGCCGGTGGCCGGTGGCCGGTAGTCAATGGCCAGCGGCCGATGGTCGGAAATCAGTGGCCAATGGCCGAATTCAAAAGCAGACTTGTCTTCTCAACGGCGGCCACACATGGGTGAATTGGACGTTCCAATTTGGACTTATCTACACAAGGGTGGCTACACATGGCTGCCTCTCATGAGAGAGGGCAGCCCTTTTGGCCTATAAAAGGAGGCCATTTCTACACACATTTCATAGTGTGAGGGTGATTTACTTCTCATTGTGGTTCTTTATGTCGATGATTTGCTGATCACTGGACCAAATGAGAGACATATTGTTGAATTTAAGGCTGATTTCAATGCTACTTTCAAGATGAAAGATTTGGGGTTGTTGCATCATTACTTGGGTATACAGTTTAAGCAGTGTGATGTTGGTATTGCCTTGTGTTAGAAAAGTTACATAGAGACATTGCTATGTAAGTTTGGACTTGAGGATTGCAAACCTTGCCACTCCCATGGAAACAGTTTTGAAGTTGAGTCTACATGATGCTGGCGATCTTGCTGATGTCACTCTTTACCAAAATGCTGTTGGCTGCCTCATTTATGTATGCAACATGAGGCCGGATATTCAGTTTGCAGTCTCACAGGTCAGCAGATTTATGCATAGCCCAGGGTCTAAGCATTGGTAGGCTGTCAAGAGGATTTTCCGCTACCTTAGTGGCACTTTACATCTTGGCTTATTTTATCCCAACGGGGGATCATTGCCGCCAGACTTAGTCGCCAGGTGCTCTAGCACACGGCTGCTCACTTTCTCCGATTTCAGTGAGCTTTGGCAATTGTTCGCAGGTCGACAAATATTTTGATTTGGACTCAGAATTTTGATTTGGGCTCATTTCGGCCTCCGTTTCCACTACAGGCAGTACTGCACATGCTATTTCGTCATTTTGTGCAGAATGTTTGTCAGTGCCGTTTTCTGCATAATAGGTGCCTTATAGTCTTCTACGGTTTGTGCTATATAGCACAGCTTGTTCCCGCTCCATTTCTCCTATTTTCGGGCAGTTTTCACATCAGGTGCAACATTTACCATGGCTGACAACAACAACACAGATGTGTTCAAGATGTTTGCTGTTGAGGACAGGTTGTATGGGGACAACTACCCTATGTGGGCTTATATGATGCAACATGTTCAAGGGCTATTTCAGATGCAAAACTTTGGCATGCACGTTTTGGTCATCTGAATTGTTACCATATACATGTGGTAGTGATGTGTGTGAACACACTAGGACCGTCGGGGCATTTTTTCCCTCTTTAGGAGGTTTTTTCCCCCGTGCATTGTATATACGCCCATCACTCTAGGGCTATCTATCTTCCCATTGCATACTAAGTAACACACTCTCCATTGTGTGCCTTGATCTTCCTTCGTCTTCTCCAAGCTGTGTGTGTTTCTCTGCAACCCTAATTCCAACAATTGGTATCAGAGCAGGTCACGTCCTCCCGGGCTTAGTCGCCAGCTACTCCAGCACATGCATGCTCACTTTCTCCGATTTCAGTGAGGTTTGAGCGAGCGTTCGCAGGTCGACAAATACTTGGGAAATCTCGAAGAGCTTGGTCTGCTCAGAATTTTGATTTGGGCTCATTTCGGCCTCCGTTTGCACTGCAGGCAGTACTGCACATGCTATTTCGTCATTTTGTACAGAATTTTTGTTAGTGTCGTTTTTTGCATAACAGGTGCCTTATAGTATTCTACGGTTTGTGCTATATAGCACAGGTTGTTCCCGCTCCGTTTCTCCTATTTTCGGGCAGTTTTCACATCAGGTGCAACATTTATCATGGCTGACAACAACAACACAGATGTGTTCAAGATGTTTGCTGTTGAGGACAGGTTGTATGGGGACAACTACCCTATGTGGGCTTATATGATGCAACATGTTCTTGTGTCAAAGGGTGTCTGGAACATTGTGCAGGGCATTTATGTATGTCCTGGTTCTGAGGATGTAGGCAATGTTGAGGATGTTGCAGGTCTTACTGCAAGGATTGTAGCTGTTAGAGTTGTTTTTCCTACGACAGAACAAGCTCGTTGGGATGTTAAGGATGCACAGGCTCATGCATTGATTGCATTGTCTGTGAAGCGCACCATTGTTCCTCACATCCGTTCAACAAAATCTGCAAAACAGGCTTGGGATATTCTAGCAGGTCTTTATGCAAGCCGCAATGAGGCTAAAATTTCTTTGCTGCGTAAAGAGTTGGAGTCAAAGATTATGCATGAGGAAGATGATATGGACACTTTCCTTGCTAGTGTCAAGGATATCAATGAGCAGCTTATTTCTGCAGGTGAAGTCATTTCAGACAGTTCCCTTGTGCAGACTTTTCTTGATGCCTTACCAGATTCCTACCAGACTTTTGCTAGTACTTGGAGATTGATGACCCAAGGAAATCCTGAAGTTGTCAAGTTTGATGCATTATGCACATTGTTGTTGCAAGAGTCACTTTCCAGAAAAAACAGGACTAGGCAGCGTGCAGTTGAACAGGATTTTATTGCTTCTCAAAGAAAGGGTGGTAACAGTAATGCAGCCACTTCTTATGGTTTTGCTGCAAGTGGCAAAAATTATGTTCCTAATGCTTCTGCTGGCAGCAATTCGTCTGGAAATTCTGGTGATAAGGGAAAAAGAAGATGCGCTGCCATTATTGTAAAGCCAATGATCACTTGATCAAGTCGTGTCCTAAGTTGAAGGCCAAAGAGGCTAAGAAGAAAGAGGGTGGTTCCACTTCAAATGCTGGTTCCACTACAAATGCAGCCATTGTTGAGTCTTCTGTGAAAGGAGACTGTGTTGCTGATGTTGATGCAGAATGGGCTTTTAGCGCAGAGTGCACTTACAATCCTGCTGTCCATGATGCATGCTTGTCAGTTTCTACCGATTCACATGTGTGGTATTTCGACAGTGGTGCTACAAAGCACATTATCTCACATCGTGAATTGTTTACCTCTCTCAAGTCTGTCCCTCATGGGAATTCAGTCACTTGTGCCAACAACGCCTCTTATCCAGTTCAGGGAGTTGGAAAGATTGTGCTCACTGCTGCTAATGGCAATTCCTTCACACTTGTTGATGCACTTTATGTACCTAGGATAAGAAACAATCTCTTGTTTGTATCCGCACTTGCTAGACTTGGACTTGTAGTCAAATTTGTGGATGACAAATGTACAGTTCATGATCTCAGTTTTGGTGATGAAATTGTTGCATCTGGGCTTTTGTGCCGTGGGCTGTATAAGCTTACTTTGTATGACAAGTGTGGAAAAAATTTTGCAAATGCTGTTGCAGATTCAAGGGCTATTTCAGATGCAAAACTTTGGCATGCACGTTTTGGTCATCTGAATTTTGCCAGTTTGCTGCGTTTGCAGAAATATGATATGGTTGCTTCTTTGCCGCCTCTTGAAGCACCTGTCAAACATGTTTGTGAAGACTGTATTTTGGGTAAGATGCAGCGTTCTTAATTTCCAAAGGATGGTTCAGTCCGGGCCACATGCAGGTTGCAGCTTGTGCATAGTGATGTTTGTGGGCCCATGCAAACTCTGTCCTTCGGCAATTACCTGTACTTCGTGACTTTCATTGATGATTACTCCAGGCATGCATTTTGGCTGTTTGGCATATGCTTTGGTGCCACAAGTGCAGCGCAAAAAATTGGATGATAAGGCTGTCAAATGTATTTTTGTTGGTTATAGTGCTGAAAGCAAAGGTTACAGGTTGTCCGCAAACAAAACGTATTCTGGTTTTTCGGGATGTAGTGTTTGTGGAAGATTCTGTTCAGCCCTTGCTGTCATGTACTAGGGATAGTAATGTAAGCTCACAGGACATTTATGACACTTTGTTGCCTCTTTTCAGTGGTGGAAATACGAATGTAAGTTCCAATGAGGCAAATGTACAGCCTATGGGGGTTTCTGAAAATGTTTTAGATCAGCCTATTACTTATGCAGATGTACATGATGTACTTGATGAGGAAAGGGCTGAAAATGAGCAGGCTAGAGGTATGCCAAAATGGCTGGTGCACACTTTGCGTGACAGTAAATTGGATGCACCTTTGTCTAGTCGTACTGATTCAGGCTCTCGCCATGCATCTTATGCACCAGATTGTTATGCTTTGGCTTTGTCTAGCTTACATGATGTTGAGGAGCCTCTGTCTTTTGATGAAGCACAGAATTAAAAAAATTGGATGGCTGCCATGCAATCAGAATATGATGCACTGATAGAAAATGACACATGGACTTCATGTGATTTGCCTCCTGGAAACAAGGCCATTGGTACGAACTGGGTTTACAAGTTGAAACGCAAACCAGATGGTGAGATCGATCGCCATAAGGCTCGACTTATTGCAAAGGGTTATGCACAGCAAAAAGGCATACATTATGAAGAGACTTTTGCTCCCACTTGTCGTATGAATACTATGCGTTTTCTATGTGCATTGGCAGCTCATTTTGGTTGGGATGTACATCAATCAGACGTTGTTACTGCTTTCGTGAATGGTGACATATTTGAGGAAGTTTATGTAACGCACCCTCGCGGTTTTGTCATAAAAGGACAAGAGGACAAAGTGTGCAAATGTAACAAGGCTTTGTATGGGTTGAAGCAATCTCCTTGTGCTTGGTATGAGAAAACTGACACTCATTTGGTCAAACCAGGCTTTCGTAACAATCCAACAGAAAGCACATTGTATGTAAAGCGTGAGGGTGATGTATTTCTCATCGTGGTTGTTTATGTTGATGATTTGCTGATCATTGGACCAAATGAGAGACATATTGCTGAATTTAAGGCTGATTTGAATGCTACTTTCAAGATGAAAGATTTGGGGTTGTTGCATCATTACTTGGGTATACAGTTTAAGCAGTGTGATGGTGGTATTGCCTTGTGTAAAAAAAGTTACATAGAGACATTGCTATGTAAGTTTGGACTTGAGGATTGCAAACCTATTTCCACTCCCATGGAAACAAGTTTGAAGTTGAGTCTACATGATGCTGGCGATCCTGCTAATGTCACTCTTTACCAAACTGCTGTTGGCTGCCTCATTTATGTATGCAACACGAGGCCGGATATTCAGTTTGCAGTCTCACAGGTTAACAGATTTATGCATAGCCCAGGGTCTAAGCATTGGCAGGTTGTCAAGAGGATTTTCCGCTACCTTAGTGGCACTTTACATCTTGGCTTGTTTTATCCCAAGGGGGGATCATTGCCGCCATACTTACATGCTTTTTCGGACTCAGATTGGGATGGTTGTTTTGACACGCGAGTGTCCACAAGTGGTTTTTGTTTCATGCTTGGCAATTCATGTATATCATGGTTGAGCAAGAAGCAACCTACTGTGGCCACTTTGAGTTGTGAGGCTGAGTACAGGGCAGTCTTCACAGCTACAGTTGAGTGTGTATGGCTCAGACGCCTTATGGCTGATTTGGGTGTTGGACAGGACACCGCCAATACTATCTACATTGACAGTCAGAGCGTATTGGGAGCTGCAAGGAATCCAGTTTTTCATGCTTGCACAAAGCACATTGAGGTGCATTACCACTATGTTAGGGAGAGGCTCTCAGCAGAAGAGATCAGCTTGGCTTATGTGCCAACACAGGACAACCTTGCAGATCCTTTCACAAAGGCATTGTCTCGTGAGAAGCTTAAAGCTTTCCGCAAAGCTTTGGGCTTACTCCCCTTTGTGGACTGATCATGTCCTCAGGGCATGGCACTTCCCTTTACTCATGTGCCAGCTCTCCTTCACCGCATCACTCCAGGGGGGATTTGTTACCATATACATGTGGTAGTGATGTGTGTGAACACACTAGGACCGCCGGGGCATTTTTTCCCTCTTTAGGAGGTGTTTTCCCCCGTGCATTGTATATACGCCCATCACTCTAGGGCTATCTATCTTTCCATTGCACACTAAGTAACACACTCTCTATTGTGTGCCTTGAGCTTCAAACCTAATTCTCTGCAACCCTAATTCCAACACTAAGTAACACACTCTCTGCAACCCTAATTCCAACATTCAAACCTTTTCTTTTCTAGTTCCACATAGTGATATGTCATCCACCTGTGTTCTTGGGTTTGGTTGTTTTTGAGCCTCACATCATAGGCTTTCAAGAGGGCATCTAATGTCTCATTAACCTTCTCTGCCAACACAGATCTTCCTGAACTAGCACTACTCGGTTTCTCCTCCGTGGATGGTTCTTCTAGAGGTTTAACCATCTGTGTAAGAGAATGTGCCTCCTTTTCCTCATGTTGTTTTATCTTCTCCTCAGCTTCGCTAAGCTTCTCAGCTAGGGATTTTTTCTCTGTTTCCCTGTGTGCTTTCATCCTAGTCTTTCTAGCTTTCCAACTCTTGGTTTTCTGACTAGGTGCGTCTGTCTTTGGTCCATCATGTGTCTTTGGACTCATGTCACTTTCCGTGTTCTTTGTCTCTGGATTCTCATCAGCTTTCTTTTGAGCTTGTGCTCTCGTAACCACTTGAACTGGTACGACATTTTCATTTTCTAAGCAAGAAGCAACCTACTGTGGCCACTTTGAGTTGTGAGGCTGAGTACAGGGCAGTCTTCACAGCTACAGTTGAGTGTGTATGGCTCAGACGCCTTATGGCTGATTTGGGTGTTGGACAGGACACTGCCAACCTTGCAGATCTTTTCACAGAGGCATTGTCTCATGAGAATCTTGAAGCTTTCCGCAAAGATTTGGGCTTACTCCCCTTTGTGAACTGATCATGTCCTGAGGGCATGGCACTTCCCTTTACTCATGTGCCAGCTCTCGTTCACCGCATCACTCCAGGGGGGATTTGTTACCATATACATGTGGTAGTGATGTGTGTGAACACATCACTACCGCATCACTCCAGGGGGGATTTGTTACCATATACATGTGGTAGTGATGTGTGTGAACACACTAGGACCACCGGGGCATTTTTTCCCTCTTTAGGAGGTTTTTTTCCCCCGTGCATTGTATATACGCCCATCACTCTAGGGCTATCTATCTTTCCATTGCATACTAAGTAACACACTCTCCATTGTGTGCCTTGAGCTTCATACAACAAGTGGGAGCAAAAGTCTCTTCATCATAATCAATGCCTTTCGGTTGTGCATAACCCTCTGCAACAAGTCAAGCATTATGGCGATTGATCTCACCATCCGGCTTGCGTTTTAACTTGTAAACCCACTTCGTACCAATGGACTTTTTGCGAGGAGGCAAATCACATAAAGTCCATGTGTCATTTTCTATAAGTGCATCATATTCTGATTGCATGGCAGCCATCCAATTTTCTGAATTCTGTGCTTCATCAAAAGACAGAGGCTCCTCAACGTCATGTAAGCTAGACACATCCAAAGCATAACAATCTGATGCATAAGATGCATGGCGAGAGCCTGAATAAGTACGACTAGAAAAAGGTGCATCCAATTTACTGTCATGCAAAGTGTGCACCAGCCATTTTGGCATACCTCTAGCCTGCTCATTTTCAGCCCTTTCCTCATTAAGTACATCATGTACATCTGCATCAGTAATAGGCTGATCTAGAACATTTTTAGAAACCCCCATAGGCTGTACATTTGCCTCATTGGAAGTTACATTCGTATTTCCACCACTGAAAAGACGCAACAAAGAGTCATAAATGTCCTGTGAGCTTACATTACTGTCTCTAGTACATGACAGCAAGGGCTGAACAAAATCTTCCACAAACACTACATCCCGAGAAACTAGAATACGTTTTGTTTGCGCATGATACAACCTGTAACCTTTGCTTCCAGCACTATAACCAACAAAAATACATTTGACAGCCTTATCATCCAATTTTTTGCGCTGCACTTGTGGCACCAAAGCATATGCCAAACAACCAAAAAAACGCATGTGCTCAATAGAAGGCTTTCTATCATGCCATGCTTCATATGGAGTAATAGACTGCAAAGCTTTCGTAGGACACCTGTCAAGTACATAAGTGGCGCACATGATGGCCTCAAGCCAAAAAGAATGCGGCAAAGCTTGACTTTTGACCATACATCGTGCGATTTCCGTCAGTGACATGTTTTTCCTCTCAGCAACACCATTTTGTTGAGGTGTATAAGGCATTGTGCATTGGTGTTTTATCCCACGACTAGCCAAAAATGCATTAAATTCATGAGACATATACTCCCCCCCTCGATCGGAACGGAGGGTGCCCATAGTACATTTCGAGACATTTTCAGCCATAGCCAGAAATTGTTTGAAGCACATAAAAACTTCGGACTTCGCTTTAAGCGGAAGTACCCATGCATGCCTGGAGTAATCATCAATGAAAGTCACGAAGTACAGGTAATTGCCCAAGGACGGAGTTTGCATGGGCCCACAAACATCACTATGCACAAGCTGCAACCTGCATGTGGCCCGAACTGAACCATCCTTTGGAAATTTAGAAACTTGTATCTTACCCAAAATACAGCCTTCACAAACATGTTTGACAGGTGCTTCAAGAGGCGGCAAAGAAGCAATCGTATCAGATTTCTGCAAACGCAGCAAACTGGAAAAATTCATGTTGGAATTAGGGTTGGAGAGAAACACACACAGCTTGGAGAAGACGATCAATCAGACATTGTTACTGCTTTCTTGAATGGTGACATATTTGAGGAAGTTTATGTAACGCAGCCTCGCGGTTTTGTCATAAAAGGACAAGAGGACAAAGTGTGCAGATGTAAGAAGGCTTTGTATGGGTTAAAGCAATCTCCTCGTGCTTGGTATGAGAAAGCTGACACTCATTTGGTTAAATGAGGCTTTTGTAACAGTCCAACAAAAAGCGCATTGTATGTAAAGCGTGAGAGTGATGTACTTCTCATTGTGGTTCTGTATGTTGATGATTTGCTGATCACTGGACCAAATGAGAGACATGTTGCTGAATTTAAGGCTGATTTGAATGCTACTTTTAAGATGAAAGATTTGGGGCTGTTGCATCATTACTTGGGTATACAGTTTAAGCAGTGTGATGGTGGTATTGCCTTGTGTCAGAAAAGTTACATAGAGACATTGCTATGTAAGTTTGGACTTGAGGATTGCAAACCTATTGCCACTCCCATGGAAACAGATTTGAAGTTGAGTCTACATGATGCTGGCGATCCTGCTGATGTCACTCTTTACCAAACTGTTGTTGGCTGCCTCATTTATGTATGCAACATGAGGCCTGATTTATCCCTTGTAATTTTTTGTGTTAAAAACGCGCATTTGTAAGGCCCCCATTATGAGGAGAAGCCATCGTGCGTGAAGAAAAATCACTCATCAAAAAATAAAATCACCTTGTAGATCCTTTCACAAAGGCATTGTTTCGTGAGAAGCTTGAAGCTTTCCGCAAAGCTTTGGGCTTACTCCCCTTTGTGGACTGATCATGTCCTTAGGGCATGGAACTTCCCTTTACTCATGTGCCACCTCTCGTTCACCGCATCACTCCAGGGGGGATTTGTTACCATATACATGTGGTAGTGATGTGTGTGAACACACTAGGACCGCCGGGGCATTTTTTCCCTCTTTAGGTTTTTTCCCCCGTGCATTGTATATACGCCCATCACTCTAGGGCTATCTATATTTCCATTGCACACTAAGTAACACTCTCTCTATTGTGCCCCTTGAGCTTCCTTCATCTTCTCCAAGCTGTGTGTGTTTCTCTGCAACCCTAATTCCAACAAAGCCAAAAGGCATGACAATGTATTTGTAAAGACCAAACGTAGTGCAAAATGCGGTCTTTACAATGTCTTGATCAACTATCCTTATTTGATGATAGCCACCTTTTAGGTCAATCCTACTAAAGTAGACGGACCCTTGTAGCTTATCAAATAGGTCTTCTACCCGTGGAACAGGAAACCTATTCTTGATAGTGATCCTATTTAGTGCTCTATAGTCAACAAACATACGATATGTGCCGTCTTTCTTTTATACTAATAGCACAGGAGAACAAAATGGAGATGAGCTAGGCCTAACCATGCCCTTTTCAACTAGCTCATGCACTTGCCACATAATCTCCTCTTGTTGAGCTTGAGAAACTCTATAAAGAGGTTTATTAGGTGGTGAACTTCCCGGAAAAGGTTCAATAGCATGGTCAGCATTGCCTCGTTTAGGAAGTAGCTCACAATGGATGTCGTCAATAAAGACATTTTGAAACCCCTTGAGAAAATTGGATAACTCTAATTCCTTGTGAGTGTGTTTATTTTCTTTTGTTAAAACATTAGGTTCATTTTGAGAATCTTTAACAAAAATCATGTACACAGAAATAGAGCTCTTTATTGACTTATTGAAAGCTTGTGTGTGAACAATGGGTATGGTGTTACCCATTTGCTTGGCATCTATGTACATTTTCCCTAAACCTAAAGTAGATTCTTCTTTCAGGGAATTTAACATTGGCAGCCATGCAATCAAACCATGGTGCCCCTAGGATTACATCCTCGTGCTTGATAGGAGAGATAAATAAGTCCTCTTTTTCCACATAGCTTTGGACATGGAGCCTCAATTTCCCGTAAGGGAGTGAGGAAGCTTCTTGCACATTGAAAGCACCGTCTACGGGTATGACATCTCCCATCTTGTAAGCTTGTATGCCTAGCTTGGTGGCCAACTCTGTGGACTTGAAATTGTGAGTAGAACCAGGGTCAAAGAGAATAAAAGAATCATGTTCTCTTACCTTTCCCCAAGCATGTCATAGAGGAGATCCTTTGTGGTGAGCTTCCTCCTCTTGGATTTCAACAAAGGTAGCTTTAGGAGGTTCATGGCGTGTGTTATTTTGGGGACAAGCGTGGTATGTATGCCCTTGCTTGCCGCACTTGAAACAGTGGTTATCCTTGTGATAATGCTCAAGCTCTTCATGAGAGAGGTTGTTTTTGCCTTTGTAAACTCCCTTCTCCTTAGCTTTGTTGGAATTTCCCTTAGGAGACTTTTGGACATAGTCCTTCCCCTTAGGCTCATTGGAACCCTTGTTTTCTGTGGGCTTAGAATTTCTCTTAGCCCCTGTTTGGAAATTGATTTGAGAATCCACCATACTATGGTATATAACCGCAGATATGATGCGTGGCCTTTGGGAGTTGACATACTCCGCCATTTCTTCACTTGCCCACACAAATTGTTGCTTTTTCTCTCCAAAATCCAACTTTTGAAGACAGTGGCTTTGAGTTATAGGTCCCAAAAATTGTCTACATATTTATGAATGGATTTATAGGGAGAGAGCTTCAAGCTTCGCCATTCGGTGAGTACTTTGTCTTTGGCATCGGTGGCCAAAAACTGCTTCATAATGGAAGCTCTTAAAGCTTTCCATGTTTGTGGAGCTTCACCATTGGACCATTGGCTAGACCACCATTGTCTGGCAGACTTTTGAAAGTGCATAGTTACATGGCATAGCTTAGAGGACTCCGTGAAGCCCTCGTCTCCAAACGCCGCATTGAATTGTTGGATAAAGGCCAAGACTTTGTCCGTAGCACCAAAGGTGCCATCGTAGGTAAAGAAAGATATGCTCTTTCCTCCCTCTTTAAACTTCTTGAGCTTGGATGACCTCTTCCACACGGCATAGAATTTCCTATGGCCTCTTCTTTTTGATGGTTCAAAGGTTGCACCAAAACTTGATCTTCTTTGACTGCACCATCACTTTCATAAGAGGAAGAAGAGGAAGAAGATGGAGAAGAGGGTGTCCTCTTTCTCGCCTTTTTCTTCTCTTGCTTTTTTTCATCCCTCTTTGAAGTATGGTGTGGAGAAGTGTGTGATGGTCTTCTTCGTTTTGGAGGTGATGGAGAGCGTTTATCCCGCCGTCTTCGTGGAGCCATCTCCGTCGAGGTGGTAGGAGACTCACTTGTTTCTCGTTCCTTCGGTGGAGGCTCTTGAATTCTCCTTTGGGAAGGAGATGCATCATCAAGAAGAAAATTTTTGAGCCCTTCGTATGGATCCTCTACTTCTTCCCGAATCGGAGAGAGGCCTCTTTTGGAAGTCTCACAAGGAGGCTTCCTAGGTACTCTCTCATCATGGTGGGGATCTTGGAGAATCCCATGAGCATGAAGCTTCCATTGCACTTCACTTTGGAGGGATGGATTTCCCATAGCTTGTTGAAGCCTAGAAACAAGGTAGTTAACAAGCATAGGGGAATCATTAGTAGCCTATTCATTAGCAAAATCAAAGTTATCAACATTAATTTCACTCTCTTTACTATTGTCATCCATTCTAACAACTTTTAGGTGTAATTTGGCACTTCAAGCCCTAGTTTCTACTACTCTTTACCCCTTTAGAAAAAGCACTCAAGCTATTGTACCCGTGGCTTGAATTCCATTAATTGCAAGGAATAGAAGAGAGGGTCGTTCAACACCAAAACAACACCAGCTCCTGTCAAGTTTCTAATAGCTCAATAGTGGTTAATCAAGCCCCGTAGGACTCCACTATTAAGACCATAGCTCTTGACGGTGATGCCCCGTTATCTGCACAAAGGCAGGCGCACTGCAAGGCTGAAAATTCCCTATTCTACTTACTCACATGCAATTAATAATACCAACCATTTATAGCTAGCTTGAGGACCTCCCTTCTTGATCAAGAAAAGATAAACCTTGTGCTTTGATACCAATGTAACATTTAATAGCTTAGAAACTTGTGTGTAGCGAAAAATAGTATGAACATAGTGAGCATTTCATTAGAATAGATTCCTAATGAGAATAACAAGAGTTCTTGGGTCGAGAGAGCAACAAAAAGTATAACACCTAGTTAGATAGCATGAACAATACTTCACAAGAGAGAGAAATTAAGCTATTGAAAACATTTGAGGACCGGATTTGCATGGAGCCGGTCCCCCCTCCAAAAGGCTTTGTATTATGGTTTCTTTCATCAAGAGAGACATTTTACAATACAAATCTTTGTGCTCCTTCAATATTAGCTAGTGCAATGAAGATGGAAACTTCAAGCACTAAGCAAAACACTTATAAAACAAAACATCAATTCCCTCACGGTCTTGGACCCAAGACCTCACACACCTTCGAAGATGGTGAGAGTTAGCGGGGTATGAGAGTAGATTGAGAGGAAGAAGGAGTATTCTTATGAGAAAGATGTACATCTCCTCACATAATCACTCATATTATCATAGCTTAGCTTAGTAATTAGCATGGTAGAGGATATGAGCATGCATTGAAGCTTGGATCTTGGTTGGATTTGCATCACAAAGCCAAGAGTTGTCGGTGTAGGCCTTCCTTCTCACAAGCTTGGAGTAGGTGATAAGCTTTTCATTAAAGCTTGAGAAGGAGAGAGAAAGTCTTCTTACTCCACACATAGACTAGTGTGAGTGTGAATGCAATAATGCCTTGAGAAAATCAGCCCCCTCTCTCTCTCTTGGTTGACCCCTCTTGCTATTTTCTCATGCTACAACCCTATTCGACCTCCCCAGGCCTAACCAATGGAATTTCAAGAGCATAAGTGATAGCCTTCTAACATGTGTCCCCCTTTCCCCTTTTGTGAGAGCTTTAGGTAATTAAATTAATGCAACTAAACTCTCATTGGACCCCTTTGTCTCCTCGCCAATAGGAATCAGGCAAACCATTGGGCTGCTGAATGCTCACCCTTGGGAGACTGTTCAATAGTCTTCTAGAGAGCTTAATTCCTATTGATTCTTTTATTAAGTGATTTTAAATTAATTAAACTAGATTTACTCCAGCCTAATTCTCATTGGTCCACCTCCATGGCCATCCGATAGGATTTGAGTACACCTTGTGGGCATCTGGGCTAGGGAGTTGACATGTGTCCCGCATTCCCTTTGTGTAAAGGGAGCTTGTGTGTGTGTGTGTGTGTGTGTGTGTGTGTGTGTTTGTGTGAGTGAGTTTCTCTCTTATCTCCTACTTCTAGGGCTCGCCCCCTCCTATGTAGGGATGCATGAAGACTTTTTGGGACACACACAAAGCATCCAATTTCCCTAGTGTTTGATCTTTGGACACAACCTTTGAATTTTGGAACCTTAGCATTTTTGGAAGTCTTAATGGGCTGAACCATAGGGTCTTTTAAGACCATTATTGCACATTTCTCTTTTGTAGATGCCCCCCCCCCCCTTTAGATCCCTATTTTCCCTCCTTTGGATCTCTATTTTCCCTCCTTTGGATCCCTATTATGGCCGGTCTGCCGGCTTAACCAATATTCTGCCTTTTTCTCCCCTGGTACTTCCCCATATTAAATAATCAGTTTAACATGAGAAAATCATTTAGGAGAATTAGATATTTGATTATTATGACAAGTTCTCTGACAAACTTGCACACGCATACACCAGCGTACATAAACGTAAGAGAAAGAAAAAATGGAGAATACTTAAACAAACACCGTGATTACTTGGTGAGCCTAATGTCCATTTTTGTTTTCTTGAGCCTAGAAGTGACTACTTGGCACGATCTAGGCCATTTCCCTTGACTAAAATTGGATAGTCTCAAATCACTAGCGCTACCAAATATTTATGTGATGTTAATAACCAACGTACACAATGCCTGATTGTGTTGCGCATGTTTTTTTTGCTGCTCAATTGCATTGAAAAGCATCAACAAGACTAGTCCCATATTGTGCGCGTATGTCGCATGTGTCAATGCAAGGAACTTGCCGATACACCGTGTGCGAGCCACAAAGGGCTCCAATCACACAACAAGCTTAAACTAGTAAGCTCAAAGATAATGTTGGTGTGTCACTCATCGCTCTACGCTTCCTGTCATGGAGGATTCCTCATCGCGAAGAAAAGGGAGAGTCCGCTAAGCTGCGCTCAACCGCCTCATTGTCGTTGTGCCGTTGCAATGCTCGATGGAACTCTCTCTCTCTCTCTCTCTTTCTCACGCATACACACACAGACAAGGAGATGAAGAAAAAGAAGATGGAGATGGAGCAAGAGCACTCTTCAATTGCACAAATGAGAGAATGAGTGACTTTTAGGTTTAGTTGACTTTTATATGAGCTTGCCCCATTCACACTTGGGTGCCCATGCTTAGCCAACTAATCCCTTGAATGTTCCAGTTAGAGTGCGCCTCTCATCGGTGATCACTCTTACCCTTTTCCTATTGGACCGACAAGCCCGATACCTGACTCTACCAAATAAATAATACGACGTCCGTTGTAGGTGATAGGAATGTGCGTGAGGGTTAACATGCCCCCCTTCCTGATGTAGATTCCGTCCTCGGAAGCTATTGAGTTGAAGCTTGTTCATCGAGGTGGAAGAGCATCTAAGATGAATGTCCTTAGCCTCCTTCAGTCACTGCAAAATCAAACAACATTGGCACAGTAATTGCATTCTCATAAGAAATTAAAAAGCATATGCAGTTGTAGGCAGACAATTTGATTGGTAACAGAATTTTAAACCTTTTGTCAGCAATAAACATTAAATTGCAATATAATCAAACGCATAAACAACTGTAAAGGTAAAAAATTAAACAAGTCTGGGGTCACTAATTTAACGATCGAAAGGCACTAAAGATCGCATTAGGAAAAATATGAACCCTCTAGGGGCCCTTTGGGATTAAGGTTAATTAGAAGCCAGCCAATGAGAAGAGGGTGGTGGACACACTCTATGCCCTCAAAAATGTAGGGGGACAAAGTAGTCTTACACTTCTTAAATGGGATCTTACCTAGTGAGAAGGTGGGGTGGGGGGGGGGGTGGGTGGGCCATATGGAACCTCCAACTTGCCTCCTTTTTTATCCGGTTTTGAAAAAATCCCAAAAATTTGAAAATTTTCAAAATTTTCAAAACTCAAATTTCATCTTCTGAAAACCCCCCTAAAACTATTTTATAGTCAAAAAGGCATTTTTTGACCTCAAAAAGTCAAAACGTGCATCCAAAAACCCTAAAATTCAAATTTTTTAAAAAACTTTTGATTTTTTTTTTTTTGCTATCTAGAGCTCCCCCAAAAGTAGTTATTAGGCAAAAAGTGATTTTCTCTCTCTAGAACCCCTTTTCCAACCACTCCTTGGTTGCAACCATCACACTCATCCTCTACTCCAATACTCTCTCTCTCTACACCATCTCCATTGCTGCAGCAAGGAAGCTCCTCTCTCCTCCCCTACCACCTTCCATTGCCACACCAAGCAAGGGTTATCCACCTTCTCCTCCCATTGCCACAAGGGTTAACCACCTTCTCATATCACTTTATCCCACCTACATTGTAGCAACAAGCAAGGTCCTTCTCCTCCTCCTAGTTTTCTTTGCTCAACCATGGCCAACTCTACTTCGCAAAGGCGGCCAAAGGATGAGGTCATAGCAGTTGCATGCCACAACACTAGAGGTGTAGATGATGAGTGGGTGCCACAAGAGTTCACCAAAGGTGCTTGGGTATACATGCAGCCATCTGCTATTGGCCCTCATCATGTGCGGAATCGTGCAAAATTGGATCTTCATTGGAAAGGAAAGCTCCTTGGCTTCAAGAACCGCAAAGACAAGGGGACCGTAGCCATTGTGCAACATGTTTTCTCAATGTCAACCATGCACTTGCAACAACCACCTCGATTTCCAACACATTGTAAGTACATGTTTTGAGAATACAAAGCTAGGTGTGAAATCACAGTGTAATGTTATTATGGATTCATACTTAACATTTGTCATGCATTTATAGTCATATTTCCATCCACGTTGGTGGAGGAGCAGCCACTACATAGTCTCTCCGGCACATTCAATGCTATACATGCGGATATTGGAGCAATAATGTTCCCACATCTTTGCCCAACCAAACTGGTTCAAAGAAGGATTTTCTTCTATTCTCACTCCTATATTGTTTCTACTTCTACACAAGAATTTGGAACGCTTGAACCCATCAAAGTAACTTCCTTATTAAGTATGGAGTGGCCGGTCCCAGATTTGTGGTCGGTAGAATCTTTCAAGCAAAAGATGATAATGGATGTCCAAAACTCTTTGAAATACTCTAAAGCTTCTAGGTCTGTGGGCTTGAGTTGGTGTTTGCCTATTCATTGTTTTGTGCACATTTTTAAAGAGTTTGGATTTGTGGAGACTACCACAATGCTTGTATGTAAAGATGCGCATTACGAGGAATTAGGACTTTGTAACTTATGCTATCGATCTTATAACTTTGTAACTCTTGCAATTTTCATATTGATCCCCGCTTTAATCAACATGATTTGCTTCGGCAAATCATGCCTTTGAATATAATTTTTTGCATTGGGATGAGAAATCATTTTTTGGTGAAAGTGCCTTTTTTTTAATGTCTTAAAAAAAGGGTCCATTATAAAAGGGGAGGCACCTAACTCATTCACTATTTTCACTTTTGCAACTCTTGAGCTCCTCCGCTCTCTATCTACACCCTAGGCTAGACATGGATGCTGCCACAGCCTCCGCATCTGCGCCCACATCCACCCCTTTGTCACGCTTCATCCTCTTCCTCAAGGACACCAAATACAAAGGGAAGTTGGACCTCCACACCTTTTTTACTCGTCTCCCTGACCTTGACGCCACAGCTGCCCTTCACATGGATGCATTTGAGGAGATTTTTGCGTTCATGGAGGAGCACATCATAAAATATTCTGTATCTATCCCCCCACATGCAGGGATCTGGGTGCCTTGCGATCTTTTGCGCTATATACACAAAGGTGATCGCCCATTCTCCAAGCGGTTGCAACGATTCCAAGAAATTGCAACCGATGCAGGCCATTACTTGGACGAGCAAGCCCCTGGGGTGTCAGCGCTCAAGAAGCGCAAGTTGGGGGTGGAGTACCTTTCTCGGATTGCAGCATTTATCTTCTTGGTGAGTGAGGAACCTGATCTGGAGGAGCTCCGCTTACCACACCTTCAAGTTGGGTCCTTTATCAAGGACACCAAGGAGTAGCAGGTTATACCCATGAACCCTGTAGCGGAAGGAAAAGCACACCGTCTCGAGTACCCTAGGGGTCTTGAGGAAGTGGTTGAGAAATCCATAGTTGCGGCTGGCCCTAGTGACCCTCCAGTGCCACTACCACTGACGGATGTGGCTATCCCAGAGGTAGAAATAAGCCGCTTCTCCTCAGTGTTAGCGGATGGGGAGGAGTATGTGTTCCTGCATGATTTGGATAAAGCATTTGGCCTGCGCATGGATGAATGCTTGAGCGTGCTATACAACAGCAGCAAATGTCCCTTAGACAATACGCCAGATGCCCTAGAAAGCAAGATCTTGCCAGATGGGGACTCTGTTGCTGACACTATTGCAGTTGTATGTGTGGAGGTCCTAGCAGCAGAGCAGTTGCACGTGGCCGATGAAGATTTCCAAGCCACGCAAGCCAAGGTTGAGGCTGCTAGGATGCCTATGCCATTATGCAACCTCCCATCTGATGTTCCAAAGCTCGTATCTGTGGTGCATGGGAGCATTGACTTGGATGCAAAGGGCAACAGGGAGGAGGACGACAAGGAGCAGGAGGTAAACTATATCCTAATTTTCATGTTACTATTTTATCCTTCATTGTCTTTTTTCTCAACCTTCATCGGTTTATGACAGGATGTTGTGGAGGTTAATGAATTTGCTGCAAGGACGGGTGGCAAGCGGACGGGCTTTGGACCTCAAGCTTCCCTTGCGCATTACCTAGGACAACTCCCCCCTCGCGATGTGGCCATTATCCATAATGAATTTACTCCCCAAGCCCATTTTATGACTTGGTCGTTAAAAGCTTTGAGCAAGTTTTTGTGTTTGAGCACCATTGCTCAAACTGCGCATCAAGTGTTCCTAGTGCGTAGATCCCTTGTATGCACAGCGTTTGGCACTGGCTTTCGTGGTAAAGTGTTTGCCCAGATAGGGATACATGCTTCCATTGGCTCAACTGACCCAAAGGCCATAGCGCAGTGCCTCTTGACTGGGGAGTTGCCTTACGCGCAAAATAGGCGCCAGGAAATGGTCAAAAAAATTATGAACTCCTCAGATACATGATGTAAAATCACCGTTTGGGAAGGAATAAAAAATATTTGAAATTGTCTCTCTATATTGAAAATTCTTTTGAATGTGATTTGTCAATCTTCAAAATTGTTTCAATTGGTGATATGAATTTGTTTTTGATTGGTGACTTTGTAATTTCAAGTTCTGTATGTATTTGCAGTCAATTTCAGTAAATTTGTGCTTTTTAAGTACCCTTGGGGGTAGATAAGCCTATAAGGGCCAAAAAAAAGCCTGGCCACAAGGGCGCGCAAATGGCCCATCCATCAGTTTTGGATGGGCCATTTGTGCACCCTTGTGGCCATGCTTTTTTTTGCCCCTATTAGGCTAATCTACCGCCTAGGATACCTACAAAGCACAAATTGATTGCAATGGATTGGTTTTGCATCACTCATTTAGATGCACCCTTTTTATGGCAATTCCAGCATATGTTCACACTCAAGGACACTAGAAAAGGTGAAATCAATTATGAGATGAAGTTTCCAGCACACTATCACCTTCTTCAGCTATACCTAGTACACCCCTGCACCAAAAAGTCCAATTACATTGGACATTTGAAAAATCCAAATTACTGTTGCATAGACACTTGGTTTCACAATATGTTATTTATTTTTATATCCTATAGGGAATTCAAAGCTTGAAATGGCCAAAAAAGGGTGTCCACAAGGATCCATGTAAAATAATGATGCAAAACCAATAGGTTTTAGTAAATTTGTGCTTTGTAGGTATCCTAGGGGGTAGATAAGCCTACAAGGGGCAAAAAAAAGCATGGTCACAAGGACGCGCAAATGGCCCATCCATCAGTTTTTGATGGGCCGTTTGCGCGCCCTTGTGGCCAGGCTTTTTTTTGTCCCTAGTAGGCTAATCTACCCCCTAGGATACCCAAAGCACAAATTTATTGCAATGGATTGGTTTTGTATCATTCATTTAGATGCACCTTATAGGTTTATGTACCCTCAAGGGTACTTAAAAAGCACAAATTTACTGAAATTGATTGCAATTACATACAGAACTTGAAATTACAAAGTCATTTCATTACAAAGATAATAGACATAGTAGACACAACTGTTGATCATATTGTCATTGGAAAGTCAAATCATTACAAAGATAAGGGTGTGCAATACAAAAAGAGGGGTAACTTCGGCTAATGCTCGAAGTCTCGTCGCAATCAACGTGCAAGCTGCATATCTTTTGGCTGTATTGTCACTCGCTTTCCATGTATGGCGCATAGGTTGGTATCTTCCAACACCGAAATGATATGGGCCTTTGCAGCTTCTTGAATAGCCTCTAGCGCTATTGCTTGCATTCTATACTGCTTTCCATAGATTTGAAGCACCTCCGTCACAGTGCGAGCAAAGGGGGCGCGTCGAATCAAAAGCTCCGTCGTCTTCTGGTAGTGGCAGATTTCTGCAAATGCCCTTGCTATTTTTCGGCGCCGCTGCGGTTGTCTTGGGGGCACTTGTACATTTGCTGGTGGGCGGTGTTTAGGCTTCTTGAAAAACTTAGAATTGCACCTGTTTACATGCTTAGGGGTTGGTTCTGCAGCCTCTTCTGATTCTTCCTCTTCCCTTGGCTGCCGATCTTGTCGTGTGGGGAGAGCTCCCTGGCCTCCAGGCAATGTCTTCCCCCCAACGGCCACCCGGTGTGTGCGCGGTATTTTTTCTCGTAGCCATGGTGGCTCACTCTCTGATTCAGTGTCTGTATGGACCACCCGAGTCGTGGATGGTCCTGCTTGTGATTGGTGGCGCGACGGTTGCTCCCTATCGGACTCTGTTGTTTGCTGTCCCTCTTCTTCTCTCCAGCGCTAGGCACGTTGCTTCATTCTCCTTCTAGGTGTTATATCTTGAGGAGGTGGAGATTCAACAGTCCTCGATGACTCTCGTGCCCTACCACCATGCCCACTACCAGATGAGTTCCTGGAACGGCTAGGTGTTCGTGGCCGTTTTCTTGTGCCTTTAAGCCATGACGGCTTCTCACATCCTTGGAGGGTGTTTTTGTTGGCAGGTGGATGCTCTTTCGCGGTTTGTTTGGTGCGCGCCATTTCATTGGTAAGAGCTCACCTGTTCTTAAGAAATGAGTGGTTTATGAGAGCATGAAATATTTATAAGGGCCCATTTAAAAAGGGCCCTATTCACACTAATTTTTTTTAAAAAAGTATTATTTTTTAAATAAACATGTCACTAAGATTTAAACCTTGAATTCACGTTTAGTGACTTGCGCAGTATCCACTTTGATCCTTGTCGCACTCTCCATCGCCGCCATGCAGCATGCTTGGTGGGACCTTGCGACATTTGCCACTTGTTGCTATGCTCTTGACGACTCCATTTCCGCACTTCAATAGCAATCTTGGATTGTCGTGCACGCTCCATTGTGAGATTACGAGAAAATGTTGTGTGAAAAAACCAATTGAACATCTCCTCCAAATAATTGGATTGCACCATTCCACCACCATGTCGAGTATTTTTGAAGTACACTCCCCTTGCTCGATAATGGGACTTCTCCATGCCTTGAGTGCTATAAATTTCAAGCGATCCATACTTGTGCATAAAAAATGCACCATGCGCAAACAAGATATGCTGTTCACATGAGTAAACGATCCACATTATTAAATAAAAACAATCCCTTGTAATGAATACACCATGTAAAATGACTTACCATGTAATGTGTGATGTCATTTTCATCCCAAGAAAGGGTGAAGACCTTGGTAAAATCCGCCAAGGCTTCTTGAAATGATTGGCGTTATTCTTTTGTTGTGCTGTTAAGGCCCATAAGCTTGACCATTTTATCAAAATGTGCCCAAACTTGCTTGCGCTTGTTTGCAAGCTCGCCATTTGAATCATTGTCGGTAGTAGCTTTGCATAACTCCTTCCAAAGCTCCCAAAGGTTACCTGCCTGCTGGTTGGAGCTGTTTTGAGCATCATATCGACTTGGCTTTCCTTGGGAAACTTTCTTCAAAAAGTGTCTAGCTTTTCGTCCACTCATTGACACTTGTTGAGCAATTTCATGGGCCTCCCTTGTGTTTTTTGCAGCAACGATAGACACATTTCCACCATGACAGCCAATGGAATTCAAGAGTACCTCCACTCTTTCAATCGCTTCCTGGGACTTTTACAACGGTTTCATTGTGAAAGCATAGTCAATGTGGAGCTTCAATAGCCTATCAAAAATTCACATGAATGCGTGTAATGTACAAAAATGTACATTCGATAGAGGAAATCGAAAGATTGGATTCCAAGCGTGGTCCTTTTGATCACGGTTTGGGGCATTGAGCATGGGACATCTCAGAATAGATGCTTCCCATTCTCTACCTTCATCTCCGACATCACGACAATCTAATCCTTGTTCTCTATTCCCTTGCCATGGAAGCATGGAACCGGCCTTTGGAGTGCTCTTATGTGATTTGTTTCCATTAGGTTTGTACCCTCGAGTGCAAAATGGACAAGGCATGAGAGAAGAAGCCCCTTGTTTGCAGCCAAGCAAACACTTTATCGTCTTCAAATCCCCACCTAAGTGCCACTCCACATCATAGCTACCAAAACCCTCAATCTCCTAAAGGATCCACATATGCAAAGAAGCACCTGCACCCATACACAACCGCTTGCAATAGCGTAACAAACCTACTTCTCCCCTCCCAAGAAATTGAAGAAATGTGGAAAGGCTATTAAATGGTGGATGGAAGCGGCTTATAGGATCGTAAGGGTACAAATGGCCATCCACCCAAATGTCAACATTGGTCTCACAAGCGGTGCGACGTTCCTGTGATGACTTTTGATCACCTTCACTAGTGGTCTTCGGTGCAAATGCCGTGGGTAAGCGAATATGTATGCTTTTGGTGTGCGGAGTACGTGGTGGTGGAAGAAAACCATTTGTGATGTCCGTGAGCACCATGGAAGCTGTTGCGTGAGGAAGCAAATGATGAAAAGATAGAGGGGGAAGGGTAGAGAGGTTGAGGAAGATGGGAGGAGAGAAGGAGGGAGGGGGGGGAGGGAGAGATTGGGGAGGAGGAGGAAGGTAGAGGCAGGGAGGAAGAGGAGAGGGAGAGAGAGAGAGGAGGGAGGAGGGAGGAGAGAGGAGGAGGAGAGAAAAAAATGTTTATTACTTTTTGGGGGAAAAGAGTTTTGAAAAAATGGACTTTCTAAGCTTGTGGGTTAAAAAATGGGTCAAAAAATGATTTTTGGATATGTATATATGTTGGGAGGGAGTTTTAAGTTAGAAACAAGTAAAAATGATTATTTTTTTTAAAAGTCAAATTTTGTCTCTTTGTGACCCACGTTTTTGCTGATGTGGACACACCTCTATGCTTCCTTCACTTTAAAAAAAGATAGAGAGAGAAAGTAACCCTTTAGGTCCACATCCTACATTTGTCTAAAAAAAAGGCTAGAAAAGCCTACTCAAAACTAGCTTCTTCAATGCCCTTGCCCCCTAAACCCCACACAACATTAGCCTTAATCCCTAAAAATTAGGATTCCTTACAAGGCCCATGCAAGATTCATATTTCTCCTAATGGACTATTAATACCATGGATAAGCTTCTTAATTTTCTCTGGTCAATTAAGTTGTTTAATCGCGAGAGCCAAGTATTTCATGTTCGAGGGCTGACTAGAGGCTATACCTAGAAGACCTTGTAGCTAAGCTACGATAAAAGGAATTTCTCATGAAATCATTGCCTAATTGATTACCTTTTGTTTGACCCCCCAAAGTCTTTTCACAGTGATTCAATTTTGATGTATGTGCTTATTTTGTATGCCTTGGGTTTTTTGCTTTTCAAGGAAAAGTGCCCACACTGGGAACGACTAGGGCTCTAGTACCATAGGCGATACATGTGAGTGAAGTACCAAATCAAGCTGAGATTTCTCTTCCAGCTTAAGATTTTACATTGTGGCACTTTGATTTTTTTAATTTGTTTTTCATTTTCAGCATTTTAATTTTGTAACTTTGGGGGGTCATATAACACTGTTACCCTCCCCAGGCTCATCACATTAGTAAACTCCCTTTATAATACTTAAGCTAAAGGTCAATAGGGACATCCCACTAGAAAGCCCTAGTACATTTCACACAATACTGCCTAAATTGGATTAAGAACCTAAGTAACCATTAATTATTAGGAAGGCATTCCCCATGGTATTAAGAGAAGATCTCTAATACCTAGCTTGGTCAAACTAGCTTAGTCGGACTGCTTGATTTTTAAACCTAGACAAGTGATTATGAGAAAAAATTACATTGAATTTAATTTTTGGTACTAAACAAATGTGCTGGATATTATGCTATCAATCACAATCAAAGCAGCAATCATAGATGTAAAAAAGATAAGGGGCCATGCTAATGGACAAGAAACACCTGTTTGTGTTGATGGTCACGCTTGATTTGAAAAGTGGATGAGAGAAAGATTCCATGTAGGTCCAAATCCTAACCACAGCAACATGCTCCTGTACACACTATAAAACACAAGAATACCTCTAGGAGGCACATCAGTGGGAAAAAAGAACTTTGGTAATCACTCAACTCTAAAACAGAAACACTCCTATCGTACTAATCTTACCTACCCTCCATCACTTGAGTGCTGAGGATCAAAGGTGTTTGATGACATAGGTTTCTGTTTCAGTGTACCGGATGTAAATGTCTAGGTCTGGGTCAATGTTTTGACTTTTATTGTGCATACTCGTTTGCTAATTGCTCTTGCTCTTTATTATTTTTGTTTTTTGTGAGTATAAGTCTTTATATATACATTCCCTAAGATTGGGAGATTAAGAGGTCAGGGAGGAAGGTTGAGAGGGAAGCAAGTGAATGATGATTGTCAGCAAACACTCCCCCCTTCCTTGGGTAGATCACACCGTTTGAAAGAGCTTGTCACCCTTTGAAACCAATTGTTCCAGTTGGTAATAGGTGAGGATTTTTTCCAATAGTTTTCTATTACCTTAGGTGCCTCGTCGAGATGCAAGGGTGGTAAGGTACTCTCCCAGGATCGAATTTGAAGTGGTTCATCAAGTGATTCTTGAACACTGGGAAGTTTGGAATCCTTTGTAGCTTTATGGAGGTCCACTATTGTAGGTGGAGGCTGTGGAGAAGCTTTTACCTCTATGGATGCATTACATGAGGAGCTAGAATCTTCATGGGACTCCCCGATTCATAGCTAGGTGGAACAAATCATTATTTCTTCGGTACCCAAACTAGCTTTGGAGCGGTGTATAGCATTCTGTGATTTTTTTCTTTCCATGATCGTCAATTCATTTTGGAGCTACATGATTGGGCGCACATGGGTCAGGTGATAGGTAAAAACACAATCTACGTTTTGGCACCCAGATTTGATCATTTCCTTTATAGTAGCCTTGGGCTTCCAATAGTTTTTTAAGAATCCAATGCAACGTTTCTTTAAATTTCTTGGGGCGAGTGGTACGTTTCTTACAAGGCTTCTGTTTTTTAGTACTAGCCATTGTCGCTAAAGAAGCTTTAGGGACCCACTTGTATGTTTTCTTTGTTATATTAGGATGAGTCTTGTCAAAAGCTATATGCATTGCTTCTAGCATATTTAAGGGTACGAGTGGTGGCATTTCATCCCCCTCAGGTGTTACCCAGGTCGTCCCCCTGTTTCCCCAAGTGTCTATGGTTGCTGCTAGGTGGACCCAATCCACATTGTCCGACTCAGCCATCCCAGGTAGAACATCCATATAAGGGTGTAAGCATGTTAACTTGTCATGCTTTTTGTGCTAGTTATCATGTGGCAACAAGCATATCTTGTAAGCATAATGAGAGTGTAACTTTTCAAACGTGTCGGAATCCATCAAATATTTCAAAATAGGGAGACCACCCTGAATCCACTTTCCTGACCATTTACGCTGTGTTACTCTGAGGGGAGTGGGGCAGTCAAAATGCGTGGAGAGAAGTGGAGTGGGGCAGTCAACATGCATGGAGAGAAGCGGGACGCAGGGGCCAGAGGTAAGAGAGAACCAAAAAAAAAGTCGAGGGCTGAACTTTCTGCTGCTTCTTCTCCGCCCCGAAAAAGGGTGAAGCTCTCTGATTCCCGAGCATCCCCAATGGCAAAGACCTTGCATACAAAGGGGAAGGATGACTCAAGTACCCTCTCTCTCTCTCTCTCTCTCTCTCTCTCTCTCTCTCTCTCTCTCTCTCTCTCTCTACCTCATTATGATTTGTGAGGATAGTTGCTGGTGCTGTCTTGGCTGGAGAGTTGTCCCTTGATGTTGGCTTTAGCAGTAGGACATCTTGTGAATAGTCACTTGAAATACAATCGCTCAAGTCAAAGTCTGGATCAAGAAGCACAAACCAGGTTTTGATTTGAACCTTGAAATTGGAAGGAAGTGCTAAATACTGTACTTTCTTACTACTAATCTTGTGACATTGAGGGTGTGCAGGCCGATGGAAAGCTCCAAAGTTTACAGTCCCAATACAGGCAAGTTCTATATTACAGCAGAAGAGTTCAATGATGTTTATGGCCTCTCCCTCGCTGGTGCCAACCCCAAACTAGTGAGGTGGGATCAGATCAGTGATGTGGAGTGGTTCAGTGTTTTCAAAGAGTCAAAGAATTGTAGTCACTATCGCATTAAATGCAGTTGTTTGCGTACTGATATGTCGACCAGGTGATGCAGCTGCATTACAAGGTGTACCAGAAGCCCCCAACAAACATGGAGATCAACTCTGCATTCGCCAAGGGGTTTGTAAAAGAATTCAGCCCGGCGGCAATTGCAAGTAGCTCAGCCATGCAATTCAATTGGGCTGAATTCGCTGTCCAGCATTTGCAGGACCTCCGAGAAAAAGGGTACTACGAGGCCCATGTCGAAAAGTGGAGGATGCGCAATGTATGTCAAAACATCGAGGAGGCACAAGCTGAAATGAAGGAGGATACCAAGGAGACACCCATCTCTCGCCACAGCACTCACCAGCAGGCTGAAAGCCTGTCATTTTTTGGCGTTGAGAATTTGCAACACATAAAGGCTGCCTCTGAAATTCTCAGCAAACAGTTGAAAGATGTTAAATAACATATTCTAACTGCAAAATCAGACTTTGAAGCTGCAAGGGTTGTCCAAGCAAGCAATGCTAGGGTCACCCCAATTGTGCTTGCTATGAGACAAAAGCTTCACGACGCTGAAAATGAATTACAAAGGTTACTACAGAGCGACAGCGTGGATGCAAAGAGGGAAATAGAGTGTAAAGTAAAAATAGAGACATTGGAAGGTTTGGCATTTCCTGACAGTGAGGACACTCTTGTTGCTGACTCAACTTGTCAGCGTCGTGTAAGTGTGTGACTTTTATGCTTCTACCGTATGATTGGAATATGTGCACAACAAACCTATGTACTTACCATGCTCCTCTTTTTTTTGGTGTGCAGATTAATGTGGAGGTTATGGAAGCAAACGTGAATGCATGTGAAGGTCAACTACAGCTCCTAATGCACATGAGTAAGATGCTACAATGCTCCTCCATTCCCACTGCCCTGTGTAATATGGCTATGGGCACTTTTATAGAAAGTATAGACGGGTATGCGATGAGACGATGATCAACCCGTGTAGTGGCTGCAGTTTGCCACTTGAAGTAAAGGGAACCAATGCCACGGTCAAGATGCCCTGTGGGCATAGCTACCACTTTCTCTGCTTTGCAGCTGCATGCTCCTTGTCGACAAAATGTAGAGCTGTGACCTGCCAGCAAAGGATACCACAAGAATGGTGTTGGAAACCCACAGGGCAAAGACATCCAATCACACCAACATCTGGTAAGATTGTATAGGGTGTGCTGATTAGCATACCCAGTGTGTTAATTAGAATATTGAGTGTGTTAACTGGATATGCTAATTAGCATACCCAGTGAGAATATTGAGTATGTTAACTGGATATGCTAAATAGCATATCTTGTATGCTAATTAGCATACCCTGTGCTTAGTGTACAGATTAGAGTAAGTTTGGCATATTAGCATATCTAGTAAGTTAACTACCATATCCAAATGCTAACTAGCAAACTGTATATGCTGATTAGCATACTGGGTATGTTGATTAGCGTACTGGGTATGCTGATTAGCATACTGGATATGCTTATTAGCATATTGGATATGCTAATTAGCATACTGGATATGCTAAATAGCATATTGGGTATGCTAATTAGCATAGTGGGAATGCTCATTAGCATACTGGGTATGTTGATTCACATACTGAGTATGCTGATTAGCATACTGGATATGCTTATTAGCATATTGGATATGCTAATTAGTATACTGGATATGCTAAATAGCATATTGGGTATGCTAATTAGCATATTGGGAATACTAAATAGCATACTGGGTATGCTAATTAGCATATTGGACATGCTAATTAGCATACTGAAGACAATCCTTGTATGCTAGCTACCAGTAGTCCCAGTATGCTAATTAGCTTATCCAGTATGCTAATTAGCATACCCAGTATGCTCATTAGCATACCCATTATGCTAATTAGCATATCTAGTATGCTAATTAGCATATCTTGTATGCTAATTAGCATACTTGTGCTCAGTTTACAGACTAGAGTAAGTTTGTCATAATGAAAAATCTAGTAAGTAAGCTACCATCTCCAGATGCAAACTAGCATATTGGATATGCTAGTTAGCATACTCAGCAATTCGAATTAGCATACTGGGCTTGTCATCATAATGGATTCCAATGTATGCTAGGCCGCACACATAGTCACAGTATATCAAACATTTTCTAGCATACATGATATGCTTATATGAGTCTTAATCCATGTTTTTTGTTGCAAGCCTGTGGCAGTCCCTTTGTGATGTGGGCAGTGTGCATGACACAAAGGGCAAGGGAAAGGCTGTACTGGAGGACCTTTCAATCGAGGAGAGTGATGAGCTGGATACAGGTGAGAACCCTTCGACGAAGAAGAGTGTTGAGATGGATGCAAGGAGTGAAGGGGTGGATAAGGGCTCCCAGCAGATGCCAAATGAAAGCATGAAAACAACGGAGGAAGGCAGTGATGTGAGCAGGAACTTAGAAGATGATTTTTTTGTCATGGCTCCTCGTGTTCCTCGTGTGCCAGCGATGCCTGCTGCAACTAACAAAGCAGAAGCTTCTCAGAAGACAGTGGCTAGTGGCTCTGGGGAAACTTTGAAGAATGACAACATAGACGATGAGCAAGAAGTTGGTGACAACAGCCCTCTCGAGGGTTTTTTGCGTAAAGCTCAGCTGAAAAGAAAAGTTGGCCTTGAAGAGGTACCCAAAGACATTGCAAGCACATCCTGTGGTTTGGACAAGGCTGAAAGCTCCAAAGGTGAAAAGAAAGCCACCCGCTCAAGAGCTTGCAAAGAATTGTGTTAAGAATTATTGCTCCCTACCCGGTTGTGCCCTTCACTGTATATGCTAGACCATTTTGAAACCCAAATGCGTATTGTAACTGACATGCATTTTGTTTTCCAATGAAAATGTATTTTTGTGCAATATAAATCTGAGCAGCAGTTCATTGTAATAGTTCATTATAATTTTTGCGGTTTTTCTTTTTTAAACTTGTTCATTTTGTATCGCGGTTTCCCTGCAGAGGAAGAGAAACAGGCATTAATCATCATGCCTGATGCAACTGCGGCCATGCAATGGCAGGAATTACAAAGATGGCGAGTCCACAAAGCCAGGCAGTTAAGGAGACAGAAAATGGAGATTGAAAAACGCCTTGAACAATATTCACAGCTTGCCCGTAGTATTATTGAGCACCTAAATTATGTGCACCCAAGTGGGCCGGTTATTTTTGCTGAATGGTATCCTCTACCATACCTAATATGGGTGCCTAAGCGTTTATGTGATGAAAAAAGGGCTATGGTGCTGGACCTGAACGGTCTTTTGGTGGCAGTGGTAGAGCCTCGCTATGGTGAAAAGCCCCCGGCATATGCAGATGAAATGTTGAAATACGATGTACTTGATAAGCAGGTGTTCTGTCGCAAGGACATCCATTTTTTTTTGGACTGGTGCCTGCAATTCTTTAATGTGTTTATATGAAGCACAAGCCTCCATAGTAAAGTCATGAGTATTTGGCGTACTGTTTTTAAAGAACAGGTGCCAAAGATTACTGGGTTTTTTGCTCAAGCGCACTGTACAAAGCAATCCTGGCAGATCCAGAGAAAACCTGTGTTTATGAAAGACTTATCGTTGTTCTTGAAACACACTCCGGGGTACAACACCCAAAACACACTTATAATCGATAATAGCTTCTACAAAGTGTTTCAGAACCCACCACAAACTTGGCTTGTTACTCCCAATCTAGAGCACCAGAGTGCTGAGTAGAGGGAAAAGTTCCTTATAGAAACTTTGAAGTCCTGGCTTTTTCTTTGGCTGCAACGGATGATCGGAAAGCATATGTTGCTGATAATGTGTTTGAGATAGGCTCAGATGAGTTTTTTGATGCAGTCTTCAAACGTTTGCTTGACATTCAAAAGAGGGATATAGAGGCTAAAAGACTGGAAGAAATTCATCGCAAACAACGGGAAGCTAACCTAGAAGCAGAAAGAGAGAAAGAAAAGCTGGAGAGGGAAAGAAGAGAAAGTGAGCAGCATAGTGCCAACCTAGAAGCAGAAAGAGAGAAAGAAAAGCTGGAGAGGGAAAGAAGAGAAAGTGAGCAACATAGTGCCAACCTAGAAGCAGAGGAGGAAGCAGAGAGAAAAGAAAAGAGGCAGCAGGAAGAAGACAAACAGCGAGGACAGCCCGGTCACTACAAGTGCCCTCCGAGGAGGCCTTAAGGGTTTTTGGGGCAGTGATTGTCATTGTAAAATTGAACCCTATGTAAATAATTTGATGCTGGCAATTAATGTAAAAAGTTTGATAGTTAGCATGCTGACACAAGATGTAAACAGTTTGATAGTTAGCATGCTGGCAATTAATGTAAAAAGTTTGATAGTTAGCATGCTGACCAACTTTATAATAAAACTGCTTACCCTTACAGCAAAGTGGTATATAGAAAATCCAGCGGATACAACTTAAAAGCTAAAGGGCATGCTATTACAGATTGCTTCATAGCTTTCTGGAGTGATTGTGTTGTACACCTGCCTTCTCCTTGGGACGTGCTCCATGGGTATTTTGATACATAGCACCAGATGTGAAAGTAGGTGGACGATAGGCTGCTTGTGGTCTAGCTTGAAGGTGTATGCATCCAATTGCTTGTAATACAGCCCTTGCACAACATATGAGCCTCTGTCAATTACATTGCTCCATTCATCAATGCACCCCTTCTCCACCTTCTCCTTTTCTGCAACACACTTGACCAATAGAAATCCACATCTTTGGCGTTGGTTAAAGCATCTGGATTTACAGCAAATGTGTCTCCAGAACATAGAGCGCTACTCAACACATCATGATGAACTTCGTATGTGAAGTCATCATAGCCAACAACTTCCTCTGTCGAAACTTCATCTATTTGCTCAAGTAATGGCTGCAGAATCTGATAATCCCAAGCCTCCACGTGAGCTTTATTGATGCAGCGATTCCACCTTCCGTTCATGCATACATCACAGAAGCATGCCAACTTTCTTGTTGCAAGGGCAGTTGGATCCTGCAGGTTGTGACCACGAATAGCATGCAAAGAGTGAGTTTTTGCCACAGTGGCACAATTCCACTTAACTTCCCTGTTAACTTGCTCCTTGAAGGCGTAATTTTCAGCAAAGTCAACAACTGAGACAATGACATCATCCAAAAAGCGAAGTATACAATCCTTAAATTGTTGTCCTTGCCATCGTGCCACATATTTATGAGTGATGAAGAGCTTCAACTTGGTCTGCAACAGTTGAAGAAACTCCCAGCACTGCATTTCTTTATGCAAAAGATCTTTTCTTTTCTTACTGTTTCCATGCCTGTCCTTTTCTTCTACATACGCAAATACTTTCACATTAATACTCTTACCTGGCTTTGCTGTTTCTAAGCAACATAATTCTAACTTCTTTACTCCACATATCTTACAGTCTCCCATCACGCATTCCCTTCTATGGAAAACTGCATCTGCTGGCTTTGGACAGAGAACGGACTCCCACATCTGTGTGACACCTTTGAACGTGTGATGTGAAGCCAGGCAGCTGCTACTAATGTTCTTTCATGTAGCACAGACATTGCATACACAGTTGCAACATGTATCATGCAGCCCAAAAGCACGAGAGTGCATGTGGTTCAGTGCGTCTTTCAAAACGGTCATCTGCACATGGTATTCGCAACAGCATGTGTATCTATCCTTCAGCCTCTGCAAAAGAATGGCTTTTACATCTCAAACATCCTCATGCCAATCTTGCAATCTGGATGTTTTTGTTTGAATCTTTGAAAGAGCTCAACCTGCAATATCCATATTTGATCAGTATGTTTAGTAGGAGAAATAATCCAAACAGGACTATACGCATTGCTACTTAATACATCCACCATAGAAACAAATTGGTGTGTTAAACAACACATTGTATGGTCCTAACATGCATGTCTGGGTATAACATTGTATAGTAAGCATGCTAGTTAGCATGCTGAGTATGCTAACTAGAATACTAGCTGTGCTAACAAGCACAATCAGTGTGTAGTGTAGCATACGAGGAATACTCATCAGCATGCTAGTTAGCATGATGAGTATACTCATCAGCATGCTGAGCTAGCATACTAGCTGTGCTAACTAGCATACTCATTAGCATACTAGCTAGCATACTCAACAGCATGTTGAGTATGCTAACTAGCATACTAGCTGTGCTAACAAGCACAATCAGTGTGTAGTTTAGCATACGAGGCATACTCATCAGCATGCTAGTTAGCATGCTGAGTATGCTAGTTAGCATAGCTGAATATGCTAACTAGCATACTAGCTGTGCTAACAAGCATAATCAGTGTATAATTTAGCATATGAGTCATTGTTAACCACATGAATGTGTGCTAAGAAGAATAGAAGGTATGCTAACTAGCATACATATTGTGCTAACCAGCACACTTATTATGTTGAGCAGCATAGCCAGCACACTACGAATGCTAACTAGCATAAATCAGCTTACCTGTTATGCTCTTAGCATTCTCAGCTGTGCTAACTAGCATAGTCATGAGCATGCTAGTTAGCATGCTAAGTATGCTAACTAGCATGCTGAGTATGCTAGTTAGCATAGCTGAACATGCTAACTAGCATACTAGCATAAACCAGCTTACCCGTTATGCTACTTAGCATTCTTAGCTGTGCTAACTATCATACTTAGCATGCTTACTAACATGCTATATTTCTAGTTAGCACAGCTTAGTATGATAATTAGCATACTAGCTGTGCTAACAAGCAAAATCAGTGTGTAGTTTCACATATGAGTCATGGTTAACCACACAAAGTGTTCTAAGAAGAATAGAAAGTATGCTAACTAGCATACATATTGTGTTAGCCAGCACACTTGTTATGTTGAATAGCATAGCCAACACACTAGCATAAAAGGTGTTAAAGTAGCATACACATTGTGCTAACCAGCGTAGTCCTCAAGATCACTAGGCATGCTAACTAGCAGAAGATTTATGCTGAACACCATACCCACCATACAGGAATGCTAACTAGCATATACCATAAACCAGCTTACCCATTATGCTAGTTAGCATACTACGAAAGGTAGCTAGCATACTCATTGTGTCAAAGAACATACATAGCATGCTAGTTAGTATAATAGGTATGCTAACTAGCATAAAGGGTGTTATAGTAGCTTACATATTGTGCTAGACAGCATACTTATCATGCTAAACAGCATACCCAACATACTAGGAGTGAGACTATGCTAACTAGCACACATGCTAGGTGGCATACATAGCATAACATATTGTGATAACTAGCATGCTATGTATACTAGGTAGATTACTAACATGCTAGAATGCATAAGTTATGGCGCAAGTATGTCATTGATCACCTGAGACTCATCCGGGAGGTGCACAGGGTGTTTTATGTAGCTTCTCCTTCCCACTCTCTTTCGATAAACATCCTTCTTCTTGGGTGAAACACGAGTCTCCTCTGTCCAAAATGTGGAGACCAATTCCTTAATTTCATATGTGATAGGGCTATGACGGTGTTGCTTGTGACATTCAGCCAATGAAAATAGTCAAGCATTGACACCAGACTTCACCTGCCGTGATTTTGCTTTGAACAAGCTGCGACGGTCGACTTTTAGGACCCTGGAGAATTTGGCAATAGGCATGTTTTCCTTTGAATTTATCATCATCTGCAATGCTGCATTCTTCAAAAACAACTCCTCGTTAGAAGCTGGCTGCTTGACGATAGCTAGTGTGTTGCGGACATTGGAGACAATTGCACTCTGCACAACAACCTCCTCCTCTAAAGACTCACGGATTGCCCGAACAAGCGGATGTTGAGCAACAAGATTCTAGATTTCACACTTTGGTTCTTTGTTGAGACCTTCAGCCCTGCTCTTGAAAGCTTTCACAATCTCGAAGGAGATTTTCCTTTTCTCCTCACCCGCTGTTTACTCTTTCTTTCTTTCCTGATAATAGAAAGAGCTTGTCGCTAGTAGTTGTGATTCATTTCCTGTAATGGCTCCCTTTTGTAATGGCTCCCTTTTGCCTCCATTTCTAGTGGCAATAATGTTGTCTACTGGTTTTCCATATCTGCAAGTCTGCTAAGCTTTGACAACTCAACTTCGATGCAAGAAGCAATGCGAGAGAGAGAGAGAGAGAGAGAGAGAGAGAGAGAGAGAGAGAGAGAGAGAGAGAGAGAGAGAGAGAGGGAGAGGGAGAGAGGAGGGAGGGAGGGAGGGAGGGAGTAGGAACAGGGAAAACTGTAAACTGGTCTGAGAGTGAGACAGAGAGGGAGTTTGCGCCGCACAGAGAGAGAGAGAGAGAGAGAGAGAGAGAGAGAGAGAGAGAGAGAGAGAGAGAGAGAGAGAGAGAGAGAGAGAGAGAGAGAGAGAGAGAGAGAGAGAGAGAGAGAGAGAGAGAGAGAGAGAGAGAGAGAGAGAGAGAGAGAGAGAGAACAGAGGCCACACCCCACGTCGTCGTTGTAACTGAAAACATAGGCCACACCCCATATGGGAGGGAAAAAATAATATATCTTATGGTTATTAAAATTTCAAACTTCACTTGCTCTTTGGTTTTGAATAGATGCTAACAAGCACCTATTACTAGCATTGTCCGGGACACCAAAAAGCATGACAAGTTAACATGCTTTTTGGATAGATGCTAACAATCACCTCTTACTAGCATTGTCTGGGACACCAAAAAGCATGATAAGTTCACATGCTTATACCTAGTTCTCGGATGTGGTGGTTGCGGTCCTAGCATTGGAGGCGGTAAGGGTGTTGTTTGAACAATATTTTGGGCCCTAGGGACCATGTGTTGTGCTGTTTGTTCAAGAGGTGGGGCCGGCATCAATGCAGGCACTTGAGGTGGTCTGTCCATGCTAAGGTTGGTCTATTGTCCATTGCGCGCTTAAATACTATGCAATCCTTAGCTTGATGACCATACCTCCCACAAGCATTGCATTCCCATTGAATTTTACTCTAAAAGTACGGCATTCACTGGTACTATGCGGTCCATAGCATACTGAGCACCATTGTTGCTCCCTTCTTGGATACATATGATTGTTTTGTGGAGCACGATTGTCTCTAAGACTCTCTTGAATAGCCTTGGTGAGATGTGCTAAAGTCATCTCAGATATCTTTGGCTCTTTAGCAATAGGCTTTAGGGTCATTGGTTCATGCCCTGATGCTTGCAAGATAATAGATTTAGGCTCAGCAGACACTCTTTCTCCTTGAATCATTAAATTATCCTCCAATTGGATCGCATTGGTGGTGATTGCTTCCCAAGTGGTGATACCTCTAATGACTAAGCCATTGTAGATATCCTCATGTCGTAATCCCTTAATGAATCTATCAAGCAATTGGTTATTGTTGAAGCGCTCATTTGGATTACATCCAGAATTCAAATGCTTCAAGCGACTAATAAATTCTCTCACCGACTCTCCTTCCTCTCGTTGGGCTTCTGAGAGGCTACACCCCAAAGTACTCCCTCTCGTATGTAGTCTTTTAAGAATAGTCTCCTAAGAGTAGGGTAATTCATTTTTTCTTCCACCCTTAGGGTTCTATACCAATCCCCAGTCTTTCCACTTAAGGTTAGGCTTAAAGCATTACTCTTATGTAGGTCATTGTGTTCTCCTAGAGACTCGCATATTTGTTCAAACACTTCGATATGCTTTCTCACATCCCCGTCTTCAGTAAATGTTTGTGTGAGCTTGGCTATTTGTACTGCCTTACTTCTAGGCTCTCTATTAGGCGTGTTACGCATATTCTCAGCAATAGATCGACCAATAGCTTGAGCAAATGTTGCCAAGTCACATAAGTGAGAAGGCACCGTGGGTGGAGGTTCTCCAGAGACTACATGTGGATTAGGTATTGGCATCGGGCTTGGCGCAAAGGAAGCCCTTGGTTTCCACGTTGGGTACGATGTTGTGCCATGTGGTGGTCCAAAGTTCATATGTGTGGCCCTAGTCATAGCAGACGTCGGATGTGACATGCTAATGCTAGCCGGTATAGTCCCATGGAAATAAGAACTTGGGTGTTGTGGTTGTGGAGCATAGGTAATTGAAATAATGGGAGGGGTAGGGACTACATGAGTACGAGGACCCATGGGTGTATACGATTGGTACACACTTGTAGGTACTGTTGTGCAGGCATTGAGCTACCATGTAGCGGTGCTTTACTAACAAATGAGGTCCATGGCATGTTTCTCGGCATGCCCATCATTGGGGTAGGCATGGTAGCCGTGGTGTCATCAAGGAAAAGATGAGCTAGGCTTGGAAAGGTGAAGCTTTCACTTGTGGGCTCAGATTGCACTGAGACTCCTGGAGAAACAACATATGGAGGATCCATCGGACTTACCGAGGGAGTCTCCATTTGCGATAAGGTCGGTTGTTTAGCCTTCTTTGTATCCAAGAATCTCATGAGACCCGTTGAAGGCATGTTGATCCCCTTGTTCTGTCTCTCTAACTCGATAACCCTATTGATGACCTCACAAACTCTTTGTTGTTGATCCTCCACACTAGTAGCACCCATTGTGGATTGTAGGACATCTACCCAACCCATGTGATAGGTGTGACCTGTGTATAGGTCGGTTAGAGTCTCTGTTTGTAATTTGTACTCCCAGTTCTCATTTAAGAACACTCAATCTAGGATTGAGGTGCTAGGGGTGTCCTTTGAGCTAGATGCAATGTTGCTTTCTAGAGGTTGCCCTTTAGCAGTTTCTAAGTCGGGAGCACTCGATTGCTCTCCTAGCAAAGATATTGACATAGGCCCTTTTGATTTTAACTCTCTTCGTTGCTCTGTCGTGCGTAAGATCTCAACTTCCTTTTCCCTCATTGCAAGGATATACCGCTTGTAACATTTAATGGTCTAAAAACTTATGTGTAGCGGAAATTAGCATGAACATAGTGGGCATTTCATTAGAATAGATTCCTAATGAGAATTACAAGAGTGCTTGGGTGGAGAGAGCAACAAAAAGCATAACACCTAGTTAGATAGCATCAACAATACTTTCAAAAGAGAGAGAAATTAAGCTATTGACAACAGTTGAGGACCGGATTTGCATGGAGCCGGTCCCCCCTCCAAAAGGCTTTGTATTATGGTTTCTCCCATCAAGAGAGACATTGTACAATAAAATTCTTTGTGTTCCTTCAAGACTAGCTAGTGCAATGAAGATGAAAGCTTCATGCGCTAAGAAAAACACTTAGCAAACACAACTTGAATTATCCCTGTTCTCAGACCCAAGACCTCACACACCTTCGAAGATGGTGAGATCTAGTAGGGTATGAGAGTAGATTGAGAGGAAGAAGGAGTATCTTACGAGAAAGATGTACATCTCACATAATCACTCATATTATAATATCTTAGCTTAGTAATTATCTTGGTAGAGGAGATGAGCATGCATTGAAGCTTGGCTCTTGGTTGGATTTGCATCCACATACCAAGAGAGTGTTGATGTAGGCTTCTATCTCACAAGCTTGGAGTAGGTGATGAGTTCTCCATTAAAGCTTGGGAAGAGATAGTCTTATCTTTCTTCACACATGAGATTGTGTGAGTGTGTGTGTGATAATGCCTTGCAAAAATCAGCCCCCTCTCTCTCTTGGGCGAGCCCCCTTGCTATTTGTTCTTGCTCCTGCCTCATTGGCCCTCCTTAAGTCAAGCCAATGACCATTAAGCAGCATAAGTGATAGCCTTTTGACATGTGTCCCCCTTTCCCCTTTTGTGAGATCTTTAGGTAATTTAATAATTAAACTAAACTCTCATTGGACCCCTTTTCCTCCTGGCCAATAGGAATCAGGCAAGGCATTGGGCTCCTGAATGCTCATTGGACCCCTTGGGAGACTGCCCAATAGTCATCTAGGAGACTTAATTTTCATTGGTTCTTTTTATTAAGTGTTTTAAAATTAATTAGGCTAAATTTACTCTAGCCTAATTCTCATTGGTCCACTTCAAGGGTCATCCAATAGAAATTGGGCATACCTTGTGGGCATCTGGCCTAGGGAGCTGACATGTGTCCCTCATTCCCTTTGTGTAAAGGGGGCTTGTGTGTGTGTGTGTGTGTGTGGCTTTCTCTCTCATCCCGTAGAAGAAGGGCTCGCCCCCTCCCATGTAGGGATATGTGTTGACTTTGGAGAGCACACAAAGCATCCAATTCCCCCTAAGCTTTAACCCTTTGGACACAACCTTTGAATTTTGGAACCTTAGCATTTTGGAAGTCTTAATGGGCTGAACCTTAGGGTATTTTTAGCCCATTCTTGCACATGGATCTTTTGCAGATGGCCCCCCCTTTGGATCCCTATTTTCCCTCCTTTGGATCCCTACTGTGGCCGGTCTGCTAGCTTAACCAATATTCTAGCTTTTTCTCCCCTGGCACTTTCCCACATTAAATGATCAGTTTAATATGAGAAAATCATTTAGGAGAATTAGATATTGATTATTATGACACTGCTCAACCTCTTGCACTTTGGCAAGGCTTCTACCATCGGGTAATATGACCTCGGAGGGAAATAACTTTAAAGAGTCAGGAGGTGCAGTGAATGAAGTATTCACGTGCACATTCTCTAAGGGCATAGGGTTTACGTTGGTCATGAATGGAGAATTTACTTCTCCAACCCCCTCATTTACATCATTAGCTCCATGTTCGGAGCGAGTGGCTCTACTAAAGGTTTCCTTCAGGCGGCTAAGCATGCTCGGCCTGGACCACGGGCCCATGGCATGCATTTCTTGGCTTGAGCTATCGGGATTAGGCATTGGGAAACCCTCCATGACGTCGTAGTCAGAGGAAGAGTCACTAGCCGCTATGTTCGGGTCTTGGTTTGTACTACCTTGGGTCCGCGCCGAGGGCCTGGAACCTAAAGTAGGTGGATATTGAGAACTCGCGTAAGTCGAAATTCTCTCTAGCTGCTCCATCTCTAGCACACGACCAAAGCGCAGATGCATGTGCCTTTAACACCCTACAAGCGTCGGCAAATAACCTCGAAGGTTAACCGCTTAGTTTTTTAAGCGTCCGTTTTCACTCGTGTTTTTTATGTTTTTAATGTTTTATAATTTTATTTTATTTTTATTAAAGTGTGTGATAACTAAAAATGAGCGTATCACTCAGAGGGTCGCGGTGTGCTTTACAGCACAATGTTCGGACACCTGAAGCTCCGTTGGTCCTCAAAAAATTGATTTTTAGCTACGTGTGAAGCTAAAATTCGTAATTTTAAAAGGCGACTCAGGCCTAGGCCTGAGCGTGAGCTTGGGCTTGGGTCTGGGCTTGGGTCTGGGAGATATTCCCGATCCCGGTCCTACCTTTAATTTTAAATAAATTAATATTTTTTAAAAAAAATATTTAAGGATAAGGTCGTCACGGCCTGTGCGAGAGCACACACACACTCTATCTACCTACTTCTAACTAATACACCTACTGTTATACACTAACACACTCTATTAGCTCTCATAGATCTACTTCCTACTTACTCTACATTACATTACACAGAAAACTAGCAACCTTAATACACAGAGAATAAACACAGTACATTTGAAAACTCCATTAACAAAAAAAATACACAGTATAACACAAAATCCTTCTTCTCAACACACACACCCTCCTTCCTTACCTTTCCTACAATTGAAATTGCACCACAAAAGAAGCACAGAGTGCCATTCAAGCTTAGTGTATGGCATTCCCCGACAATGGCGCCAAAAATGTGTGCATATGTCGCACGTGTCAATGTAAAGAACTTGCCGATACACCGCGTGCGAGCCACAAATGGCTCCAAGCACACAACAAGCCTAAACTAGTAAGCTCAAAGATGACGATGGCGTGTCAGTCACCGCTCTACGCTTGCTTCGTGGAGGATTCCTTTCCACGAAGAAGAGGGAGACGCCGCTACGCCGTGCTCAACCGCCTCGCCGCCGCCGTGCCGTCGCAATGCTCGATCGCACTCTCTCTCTCTCTCTCTCTCTCTCTCTCTCTCTGTCTGTCTCTCTCTCATGCATACACACACACACACACAAGGAGATGAAGAAGAAGAAGATGGAGATGGAGCAAGAGCACTCTTCAATTGCACAAAAGAGAATGAGTGAATTTTAGGTTTAGTTGACTTTTATATGAGCTCGCCCCATTCACACTTGGGCACCCATGCTTAGCCAACTAATCCCTTGAATGTTCCAGTTAGAGTGCACCTCTCATCGGCGATCACTCTTACCCTTTTCCTATTGGACCGACAAGCCCGGTACCTGACTCTACCAAATAAATAATACGACGTCCCTTGTAGGTGATAGCAATGTGCGTGAGGGTTAACACATATGTGAAAACGTTGAGCTCTGGTGATCCACGCAAAGCAATCTCCTTGTTAAGGATGGATTCTACACGCTTTTTGGGAATGTGACAAGGATATTTGGAGAGGCCTTGATTGAGTGGCATGTGTATATCCTTTCCTTATAAGTATGAAAGGCACAAAACATCTGACTAGCAAGCAACTTGACTTCTGCCAAGGGTGGGGATATTTAAAGAGCATGAACTCTTGCAATGTACTTGTCGATCATGTCAGAGTTGGGTCAAGTATCATGGTAATCTTGTGCCCATTACCACACATGTGTTTCTAAAGAAGGCATCAAGTTTGATCCTTGTAACAAAAAATTTTCCACACATTTTTGACGACAAGGTAAATCCACTTAGCCAAGGATCTTCATGAGGGAACTTCCATGGTTGTTGTTCATTGTCACAATGAAAAATATTATGAAGCCCTTCGTTTGTATGATGGTATGTAAGGTGCAAGGGTTGGACCCAATAACATGGCCTTTGTATCTGCTCTTAATGCTTGTGCAATCTCAGAGGCCTTGAAAGAAAGACGATCAATCCACAGCACCATTTTGGTTGATTGTGTTTTCAGTGATAGCATGTAAGACATAGGGAACTGAGACATAGGATCCTCCTCCCTACCGCCCTTTATCTAGGCCTAGCTCCTAGCTCTTGCCCTAAGCGGATCCCCAGTCCACACTGGTCCAGTCCAGGCCCTTGGCCTAGGCCCCTGACCCCCTAGGTTGGGCCTTGCCCCGTAGGACCCTTGTCCTGACATTACTCCCCCCTTAAGGAAGAGTTTTCGTCCTCGAAAACTAGAGTGAAAAGAATAAGTTTTCACAAAAGTTGTAAAGCAATAGACTTGACTGTAGACTAGTCAAATCATCTTAAAACCGTACCATAAGAATCATATCAAGAGTTGTAATGTGCATATGCTATTTAGCATATCCTAAATGTATGCTCTTAGCACCTCTGACTGGTGTAGCCACATATATTTTATGCTCGTAGTAAGTTTATGCTCTTAGCATGTCTTATTGTCCTTTCTTAAGTTGTAGAATATAAACCTTTGTTTATAACATGCTCATAACTTAAGTTACAGGAATGATTGATGATTTACTCCTTCCATTTGAAACAGAGGTTTCATCCTTGAAACAACTGGAGATGTAGTCTCATTCCGCCTCAGACAAAAGAGTGTTAAACACTAGGGCCCATAACACCTAGTGTGTATGCAATAACAAACCTTTATCGTAGCCTGTAGAATACAAGAATGCTTTAACTTATAGTAAGTAAACTCTAAATAGAGCAATAAATGCTTATTAATTGGATATTCTTGGTGCTAATGTACGCACTTTGCATATCCTTTACCCCCAGATTACACTTTGTAATCTGCCTATCCCCTTGGATAACTGACAGTACTGAGATGTGTTTTCCTCACGGTTTACAGACAGTCATCCCAAATGATTGGTAAATGGGAATCATAATATCGTGTAGCATTGTTGAGGAATCAACAATGTCCGGAATAACCATCATGGTTAACTTGAGAAATCCACAAACACCCAAACCGATCCATGACCTCTATTGGGGATTAGAAGACCCAAAAGTAATCTCATAGAGATACTATTCATAGAGTGTAAAAATGCTTCATAAGCAACAACTGGATGAATATGCATGCCGTTCCAAATCAGCTTTTGCTAAACACTAGGGCCCATAACACCTAGTGTGCATGCATTTAGCAAAAAACAGATCCGAACCTGTATATCCATGGTGATTCTTGCCAATCCTTATGGCTAATGTGATGCACCTAGCACACATTAAAAAGTAATGAAAATAGGTCTGAAAAGAAACTAAATACTTTCAGTTGCAATCTTGTGCCAGCCTTGCTGAAACGTCTGAACCATAATAGAAAGTGAAACATGGGATCACTTCTAGGTACAAACAATGAAACTTTTTCATTAACAACTTAGAGCCTTGCTATATGTATAAACAACAATCTGTAATGTTGTTTAGTAGTACTTGTATGTGAACAAGTCATTCTAAGTATCCGACAATTTTTTGCCACTAAAATTTCTCCTGATACGTCGTGCTGAAAATGGTCTAGAAAACAAATTTGACCAGCACCTAGTTGGACTTTGTCGTGACACATAATTGAAATAATGACGCCAGTGTCAGTCTAGAGACTCATATTCTCCACAAGTGGAATATGTCTCATGTGAGGATGTATAGAAAAGAATATTCGTCAAGTACAAGATGTACTTGTGTGTGGAGGTAACTCTAAACACTTTGCGACAAGAGTGAGAGGGACCCTCATTCATTGCTCCACACTGGCTAAACCGAACTCATTGAGTTCCTAGACCATGTTGTATCCCATGTGACAACATGTGCCAAATTGAACCCTACAAGTAGGCTCGTAACAACATAAGGCAGAAAGATAGATTGGACACTTGGCCCAAAATACTTTGTGTCGTCATACCCTTGGCAGGGCTCTGTAACATTCAAGCGTACTTATACGTCTTGAAAATCAATAGATACGTACCTGGAGATTTGAACGTAATGTTCACTTACCCGTATTCAAATGGAGAGGAGCACGTCCCCTACCTGAAAAACAAACAACATTGCACTGGGAACCCTGAGTGTTGCCTTTGCAATCTAAGCCCTTGGATTAGAATCTACGTAGTCAAACCCCTTGGTAGTACTCTTTGTAGAAACTGCTCAACTAGCAGATAACAGTCACCAACATAGTCAACCGTATACAGAATGATTGAAATCAACTGAAAAGTATTTGTTCGTCCGCTACCGCGTGGTAGGTTGCAGAATTCTTTTCTTGAAAGTATAACTGCAAGAGATCACTTGTGATCCGCAATGCAGATCAAACTGTGATCCTTAATGCCTATGGGGTGATGTAGCAATCACCTGCCGGGTCTTACCCCAAAACAGTATGTCCATAGACATTCCGTAGTGCTATAGAGAGAGAAGGAGACCCACACAAGTGAACTGCCGAGCTCTTATGGACAACCATGTTGTCGCAACTGATTGCTACCTCTATATTTTCTTGTAGAGATCAACTGATGTGAGTTGAAGATTATCCAAAACTCAACTTGAGTGTCGCACTGAAAACATGTAGTGCAAAAATGACACCCTAAACATCCGGAATGACAAGACTCTTGCTTGTCGATTAAGGTCGATGTGTACTTCCTTGGGTAGATCTTGAGAACAATCACCCAAAGAATGCCAATAGTTGGGTCTTACCCTTGGCCTGACAACGGATCTTAGCCTATTTGGCTCATACTCCTTATGCAAAATAGTGTGCAATCGACGAGCCGATGAGGACTAATTTGAGTATCATCTTAGCCACGTGCTAGCTGTGAGTTAGAGAACCTTGGCTCAAGCTGACTCACGAGCAAAACATGTATCAAAAGCTTCTTAGAAGATTTTCATTTTTTCCTTAGAGAGAGAGATAAATAACGAAAAGAAGAGCATGCTGGGCTAAGGAATTTTCCTTAAGTTTTTAGAGTGTGTGCCCAAGATATGTGCTCTTACGCATGACTTGCAGCTTATCGTATAAGCATTCCCCAGTTTTCCAGTATGACTCTCTCATCGAGAGAGGTAACAGAAAAACACAAAACTCATTCCGATCCACCTACCTTGCAGGGATCATGATTGCCCGTGAAATAAGTTCGAGAATTAGGATCCTGTTAGTATCGTTGTGTGTTAATAGCAACCAACAATCATATTAAACAATCTGTCCTTGACAGAGTTGCGAGTGTGATAGCGGAAGCGTAATGCATGAAACGGTAGTATTGAATCCACCTCATTAGCATGCCTTGCATGCAGAATTGTAAGCCCTTGGGATGAGGGCCAAACCCATAAGTGCCTTGCACAGTCGATACTGGTAGGGATGCTATGAGGTGATATCCTGATTTTTCCAATTCCCCAAACTTGGGTGTGAATGCCCTTGATTCCCAGGCAAGAAGCATTATCTCAGCCTTGCTTCACGTGAACCCATCAAAGCACATTTCTTTGTATAAAAGACAATCCTTTCCAACGAAAATGTGTAAGAATGAAGAAAACAAACAAAACTTAACATTGTCTACCATGGTCTTCCAACAGCAACCATTTGTCCATAACTTTTGAAGGAGAAACTTGCTCAAATCCGGCTCATAGCCAATTCTGATGCTTGAGAGAGAGTGGTTGCATGTACCATATATACCCACTTGGCATGTAATGAATTATCTTGCAGAAACATTGCCAAGTTCTCCCAAAGGTTGTACACTCATAGCATATACCAAACGTGGGAAGTCGTGTGTTTGTATGGCATATCTCAGTAGCCGCACTTTGGATGTTACCGTCATTCATAGCTACAATTACTCTTGCTCAGAGACAGATGTTATAGCAAAGAAAATCAACGTTGTCGATCATTCACAAAACAGTGACCTTGTCGAATTGTAAATCTAATGGAAAAGCAGTATTATACGTGCAAGTTATGCATCTCATACGTGCTTGGCTCTATGAATGATAGGCGTGATCATTCATAGAAGTCCATTGCATACCAGAGTTATCAAGCACATGCTCAATAAACAAAAATCAACTGCGTACCTCATGAAGTACACCTGCCAACGAGTCATGCCATCGTAATAATCGAATTCTTTCCCAGATACTGATTTTTGGCACAATAGACATGGCCAATTACCGTTGCCTTATAAGGCACAGGCCATGCCTGAGTTGCCTCTACTACTAGACAACCTTGCCTCGTTATAGCGCCATAGCAACCCGTGTATGGGTTATTTCTATTGGAGCCGTGCTCCTTAGTCCTAATCACGGTAATGACCACCAAAATTGGACATAATATGTTGACCATGGTCATACTGGACCCGTAGGTAATCTCTCAGGGCACCATGGCTGAGATTATCATAAGGATATACTCTTGCAATACAGTTGTAGACATAAAGCTATGAAAATTGCAAGAACGTGAAATTTCAAACCTGATAATCCATTCGTGTCCCTGTCCAAGGTCAAGCACTTCCTTCAAACGTGCATGCTAATATCAAATTGTGTTGTTGTGTCTTTATTTGGAAATAGCCTTCACCATCATCTCTTGGACAACTCAAAAACATGACCATAGAAAATCCTTGAAAACACGACCTTGTCGTGCATGTTACTTGCTTGCCTGTCCTTGCATGTCGGATTGGCCACATGACCAGTGATTTACTCAAGCTACTGCCGGTTTGCCTTCTGAACTTCCTGAAATTTTGCAACCAGATTGACCTTCCTTGCGATGGTTTGGTTCGGCGACTCAGTGTTGCTTTTGCATGGGCTTCAACTGTGGGAACTCCTCTTAGGAACCTATTTTGGGCAAAAGCCCAAAATAGGTTATCCCTAATGGGAACATAAAGTCCCAAGCTCAGCGATGGCAAAAAACGCAGGGCTGCACAAGGAAAAACACTCGCGCTATTCCAACCACACCCTACAGGGCTCCGGATTGTGACAAAAGTTGTACATCTTGCCGGGGCACACCCTTTTGGTGCTGTTGTGGGTTGATTCCATGCAGGTCGACTGCGCTTCGCTCCCCGGCTAAGCCCGCCTTCCCACGCTGGGTCTTCTTCTGCAGCGTCAACTCTATAGGGGTGGTGTCCCATCACCCGACAGAGAGAGAGAGAGAGAGAGAGAGAGAGAGAGAGAGAGAGAGAGAGAGAGAGAGAGAGAGAGAGAGAGAGAGAGAGAGAGAGAGAGAGAGAGAGAGAGAGAGAGAGAGAGAGAGAGAGAGAGAGAGAGAGAGAGAGAGAGAGAGAGAGAGAGAGAGAGAGAGAGAGAGAGAGAGAGAGATCATGCAACCATGCGTGCCAAAAACATGGAAGGCTCCCTCCTCCTCCATAGCTCCTCCCTCCCCCCTGAGTTCTGATACCAATGTAAGACCTAGGGAACTGAGACATAGGATCCTCCACCCTACCGCCCTTTATCTAGGCCTAGATCCTAGCTCTTGCCCTAAGCGGATCCCTAGTCCATGCCCTTGGCCTAGGTCCCTAACCCCCTAGGTTGGGCCTTGCCCCGTAGGACCCTTGTCCTGACATAGCATGGTCGAAATTTCTCTTATACACTTGTATGGAAAGTGCAAGGCCTTATTCAATGGGGTTTATGTGATTTATTGGCACATCGCATTCTTAGAATGCACTGATTGCAGCAAATGGCCAACAGGGGCCGGCAGGGCCAGGAAGCTTTGGACTGCTTTAATGTGAGAAGAGAGAGCATCTCTCAAGCTGCAATCACCTACGCTTTCCTGCTTGACATTGCTTTGGTCCAGTGGTCGACATGTATGCCAAGTCTAGTATAGTTTAGAAACCACAAAACTGGCTTCAAGAGCTTCTTGTCTGGAATGTCATCTCTTGGAGTGTATTGATTGCATAATTTTCCCTACAAGACAGGGCCAAGAATCTTTGGGTTGTTTTCAGTAGATGCAAAGATCTCTCTAGATGCAATCACCTACGTACACTTGCATCTTAAAGGCATGTGGCATTACACAAGATGTTTATATGGCCAAGAAATCCACAATGGATTTTTTAGTCAAGGAGTGTTGCTTGGTTGACATGTATACAAAATACTTTAGGTGGCTCAAGAAAGTGCTTGACGAGCTTCCTGTCTGGGATGTTGTTCCTTGCAACGCACTGATTGTGGGGTATGCCCAACAAGGACAGGGCAAGAAAGCTCTGGGCTTTTTTCAACGGGTGGGAAAAGATGGCATCTCTCCATATGCAAACACATATGCTTGCATTCTGAAGGCATGTGGCACTATGCAAGACACTGATATGGACCAAAAAATATTCATGATGATACTATTAGTTAGGGGTCATTTAAAAATCCATCGTGCTTGGCACTGCCTAGGCCGACATGTATGCCAAATGTGGTGTACTTCAAAAAGCACAAAACTTGCTTCATGAGCTTTCTGTCTGGAATGTCTTCTCTTGGAGTGCATTGATTGTGGGATATGCCCAACATGGACGAGGTCAAGAAACTTTGTGCTATTTTCAATAGATGCAAAGATAAGGAATTTCTCCGATTGCAATCACCTACACTTGCATCTTAAGACATGTGGAAGTATGCAAGTCAGTGATATGAGAAAACGAATTCAGGATGATATTTTATGACAAGGGATGTTAAAAAAAGACGTTCTTGGAAATACCTTGGTTGACATGTATGCCAAATACTTCAGAAAGCATAAAATATTTCTTGACAAGCTTCCTATCCAGAATGTCATTGTTGCGCAGCTCTGCTTTCATGATGGGAAAAAGAGCAGAGAAATGAAAGTTAAGCTTCTTTGGAGCCTACACATTTATTGAGCGGTGATCAGGGCTTGTTAACAGGCCAAGTTTAATGATTAATGTATGCCAGATGCGGCTTTAAAGGGCCAGCAGATGCCTTAATGATGCTAAAAATGAGTATGCTTGATGTGAGCACAAATGGGAGATTGTGATCTAGAACTGTAGTGCTTGAAGTGCTCTATCGGCCCGTCTTTACGACTTGTCAATTGGAGTTACAGAGCAAAAGTTATGGCAATTTGAAGGTTGAGTCAGTTCCAGATCCGTACCAGATTGGGCAACTACAACTAAGGGAAAAAAAATGAAGTGAATGCACGGGTCTGAAGTGGTCACTTTGTGGAGCGCATCGGTCTTTTCAGATCACTAATCGGAGTTACGGTTGCCAAGATATTGGCCGTTAAAGATTCACCGGGGGTTGGTTCCGTACTAGTCTGGTCCGCTCGGCCGGAGCGCCATATGGAAATTTTTGACTTCGACCAAGTTTCGGAATGTCAACTTATGCAGAACAATGATTGCAAGATATACCCAGCCTAGTTACGGTAAGGAAACTCTAGGGAATTTTCCCAAATGCGAAGGGAATGCCTTTCTCCGAAGCCAATCACCTGTACTTGCATCTCGAGGGCAGGAGACGTTGATGGGGATTCAAATGAAATCATGATGATATTGTCAGTTTAGGGCTAATGAGAGCCTTAACGAGGATTTGGCCGACATCAGTGTTCGGGAAAAATCATTTCTCCAAACATACAAAATTCCTTCCCTTGAATTTCCCAAGAGGAAATTTTAGAAAATTAGGTCTATTTTTGGGGTTTTTACACTATTTTTCTCTATTTTGGGGCGGACTTTATCCTTTTCCCCTTGCCCTCAACCGGCATTTTTGAAATTGAAAAGGGTACGATATTAAGCTGAGACACATTTTTCTTGAACACTAGCCGGCATGTATGCCAAATGTGGTTATTTACGAAGCAGAAAAAGTTCTTGATGAGCTCTTTATCCAAAATGTCAGCTCATGGAGCGTATTGATTGTGGGATATGCCTAGCGGCCATAGGGAGTGTCAGGCATTGCCTTGGCCGGCATGTGTGCAAATTGTGATGCCCATTGAGGGCAATTGCCCAATATAAGCTTAAGGTTGTCCAAAGCTAAGGGGCCGCCCGCCAAGTCAAAGGCCGCCCAATTACTTAAGTAAGGGTCTTTAGTGTGTAAACAATGGCATGGCATGGCGTTCAACAGCGCAGAAGGGTGCAGGGGAAGAGAGAGGTGATCGCGCTAAAGGGGATGCTCGGACGAGCTCACAGTAGGAACAAAAAACGCTCAGCTTGGCATGGCGCTTCGTGATCGATTTTGGTGGATTCTGCGTCGCTCTACAATCGGGCTGCCACGTAATCTGTAGGTCATTTTTATGCCCCCTAGCAACGACGGCGCCGTCGTTGCTAAGGGAGGGGAGTCTATTAATGGGAGAAGTTTTGGAGCATGAAGGAGAACCAAGCGAACGAGGAGAGAGGAGTACGACATTAACAAAAAGGGGATTTGAACGGGAGTTGAGCAAGGAAGGCGGAGCTTGGTGGCGAAGGTAACGAGAGCTCGACAAGGCACAAAGGAGAAAGCCAATTGAGATCTCTCTCTCTTCCTCTCTCTCTCCAAAGCTTGTGCTCTCTCTCTCTCTCTCTTGGCGTGAGGGAGCTCGATATCTCTCCCGAGTATGAAGAGGAAAACGAAGTCTCTCTCTCTCTCTTGTTCTCCAAGCGAGGCATAAAGAAAAAATGGGACGCAAGGCAAAGACGAGAAGGGTGAAAATCAAGGAGAGCCATGCTGTCGCTCTCTCTCATTCTCGGAGAAAGGCAAAAGGATCTCTCTCTCTCTCTCTCATTAGGAAAAATATGGACTCTCCTTGGGCCTTTTTGATTAGTGAAGTCTTAAGGGAGAACCAATGAGAGGGCTCTTGGGATATCACCTAGAGGGGGAGGAATGGTAGGGGTGCAGCCTAATTGTCTCCCTCTTCAACGCTTGGTTCTTAGAGAGTGGGGGGAGGGAGGTTGGGGGGGGGGGGGGGGGGGGGGGGGGGGGGGGGGGGGTGTCATAAAAGAGGGAGGGACCCCCCCAAAAGAGAAAATGCGCCCCCCAAAAGAGAAAATGCGCAGGCTTAAAAACCTTAAAATATGAAACTTTTTTAAAAGTGTCAAAATTGACTCATTTGCTTCCAAAACTGTCCCAAAACATATACTAACTTCAAAAAGTCAAATCCCCCCCCAAAAATCCACTTTTCTCTCCCTCTATCACTACTTTTCTCTCCCACACTCTCCCTCTTCTCCCTCCTCCCATTCTCTCTCTATTGTCAAGGCAGCCATAGCCAAAAGCTTTCCACCACTCTCTTCCTCTCTCCATAGCTCCCCCTTCTCTCACACCTCCATCAACTTTCTACAGTCCCACACCACATAGCCCATAGCTCACCACTATCCTCTCTACCTGTAACATTTAACGGCCTAAAAACTTATGTGTAGCGGAAATTAGCATGAACATAGTGGGCATTTCATTAGAATAGATTCCTACTGAGAATTACAAGAGTGCTAGGGTGGAGAGAGAACAAAAAGCATAACACCTAGTTAGATAGCATCAACAATACTTTCAAAAGAGAGAGAAATTAAGCTATTGACAACAGTTGAGGACCGGATTTCGGTCCCCCCTCCAAAAGGCTTTGTATTATGGTTTCTCCCATCAAGAGAGACATTGTACAATACAATTCTTTGTGTTCCTTCAAGACTAGCTAGTGCAATGAAGATGAAAGCTTCATGCACTAAGCAAAACACTTATCAAACACAACTTTAATTATCCCCGTTCTCAAACCCAAGACCTCACACACCTTCGAAGATGGTGAGAGCTAGCAGGGTATGAGAGTAGATTGAGAGGAAGAAGGAGTATCTTACGAGAAAGATGTACATCTCCTCACATAATCACTCATATTAGCATAGCTTAGCTTAGTAATTAGCATGGTAGAGGAGATGAGCATGCATTGAAGCTTGGCTCTTGGTTGGATTTGCATCCACATGCCAAGAGTATGTCGATGTAGGCTTCTATCTCACAAGCTTGGAGTAGGTAATGAGCTCTCCATTAAAACTTGGGAAAAGATAGTCTTCTCTTTCTTCACACATGAGATTGTGTGAGTGTGTGTGTGATAATGCCTTGCAAAAATCAGCCCCCTCTCTCTCTTGGGCGAGCCCTCTTGCTATTTGCTCTTGCTTTTCCCCCATTGGACCTCCCCAAGTCAAGCCAATGGCTATTAAGCAACATAACTGATAGCCTTCTGACATGTGTCCCCCTTTCCCCCTTTGTGAGAGCTTAATCAATTAAACTTAATTGATTTAAATGAATTAAATCCCCATTGGACCTTTCCCCATTCTGACCAATAAGAATTAAGTAGCCCATTGGGCTGCTCAATTCCTATTGGACCCCTTCACGGGCTGTCTAATAATCATCCAGGAGACTTAATTTGCATTGGTTCTTTTTATTAAGTGTTTTAAAATTAATTAGCCAAAATTTACTCTAGCCTAATTCTCATTGGTCTACTTCAAGGGTCATCCAATAGGAATTGAGCACACTTTGGGAGCAACTAGCTTAGGCATCTGACATGTGTCCTTCATTCCCTTTGTGTAAAGGAGACTTGTGTGTGTGTGTGTGGCTTTCTCTCTCATCCCCTACTTTCTAGGCTTGCCCCCTCCTATGTAGGGATATGCAAGACTTTTTTGGTCACACACAAAGCATCCAATTCCTTAAGGTTGACCTTTGGACATAACCGCCGCGAAGAAGAAGTCGTCGCCGCCATGCCCCTGTAATGCTCGATCGCCCACTCTCTCTCTCTCTCTCTCTCTCTCTCTCACACACACACACACACACACACACACACACACACACACACACATACACACACACACACACACACATACACACACACACACACACACACACACAAGGAGGTGAAGAAGAAGAAGATGGAGATAGAGATGGAGCAAGAGCACTCTTTTATTGCACAAATGAGAGAATGAGTGAATTTTAGGTTTAGTTGACTTTTATATGAGCTCGCCCCATTCACACTTGGGCACCCATGCTTAACCAACTAATCCCTTGAATATTCCAGTTAGAGTGCGCCTCTCATCGGTGATCACTCTTATCCTTTTCCTATTGGACCGACAAGCCCGGTACCTGACTCTACCAAATAAATAATACAATGTCCGCCATAGGTTACAACGTCCGTCGTAGGTGATAGGGTGTCCGTGAGCCATGAGAGTTAACATGCCCCCCTTCCTGATGTAGATTCCGTCCTCGGAAGCTATTGAGTTGAAGCTTGTTCGTCGAGGTGGAAGAGCATTTGAGATGAATGTCCTTAGCCTTCTTCAGTTACTGCAAAATCAAACAACATTGGTGCAGTAATTGCATTCTCATAAGCGATTAAAAAGCATATGCAGTTTTAGGCAAACAAAGTGATTGGTAACAGAATTTTAAACTATTTGTCAGCAATAAACATTAAATTGCAATGTAATCAAATGCATAAACAGATGTAAAGGTAACAAATTAAACAAGTATGGGGTCACTAATTTACGGTCGAAAGGCACTAGAGATCAACTATTAATACCATGGGAAAGCTTCTTCATTTTCTCTGGTCAATTAAGTTGTTTAATCGCGAGAGCCAATTATTTCATGTTCGAGGGCTGACTAAAGGCTATACCTAAAAGACCTTGTAGTTAAGCTACGATAAAAGGAATTTCTCATGAAATCGTCGCCTGACTGATTACCTTTTCTTTGACCCCCCAAAGTCTTTTCACAGTGATTCAATTTTGATGTGTGTGCTTATTTTGTATGCCTTGGGTTTTTTGCTTCTCAAGGAAAAGCGCACACACTGGGAACCTCTAGGGCTCTAGTACCATAGGCGATACATGTGAGTGAAGTACCCAATCAAGCTGAGATTTCTCTTCCGCTTAAGATTTTACAATGTGGCACTTTGAATTTTTTTTTTCATTTTCAGCATTTTAATTTTGTAACTTTGGGGGGTCATATAACACTGTTACACCTCCCCAGGCTCATCACACTAGTAAACTCCCTTTATATTACTTAAGCTAAAGGTCAATAGGGTCAAGCCCACTAGAAAGCCCTAGTACATTTCACACAATGCTGCCTAAATCGGATTAAGAACCTAAGTAACCATTGATTATTAAGAAGGCATTCCCCATGGTATTAAGAGAAGATCTCTAACACCTAACTTGGTCAAACTAGCTTAGTCAGACTGCTTGATTTTTAAACCTAAACAAGAGATTATGACAAAAAATTCATTGAATTTAATGTTTGATACTAAGCAAATGCACAAAAAATTCACTGAATTTAATGTTTGATACTCACGGCTCACGGACACCCTATCACCTACGACGGACGTTGTAACCTACGGCGGACATTGTATTATTTATTTGGTAGAGTCAGGCACCGGGCTTGTTGGTCCAATAGGAAAAGGGTATGAGTGATCACCGATGAGAGGCACACTCTAACTGGAACATTCAAGGGATTAGTTGGCTAAGCATGGGCGCCCAAGTGTGAATGGGGCGAGCTCATATAAAAGTCAACTAAACCTAAAATTCACTCATGCTCTCATTTGTACAATAAAAGAGTGCTCTTGCTCCATCTCCATCTCCATCTTCTTCTTCTTCACCTCCTTGTGTGTGTGTATGTGTGTGTGTGTGTGTGTGTGTGTGTGTGTGTGTGAGAGAGAGAGAGAGAGAGAGAGAGAGAGAGAGAGAGAGAGAGAGAGAGAGAGTGGGCAATCGAGCATTACGAAGGCACGGCGGCGGCGAAGCGGTTGAGCACGGCGAAGCAGCGGCTCCTTCTTCTTCACGGCGAGAAATCCTCCACGAAGCAAGCGTAGAGCGGTGAGTGACACACCATCTCCTTCTTTGATCTTACTAGTTTAGGCTTGTTGTGTGCTTGGAGCCATTTGTGGCTTGCACACGGTGTATTGGCAAGTTCCTTGCATTGACACGTGCGACATACGCGCACATTTTTGGTGCCGCTGTCGGGGAATGCTATACATGAAGCTCGAGTAGCACTCTGTGCTTCTCCGTGGTGCAATTTCTATTGTAGGAAAGGTAAGGAAGGAGTGTGTGAGTGTGTGTTGAGAAGAGGGATTTAATGTTATACTGTGTGTTTTTTTTATTAATGGAGTTTTGTGTTTATTCTCCGTGTATTAAGGTAGTTAGTTTTCTTTGTTAATAGAGATTTCAAAGGTTCTGTGTTTATTCTCTGTGTATTAAGGTAGTTAGTTTTCTGTGTACAGTAAGTAGGGAGTAGATTAGTGAGTTAATAGAGTGTGTTAGTGTGTAAGAGTAGGTATATTAGTTAGAAGTAGGTAGATAGAGTGTGTGTGTGCTCTTGCGCAGGCCGCGGCGACCTTATCCTTTTTTAAAAAAAAATTAAAAATAAAAAAATGTTAAAGGTAGGACCGGGATCGGGAATATCTCCCAGACCCAAGCCCAAGCTCACGCTCAGGCTTAGGTCTCAGTCGCCTTTTTAAAAAAAACGAATTTTAGCTTCACATATAGCTAAAAATCGATATTTTGAGGACCAACGGAACGTCAGATGCCCGAAAATTGTGTTGTAAAGCACACAGTGACCCTCTAAGTGATACGCTCATTTCGAGCTATCACACACTTTAATCAAAAAAATCAAACATTAAAAACGTAAAAAACACGAGTGAAAACGGACGCTTAAAAAAGGTAAGCAAGTAACCTTTGAGGGTACTTTCCGACACTTGTAGGGCACCCAAAGCACATGTATCTATGCTCTGGTTGTGTGCTAGAGTCCGAACAACTAGCTAGTGCTTCGATTTACGGGGGTAGTCACTATCCTTCCACGCTAGGGTCTACGCCCTCGGCGGGGACCCAAGGTAGTGCAACCCAAGACCCAAATATAGCGGCTAGCGACTCTTCCTCTGACTACGATATTATGGAAGAGCATCTTACACAAAGCCTCGGGGGAACAAATGAAACCGTACCTAGCTGGGCCCAACAACCTGGAACTAGTGTTTTTAGCCGTTTGATGGAAACTTTTAGTAGAGCTACGCGCTCTGAACCTACGGCTAGTGAAGTAAACGAAGGGGGTGGGGAAGTAGAATCACCATTCACATCTCCTGTAGACCCCACACTCCCTCAGAGTTTCCACGTGGACATTCTACCTACCTCATTTAATGAGGGCCCTACCGAGCTACCACCTTCCAAAGTCGCCTCTAAGGTAGCGGTGACTAAAAGTCAAAACACGGGAAGCAATGTTGCATCCACCTCGCGGCAACCCTCTAGTACACCAAGTTTGGATGGGGTATTTCTCAATGAAAATTGGGAATATGACCTACACACGGAGACATTGACCGACCTATACATGGGCTACACATACCATGTGGGTTGTTTAGAAGTTGTACAATCCACATCTAGTGCCACTAGTCTAGAGGAACAACAACACATGATCTGCAATGTCCTCCATAGGATTATCCAGTCCGAGAGGCAAAATCGAGGAATAAACATACATTCGACGGATCCTATGCGATTTTTAGACACGGGCAAAGGGAAACAACCCACTCTATCACAAATGGAGACTCCCCCAGTGAGTCCCATCGATCCCCCATATGTTGTTTCGCCAGGGGTCTCAATGCAATCTTGGCCCACAAGTGATAGCTTTACTTTTCCAAGTCTAGCTCATCTTTCCCTGGATGACACCACGGATACCATGCCTACCCCAATGATGGGCATGCCAAGAAACACGCCATGGACCTCATTTGTTAGTAAAGCACCACTACATGGTAGCTCAATGCTTGCAACATTACCTACAAGTGGGTACCAATCGTATGCACCTATGGGTCATCACACACATGTAGTCCCTACCCCTCACATTGTTTCAACTACCTATGCTCCACAACCACAATACACAAGTTCTTATTTCCATGGGACTATACCGGCTAGCATTAGCGTGTCACATCCGACGTCTGCTATGCCTAGGGCCACTCATATGAACTATGGACCACCACATGGCACAACATCGTACCCAACGTGGAACCCAAGGGCTTCCTATGCACCAAGCCTAATGCCAATATCTACTCCACATGTAGTCTCTGGAGTGCCTTCACCCACGGTGCCTGCTCACTTAGGTGACTTGGCAAAATTTTCTCAATCTATAGGTCGATCTATTGCTGAGAATATGTGTAACATGCCTGATAGAGAGCCTAGAAGTAAGGCAGTACAAATAGCCAAGCTCACACAAAAATTTCGTGGAGACAGAGATGTGAGAAATCATATCGAAGTGTTTGAACAAATATGCGATTCTCTAGGAGAACACAATGACCTACATAAGAGCAATTCTTTAAGCCTAACCTTAAGTGGAAAGGATGGGGATTGGTATAGAACCCTAAGGGTGGAAGAAAAAACGATTTACCCTACTCTTAGGAGACTGTTCTTAAAAGAATACATACGAGAGGGAGTGCTTTGGGGTGTAGCCTCTCAACTCTAGAAAGCCCAACAAGAGGAAGGAGAGTCGGTGAGAGACTTTATAAGTCGCTTGAAGCATTTGAATTCTCGTTGTAATCCAAATGAGCGCTTCAACAATAACCAATTGCTTGATAGATTCATTAGGGGATTACGACATGAGGATATCTACAATGGCCTAATCATTAGAGGTATCACCACTTGGGAAGCAGTCACCACCAATGCGATCCAATTGGAGAATAATTTAATGATTCAAGGAGAAAGAGTGTCTGTTGAGCCTAAATCTATTAGCTCACAAGCATCGGGGCATCAGCCAATGACCCTGAAGCCTATTGCTAAGGAGCCAAAGATATCTGAGATGACTTTAGCAGATCTCACCAAGGCTATTCAAGAGAGTCTTAGAGACAATCGTACTCCGCAGAACAATCATATGTATCCAAGAAGGGAGCAACAACGGTGCTCAGTATGCTATGGACCGCATAGTACCAGTGAATGCCCTACTTTTAGAGTAAACTTCAATGGGAACGGAAATGCATGTGGGAGGTATGGTCATCAAGCTAAGGATTGCATAGTATTTAAGCGTGCGATGTCCAATAGACCAACCTTAGCATGGACAGACACACCTCGAGTGCCTACATTGATGCCGGTCCCACCTCTTGAACAAACATCACAACATATGATCCCTAGGGCCCAAAATGTTGTTCAAACAACACCCTTACCACCTCCAGTGCTAGGACCGCAACCACCACATCCGAGAATCACTTCTGTGAATCAAGTGGGTTGTGAGTCATCTATTTCTTGTTTGGAAGACTGTGAGGAAGATATAGATCCTAATATCGCCTATGGGATGGATGTGCTTGAAGAAAGTCCACAATACTACATGGAGGACTATTGGGGACAAGTCAAACCTGTATATCAAGTAGCTTCTCTTGCGGCAAGAGGCCAAAATATCAACTTCACTGCTAAGAGACCATCTCTTCAATGCTATGAGTGTGGAGGTCCACATCGTGTAGTTGAGTGTCCTATTGGGCTACAAAAGAACGCCACACTAATACAAGCCAATCAAGTGAGCACGTCTACAATGCCGATACTCATGTGTAATCGATGTGGCATAGATCATTTGATTGCCCAATGTCCAAATAATCCAAATGCACTGAAGATCACGCCATTAAACTTGATTGAAGTTACCGAGGAGCCATCACCAAGTACACCCGTGGTACCAGTAAACGTACTCACACGATCGATTCTCCAAAAAAAAAATTATATTCTTGAGGAAAGAGACACGGCATCAATTGCCCAATCTCAGAAAAAGAAGAAAACACGAAGAAAGAGATCGCAAAAAGCAGCGAAGTCAGACCCTAGTTCAAAGACCAACATAGGGACTGGTGACGACCCCGTATATATGAATGACACTGAAGAAGATTCTGATTCAGGTAAAACCATGGAGACAAAAACGACCACTAACATAGAAACCAACAAGGAAGATCTTCATGAGCCACAATGGCCAGGATCCAAGAAGAAGATAGGAGCTTATCCAAACCCGACAGAGAAGATTGAGCAAGTCAAGCAATTAAGGAGTTTGGTAGAAGATACCCAAAGGAATCTAGAACCAGCACCTAGGAAGATCCAGATTACAGACACCGTGTTCCCTACGCAACAACAACCTCACCAAGTCCATAGACCCTTGGACATACCTAGTGTCATCCAAGAAGAAAGTGACTTAAAGTCATGGGAAAGTGGACGTACTCACTTCTTGATGGAAAGAATGTTTACAGAGGGACTACCTGATCCTATCGAAGAAATGGAGATCCCATCTTTCCCACGTCAAGAGACTCAAGGCCAAAAGGTGCCGTTAAACATTGCCAAATTGATGGATTTCATGTCTTCAGAAGTTAGAACCACCATCATGTCCAAACTATATAAAGACCCCGAGCTAGTCTCAGCTCTTCGAGCCTTCCTCAATGGAGAACTGAAGTTTGGGCTACCACAATTTTCACAGATGGATGGAGCTGGGGAGATGCCAACAGAGGAGGAATACATAGATCCACAACCGAACCTAGATGAGAACCTTGGTATAGAAATACCTGTTAACAAGTTGGGACAATACTTTGAGGGTGATGAATCCAATGCGACCATACCAATCACTACTAAGGGATTAATTGTGAAGGGAATCCTTGATGGTGGCGCTGGGGTTAGCATTGTGACAAAAAATTGCTAGGAAACTATGGGAAGACCTCACCTTGCGACCACAACCATAGTAGTAAAGATGGCCAATGGGTCTATTGTTAAACCTATTGGGATGCTAGAAGATCTCAAGATCAAGGTCTTTGGACATAAAATAAGGATTACCTTTATTGTTATGGATTTCTCCAAACACACTATGGCCTCAGAGATGATCTTAGGACGTCCTTTCATGAGGGAAGCAAAAATGGTGCATGACTGGTCTAAAAACCATGTCTACTTGCAGTTCCTAGATTCTGTCATTAAAGTGGATCTTGTTATTGGTCGAGCACATCCTCTAGGAAACAGGTTTATAATTGATCATAGATCTGACACAACAGTTCACTCGGCCCCATTGCAGTATTGTTACACGTGTAAACCGGACACTGATGTTGGGAAAGATTCTCCTTATATGGATGTACTACCTGGGATGACTAAGTCGGACAATGTGGATTGGGTCCACCTAGCAGCAACCATAGACACTTGGGGAAATAGGGGGACGACCTGGATAACACCTGAGGGGGATGAAATGCCTGTACCTTTAAATATGCTACAAGCAATGCATATAGCTTCTGGCAAGACTCATCCTAATATAACGAAGAAAACATACCACTGGGTCTCTAAAGCTTCTTTAGCGACCATGGCGGATGCTAAAAAATAGAAGCCTTGTAAGAAATGTCTCACTTACTCCAAAAAATGTAAGAAAATGTGGCGATAGATTCCAAAACGACTATTGGAAGCCCAAGGCTACTATCAAGGAAATGATCAAATCTGGGTGCCAAAACGTAGATTGTGTTCTTACCTGTCACCTGACCCATGTGAGCCCAATCTCGTAGCTCCAAAACAAATCAACGATCACGGAAAGAAAAAAATCACGGAATGCTACACACCCACTCCAAAGCTAGTTTGGGTACCGAAGAAAGAACGATTTGTTCCACCTAGCTCAGGAAGGGGGGAGTCCCATGAAGCTTCTAGTTCCTCATGTAATGCATCCATAGAGGTAAAAGCTTCTCCACAACCTCCACCTACAATAGTGGACCTCCATGAAGCTACAAAGGAATCCACACCACCCAGTGTTCAAGAATCACCTGATGAACCACTTCAAGTTCGATCCTGGGAGAGTACCTTACCACCCTTGCAACTCGATGAGGCACCTAAGGTAATAGAAAACTACTGGCAAAAATCCCCACCTACTACCAACTGGAACAATTGGTTTCAAAGGGTGACAAGCTCATTTCAAACAGTATGATCTACCCAAGGAAGGGGGGAGTGTTTGCTGACATCCATCATTCACTTGCTTCCCTCTCAACCTTCTTCCCTGACCTCTTAATTTCCAATCTTAGGGAATGTATATATATAGCCTTATACTCACAGAAAACAAAAATAATAAAGAGCAAGAGCAATTAGCAAACGAGTATGCACAATAAAAGTCAAAACATTGACTCAGACCTACACATTCGCATCCAGTACACTGAAACAGAAACCTATGGCATAAAACACCTTTGATCCTCATCACTCGAGTGATGGAGGGTAGGTAAGATTAGTAAGATAGGAGTGTTTCTGTTTTAGAGTTGAGTGATTAGCAAAGTTCTTTCTTCCCACTGATGTGCCTCCTAGAGGTATTCTTTGTGTTTCTTAGTGTGTACATGAACGTGTTGGTGTTGTTAGGATTTGGACCTTCATGGAATCTTTCTCTCGTTCACACTTCAAATCAAGCGCGACCATCAACACAAACAGGTGTTTCTTGTCCATTAGCATTTCCCCTTATCTTTTTGCATCCATGTTTGTCTGCTTTGATTGTGATTGGTAGCATAATATTCAGCGCATTTGCTTAGTACCAAACATTAAATTCAATGAATTTTTTGTCATAATCACTTGTCTAGATTTAAAAATCAAGCAGTTCGACTAAGCTAGTTTGACCAAGTTAGGTGTTAGAGATCTTCTCTTAATACCATGGGGAATTCCTTCCTAATAATCAATGGTTACTGAGGTTCTTAATCCGATTTAGGCAGCATTGTGTGAAATGTACTAGGGCTTTCTAGTGGGCTTGACCCTATTGACCTTTAGCTTAAGTATTATAAAGGGAGTTTACTAGTGTGATGAGCCTGGGGAGGTGTAACAGTGTTATATGACCCCCCAAAAGTTACAAAATTAAAATGCTGAAAATGAAAAAAAAAATCAAAGTGCCACATTGTAAAATCTTAAGCTGGAAGAGAAATCTCAGCTTGATTGGGTACTTCACTCACATGTATCGCCTATGGTACTAGAGCCCTAGAGGTTCCCAGTATGGGCGCTTTTCCTTGAAAAACAAAAAACCCAAGGCATACAAAATAAGCACACACATCAAAATTGAATCACTGTGGAAAGACTTTGGGGGGTCAAAGAAAAGATAACCGTCAGGCGATGATTCCATGAGCAATTCCTTTTATCGTAGCTTAACTACAAGGTCTTCTAGGTATAGCCTCTAGTCAGCCCTCGAACATGAAATACTTGGCTCTCGCGATTAAACAACTTAATTGACCAGAGAAAAATTAAGAAGCTTACCCATGGTATTAATAGTCGATCTCTAGTGCCTTTCGACCGTTAAATTAGCGACCCCAGACTTGTTTAATTTTTTACCTTTACATCTGTTTATGCATTTGATTACATTGCAATTTAATGTTTATTACTAACAAATTGTTTAAAATTCTGTTACCAATCAATTTGTCTGCCTAAAACTGCATATGCTTTTTAATCGCTTATGAGAATGCAATTACTGTGCCAATGTTGTTTGATTTTGCAGTAACTGAAGAAGGCTAAGGACATTCATCTCAAATTCTCTTCCACCTCGACGAACGAGCTTCAACTCAATAGCTTCCGAGGACGGAATCTACATCAGGAAGGGGGGCATGTTAACCCTCATGGCTCATGGACACCCTATCACCTACGACGGACGTTGTAACCTACGGCGGACATTGTATTATTTATTTGGTAGAGTCAGGTACCGGGCTTGTCGGTCCAATAGGAAAAGGGTAAGAGTGATCGCCGATGAAAGGCGCACTCTAACTGGAACATTCAATGGATTAGTTGGCTAAGCATGGGCGCCCAAGTGTCAATGGGGCGAGCTCATATAAAAGTCAACTAAACGTAAAATTCACTCATTCTCTCATTTGTGCAATAAAAGAGTGCTCTTGCTCCATCTCCATCTCCATCTTCTTCTTCTTCACCTCCTTGTGTGTGTGTGTGTGTGTGTGTGTGTGTGTGTATGTGTGTGTGTGTGTGTGTGTGTGTGTGTGTGTGTGTGTGTGTGTGTGTGTGTGTGAGAGAGAGAGAGAGAGAGAGAGAGTGGGCGATCGAGCATTACGAAGGCACGGCGGCGGTACCAATCACAATTAAAGCAGACAAACATGGATGCGAAAAAGATAAGGGGAAATGCTAATGGACAAGAAACACCTGTTTGTGTTGATTGTCACGCTTGATTTGAAGTGTGAACGAGAGAAAGATCCCATGAAGCTCCAAATCCTAACCACAGCAACATGTTCCTGTACACACTAAGAAACACAAAGAATACCTCTAGGAGGCACATCAGTGGGAAAAGGAACTTTGCTAATCACTCAACTCTCAAACGGAAACACTCCTATCGTACTAATTCTACCTACCCTCCGTCACTCGAGTGATGAGGATCAAAGGTGTTTTATGACATAGGTTTCTGTTTCAGTGTACCGGATGTGAATGTGTAGGTCTGAGTCAATGTTTTGACTTTTGTTGTGCATACTCTTTTGCTAATTGCTCTTGCTCTTTATTATTTTTGTTTTTTGTGAGTATAAGGCTATATATATACATTCCCTAAGATTGGAAATTAAGAGGTCACGGAGAAAGGTTGAGAGGGAAGCAAGTGAATGATGGATGTCAGCAAACACTCCCCCCTTCCTTGGGTAGATCATACTGTTTGAAATGAGCTTGTCACCCTTTGAAACCAATTGTTCCACTTGGTAATAGGTGGGGATTTTTGCCAGTAGTTTTCTATTACCTTAGGTGCCTCGTCGAGTTGCAAGGGTGGTAAGGTACTCTCCCAGGATCGAACTTGAAGTGGTTCATCAGGTGATTCTTGAACACTGGGTGGTGTGGATTCCTTTGTAGCTTCATGGAGGTCCACTATTGTAGGTGGAGGTTGTGGAGAAGCTTTTACCTCTATGGATGCATTACATGAGGAACTAGAAGCTTCATGGGACTCCCCCCTTCCTGAGCTAGGTGGAACAAATCGTTCTTTCTTCGGTACCCAAACTAGCTTTGGAGTGGGTGTGTAGCATTCCGTGATTTTTTTCTTTCCGTGATCGTTGATTTGTTTTGGAGCTACGAGATTGGGCTCACATGGGTCAGGTGACAGGTAAGAACACAATCTACGTTTTGGCACCCAGATTTGATCATTTCCTTGATAGTAGCCTTGGGCTTCCAATAGTCGTTTTGGGACCTATCGCCACATTTTCTTACATTTTTTGGAGCGAGCGAGACATTTCTTACAAGGCTTCTATTTTTTAGCATCCGCCATGGTCGCTAAAGAAGCTTTAGAGACCCATTGGTATGTTTTCTTCGTTATATTGAAGCTTCTTGCTCTTCGTGTAGTTCCTATACGGAAATAGAAGCTTCAACACAACCTCCACCTACTATTGTACATATCCATACAAGCAAGAAAGAGTTTACACCTCCCGTTGTAAGTTCACCACCTGCAACAATGTTGCAAATAAAATCATGGGAGATTACCTTACCACCCTTGCAACTAGATGAAACGCATAGGGCGGTCGAGAACTATTGGTTCAAGCCTTCACCCATAACAACTTGGAACAATTGGTTTCAAAAGGTGATGACATCATTCCAAAAGGTATGATCTACCCAAGGAAGGGGGGAGTGTTTGTTGACATCCATCATTCACTTACTTCCCTCTCAACCTTCCTCCTTGACCTCTTAATCTCCAATCTTAGAGAATGTATATATAAAGCCTTATACTCACAAAAACAAGATAAAAAAGTAAATGAACAAGAGCCATAACACAAAATCATAAAAACACATTATTCACAAGAACACGACCCTTGTAATATTTGCACTCTAACTATCATCTATTTGGGGGACGGTTAAGGAGAGAGATTTGGAGCAAGCTTTTTTTTTTTTCATCCCACCACCACTACCTCCCATTGCCGCCCCTTAACAACCATCACCACCCACCACCCTAACCCACCACTGGTGGTTAATGGTGCTAACTTACTACCACCATGTGCCACCCCTACTCCTACCACCACTGGTGGTTAGTGGTGCTAACTTACTACCACCATGTGCCGCCCCTACTCCTTCCACCACCGCCAATTTCCGCCCCTCTCTCCAGTGGAGTAGCCAAGGACCTCTCTCTCTCTCTCTCTCTCTCCTGCTGTCTTCCCTCTATGCATGTGTCTCTCTCTTGCCCGCCACCCCTCTCTCTTGCTGTCTCCCCCTCCCACCCCCCCCCCCCCCCCCCCCCCCCTTCTCTCTCTCTCTCTCTCTCTCTCTCTCTCTCTCTATATATATATATATATATATATATATATATATGTGTATGTGTGTGTGTGTGTGTGTGTGTGTGTGTGCTTTTCTATAACGTTAAAATTCTATATATATATATATATATATATATGTGTGTGTGTGTGTGTGTGTGTGTGTGTGCGTGTGCGCGCTTTTCTATAACGTTAAAATTCTCCTCTCTTTCTCTCTGTCTCTCTAAAAAAACCTAAAACATTAGCGATTTTGCTAGTGCCTTTGGTTTTTTTTTAAAAAATCAGACCCTCTCACCGCTCTCCTTCTCGCCCTCTCATGATCCCTCCAACCCATTCCCCTCTCTCTCTCTCTCTCTCTCTCTCTCTCTCTCTCTCTCTCTCCAACCCACCTCTTTCCTCTCTTTGGCCCCCACCTCTTGCTCTACGTCCGCCCTCTTCCCTAGCTCCGATCCTTCCCCCCCCCTTCTCTCTCTCTCTCTCTCTCTCTCTCTCTCTCTCTATATATATATATATATATATATGTCCTCCTATCTTCCTCTCCCTATCCCTCTCTCTCTCTGCCCCCCTCCACTTGCCACCTCTCTCCCCACCCCCTATTCCTTTTCTCTCTCTTTACTCCCACCACACCACCCCCCCTTGAGTCCCTCCAACCCTAGAGAGAAATGAAACGAAATGGAATGAAATGCTGTATTAAGGATTTTCATAATGTAAAAATGACATATGAGACCAAACTGATACAGTCTTGGTGGATATAATACAATGCATGAGTACAAAAGAAAATAAGAGAGAAAGAGGGGGAGAGAGAGAGAGAGAGAGAGAGAGAGAGAGAGAGAGAGAGAGAGAGAGAGGGGAAGGGAGGGGCCAGTGGGGGAGGGAGAGGTAGATAGATAGATTTGGGACATATGGGATATGACATATGGGACCAAAGTTACATGTCATGTAGTATTTGTGTCGCTGATGAGTGATTCTTGATGGTCCAAAATTGTGGTGATGTGAGTCGCAATGGAGAGCCCACACTATGGCTGAGAGAGGAAAGTGTGTAGGTCTAGTTCATGGCTGAAAATGTGAAGGAAGTAAGTTTACATGTGACCAAAAGCTGAGCACTCTAGAAGTGTGTGGTACTTAGACTCTCGAACTTGCAGTGAAAGGGGGAGAGAGAGAGAGCGGGGGGGGGGGAGGCAGGGGAGGGGAGAGACTGTGAGAGGGGGAGAGTGGAGTATAGTTTTTTTTTTAAAAGAAAAAAGGGAAAGAAATGGATAGAGAGGGGTGCTTAGGCCCCCAAAAATAAAAATAAAAAAAGTCCATTCATGGGGGCCTAAGCACTTCTCTCTCCATTTCTTTCCCTTAAAAAAAAAAAAAAAACTACACTCCACTCTTCCCTCTCACAATCCCCAACCCCCCCCCACCGTGTGCCCAAACCTTCCCTTCCCTTGCGGACCCCTCTCCCCCTTCTCTCTCTCTCTCTCTCTCTCTCTCTCTCTCTCTCTCTCTCTCTCTCTCTCTCTCTCTCTCTCTTGTGGCTCCATCACTGGCAATTACACGAACGGAGATTAATAAAGTTATCCGTCAGGATCTTATACAGTTGGATACTAAGAGGACATGGGTAGACCCTACACAAGAATTGGGCACGAAGATGGCCGACTACAAAGAAAACTTCCTACAGCTATCTGAAGATGGATTTGTGATTCGCCCGAGCTACATGGATACCCACCTGTCTCATGGTTTGAGATGTGCTATTGGTCAGATTCGTACATCCTCACACCAACTGGAGATTGAATTTTGTAGATTTAAGGGAATCCCACCTGAGAGCAGAATTTGCAAGCTATGCGGAATGGAGCCGGAGACAAAATTACACTACATATGCCATTGCACCGTATACTATGAGATACATGGGCGTTTCAATTGCCTATTTAAAGAAGGCTTTGGACCTCTAGATAGAGTCATGCAATACCAAACTCTCGAACTTGCACTGAAAGGGGGAGAGAGAGAGAGAGAGAGAGAGAGAGAGAGAGAGAGAGAGAGAGAGAGAGAGCATGGGGGGGGGGGGGGGGGGGAGGGGAGAGACTCTGAGAGGGGGGGAGTGGAGTGTAGTTTTTTTTTTGTTTACAAAAAAAAAGGGAAAGAAAGGGAGAGAGAGGAGTGCTTGTTAAGTATGGAGCCTGATTTACCCTTGTAATTTTCTATGGTAAAAGCGCACATTTGTAAGGCCCCCATTATGAGGAGAAGCCATCGTGCGTGAAGGAAAATCACTCACCGGAAACCAAAATTTTCACGGACAAGAATCAGGGGCAACTTTAAAGGCCTCGCGGGCGGAGGCCCCCGAGACTGTTTTTCGCCGGAATATTCTTTTTTGTCGGAATAATATGGCTGGACGCCGGCCGGAAAGTGGTCGGAAAACAACCGGTCGGTTGGCTGGTGGCCGGTAGTCAATGGCCGATGGCCGGTGGTCGGTGGTCGGAAGTCAATGGCCGGTGGCCGAATTCAAAAGCGGACTTGTCTTCTCAAGGACGGCCACACATGGGCGGATTGGAGGGTCCGATTTGGACTTATTCGCACAAGGGCGGCTACACATGGCTGTCTCTCATAAGAGAGGGCAGCCCTTTTGGCCTATAAAAGGAGGCCATTTCTACACACATTTCATAGTGTGAAGTTGATGCAACAAGGTGAGTGTGAGGTGGTGAGAGTGAAGCAAGGCGGGAGCTCCATTAAGGGTATAATCCCTTTGTAAACTACTTCTTGTTTTGAAGTACTAAAGCCATTGAGTGGCTGCTTTCCCGTGGACGTAGCCCACATTGGGTGAACCACGTATATCGTGTGTACTCTCTCTCTCTCTCTCTCTACTCTATAATCTCGTGTATATAAATCTGTCTCTCTCCATTAAGTAATCTACTCAATTATCTATTTAGCTACGTCTTATTTCCTATCAACTGGTATCAGAGCAAGGTTTGCTCGTAGCTAAATTATCTCAAGGAAAGGATTCCTTGAATTGAGTGGGAGTTATGGCAGACGAAGGGAAGCTCAAGATTGAGAAGTTCAACGGCAAAAACTACCAACATTGGAAGATGCAGATTGAAGACTATCTCTACCAGAAGTACCTCTATTTGCCACTAGGCGGTCTTGCGAAGAAGCCCGCAACAATGGCAGATGAAGCATGGATTGTCCTTGATCGAAAGGCACTGGGAACAATCCGGTTAAGCTTGGCTTCAACGGTGGCCTTCAATTTTTCGGAGATGAAGACCACGGAGGACTTGATGAAGTCACTTGACGACTTCTACGAGAAACCATCAGCATCCAATAAGGTATTTCTTATGAAGCGCTTGTTCAATATAAAGAGGCAGAGAATGGTTCAGTTGCAGAACACCTAAATGACTTTAACACAAACATAAGTCAACTTTGATCAATGAAAATCAATTTCGATGACGAAGTGCGAGATCTCCTTATACTATCATCTCTACCGGACAGTTGGGACAGCCTTGTGATGACTGTAAGTAATTCTATCTCTGGCACAAATACTCTTAAGTTTGATGATGTTGTGGGTGTTCTCCTAAGCGAGGAAATGCAAAGGAGAAGCACAGGAGAATCATCAAGTGCTGCACTATCAGTGGAAACAAGAGGAAGGCTTAAGGAGAGGTTCAAAAACCAAAAGGGTCGTGATCGCTCAAGGCGGAGCAAGTCACGCACAAAGTAAGTTCTTGAATGTTGGAACTGCGGCAAAAAGGGCCACATCAAGAAGGATTGCTGGTCCAAGAAGAAGAAGGAGATAGAGTCTCAAGACAACAAGCCAACATCGGAGGCCAATGTGGCAGGTAAAGTAGAGCAAGATGCTCTAATTCTCTCATTAGACAATGTGTCTAATTCCTGGATAGTAGATTCCGGGGCTTCATTCCATGCAACACCACACAAGCAACATTTCCAAGACTACACCAAAGGTAATTTTGGGTATGTATACTTGGGAGATGATGAAGCTTGTGAGATTGTCGGCAAAGGTACAATTTCTGTCAAAACTGCTAACGGAAATGAATGGAAGCTTAAAGATGTTAGGCATGTTCCTTCTCTTCGCAAAAATTTGATCTCTATAGGACAATTGGACGATGAAGGTCACAACATTGCATTCGGAAACAAACGGTGGAAGATCTCAAAGGGATCTTTGGTGGTTGCCAAGGGTGAAAAAGTCGGTACACTTTACTTGTGTACTGTTAGCACGCAACCTTCAGCTTGTGCAGCAACTACAGAAGTTGACAGTGCGGTGTGGCACTACCGACTTGGGCATATGAGTGCCAAAGGAATGCAAATCCTTCAAACAAAGAAGCTTCTACCAGGTTTGAAAGAAGTGGACTTAGAGTTCTGTGAAGATTGTGTTTATGGTAAACAAAAGAGGGTAAAATTTCAAAAATCAGGAAATGAAAGAAAAAATAAAAAACTTGAGTTGGTTCATTCTGATGTTTGGGGTCCTGCAAGTACACCATCACTTGGTGGCTCATTATACTATGTAACATTCATAGACGATGCGACTAGAAAAACATGGGTTTATGTCATGAAGAATAAATCCGATGTATTTTCCATATTTCAAAGGTGGAAAGCCTTTTTGGAGAATGAAACAGGTACCAAGGTTAAATGCCTCAGATCCGACAATGGAGGCGAATATTGCAGCCAAGCTTTTGAAAGCTTTTGTGCTAGCAATGGCATTCGGAGGCAAAGGACAACCCCAAGGACACCTCAACAAAATGGGATTTCGGAAAGGATGAAAAGGACAATCATGGAACGAGCACGAAGCATGCGGCTACATGCAGGCCTACCGCTTGAGCTTTGGACGGAAGCTGTAAGTACGTCTGTGTACTTAATCAATCGGTCACCCTCAACGGCATTGGATGGGGGAGTTCCAGAAGAGGCATGGACAGGTAAACCGGTGAATTATGCATTTCTCAAAGTGTTTGGGTGTGAGGCTTTCATGCACATAGATAGAAGCTTAAGATCAAAGTTAGATGTAAAGTCCAAAAAGTGTTTCTTCATTGGCTATGGAGAAGGAGACTTTGGGTATCGCCTATGGAATACTGAAGATGGTAAAATGTTAAGGAGTAGGGATGTAATTTTTAACGAACAAAATATGTACAAATATTACTTGGAAAGAAAACAAACAAAAGAAATAGGTGATGAGTACATGGAGCTTGAGGACGGTGAAGACTCAAGGACTGCAAACGGTGACAATGTACAACAACGTCAACCAAATAAGAAGCCTCAACCTATTCCCCGAAGATCTTCAAGAGCAAGTAGACCTCCAGAAAGTTTTGTTCCTTCCTTCAACCATCTCTTGATCTCAGATTCTGGAGAGCTGGAATCATACGAAGAAGCTATGCAACATGAATCCAAAGAAGAATGGATGAAGAGCATGCAAGTGGAGATGGACTCACTACATCGCAACCAAACATGGGAGTTGGTTGAGTTGCCTAAAGGTAAGCGGGCACTTGAAAACAAATGGGTGTACAAGCTAAAGGTATAAGAAGGTGGGAAGAAAAGGTACAAGTCTAGGCTTGTGGTAAAAGGTTTTTCTCAAAAGAAAGGTATTGACTTCAATGAAATATTTTCTCTTGTTTTAAAAATGAACTCAATTAAGCTTGTCTTAAGCCTTGTGGCTGCTCATGATCTAAACCTCGAGCAAATGGATGTAAATACGGCATTCCCTCACTGTGACTTAGAGGAGGAAATCTACATGCTTCAACCAAAGGGGTATGAAGTAAAAGGTAAGGAGAAAATGGTTTGCAGATTAAAGAAGAGCTTGTATGGTTTAAAGCAAGCATCAAGACAATGGTACTTGAAGTTTGATCGATGGATGTTGGATCACGGATTCACAAGATGCAACTCGGATCACTGCGTCTACACGGAGAATTTGGGAGTTGGGAAATTCATCATCCTAATGTTGTATGTTGATGACATGTTGATTGCAAGTGCTAACATGCAGGACATCAAAGACCTAAAAGAGGAGCTGTCCAAATCTTTTTCAATGAAAGATTTAGGTGCTGCAAAGAGGATACTTGGTATGAAAATATCAAGGGACAGGACGAAGAAGACAATAAAGCTATCTCAAGAAGATTACATCAAGAAGGTACTAGAAAGGTTTGCAATGCAAAATGCAAAACCAGTTTCTACACCTTTGGATGGTCATTTTAAACTAACGAAGGATATGTGTCCAAAGACACAAGAGGAGATAGCCTATATGTCTAAAGTTCCCTATGCTGCAGCGGTAGGTTCTCTAATGTATGCTATGGTCTGGACAAGGCCAGACATTGCACATGCAGTGGGAGTTGTGAGTAGGTTCATGGACAACCCAGGTAAAGAGAATTGGCAAGCTGTGAAGTGGATACTTAGGTATCTAAAAGGGACAACAACAAATGCTTAGTATTTTGGAGGAACTGATATTTTTCTAGAAGGGTATGCTGATGCAAATATGGCAGGTGACAAAGATACTTGAAGGAGCACTACTGGCTATGTGTTCATGGTTGGAGGCACAGCAGTAAGCTGGGCTTCAAAGCTGCAGAAAGTGGTTTCACTTTCTACCACGGAAGCAGAGTATGTAGCAATGACGGAGGCAAGCAAAGAAATTATGTGGCTTCACAGATTCTTAGAAGAGCTTGGATTCAAACAAGACAATTGTGTCTTGTACAGTGATAGCCAAAGCGCTATCCATCTTGCGAAGAACTCAGCCTTTCATTCAAGGACAAAGCACATTGAGGTGAGATATCACTTCATACACACTCTTTTGGAAGAGGGACAACTAAAGCTAGGAAAGGTGCATACAAGTGAAAATCCTGCAGACATGTTTACAAAGGTGGTCAACAAGGAGAAGTTGAGCTTTTGCTCATCTTCAATCGGCATTCAAGGATAAGAAGCCAGAATGGAAAGCAGTCACAGGTTTGGTTTGGAGATCAGTCTCCAAGTGGGAGATTGTTAATTATGGAGCCTGATTTACCCTTGTAATTTTCTGTGGTAAAAGCGCACATTTGTAAGGCCCCCATTATGAGGAGAAGCCATCGTGCGTGAAGGAAAATCACTCACCGGAAACCAAAATTTTCGTGGACAAGAATTAGGGGCAACTTTAAAGGCCTCGCGGCGGAGGCCCCGAGACTTTTTTTTTGTCGGAATATTCTTTTTCGCTGGAATATTATGGCCGTACGGCGGCCGGAAAGTGGTCGGAAAACAACCGGTCGGTTGGCCGGTGGCCGGTAGTCAATGGCCGATGGCCGGTGGTTGGAAGTCAATGGCCGGTGGCCGGTGGCCGAATTCAATGACCGGTGGCCAAATTCAAAAACGGACTTGTCTTCTCAAGGACGGCCACACATGGGCGGATTGGAGGGTCCGATTTGGACTTATTCGCACAAGGGCGGCTACACATGGCTGTCTCTCATAAGAGAGGGCAGCCCTTTTGGCCTATAAAAGGAGGCCATTTCTACACACATTTCATAGTGTGAAGTTGATGCAACAAGGTGAGTGTGAGGTGGTGAGAGTGAAGCAAGGCGAGAGCTCCATTAAGGGTATAATCCCTTTGTAAACTACTTCTTGTTTTGAAGTACTAAAGCCATTGAGTGGCTGCTTTCCCGTGGACGTAGCCCACATTGGGTGAACCACGTATATCGTGTGTACTCTCTCTCTCTCTCTCTCTCTCTCTCTCTGTCTCTTTCTCTACTCTATAATCTCGTGTATATAAATCTGTCTCTCTCCATTAAGTAATCTACTCAATTATCTATTTAGATACGTCTTATTTCCTATCAGTGCTTAGGCCCCCCCCCAAAAAAAAAAAAAAACCATGAAAAGCAATAGCGACCCTATTGCTTTCCATGGTTTTTTTTTTGTTTTTTTTGGGGTGGCCTAAGCACTCCTCTCTCTCCCTTTCTTTCCCTTAAAAAAGAAAAAAAAACTACACTCCACTCCTCCCTCTCACAATCCCCAACCCCCTCCCCGTGTGCCCAAACCTTCCCTTCCCTTGCGGACCCCTCTCCCCCCTCTCTCTCTCTCTCTTCCAATACTCTCTTGCGGCTCCATCACTGGCAATTACACGAACGGAGATTAATAAAATTATCCGTCAGGATCTTATACAGTTGGATACTAAGAGGACATGGGTAGACCCTACACAATAATTGGGCACGAAGATGGCCGACTACAAAGAAAACTTCCTACAGCTATCTGAAGATGGATTTGTGATTCACCCGAGCTACATGGATACCCACCTGTCTCATGGTTTGATATGTGCTACTGGTCAGATTCGTACATCCTCACACCAACTGGAAATTGAATTTGGCAGATTTAGGGGAATCCCACCTGAGAGCAGAATTTGTAAGTTATGCGGAATGGAGCTGGAGACAGAATTACAATACATATGACATTGCACCGTATACTATGAGATACGTGGGCGTTTCCATTGCCTATTTAAAGAAGGCTTTGGACCTCTAGATAGAGTCATGCAATACCAAGATAAAAGATGCTTAGGCTTGTACCTACTGGAACTACATCGGCAAAGGGATAATCTAATGAGAAGACAAAGAGCACTACAGCCTCAGAGGCAGATCACAGATTTCTTCGGATCGAGAGAAGCAGGAGTGGAAGGAGAAGCAAGAGGCCAGCAGCCAGCACAAAGAAATACCCACATTCATACCAAAGACACCCTCATTGATAGGGCGATTGAGCTTAGGAAATCGAGACGACCACGACCGAGATGCAGAAGCACACTTCACCAGAGGAGACTACAACAAAGGATTAGAAGCATTCTAGCCAGATACCCAGATTGCTCCTAAGAACTTTATTTAATACTTTGTATTTCGTTTTTCACATTTATATTCACACTTTCACACTTTTGACACTTAGTACTTTGGTACTAAGGTACCTTGACATTGTAATAGATTCACCACTTTTGTATCAGTTCGGTCTCATAGGTCATTCTGGCCTTTTGAAGACGTTAATATAACATTTCATTTCTCTCTCTCTCTCTCTCTCTCTCTCTCTCTCTCTCTCTCTCTCTCTCTCTCTCTCTCTCTCTCTCTCTCTCTCTCCCTTCTTTCTCATTTTATTTTGTACCTAGACATTGTATTAGATCCACCAAGAATGTATCATTTTGGTCGCATGGGTCATTTTGGCCTTTTGATGACAGTTAACATAGCATTTCTTTTCATTTGTCATTAGGATTGGAGGGACTCAAAAAGCGACAATGTGACAGGAGGCAGAGAAAGAAAAAAGGAAGATGCAGTGGGAGAGAGATCAATCGATAAGGGGAGAGAGAGAGAGAGAGAGAGAGAGAGAGAGAAGGGGGCGACAAAATTCTGAGGGAGAGAGGTGAAGTGTATTGTTTTTTTTTTAAAAGAAAGACGGGCTCACCTTGTACAACCCCTTCCCCCCCCGTGCGCGCTTGCTTTCTTTCTCCCTCCCAGTCTCCTACTCTCTCTCCACCTGCCACCCCTCTTCTCTTGATCTCTCTCTCTCTCTCTCTCTCTCCCTCCCAATGCCCCCCCTCTCTCTTCCCCTTCCTCTATCACTCTCTCTTTCTCTCCCCCTCTCTCCCTCCTTTACAAAAAAACGGAGGCACTAGAGATACTACTAGTGCTTTGCTTTTTTTAAATAGCTCTCTGCACCCTCTCTCTCTCTCTCTCTCTCTACCCTTGCCACCCTTTCCTCTCGTCCTAGTGTGTCTGTATGTGTGTGTGTTAGAGAGAGAGAGAGAGAGAGAGAGAGAGAGAGAGAGAGAGAGAGAGAGAGAGTCTACCCTTGCCACCCTTCGCTCTCGTCCTAGTGTGTGTGACAGAGAGAGAGAGAGAGAGAGAGAGAGAGAGAGAGAGAGAGAGAGAGAGAGAGAGAGAGAGAGAGAGAGAGAGAGAGAGAGAGAGATACATGGGGGAGAGAGGGGTGAAGCTCACTCCAGGAAGGGAGGGAAGGCAAGGGGGGGGGAGAGAGAGAGAGAGACAGAGAGAGAGAGAGAGAGAGAGAGAGAGAGAGAGAGAGAGAGAGAGAGAGAGAGAGAGAGAGAGAGGGGGGGGGGGGGGTAGGGGGTGGGAGGGGGGAGACAACGAGAGAGAGGGGTGGCGGGCGAGAGAGAGACACACGCACAGAGGGAAGACAGCATGAGAGAGGGGTGGAGGGAGAGAGAGAGAGAGAGAGAGAGAGAGAGAGAGAGAGAGAGAGAGAGAGAGAGAGAGAGAGGGATAAGGAGAGGGGTTATAGAGTGACTAAGAAAATAGAGAGGAAGAAGGGAGTAGGAGATAAGAGGACTTTAGGGAAGGGATGGTGGTTTCTAGAGGAGGAGCTGGAGGAAGGGAAGGTGGTTAGAGGAGTAGATGGAGAGAGGAGATGGAGGAGAGGAAAGATTTTGGAGGAGGAGGTTGAGGAGGAGGAGGAAGGGAAGAGGAGGAAGCACATGGGCGGCAAGAGGAGGAAGGGGAGGTAGAGAGGGCGGCACTCCAAAAAAAAAAAAAGCTCGCTCGAAAGCTCGCTCCGTTGAGCTCGCTCGAAGACCTAACTCATCTATTTGCATGTACAGATATGGCTAGTATGCTAGAGTCATCCACTCCTGCCTTGGGTGAGAGGTACCCTCGTTACTTTTCACAAATGGTTCACATGGTATTTCCGGTGCTTGCGTGTGAATGGGATTTGGTAGGTACGCTAGCATGTGAGAGGAATTAGAATGGCTGATACGTCTCTTGACCACGACTGATCCATACTTAGTAGAGAGTGTATCTCCCATTGCACAAGCCTACCCTTTTGGCCAAGATGACTATAGGCGTCTAGTGACCTTCTTAGTAAACATTGGTACCTATGATGAAGAAGAAGATTTACATGACTACACGGATGGCACATATGGTCTCATGGATGATGACTTTGTTTATGTCGACGACGAGGATAGGGGTTTAGCCTTAGGGTTTCCCCCCAATCTCTACAATATCCTATTCTCTTGACTCTCTAGGGGGAGTGCAAATAATTAGGTTAGGTTTACTTATGTTTTTTTCATTGTGTTCAATAAGTGTTGGTACCTTTTTTCACTGATGTGCCTCCTAGAGATATTCTTTGTGTTTCCTAGTGTGTACAAGAACGTGTTGCTGTGGTTAGGATTTGGACCTTCATGGAATCTTTCTCTCATTTACACTTCAAATCAAGTGCAATTATCAACACAAACAGGTGTTTCTTGTCCATTAGCATTGCCCCTTATCTTTTTTGCATCCATGTTTGTCTGCTTTAATTATGATTGGTAGCATAATATCCAGCACATTTTCTTAGTATCAAACATTAAATTCAATGTAATTTTTTGTCATAATCACTTGTCTAGATTTAAAAATCAAGCGGTATGACTAAGATAGTTTGACCAAGCTAGTTTGACCAAGCTAGGTGCTAGAGATCTTCTCTTAATACCATGGAAAATGCCTTCCTAATAATCAATGGCTACTGAGGTTCTTAATCCGATTTAGGCAGCATTGTGTGAAATGTACTAGGGATTTCTAGTGGGCCTAGTCCCTAATGACCTTTAGCTTAAGTATTATAAAGGGAGTTTACTAATGTGATGAGCCTAGGGAAGGTAACAATGTTATATGACCCCCCAAAGTTACAAAATTAAAATGCTGAAAACATATAAAAAAATAAAAAAAATCAAAGTGTCACAATGTAAAATCTTAAGCTGGAAGAGAAATCTCAGCTTGAATTGGTACTTCACTCACATGTATCGCCTATGGTACTAGAGCCCTAGAGGTTCCCACTATGGGCATTTTTCCTTGACAAGCAAAAAACCTAAGGCATACAAAATAAGCACACACATCAAAATTGAATCACTTTGAAAAGACTTTGGGGGGTCAAAGAAAAGGTAATCAGTCAGGCGATGATTTCATGAGAAATTTCTTTTATTGTAGCTTAACTACAAGGTCTTCTAGGTATAGCCTCTAGTTAGCCCTTGAACATGAAATACTTGGCTCTCGCGATTAAACGGCTTAATTGACCAGAGAAAATTAAGAGGCTTGCGCATGGTATTAATAGTCGATCTTTAGTGCCTTTCGATCGTTAAATTAGCGACCCCAGACTTGTTTAATTTTTTACCTTCCCAACAGTTTATGCATTTGATTATATTGCAATTTAATGTTTATTACTGATAAATGGTTTAGAATTATGCTACCAATCAAATTGTCTGCCTAAAACTGCATATGCTTTTTAATTGTATATGAGAATGTAATTACTGTGCCAATGTTGTTTGATTTTGCAGTGATTGAAAAAAGCTAAGGACATTCATCTCAAATGCTCTTCCACCTCAATGAACGAGCTTCAACTCAATAGCTTCCGAGGACGGAATCTACATCAGGAAGGGGGGCATGTTAACCCTCACGCACATCATGTGTGCCTGGTACCTGACTCTACCAAATAAATAATACGGCGTCCATCTTAAGTGATAGGAATGTGGTTTAGTACCATATGTGGCACACATGATGGCCTCAAGCCAAAAAGAATGCGGAAAAGCTTGACTTTTGACCATACATCGTGCCATTTCTGTAAGTGACCTGTTTTTCCTCTTAGCAACACCATTTTGCTGAAGTGTATAAGGCACTGTACATTGGTGTTTTATCCCACGACTAGATAGAAATGCATTGAATTCATGAGACATATACTCCCCTGTAAAGAAAGAGGATGCAAGAGAGCTACACAAGACAAGCACACAGCGATGGAAATCTTCTTCTTCTTCTCACAGAAAAGAGAGTACAAAATGACTAAGTGCTAAAACTGAAAAATAGCACATATGTACATGCGGTCACTAAGTGTGAACTCGCTAGAAGCGTACTAGGCTGGCACTATATGTGTAGTCCAGCTGTAGAATCACTGGCAGAGATCCTCCGTGTCGGTCACCTAACGCGCCAGTGATTAAATATCGTAAGCGGCCAAGACCCTTAGTGGATGCCAGCTCAAGATGTAGAGCTCAACATCTCAACACTCCCCCTGGAGCTCTGCATGTCGCAAAGTCCAAGCATAGTCTGGAAACGTCGAAGCTTTTGAGCTCCGAGGGCCTTGGTAAAGATATCCGCTATCTGCTCCTCTTTGCTGACGTAGACCAAGTCGATGTCGCCCGCCAACACTCGCTCTCGAACGTAGTGGTAATGGACCTCTATGTGCTTGGTCCTGGCATGGAACACTGGGTTCCTAGCCAACTGCATGCTGCTGAGGTTGTCACAATGGATGACAATCTTTTGGTCCACCTACACTCCCAAGTCCTCAAGTAATGTGCGTAGCCACGCTACCTCGCACGCTGCAACTGCTACACCTCTGTACTCGGCCTCTGTGCTCGATAAAGCAACCGTAGGCTGCTTTTTGCTGCTCCAAGTAACAGCAGCACTCCCAAAAGAGAACATGAAGCCACTCGTAGATCTTCTATCAACAATGCTACATGCCCAATCTGCATTTGTATACCCATACAATGCTAATGGTGCATCTGCTGCATAGAACAATGCGTAGTCAAGAGTCCCTTGCACATACCGAAGTGTGCGTCGTACTCCATCCAAATGTGGCTTCCTCGGAAGCTGCATGAACTGACTCTCCAAGCCTACTGTGTAGCTCAAGTCTGGCCTCGTGATAGTCAAGTAGATTAGACTACCCACAATATTCCTGTACATCTTGACATCCTCAACAACATCACCCTTCTCTACACTCAGCTTTGCATTCACATCCAAGGGAATAGAAATTGGCTTACAATCAGCCATACCATACTTTGACAACATGTCCAAAGCATATTGTCTTTGTGACAGCCATACACCCTCTAGAGTCCTGATCACCTCAATGCCAAGAAAGTAGCGCAACTCGCCCAAATCTTTCATTTCAAACTCCTGTTTGAGAAGACCCTTCACATGGTCAATCTCCATAGCATTGTCACCCACAATAATAAGGTCATCTACATATATGGTAATGACCACAATCCCCACATCACTCTCACGTACATAGAGTGAATGATCAGCATGAGCTCTCCTAAACCCAATACTGACAAGATACTTGGCAATCATGTCATACCATGCTCTAGAGCCCTGCTTCAAACCATACAAAGCTTTGAGAAGTCTGCATACATAATCTGGGTAACCTAGATCGACATAACCTGGTGGCTGATCCATATACACTTCCTCTTGCAGCTCACCATTCAAGAAGGCATTCTTTACATCCATTTGATGCATAATCCATCCTTTAGATGAAGCCACTTCTATGACAGCTCTCACAGTCGTCATCTTTGCCACTGGAGCAAAGGTCTCCTCATAGTCTATGCCATACATCTGTGCATAACCCTTTGCGACCAGCCTTGCCTTGTGATGCTCAATGTTACCATCAGCCTTATGCTTGGTTTTATACACCCATTTACAGCCAATAGCTTTCTTGCAACTCGGCAATGGCACCAACTCCCATGTGTCGTTTGCTTCCAATGCAGCCATCTCTTCATTCATTGCATCATCCCAATGCACATTTCCAGCTGCATCCTCAAAACATGTGGGCTCCACATCCTGTATCACCTTAGCGATGTAGGCTTGGTGATACGCTAGATACCCATCATAAGTCAATTTCTGAACTAGATTTCTGACTCTGTTAGATCTGCGCGGTCCTGGGTCACTCCTTTGCCCTCTAGCATCTTCTTGTACTTTCCTTACACCAGGTGTCCTGACAGCTGGAATTCCAAATTCCTTATCAAGACTTTTTTCAGAACCATCTGAATCCATGTCAAAATGTGAAAACCCTGATGATGCATTAGCCATAAAGGGAGGTTCATCTACCTTTTCCTTTTCTTTTCGTGATACATTCCCTGTACCTGCTGGTGGAGTAACCTGCGTACGTAGTCTACCATTCCATGGCTTCTCAACAGAGCCACGAGAAGAGGACTCTTGTGGTCCACTCAAAACCTGTGACTGTGGCCTCACATTTTGTACAACCACATCATCTTTTACATGAGCCCCAATAGTGCCATGTGCATTACTGTACCAGCTGCTCATCTCATCAAAGACTACATCTCTGCTCACTTGTAATTCTCGTGTAGTAGGATTGTAGCACCTGTACCCCTTTTGTTCAAGGGAATATCCCACAAGAATACATTTCTCTGCTTTAGGATCTAATTTCCTATGCAACTCATCTGGTACATGCATGTAAGCTATGCAGCCAAACACTTTCAAGTGTGCCAAATCAGGCTTTGTACCTGTAAACTTTTCCTCAGGCGTTACATCATGCACCGCAGCTGTAGGTGTCCTGTTCATAATGTACACAGCTGTATTTACAGCTTCAGCCCAGAAATGATGAGGCATGTTCTTCTCATTCATCAATGCACGCGCAACCTCTACAATGTGCCTGTTTTTCCTTTCTGCGACCCCATTCTGCTGTGGAGTATATCTGCATGTAAACTGTCTGCGTATACCATGCATTCGCAAAAAACCTGAAAAATCGTTGGAGAAGTACTCTCCCCCTCCATCTGACCTCAATGTATTGATTTGCATATCTGTCTCCTTCTCAATCATGACTTTGAAGTCCTGAAAGTGACCAAACACTTCACTTTTGTTACGCATGAATTAGACCCATACTTTCCTTGTATGGTCATCAATGAAAGAGACATAATACCGACAACCATGTATACTTGCAGTATCGGTTGGATCCCAAACATCTGTGTGCACCACCTCAAGTGGCTTTTTACATACATTGCGCTCATGTGGAAATGAGCCCTTTGACTGTTTTCCAAACTGGCATGCTGCACACACTTTATGCATACCATCCACCTTGAATTTGGGCAAACCTTTTACAATCTGTTTTGATTGCATGCTGTGCAATCTCTGCTCATTAACATGGCCAATGCGTTTGTGCCAAATGTCAACATCAGCCACAACACCTGTGCCCTGTGCAAATAATGCATCTTTTACCTCAGGCATGTCTACATTCAGCGTAAACATTATGCCCACATATTTGCCCTCTGTGATCAGCTTACAGCCATTCTGGAAATCTTCTACATAACAACCATTTGGATTGAAGCGAACCTGCAAACCCTGCTCAACCATTTGTCCAACAGAAACAAGATTCTTTGTAATGTTTGGGACATGAAGTACATCTGCTAAGTACTTTGATTTCCCACTCTTAGTATTTAGAGGTATGTCCCCTACATGAGCAATGGGGTGAGCTGTGTCATCTCCTGTCTGCACATAGCCTGACACATCTGGTTTGCGCATATCTCTGAACCACTCTCCACGAGATGTCATGTGATTAGAGGCACCTGAATCCACATACCAAACATCATCTTGGGTGGAATTCTCTGCAGTCATTGTATTCATTACATGCTGCATAACAAACATGCGCTCATTTTTGCTGTCATCTGCATCTCTGCTAGTAGATGCATAGTTGCCCTGTTCTCTCTTTCCACTTGCTTTTCCCTTTGGACAGTCACGTGACATGTGACCTCTTTCACCACAAGTCCAACATTCTCTACTATCTGCAGTATGTTGATGCCTGCTTGATCCTGCACCACGACCTCTTTCACTCCCCCTGCCTTGAGACTGGTTTCCCCTGCCACCTGTATTGTTTTGATTTGATTGACCTTCTTGAAATTTGCCCCTGCAACCACTTGGGCCTTGACCACGACCTCTACCTCTACCTCTATTGGAGTTAGAATAGAAGGCCTGTTCAGACCTATTTCTGCCACGAGAAGAAGACGTGTCAAGACCAAGGTTCTTCTCCTCAAGAATAAGCATAGAAATCAAATCTTGGAACATGGGGATGTCGTCTCTTGTATTCATGGAAGACGTGAAATGTACATACTCATCTCCTAGACCATCCAAGCATGCACGGACAATGTCATCGTCTTCCACTGAGACTTTAATAGATCCAAGAGCCTCAATGATACTCTTGATCTTCAAAGCATAATCATTTATGGAGAGGTTGTTCCTCTTAACCTGATTTAGCTCCGACTTTAGTTGAAGCTTCCTGGCCTTGGTGTTCACCTCGAACACTCTGCCTAAGTTTTTCCATGCAATGGCGGGGGGTTCAACATCCTGTAGATAGCCCATCATGCCATCTGTGATGCTCATAGAAAGCCAATACATCACTTTGCTCTAGCCTTGTTGCCAGTCCCTCAAAGCTTTCCTTTGTTCTGCTGTAGCATTTGGCTTGGGAATCTCTGGTTCCTTTTCATTGTCTCCTTCTACATAGTCCCAATAACCTTTTCCTTTTAGGAAATTTGTTATTCTGAACTTCCATGCAGGGTAGTTCTTTTTCTCAAGCTTCTCAGTAACAATCTGACTGAAACTGCCAGACATCTTGAAGCACTAAGACAAAATAGCTACAATCTTCAAAAACCTGCAAATCTGTTGAACCTGCTATCGTGGTACCTGTAACGCTTTCTACACTCAACGAGTGTCCACAATCAAGCGTACATACAAACACTATACTTGTACAATAAATCTCTGTGTACTGCACTTTGGAGACCTGTTCAGAAACTTGTACGAAAAACCTGTTCAAAAACTTGCATCTGGTCGTGGATTGCGAACGAAGGGATTGTGATGCTCTTGCTCTCTTAGCCTCTCTTGCCTGCACCAGGCTCTAATACCATGTAAAGAAAGAGGATGCAAGAGAGCTACACAAGACAAGCACAGAGCGATGGAAATCTTCTTCTTCTTCTCACAGAAAAGAGAGTACAAAATGATTAAGTGCTAAAACTGAAAAGTAGCACATATGTACATGCGGTCACTAAGTGTGAACTCACTAGAAGCGTACTAGGCTGGCACTATAAGTGTAGTCCAGCTGTAGAATCACTGGCAGAGATCCTCCGTGTCGGTCACCTAATGCGCCAGTGAGTAAATATCGTAAGCGGCCAAGACCCGTAGTGGATGCCAGCTCAAGATGTAGAGCTCGACATCTCAACATCCCCCCCCGATAGGAACGGAGGGTGCCCATAGTACATTTCAAGACATTTTCAGCCATAGCCAGAAATTGTTTGAAGCACATAAAAACTTCGGACTTCGCTTTAAGCGGAAATACCCATGCATGCCTGGAGTAATCATCAATGAAAGTCACGAAGTAAAGGTAATTGCCCAAGGACGGAGTTTGCATGGGTCCACAAACATCACTATCCACAAGCTACAACCTGGATGTGGCCCGAAATGAACCATCCTTTGGAAACTTAGAACGCTGCATCTTACCCAAAATACAGCCTTCACAAACATGTTTGACAGGTGCTTCAAGAGGTGGCAAAGAAGCAACCATATCATATTTCTGCAAACGCAACAAACTGGCAAAATTCAGATGACCAAAACGTGCATGCCAAAGTTTTGCATCTGAAATAGCCCTTGAATCTGCAACAACATTTGTAAAATTTTGTCCACACTTGTAATACAAAGTGAGCTTATACAGACCACGACACAAAAGGCCAGATGCAACAATTTCATCACCAAAACTGAGATCATGAACTGTACATCTGTCATACACAAATTTGACTACAAGTCCAAGTCTAGTAAGTGCGGATATAGACAAGAGAATCTTCTTGATCCCAGGTATATAAAGTGCATCAAAAAGTGTGAAAGAACTGCCATTAGTTCCGAGGCATTGTTGGCACAAGTGAGTGAATTCCCATGAGGGATAGACTTGAGAGAGGTGAACAATTCACGATGTGAGGTAATGTGATTTGTAGCACCACTATCGAAATACCACATATGTGAATCTATAGCAACTGACAAGCATGCATCATGGATAGTAGGATTGCAAATGCACTCTGCGCTAAAAGCCCATATTGCATCAACTCACTTGGTTTGCCTCACAGCTCCCGCAAAGTTGATGAGAGAAAATCCTCTTATTAACCTTGAAGCCACACCAACTATGGATGATGAGGATAAGGAACAAGAGGTAATTCTAAGCATCTTGTACATTGAGAATTCTAACTTTTTTCTTTGCATTTAGTTAATTCCATTTTTGCAGGATGTTTTGAGAATTCTACCTTTTTTCTTTGCATTTAGTTAATTCCCTTTTTGCAGGATGTTTTGGACATGGACCTGTGCTCTAGCTGGAAGGGGGGGGGGGGGGGGGGGGAGCGCATGGTGTTTGGGCCTCAGGAAGCCCCTAGCCACTACATTGGCAAACTAACAATGCAGGATGTGTGCATCATACACAAGGATTTCTCCCCCAATGGACATTTTGTTTTGTGGGTGCTTAAGGCCGCTAGTAAAGTCCTATGCTTAGCCACCATCCCTCAAACACTCCATTTTGGCGAAAAAATCCCTTGCAATTTCCACTTTTGGCACTGGTATTTGTGGAAAGGTCATGACACGCGTAGCACTTAGTCAAGCCCTGGCGATTGACAGTGCCTAATCCATAGTTGTCTTTGTGCTTACATCCGTCCTACCCAATGCTGAAGAATGTCATAGAGAGATTGCAAAGCGCCTCCTATCAAAAGATAGTTAACTCTGATGTACAAGATTTTTAAATGAAAACCATCTCTTTTGTCCATCATCTTTTGCAACTTTAGGTTACTGTTTTGATCATGTTCAGTGACCATGACATTTGTAAAAACTTTATCTTTAGTGATCTGTATTAACTATTTGAATGCTAATTTTGTACATTGATAAAAAAGTCTCATGTGATTGGCATGCAAATGTTTATTAGGTACTCTAGGTGGCTTGCATATGCTAGATGATGGCTAATTGAGCCAAATTAGCTCTGTCAACAAGGTAGTGAGAAACGGCCCTGCAAGACTGTTGTTTGGCCAATCCTCGCTGCCTTGTGGACAAAGCTAATTTGGTCCAATTAGCTATCATCTAGCATATGTAAGCCACCTGGTGTACCTAATGGAAATTTTCATACCAATCACAAGATAATTTTTTAGCCTAATTTTCCGTCATCTAACATATGTAGGCCATCTAGAGTACCGAACAACTAATTATCATCTCACCTTCAACTAGTTAACTAAAAGAAATGTAGACAATTATAGACATGAAGCTTAACTTCATTGAGAGATATGCCCTCTAGCGTTCCTATAAAATGAGCTAAATTACACAAACAAAAAAGTTTGTTTCAAGATTACATAGAGAGGCCATAAGAGACATGATTGTATTTATCACAAAGTGTAAATACACTGAGTTCCAAAGAAAACTTGATCCCAATACAAGGGTTCCAAATCAAACTTGATTCCAATACAACGGTTAGTTACAAAAAATTTTGACGTAAAAAAATATCACTCATGCCTAAGGCGACGTGCTAGTTTCATATCCTTGTCCATGATTGTTGCATGCTTAGCATGGACAACACATAAGAACGTGTCCTCAAAGAGACTGATCAAACAAGCCTCTGCAATCTCCAGAATTGATTCATGGGAAAAATCAGACATCCGAAGCTCTGTGTTGTAGCTTTGTACCATCTCTTGATATGTCCATTCAAATGGTGCCTTCCTGATAAGCAAGTCTTTCGTCTTTTGGTAATGCCAGATTTCAACGAACGCTCTATAGAAGCGTCATGCTCTTGAGGTCATCGTTGTGGGGGTTTTTGAGCTTCTTGTGGGCATGCTCTTTGTGGCTTCTTTTAGAATTTTGACATAGCTTAGCTAGTACTAGAGTAGTTGTTTTAACCTTAATCATAGCTAGCTAATTGCTAAACTCACCCATAAGCCAAAAACTCTTGATCAATTAATTTCATAAAAGTGCAATTTATTTATCCTTAATGGAAATCCATCATTTCATAAATCTTGCATTTACTCATTTCCACATGTATTTTACATTCGTCTCATGATTTATTGCCATATAATTCCGCTTGCATAAAACAGTGACTTTCCCCTGCAGATTCAAATCCAGATGCTCTACAACATGGACAAAACGTTCTTTCTCTCACTAGCTTCCGAGGGCGGAATCTACATCAGGAAGGGGGACATGTTACCACCAAGCGACCACCTTTTATGTAGCCATGGGCCGGGCTTGTCGGACTCGCTAGTAGTGTATTATGTTATTGGCCGAGCTTGTCGGTCAGGTAGGAATGGTTAAGAGTGATCGCCAATGAGAGGCGCACTCTCAAAATGGAACCTATAATGTTTGGGTAATATTGGCTAAGTGTGGGTGCCCAAATGTGAACAAGCAAGCCCATATAAAAGTCAATCTAAACCTAAAATAGGTCATTCTCTCATTTGTACAATGTAAGAAGAGTGCTCTTGCTCCATCTCCTTCTCCGTCTCCTTTGTGTACTAGTGTGTGTGTGTGTGTGCGTGTGTGTGCTAGAGAGAGAGAGAGAGAGAGAGAGAGAGAGAGAGAGAGAGAGAGAGAGAGAGAGAGAGAGAGAGAGAGAAGAAAGAGAGAGAGAGTGAGCGATCAAGCATTGTGGTGGCACGAAGGCAACGGGGCGGTTGAGCACGGTGCAACAGTGGCTTCCTCTTCTTCGCAGTGAGGAATCAGCCACAACAGCAAGCATAGAGCGGTGAGTGACACACCATTGTTATTTTTGAGCTTACTAGTTTGAGCTAGTTGCATACTTGGAGCCATCTGTGACTCGCACACAGTGTTAGGCAAGTCCCTTGCTTCAATACGTGCGGCAGAAGCCCACACACTACCTTCTTACAAGTAAATTTGTGCTCTTTGTGGATCATCAAGTGTTATTATACTTGGTGAACAAACCAAGCAGCAATACATGATGCATTGTTTGATGGTTTATCATACTGGTTGAGTTTGATTTCATAGTAGTAGTCAAAAAAGGGACCACACATAAGAGGGATGACCATTTGTCTAGATTGACTCGTGGAGAAGCACCGGGAAGGGAGTTAATGATGACCTTCTTGACTCTTATCTATTCAATATTGAGATGGTACCAAGGTAGAGTGCACATGTCTACCTTTCCTCACCATTGGTTCATTGAAATGTGAGAGGTAGCCATTAGTCATTGAGAAGATATGAACACCTATGCTAAAAGATAGAAGGCTATACAAGCAAGGAAATGATGGAGTATGGAGGCTATGTATAGAAACAAAAAAAAGAAATGTGTACTTGAGCCAAGCTCATGTGCAAACCACGAGAATTCACAAGGAAAAGCGTAAATATTTCAATGATTGATGAGACTTGGTGTTTACTAGCCTAATATGAAACAAAGTGTTCATGACTATATTAGTTCGGGCAATTTGAATAAATCAAGCATATGCAAAATATGCAACACTATTCCGAGTAACAGTTGCACCCAAGTGGATTACATAACCAAAGGTGTGTTCCTAGAGGTATTGAGTAAATCAAGGAGGAGATACATTCACGCCAAAGCAGCAAGCTACATGTTGATAGAGAACCACCTCTATAAGTGAGAAAAGGACAACCGAGTGAATATATACCAATTCTTGAATAGGATCAAGAATTGGTTTATACTAGACAAGATGATAGATATTTGTTGCATATAAAACTACAAAAGCAATCCTTGTTGCAGGAATTTGGTGGTCAAAGCTGTTCATGGATGTTGAACTACTTGTGAAGAGTTGTGATGAATGTCAACACACCAAAGCACCTATATAATGAGACAAAATGCAGTTAAACCTATGATGGGAGCAAGGGCTTTTGTAAAATGGGAAATTGACTTTGTTGGACCTATCACACCTCCCACATATAGAATGCATGCCAAATATATCATTGTTGCCACAGACTATCTAACCAAATGGGTAGAAGCCAAAGAAACACAGAGAAATGATGCAAAAATGATAGCACAGTGTAAAGTGAGAGCTTTGTCCTAAAGTGTGAGTCAAGGAGAGGAGAGTGGAATTATCCCACATACTGTGGAGCAAGGTTGTAGAGCTACTTAAAGCTCATTTTCATGAATGAATAAACACAACTCTATTTTGCACTACATGCTTGTCTATGGTGAGATTGTGATAAGTTAAGTCAATACTCAAGATTGTGTTTATGAGTCCAAGCTAATTCTATCTTGGGACCTAATTCACTTGAGTGATAATCTTGCTTACACAGACACTCACACATTGACACTATGTTTCTGTTTCATCCACCCTAGCTAGCAGGATCCCATTCCTAACATTTGGTATCAAAGCTTGGGTATGCTAGCTAGTCTTGCGATTATTCATTTGTATGTTTGCATGATTAGCATTCATTGATCATCATTAGCTAGATCCATTAGGTTTGCTCTTTCATCTCATAACGCATGCCCAATTAGTATCCCATTGGCTAGAATGAGCATGTTCTTGAGCTAAAGACTCTTGAGCCACTACCCACTGGCTAATTGGAAGCTTAATTAGCATTGGAACTCATTAATTCACCATTAGTCCTTGCACTTGGCTTAGATTTTGCATGATTTTTATTCCCCAAATTACTCTTTATGCAAGCTCTTCCTTGAAGTGTGACTTGTGTGTGTGAAAAGCCATTATCAAGAGCAATGCGTTGAGCCCCTAACCTCTTCATTAGCACACAATTAGCTCATCTAATTTTATTTCCCATTTTAGGGTGTATGTGAAGCCTTTTGTGTGTGCCATCCTGCTGCAATTCTTTTTGAAACACTCTTGTGTGTGTGTGTGGCTTGAACTTTGAATGCCACTAATCTCAAGCCCCACAAGCTTCCAAAACGTGGTGGGAACCCCTATTTTTTAATAGGTTAACCAATTTCTTTGGAAGGGCCACATCCCTAAGGAGGGTGCCCGCCCACTGTTTGAATTGAAGGCGGTGGTAAGCTCTTTTACATATGGATTTCGGGTTCGAACAGCCGCCGCAGGCCCTGATCGGCCACAATCAGAGTTTCATTAGTGAACCCATCCGATCGGTGGATTTCCCATCACGTCCGTGAAAAGACCCTAGCTCGACCAACTGGTCTCTTGTTTCTTAGCACCGTTCAATGCCCCTGCAAGCCTACCCAAAGGCTCTACTCAGCTGTCCCCTCCTGCCCGAAAAACTTGCCCGCTTGCCTGCGCTTGCCAATGATCTGCTCTGCTGCCCGCGCCTACCCAGTAGCTTCCCGGATTGCCCGAAGTGCCCGGAAGGTACCTAGCTTCCAATTTTCCCAGCAAGCACCCCATTGCATGGCCATTGGCCCTACCCTCTTGCCCACTAAACTCCATAACCATTTTGGCTACACCTCGAAGCCTCTGTCTAGTCCCACTGAAACTACAGCAAGGACCAAGGTCAAAAATAAAAGGAGCTTCAAGGCTTCAACAAGAATTTCTAAGCCAGCCAGCAAGTACCCCTGAAGAAAGCTTCCGTAGTAGCTAGGCTTCAACTTTCAAGATCTTTGTGAAGAGGAGCTTCACTCTGGTGAAGAGGAGATTCACAAAAATCTCTCTCTCCCCCCCTTACAATTAAACCCTAAAACCATTACAACCAAGCATGACAACTTGCCAATAAACTTTTTTCAAGGGTTATTCGTGCTCGTGTAAAGAGGAAAACACTGTCTAGGAGAGTCTCCTAAGCTAAGACCCCTCTGTTACTACAAATGGGGGACAAGGGAATATAAAAATTCAACGGGGAAGGGTTTCATACTTGGCAAATGAAGCTAAGAGGTTACCTAATGAAAAAATATTTATGGTTTGTCATCAGCACTGCCTTGGAGCAACAAACCGAACCCGATGGAGTGCACACTAGGGCAATTATACTCATAGCAAGTGCACAAAATTTGGCCAAAGACAAACAAGCGTTAGGAATCATCATCACCTCCTTGCATGATAACTATGTGCATTTCATAGACGAATGTAAGCATACACATGATGCCTGGCATGTCCTAGAAAGTAATTTTGGAGCCAGGGCCAAAAGAAGTAAAGTTAGTCTCAAAAGACAACTTTACAAGATTGCCATGATTGAAGGGGAGGACATTACTAGCCTAGTAAATAGGCTTAAGAGCATTGTCATGTAGCTCACTTACATCTAGGTTGAAGTACCAGAAGACAACAAAGTGGCCATACTATTAGGTGCACTTCCACCCTCTAATACCACTTAGTCACAATTCTCAAAGAAAAAGACTCAGCTCCACCTTTCCAAGATGTCATCAAATCAATTCAAGCAAACAAAAGAAAAAAGAAAAGGATCATTAACCTCATCAGGAGGGGGTTTTATCAAAACATCCTCAAGAGGAAGATATTCGCCATGGACATCGACAAATGGAAGAAAGTGTTATGAATGTGGAAGAATGGGACACGTAGCAAAATATTTCTACACAAAAAAACCTTGCAACAAATGTGGTAAGAAGGGACACCCTCCTTCTTGATGCTACTCAAATGGAGGCAATAGTAGTGGAGAAAGCAGCAACAGCAGAAGCCACGAAGGGAAGAGACCTATCAAAGGGTCATCTCACATGGTAGAAGACAAAGAAGATGAAGGCGAGAACAACCTTGTCTTTTATGAAGACCCATTTTGAAGATCCAGCCTCTCTACTTGTAGGGGAGGACTTTTATTTTCCTGTGTGAATTTTATCATCCTATGTGGATTTTGTCAGCCTATGTGGATATTACCATCCTATGTGGATACCAACTTATCATCCTGTGTGGATATTGCATCTTCAGTACTTTGTCATAGTCCAAACCTCAAGGGGAGGATTGTAACGTGTGGCTTTGTCCTAAAGTGTGAGTCAAGGAGAGGAGAGTGGAATTATCCCATATACTATGGAGCAAGGCTTTAGAGCTACTTAAATCTCATTTTCATGAATGAATAAACACAACTCAATTTTGTACTACATGCTTGTCTATGGTTAGATTGTGCTAAGCTAATTCAATACTCAAGATTGTGTTTATGAGTCCAAGCTAATTCTATCTTGGTACCTAATTCACTTGAGTGATAATCTTGCTTATGCACACACTCACACATTGACACTATGTTTCTCTTTCATCCACCCTAGCTAGTACGATTCCATTCTTAACACACAGCTCTTGTATGAGAATGTTTTAACAAGATATGGGCTATTGATCAAAATAGCGAGTGATAGAGGGACTCACTTCATAAATGAAATGATTGAATTCTTGCTAAAAGAGTTCATGGTAATTCATCTTAAACCAGTGCCATATCACCCTCAAGATAATGGAGAAACAGAAAGCACAAACAAAATTCTATGCATTGTGCTCACAAAAATAGTGAACAAATCAAGAGTAGATTGGGAACAAAAGTTACATTTGGCTCTTTGGATGTACCAAGTTTCTTACAAAATTACAATAGGAACAACACCGTTCAATATGGTGTTTGGGCTTAATGCGTTACTCCCATGGAATTCTTGATTCCTATACTTTGAGTGGCCAAGAACTTAGAGTGGATAGGACATGAACTCTCAAAAAGAATAAATAAGCTAGAAAAGCTAGATGAACCAAGTGTACGAGCTATCACTACCATTTATGTGCAAAAACGGCTCATGAAGGAGTTCCATGATCAGCATGTGGTCATCGAGGAGTTTCAAAAGGGTGATTATATATTAGTCTACACCTTGAAACAACACTTCAAAAAGTTGCAAAAGCGAGGTAATGGTCCATTTGTGATTAATGACATATGATCTAGTGACACCATAAAACTTGAAACATTAGAGGGAGAAGAGATGCCCAATTGGATTAGTGGTTGCATGCCATGAAGAAATATCATCTACCATTAACCACTAAAATGTTGAAAAATATTCATAAAGTAGCAGAGTGGAAGAAAAATGCTCAAGATTTTCAAGCAGCACGGGCTCATGAGGAGTCAAAGTTACAAAATTTTAAAGCGCAAGGAACAACAATACACCATCCAAATTCAACAACTTGAAACACCGCCTCCTTCTATCTAAGAAATTCAGATAGAGCCAAATTGGCCTAGAGGTATGGATGTATGCATCCATATATAGCTGATAGATGGATCAAATGAGGAAGAACTTCTTGATACTGGAGCGTGAGTCAATGCCATGAAGTATTCATGTCAGGCCAAGGGCCACCCTGGAGGTCAAGGACCTGGCCAAGGGCCGGCTACCCAGTGGACAAGAGATCCTGCAAGCCAAGGGGCTATAAAAGGGTGGTTGGGTGGAGGATCATTCATGGTAGTTCCCAAGGTTTTACACTGGTATCAGAGTTTAGGGATGGAGGGGGGAAGGAGGAGGCTTGCATGGTTTTGCATGGCAAGTGCATGATCTTGCTTCGTCTCTCTCGCTCTTGGGTCATGGACAAGCCGACAGGGCATGGCCATGGGAAGGACCGCTCAACAGGTAGGGAAGCCGGGAAGGAAAGACCTGGCATGTGCAAGGCCACTTGCAACAAAGGAGGAGGGGAGGTTGACCCTCACAGAATCGGGTCTTCTTCCTCTTGTTGGGGTCGCATGGCCATGCTGACGACAATTCTTCACTCCATCAAGCACTGGCGAGCAGTAGAGTTGTCTCCCTTTCACAAATTGCAGTTGGCGACCAGCCTACGATGCATAGCCATTTTTTGGGCTTCAATTTCACATGTGGATGACGAAAATGCCTTAGCCATCATGAATTTATATAAGTGTGCATATACACCTCGAGGATGTGAACGATAGGGGACTTCGGAACCTATACGTTCTCTTGGGATATTTTTTGACGATTTCAGTGCCAAATTTTTTATTTCAGCCTGCAACAAATTTCTGCATAATTTGTTGCATGATGGTTAGTTGGTGAATCTTTTCCTTATTGAATATGTTTTGGAGATTTTTGAAAGGGATTGTTCTTGATTGAGAAAGTTATATAGCATGCAAGTGCTTGGAGGTGATCTTTGATAACCACTAAGGGTGGCTACCAACTGTGGCAACGACTCCGCCTTGGATGAAAAACTACAAGGCAGACAAGCCCTTGTATTCAACTCAAGCTTCACATTTGAGCAGTAGAAGTTAGTATAACTTCTAATTTTTTTCCGGAGCGGTTCAACATCATCCAACAACACAGGCTTTGAGGTGGAAAAATGATTTGATGAATTCATGAGGTATGCCATAATGTTTTCTTTTGTTTAACCAATTTTTCATGAACTTGTTGTGGTATGGTTATGGCATGAAAGGATTTATGCATTGCCATGGACATATTTCAAGGCTTGTGAGCATTACCAAATGCATGATATTTTTGTTTTTTAACACTGTGTGCAGCACACCCATCCCACTCCAACAAGGCTTGCCTGAGACATGATCCCATTTACAAGCAAGACTTCTTTCCATGCTGACAAAGGCCAGGGCATGGTAGTGCTTCAAAATCTCATAGGGATCGGCACAACCTAGTGCTAGCCTTACTGAAGGAGGCACATGTACTCGGCAAGGCCGTCCATTAACTGTAGTTCTAAGAAGCTGTCAAGAAGACATTGTTCCTCAATAAAGTGTTTACAAAAGTTATGTCATTTGAGGCAAATCTATATGGTGAAGGACAATCGTAATCAAGCAAAACAAGTCAACTATTTGTGAATGCTCGACACGGTCGACTTTCTTTTGCTATGCCATTGTACATCGGCATGAATTTTTGGTGTGCACATCGCTAACAGATACTACTTATGTGAGGCAAGGCTTTCCTTTTAGTTTTTGGAATTGTGGTTTCCACAGTTTGGAATATGCTCTTGGCATACGCACTTGGGAAAACTTGCCATGAGGTTTGGAGATTCTTACATCTCATGAGTGTGTTTATGATAAATGCACTACCTCACTTGCGTAGTACATATGGCTATGAGCCAGATTCAAGCGCATTACCAAACACTTGGCCACAAGTGGGAGACAAGGTTAGTAAATGTCAAGTTATGTTTGTTTTATCTATTTTTTACTTTTCACTTTGCAAAAGATCTCTTTGCTATGTAAAGCAAAGTGCTTGGGAAAACTCCATACAAAGTCGTTGTACAAAGCAAAGTGCTTTGCCAAATTTCATGTGAAGCAAGAGGCTTCTCTTATGTCCAAAGGTATTATTGATTGACATTTGATCAACAATAATGGCACACATCTTTAGCACTATGTGTCACAGATTCTGCAATGCTGCATTGTTACATATCCATGACCGTGCAATCTTGCAAGGCACATATACCAGGGGCTCACATGGTTGCGACTGTCATTAAAGCCAAGGGCTTATTATTCTATTTTTTGATATGTATGCATGGCGTACTAGTACGATGGACATATGATACTTCATCATTGTATACGCTGGTACATACAAAGTGTGTCAACCATAGAAGATGGCATGGGTAGGTATGTGCAGGCTAGCATAATCATGGCAAAGGGTTGGAGTAGCTATAAAGATCATGGGCTGACAGGTAGCAGCGGAGATGTATGGTGGATGCGGTTTATAGGCCAAGAAAGGCTCCAGAAGAAGGGGCTAATTTGGAGAGCAGGTGAAGGAGATTCAAGGTGCAGTCTTTGGGTCCAAGAATGTAGAGCTTTAAATGATGAAGAAGCAGGTCTAGTGGCTCATCAAACCAAGCTACGAAGCCCAAGTTATTGGAGTTTGAAGGTTTAATGCATTGCAGATTCTTATCGAGCAAGCCAGCTGGAGATAGGTGGCCCAAGTGGATGTCAGTGTATGGGTGTGTAGTGCTCAATTTATGGAGCCTACCCATCTCTTTAGAGTGTAGATCAGAGCTACAGATTGCAGCTTATGGCCAGTTGAAGTTTTGTCGGGGGCTAGGTTGGTGCCCACCTGACCACATGGGAGATCGTGCCATCTGGAGTCTTTTGAGCCTCGACAAGGTTTTAGAGCAAGGTATGCATCATACGGCCTTAGCAAGAATTGACGGATCACCGAACGGAGTAGCGATGGTGGAGATATTATTGAAAGTCAAAGTTGGGGTTGCTTTGCAGACGGGAAGTTATTGAAGTCGGAAGGTTGAGTGCAAGTGCTCGGAGTTGATTGCAGATGAAACCCCAAAATGTGGCAAGATCCAAGCACTTTTGAGTTGACACACTGAAGCTTCGGTAGCGCCTTACGGGTTGGAAATTCAACCCTAGAGCGGAATGTTGCAGGCTTGTGAAGTGGGGGGGGGGGGGGGGGGGGTGGATGAGGGTGAGGGTATTTTTTAAAGGCTTTGGAGATTACCCCAAGAGTGGACCCCATCTACAGCCACATGGAGGTAGGAATAATCCCAAATGAGGGGTCAGCGACATATATGCAGGGTATTTAGCCTGGCCTGTGACCATTCCATGGCATCCAGAGAGGGAGGCGAGCTCCCATTTGGCGTGAGCTATGGCAGGGGTAGACAAAGGCACTGCACGAGTTGCCCTGGGTGGCGTGTGGCGGTTTTTGTTGACAACAGTGGTGCTGGTCGCTTGCGTTGGCCGGTGGTGTTGCTTGCATAGTCCGTTGGCGATGATGACGTGGTAGTGTGAGCCCTAGACGGGGCTGGGTTGCCATGCGTATGGCACCCACATACTTTTGAAGGCAAAACCCACCCAACAGAGATTTCGCTATTGCTCACGTAGGGGAGGGGTCCTGTGAGCACTGAGACAGAGAGAGACAGAGATAAAGCATTTCAAGAAGTTCTAAGGCACCCCAAGTCCAAAGCAATTCAAGGGGAAGGGTCCTGGCACAAGGGTTAGTGGGGAAAGAGGCGGTGGGAGAGAGAAAGATGCTGGATAATGCAAGGGCCAAGCTGGGCAGCCAAGTTGGGTGGACAAAAAGGTGTACCATGCAAGGGTTGCCAAAAGGAACTATGCCAAGTGCAAGCAATGCAAGGGAAATTCCAAAAGGAGCTCAAAGAGAACTGCACAAGATGAGAGCTCACTCATTTTTTCTTTTTTAGGTCTCATAGGCACACCCCTATAAAACAATGTAAACCTGATATTCTTAAGAAAAAAGACGTAGCTAAATAGATAATTGAGTAGATTACTTAATGGAGAGAGACAGATTTATATACACGAGATTATAGAGTAGAGAGAGAGAGAGAGAGAGTACACACGATATACGTGGTTCACCCAATGTGGGCTACGTCCATGGGAAAGCAACCACTCAATGGCTTTAGGACTTCAAAACAAGAAGTAGTTTACAAAGGGATTATACCCTTAATGGAGCTCCCGCCTTGCTTCACTCTCACCACCTCACACTCACCTTGTTGCATCAACTTCACACTATGAAATGTGTGTAGAAATGGCCTCCTTTTATAGGCCAAAAGGGCTGCCCTCTCTTATGAGAGACAGCCATGTGTAGCCGCCCTTGTGAGAATAAATCCAAATCGGACCCTCCAATCCGCCCATGTGTGGCCGCCCTTGAGAAGACAAGTCCGCTTTTGAATTCAGCCACCGGCCATCGGCCATTGACTTTCGACCACTGGCCATCGGCCATTGACTTCCGACCATCGCCCATCGTCCATTGACTACCGGCCGGTTGTTTTCCGACCACTTTTTGGCCGCTGTCCGACCATAATATTCCGGCGAAAAAGAATATTCCGACGAAAAAAAAGTCTCGAGGGCTTCCGCCCCCGAGGCCTTTAAAGTTGCCCCTGATTCTTGTCCATGAAAATTTTGGTTTCCGGTGAGTGATTTTCCTTCACGCACGATGGCTTCTCGTCATAATGGGGGCCTTACAAATGTGCGCTTTTACCACAGAAAATTACAAGGGTAAATCAGGCTCCATACTTAACAATCTCCTACTTGGAGACTGATCTCCAAACCAAACCTGTGACTGCTTTCCATTCTGGCTTCTTATCCTTGAATGCCGATTGAAGATGAGCAAAAGCTCAACTTCTCCTTGTTGACCACCTTTGTAAACATGTCTGCAGGATTTTCACTTGTATGCACCTTTCCTAGCTTTAGCTGTCCCTCTTCCAAAAGAGTGCGTATGAAGTGATATCTCACCTCAATGTGCTTTGTCCTTGAATGAAAGGCTGAGTTCTTCGCAAGATGGATAGCACTTTGGCTATCACTGTACAAGACACAATTGTCTTGTTTGAATCCAAGCTCTTCTAAGAATCTGTGAAGCCACAGAATTTCTTTGCTTGCCTCCGTCATTGCTACATACTCTGCTTCTATGGTAGAAAGTGAAACCACTTTCTGCAGCTTTGAAACCCAGCTTACTGCTGTGCCTCCAACCGTGAACACATAGCCAGTAGTGCTCCTTTGAGTATCTTTGTCACCTGCCATATCTGCATCAGCATACCCTTCTAGAAAAATATCAGTTCCTCCAAAATACGAAGCATTTGTTGTTGTCCCTTTTAGATACCTAAGTATCCACTTCACAGCTTGCCAATGCTCTTTACCTGGGTTGTCCATGAACCTAATCACAACTCCCACTGCATGTGCAATGTCTGGCCTTGTCCAGACCATAGCATACATTAGAGAACCTACCGCTGCATCATATGGAACTTTAGACATATAGGCTATCTCCTCTTGTGTCTTTGGACACATATCCTTCGTTAGTTTAAAATGACTAGCCAAAGGTGTAGAAACTGGTTTTGCATTTTGCATTGCAAACCTTTCTAGTACCTTCTTGATGTAATCTTCTTGAGATAGCTTTATTGTCTTCTTCGTCCTGTCCCTTGATATTTTCATACCAAGTATCCTCTTTGCAGCACCTAAATCTTTCATTGAAAAAGATTTGGACAGCTCCTCTTTTAGGTCTTTGATGTCCTGCATGTTAGCACTTGCAATCAACATGTCATCAACATACAACATTAGGATGATGAATTTCCCATCTCCCAAATTCTTCGTGTAGACGCAGTGATCCGAGTTGCATCTTGTGAATCCATGATCCAACATCCATCGATCAAACTTCAAGTACCATTGTCTTGATGCTTGCTTTAAACCATACAAGCTCTTCTTTAATCTGCAAACCATTTTCTCCTTACCTTTTACTTCATACCCCTTTGGTTGAAGCATGTGGATTTCCTCCTCTAAGTCACCGTGAGGGAATGCCATATTTACATCCATTTGCTCGAGATTTAGATCATGAGCAGCCATAAGGCTTAAGAAAAGCCTAATTGAGTTCATTTTTACAACAGGAGAAAATATTTCATTGAAGTCAATACCTTTCTTTTGAGAAAAAGCCTAGACTTGTACCTTTTCTTCCCACCTTCTTCTTCCTTTAGCTTGTACACCCATTTCTTTTGAAGTGCCCGCTTACCTTTAGGCAACTCAACCAACTTCCATGTTTGGTTGCGATGTAGTGAGTCCATCTCCACTTGCATGCTCTTCGTCCATTCTTCTTTGGATTCATGTTGCATAGCTTCTTCATATGATTCCGGCTCTCCAGAATCTGAGATCAAGAGATGTTTGAAGGAAGGAACAAACCTTTCTGGAGGTCTACTTGCTCTTGTAGATCTTCGGGGAATAGGTTGAGGCTCCTCATTTGGTTGACGTTGTTGCACATTGTCACCGTTTGCAGTCCTTGAGTCTTCAACGTCCTCAAGCTCCATGTACTCATCACCTGTTTCTTTTGTTTGTTTTCTTTCCAAGTAATCTTTGTACATATTTTTTTCGTTAAATATTACATCCCTACTCCTTAAGATTTTACCATCTTCAGGATTCCATAGGCGATACCCAAAGTCTCCTTCTCCATAGCCAATGAAGAAACACTTTTTGGACTTTGCATCTAACTTTGATCTTAGGCTTCTATCTATGTGCATGAAAGCCTCACACCCAAACACTTTGAGAAATGCATAATTCACCGGTTTACCTGTCCATGCCTCTTCTGGAACTCCTCCATCCAATGCCGTTGAGGGTGACCGATTGATTAAGTACACAGACGTACTTACAGCTTCCGCCCAAAGCTCAAGCGGTAGGCCTGCATGTAGCCGCATGCTTCGTGCTCGTTCCATGATTGTCCTGTTCATCCTTTCCGAAATCCCATTTTGTTGATATGTCCTTGGGGTTGTCCTTTGCCTCCGAATGCCATTGCTAGCACAAAAGCTTTCAAAAGCTTGGCTGCAATATTTGCCTCCATTGTCGGATCTGAGGCATTTAACCTTTGTACCTGTTTCATTCTCCACAAAGGCTTTCCACCTTTGAAATATGGAAAATACATCAGATTTATTCTTCATGACATAAACCCATGTTTTTCTAGTCGCATCGTCTATGAATGTTACATAGTACAATGAGCCACCAAGTGATGGTGTACTTGTAGGACCCCAAACATCAGAATGAACCAACTCAAGTTTTTTATTTTTTCTTTCATTTCCTGATTTTTGAAATTTTACCCTCTTTTGTTTACCATAAACACAATCTTCACATAACTCTAAGTCCACTTCTTTCAAACCTGGTAGAAGCTTCTTTGTTTGAAGGATTTGCATTCCTTTGGCACTCATATGCCCAAGTCGGTAGTGCCACACCGCACTGTCAACTTCTGTAGTTGCTGCACAAGCTGAAGGTTGCGTGCTAACAATACACAAGTAAAGTGTACCGACTTTTTCACCCTTGGCAACCACCAAAGATCCCTTTGAGATCTTCCACCGTTTGTTTCCGAATGCAATGTTGTGACCTTCATCGTCCAATTGTCCTGTAGAGATCAAATTTTTGCAAAGAGAAGGAACATGCCTAACATCTTTAAGCTTCCATTCATTTCCGTTAGCAGTTTTGACAGAAAATGTACCTTTGCCGACAATCTCACAAGCTTCATCATCTCCCAAGTATACATACCCAAAATTACCTTTGGTGTAGTCTTGGAAATGTTGCTTGTGTGGTGTCGCATGGAATGAAGCCTCGGAATCTACTATCCAGGAATTAGACACATTTTCTAATGAGAGAATTAGAGCATCTTGCTCTACTTTACCTGCCACATTGGCCTCCGATGTTGGCTTGTTGTCTTGAGACTCTGTCTCCTTCTTCTTCTTGGACCAGCAATCCTTCTTGACGTGGCCCTTCTTGCCGCAGTTCCAACATTCAAGAACTGACTTTGTGCGTGACTTGCTCTGCCTTGAGCGATCACGACCCTTTTGGTTTTTGAACCTCTCCTTAAGCCTTCCTCTTGTTTTCACTGATAGTGCAACACTTGATGATTCTCTTGTGCTTCTCCTTCGCATTTCCTCGCTTAGGAGAACACCCACAACATCATCAAACTTAAGAGTCTTTGTGCTAGAGATAGAATTACTTACAGCCATCACAAGGCTGTTCCAACTATCCGGTAGAGATGATAGTATAAGGAGAGCTCGCACTTCTTCATCGAAATTGATTTTCACTTATCGAAGTTGACTTATGTTTGTGTTAAAGTCATTTAGGTGTTCTGCAACTGAACCATTCTCTGCCATCTTTAGATTGAACAAGCGCTTCATAAGAAATACCTTACTGGATGCCGATGGTTTCTCGTAGAAGTCGTCAAGTGACTTCATCAAGTCCTCCGTGGTCTTCATCTCCGAAACATTGAAGGCCACTGTTGACGCCAAGCTTAACCGGATTGTTTCCCAGTGCCTTTCGATCAAGGACAATCCATGCTTTATCTGCCATTGTTGCGGGCTTCTTCTCAAGACCGCCTAGTGGCAAATAGAGGTCCTTCTGGTAGAGATAGTTTTCAATCTGCATCTTCCAATGTTGGTAGTTTTTGCCGTTGAACTTCTCAATCTTGAGCTTCCCTTCCTCCGCCATAACTCCCACTCAATTCAAGGAATCCTTTCCTTGAGATAATTTAGCTACGAGCAAACCTTGCTCTGATACCAGTTGTTAGGAAATAAGACGTAGCTAAATAGATAATTGAGTAGATTACTTAATGTAGAGAGACAGATTTATATACACGAGATTATAGAGTAGAGAGAGAGAGAGAGTACACACGATATACGTGGTTCACCCAATGTGGGCTACGTCCACGGGAAAGCAGCCACTCAATGGCTTTAGGACTTCAAAACAAGAAGTAGTTTACAAAGGGATTATACCCTTAATGGAGCTCCCGCCTTGCTTCACTCTCACCACCTCACACTCACCTTGTTGCATCAACTTCACACTATGAAATGTGTGTAGAAATGGCCTCCTTTTATAGGCCAAAAGGGCTGCCCTCTCTTATGAGAGACAGCCATGTGTAGCCGCCCTTGTGCGAATAAGTCTAAATCGGACCCTCCAATCCGCCCATGTGTGGCCGCCCTTGAGAAGACAAGTCCGCTTTTGAATTCGGCCACCGGCCATTGAATTCGGCCACCGGCCATTGACTTCCGACCACCGGCCATCGGCCATTGACTACAGGCCACCGGCCAACCGACCGGTTGTTTTCCGACCACTTTCCGGCCGTCGTCTGACCATAATATTCCGGCGAAAAAGAATATTCTGATGAAAAAAAAGTCTTGGGGGCTTCTGCCCCCAAGGCCTTTAAAGTTGCCCCTGATTCTTGTCCGTGAAAATTTTGGTTTCCGGTGAGTGATTTTCCTTCACGCACGATGGCTTCTCGTCATAATGGGGGCCTTACAAATGTGCGCTTTTACCACATAAAATTACAAGGGTAAATCAGGCTCCATACTTAACACTTTTTTGCCAAGGTTTCTTTTGGCTCTTGGAGCCTTTTGTCATTAGGCTTTTTTGGCCAATGTTGCTTCTGGATCTTGGAGCCTTTTGTCATTAGGCTTTTTGGCTTGTTCAAATTTTTGCCAAGGTTCATGCCGGTAGTGTGTTGGATGTATATGGTGTTGCATATGCGAGAAGACTATTCATTGATATCTCTGAGTGTCATTCCCCCTTCTCTTCTCTCCTGGTGTGCGTGTGTTTTTTGTGTGTGTCGACGTGTGTGTCGCCCCAAAGTTTGTTGAGCAAAGAGAGATAGAGAGAGGTTGTGTGCGTATGGAAGGCTGTGAATTGAGCAGAGCGGAGTGATTGGGTCTGTCTGGTGCATTGCAAGGCGTGCTTGCATATGGTTGTATGCAAGCAGTGATTTGCTTGCGGGTAGTGTCGAGTTTTAAAGGTGAACTCTAGTGGACTGGGGCGTTGTTTATACCCTAGACTATAGTGAGGCATTGTGTTGTGTGCTGGGTGTGTTCCCCTTTCCCCCTCTCCATCTTCTGGTGCCCCCATTGAGGAGCTGTCTGATGTTCCGATTTGCGGTTGGAAGCGGTGTTTTTTAGTCGACAAAGCGATTGGCTGATGGTCGAGGTGTTTGATGGTCGAGTTTGAAGATGACAGAGATGGTGGAGCCAGGTTTTGGCCCCATATTTACTGGCATTGAAGGTCCTGAGGATTGGTAAGCAGATTTCGAGTTATGGATGTTGTCGATGTGTATGTTGGATGAAAAAAAGTTGCAGGCGGTGCCGCTGTTGCTGCGAGGACGAGCCAAGGTTTGGCTCGATGATTTAAAGAGCAGTGATCGAGGATCATGGCAAAGATTGCAAAGTTAATTTTTGGAGCGGTTTCAAGAGATGATTATGGTAGAGGAAGCTGGTGCTAGGAAGGCGGTATGCCAGGATGTGAATAAGGATTTTTTCATTTTCATTGAGAAATTTGAAGCCTGTTGGAAGCAATTAGAGGTTGCTATTGCGGTAAAAGACAATCAATACTTGAAGCTGTTGAAGCTGTTGGAGTGCTTGCATCCTAGGATTAGAGAAAAGGTCAAGGACGGTGCGGATACATATGAAGACATGGTCTATCTAGCCAAGATGAAGAGCAAAAAAGTAAAGAGAAAGCTGGATTGGGGGCGTGTTGAAGCCAACAGATTATGTGCCGGTTGCGGAGGTAGCGAAGTGTTCTTTGGTCCAACCAAAGGCGGCTCCAATTGTTTGAAGTGCAAAGCCTATTGAGGTAAGGCCTATGGTTGATTATGTTCCTTGGAAATTTCCAGTTTGTGATGTGCATGTGCCAAGGGTGGACAAGCTTGTCAACAAGGAGAAGCTCCATGTTGAAGTGAATGAGTGTGTAAAAGTGGTAGCAGATGTTGAGGTTCTAGTGCGGTTTGAAGAGGTAAAGCATGTTCTTGTGAAAAGTTTGCATGAAAAGGTAGCATAATGCAATCGAGATGCAGATACCGAGGGTTCAGAAGCTGATGAAGAAAGTGAGAAAGTCATGAAGATGGTCAAGATTTTATGGAGCAGCAAGCGGATGAAGATGTAGATACGGAATCTGTATATGATGCCGATGATGAAGAAGGCACAAGCTCGAGTTGTTGGGAGACAAGCAAGGAGGCTAGAGTAGATGAGTCCACATCCTATGGCGAGGAGATAGAGTTTGATGAATTGGAACTCGTAAAGGTAAAACTACCTTATTATGTGTTTGATGGTATGGTAGTAACCCATGTGCAAGAAGAGCAGGAAGCAGAGCAAGCCGATGTGCATGATGAAGACCAAGTGGAGCTGTCTAGGCCTACAGGTGATGGTATGCAGGTAAAGGTGGTATGTGGGGCCATGCTAATGGCTGTGCTGATGAAAGTGGCGGTGGAATGTGCCATGGTGGTGCAACAGGTGTAGCATTTGCCAGGAGAAAGAGAGCAATCGCGCCTATGGAGGAAGTTAAGGTGGATGCAGTAGAGAACGAGTTTCTCTCTTCCTTGGTAGAACATGATGCAGTGGTAGAAGAGGTGATTGAAGAGCAAGTGATTGAAGCTGAAGAGCAGGTGGTGCTGATCGACCTTGTAGAGCCGGTTGATGAGGAAGTGCTCGATGATGTTGGAATTGAGTGTGTGGCCAAAGAGGAGGTTGTGTTGCTAGAGATGGTGGAGATTTCGATGCAGTTGACATGTCCAATGGTGGAGAAAGGAGAATCCCAAGCAGTGGCTTTGATTCCATTGAAGGTATGTAAGCTATGGTTGATGAATATGGTGGTAGATACAACTATGGAATGGATGGTTCAGCGGGTGCAGGGGTCTATGCTTGAGGCCTCCACTTTATTTGGTTGGGAGGGAGGGTCAGACATGTGTTGGAGATCGTTGTCAGGTACATGTACTTTTGATGGTATGCTTGGTGCTGCTTGGTATAGAGTAGACAATTTGCAGAGGAATGCAAGGAGTGCTGAAGGTAGGCTATGGGAAGCCTACACACATGATGTTCTATGTGCTGGGTTACGACACTATGGTGAGCAATTACAGATGGGTGGAAGATATCAAAAGCAGGTGCTTGATATAGGTGGAAGCTATGTGATGCAAGGGGTGGGGCAACCCACTTGAAGGTTTGGCAGTAGGACAGAATAAGATTGTGTATATATGGTTCTGGTTTTTTCATAGTGTGTTGAAGGTTTTGTAGTTAGAAGGGGAATAAAGCTCTTTTTTGGTTGAGCATGAATGCTAATCTAGGGGGTGGGCAATGATGGTACAACCAAAGTGTGTCGACTATAGAAGATGGCATGGGCAAGTATGTGCAAGGTAGCAGAATCATGGGAAAGGGCTGGAGCAGCAATAAAGATCATGGGATGACAGGTAGCAGCACAGATGTATGGTGGATGCGGTTTATAGGCCAAGAAAGGCTCCTGAAGGGGCTAATTTGAAGATCAGGTAAAGGAGTTTCAAGGTGCAATCTTTGGGTCCAAGAATGTAGAGCTTGAAATGATAAAGGAGCAAGCCCAAACGGCTCATCAAACCGAGCTACGAAGCCCAAGTTATTGGAGTGAAGGTTCCATGTGTTGTAGATTCTTGTCGGGCAGGGTAGCTGGGGACAGGTGGCCCAAGTGGATGTCAATGTACACGTGCATAGTGCTCAATTTATGGAGCCTACCCATCTTTTCAGACGGCAGATTAGAGCTACAGATTGCAGTTTATGGCCAGTTGAAGTTTTCCCGGGGGCTAGGTTGGTGCCCACTTGACCACATGGGGAATCGTGCCATCTGGCATCTTTTGAGTCTCGACAAGGTTTTAGAGCAAGGTATGCATCATACGGACTCAACAAGAATTGACGGCTCGCCGAATGGAGTAGCGGTGGTGGAGATATTGAAGGTCAAAGTTGGGGATGCTTTGCAGTCGGGAAGTTATTGAAGTCGGAAGGTTGAGTGCAAGTGCTCAAAGTTGATTGCAGATGAAAGTTCATATTTTGGCAACCTTGGTTCCTGGCCTTGGGAACCCCAAAATGTGGCAAGATCCGCGCACTTTTAAGTCGACACAGTGAAGCTTTGGCAGGGCCTTGCGGGTTGGAAATCCAACCCTGGAGCGGAATGTTGCAGGCTTGTGAAGTGGGGGGGGGGGGGGGGGAAATGAGTGTGAGGGGATCTTTTTAAGGCTTTGGAGGTTACCCCAAGAGGGGAGCGCCCATCTACTACCACGTGGAGGCAGGAATAAGCCCAAATGAGGGGGTCAGTGGCATGTATGCGGGGTATTTAGCCTAGCCCGTGACCATTCAACGGCATCCAGAGAGGGAGGCGAGCTCCCATTTGGCGTGAGCTATGGCAGGGGTAGACAGAGGTGCTGCGCGAGCTGCCTTGGGTGGCGCATGGCGGTTTTTGTTGACAGTAGTGGTGTTGGTCACTAGCGTTGGCCAACGGTGATGCTTGCATAGTCCATCGGCGGTCATGAGGCGGCAGTGTGAGCCCGAGACGGGTTGGGTGCCCATGTGTATGGTGCCCACAATCTTTTGAAGGCAAAACCCCCCCTAGTAGCGATGTCGCTATTGTTCACGTAGGGGAGGGGTCCCGCAAGCAGTGAGTCAGAGAGATAGAGAGAGAGAGAGAGATAAAGCATTTTGAGAAGTTCTAAGGCACCCCAAGTCCAAAGCAATTCAAGGGGAAGGGTCCCGCCACAAGGGTTAGTGGGGAAAGAGGCAGTGGGAGACAGAAAGAGGCCGGATAATGCAAGGGCCAAGCTGGGTAGTCGAGTTGGGCGGACAAAAAGGTGTACCATGCAAGGGTTGCCAAAAGGAACTATGCCACGTGCAAGCAATGCAAGGGAAATTACAAAAGAAGCTCAAAGAGAACTACACGAGATGAGAGCTCACTCATTTTTTCTTTTTTAGATCTCATAGACACACCCCTATAAAACAATGTAAACCTGATATTTTTGGGGCTTTTTTGCCAAGGTTGCTTTTGGCTTGTGGAGCCTTTTGTCATTAGCTTTTTTGTCCAATGTTGCTTCTGGCTCTTGGAGCCTCTTGTCATTAGGCTTTTTGGCATGTTGAAAGTTTTTGCCGAGGATCATGCCGGAAGTGTGTTGGCTGTATATGGTGTTGCATATGCGAGAAGGCTATTCACTACTGTCTCTGAGCATCATTCCCCCTTCTCTTCTCTGCTTGTGTGTATGTGTTTCCGGGTGTGTCTCGACGTGTGTGCCCCCCCAAAGTTTGTCGTGCAAATAGAGATAGAGAGAGGTTGTGTGCATGTGGAAGACTGTGAATTGAGCACAGTGGAGTGATTGGGTCTGTCTGGTGCATTGCAAGGCGTGTGTGTGTTTATGGTTGTATGCAAGCGGTGGTTTGCTTGCAGGTAGTGTCGAGTTTTGAAGGTGAACTCTAGTCGATTGGGGCGTTGTGTATACCATGGGCTATAGTGAGTCATTGTGTTGTGTGCTGGGTGTGTTCCCCTTTCCCCCTCTCCAATGCTTCCGCTATCACACTAGCTACTCTGTCAAGGACGAGGTAAGTTACTGACATCTTAAAACAATTTTTACTTATGTATATTCATGGGCAAAGTGCCATACTTAAGTCACTCTGGTACAGTCATGACCACATATACATTAGGTGGGTCAAGATGTGACTTATGGTAACTCTCTCTACAAGGGCGTGTAGTTGTATGCTTACAGGATAAGCTAAGACACAGACATGGTCTGCATAGCTTAGAGCCATTTGTTTGTAGTCCATTAGTGATTGATTTCAATATCAAACAATTCTATCCAGTTCAGTACTCATTGATTATAATGGAAAAGCAAGAGTCTTGCCATTAGTGATTTTTTGGGAATTATTTTAGCACTACACACTTTACGTGTGCCAGTCAAGTTGAAGTTTTGAACGTCTTAAACTTGTAAGGGCTTATCTCTACCAAGGTGTATGGATGAAGCCAGCATTTTAGACGGCACAACTTTCACAACAACCCAAGATTATGAATTTTTGGGTGTGGAAAAGATCTAGTTGTGAATACGACTCTAACTTCAGTGGATCTCTTATTAGCACTAAGAGGGCAGGTATATGAGTACAGTTTTGGGGTCAGACCCAACTCATAATTACTAAATCACTTATTACTGTGTTGATGGTCATTTTTGGACACCTTCACACTTTGGTTTTCAAGAAACACTATCTGCCAAGGAATAGTCAAAAGTTTCTTTCCAACTTTTCACCAAGGGGGTTGGTTTTGCAAGCTATACCCAGGGGTTTGGATTGCCACGACAACACCAAGGGTTACAAGTTCAATTTCTTTATCTTCATTAATCTCTAATTTAGTGATTAGCAAGTCACAACAATTTTTCTATGGTATGCTTTCAGGTTGAGGGTTGTACTTGACTTCCGGGCAAGTATCAAGTAATTTACACCTCATGTAAGTACATATTTTTTGGATTTATTTTCCTTTCCAATTCAGTTTTTTTGCGGGATGTTTGAGCTAGAAGGCTTTCATCCAACTTGCTCTTTAGCCAAGTGACAAGGTCCTGGACGAGCATAGCATTTTGAGAAAATATTGTTATTTTCTCTCTTCCATGTTCATTCTTTGAGACATATTCCACATGTGGAGAATATGAGTCTCTAGGACTGACACTGGTGCCTAATTCCTAATGATGTGTTGCGATGAAATCCCTACGTGCTGGTCGCATTTGTTTATTAGACCAGTTGAAGCACACTGTATTAGGAACAATTTCAGTGGCCAAAAATTGCCGGGTACTAAGTACAGAGTTGTTTCATTTGCAAGTGCTGTGCAACCACCTTAACGGAGGAGCATCATGCAAATTCATGGACTTTCTTGTTTTTAAATTTTTTTGCACTTTAAGTGCCACTTTTCAAGAAGATTTATGAGTTTACACCCTACCATACAAGGTAACGGCTCAGGATGTGTGTTTGCGGTTAGATGGTCTATACTCTATGAGCTTACTCCACTCCAACCCACTATTCATCCCACATTGGATGGGCAGCTTACAAATCTTCTACAACTTACAAGTATTTTTCTAGTGCTAAAGGAACTGCTAAGAGCATACATTAGCACAAAGCATTCTGAATGGGCAATTCTCTCCCTATTCTAGAATTTGCTTAGGTTTTCAACTTTACATACCTGTTGTGGTGGGGCTAGATACCGATTCAATAGTTTTATACGTCAAGGACTTAGTAGATGTGCTCACAAATCACGTTGGTATGTAACCTTCATTAGGGGTGAACATGTAGTTGTGTGTGTTCCAAAATGTTCAGAAGTCTGACATGAGGACACTTCCTATTGAGTCCCTCAGTAGCTATGAGCTTTTCAAGATACTCACACAAGTTAGAAATCTGGCTCACAACTTCATGAATTCTGAGCTCTCTTGTATTTATCCGATACTTCACATAAGCCGTTTGAGTAAACGCTTACATGGGGACAACAATGTCATTGACCAACAACTTCTGGTTGATTTCATTGAACCTCCTACCCAACCGCATAAACCAACATGCATTTTAGACTATCATGATTTACGTATGCGTCGTCATGTAGGTCAACAAGTTCTTGTACAGAGGAACGATTGACATGACTTGAAGAAGGTGCCACTTGAGAAAACATTAGTGTTCTTAAAAACAAGTAACCCACTTTTGTTTTTGAGGATGAAAACACTTCTCCAAGGGGGGAGTAATGCCAGGCCAAGGGCCACCATGGAGGTTAAGGACCTGGAAAAGGGAGAAGGGATCCTGCAAGCCAAGGGGCTATAAAAGGGTGGTTACGGTAGTTACGAGGGTTTTACAAATTCAACATGCGTTAAGATGGAAAACATACAATTGACGACTAATCAAATTGAGCTCATGGCTGCAAATAAAGGGACGATGGTCAGTTTAGGTCAAGCAATGTGTCAATCAACATAGATGGCCATCAATGCCCACACCAATTCCATGTAATGGCAGATACTAATCTTAATGAGGCAATCATCTTGGGTGTCTCATGGATGCACATGAACAAAGTAGTTCCAGATTAGCAAGAGAAAACCTTAACGTCCACCTTAATGGAAACTCTTATGTCACTCCTTTAGCACAAACTGATCATATTTTGGGACGTACAACTCATTAATACCAAACTGTAGAGCCAAAATTCTATCCTAAACCTATTTGGCGATACAATGGATAATTAATTAGGCACGTATGAGTTAAGAAGTCACTCAAGTTGAGCAAACCAAAGAAGATATGGTTACAAAATACAAAAAATCCGTTAGAGCATTCCATCTCGAGTACAAATCAACCCAAGTATAAGTAGATTCCAAAGTACAAATCAGAAAACAATCCCCAAACTCTCAAAACAAACTCCAATGAAAACCAAAGTAATCAATATTGCAAATTGAAGAGAAATTGAGAAATATAGCTTACTAAATAATAAGATAATTTTTTAAAGGTAGCTAATAGTGGTAGAAATTTGTGATAATTATTTCATAATTAGTTAATTAGTTTTATGATTACTTTTGTTAAAATTCACTATTTTTAGTTAAAAATTAAGCAATATAATTAGTAAGCAAGTTAAAAAGTTAATAAGATAATTTTTTGAAGAATATTATAGTATTAAAAACTTGTGATAGTTTTGCTAATTACTTTTGCTTAAATTCTATGTTTTTAGAAGTTAGTAAGATAATTTTCAAAGAAAGATAACAGTGTTAGGGACCTAAAATAATTATCTTATAATTAGTTAATTAGTTTTGCTAGTTATTTTCTCTTAAATTATTTATATTTAGATAAAAATTAATCAAAATAATTAGTAAATACATAGAAAAGTTAGTGAAATAATTTTCAAAGGAAGATTATATTGTTAAGGCTCATGATAATTATCTCATAGTTAGCTCATTGATTTTTCTAATTAATTGTATTTAAATTATCTATTTTGAGCTTAAAAATAAGAAAAATAGTTAGTGATGTGTTTAGAGATTAGTAAGATAATTTTAAATGAACTATTATAGTGTTATAAACTTGTGATAATTATCTCATAATTAGTTAATTAATTTTGCTAATTACTTTTGATTAGCTTATCTATTTTTAGTTGAAAATTAAGTAGCATAGTTAGTAAATGAGCTTATAAGTTAGTGATATAATTTTTAGAAGTATATTATCGTGATAGAGAGTTGTGATGATTATCTCATGATTAGTTTAATAATTTTTCTAATTATTTTTTTGTGATTCTTTAATTTTAGCTAAAAATTAAGCAAGATAATTAGTAAATTAACTTAGTAAACTACCTTAGAAGTTAGTGTGATGATTTCTAAAAAAATAATATAGTATTTGAAACTCATAATAATTATCTCATAATTAGCTCATTTGGTTTGCTAATTACTATTGCTTTAGTTATCTATTTTTAATAAAATTTTAAGAAAGATAATTAATAAATTAGTTTAAAAGTTAGTGAGATACTTTTTGAGGTGGATTATAGTTTTAAGAACCCTTGACAATTATCTCATAATTAGTTAATTGTTTTTATTAATTATATTTTTTAATTTTAACAAAGATATTAAGAGAGATAGCTAGTAAATTAGCTTATAAGTTAGTTAGATAATTTTCAAAAGTAAATTATAATGTTAGAAATTTGTGATAATTTTTTATAATTAATTAATTAGCTTTGCTAATTAATATTTCCTAATTTCGTACTGTTAAAAAAAGGAAAAGAGATAATTAGAAGAAAAGTAAAAGGGATAATTAGCAAATCCACTTTGAAATTTCTAAGATGATTTCTAGAGATATGATATATTTTTAGAAAGCTGCGATAAAGATATCTCCATCATATACTTACGTTAATAATTATAAAGCTAAAAATAAGTTATTTCTTACTATATTTAAAAGAAAAAATTAGGAAGATAACTCAAAAAATCATAGGATAATAATTATGAGCTTAAGAAAATCACTAGGAAGATAGGATAATTATGTCTTGCTTATATATGTAGTAAGAAAATAACTACATCCAGAAGTTACTATTTTTTACTACAAATTAAGGGAAAAAGTTAACAGATTAATTTTTCAAAATTAGGCATCAATTCATATGGTTAATTAAGGTATCAAGAACCCCCAATAATGATATCTCACCAAAAGAAACTATTTATATTACTATGATACAACAAACAACTTAAGGCTCTTAGAAAAGTGAAATTAAGGCAATTGATAGAAATATCTCATGGAAATTCTTATGGTAAGTTTTTGAGCTTTGATACTTTACATAATGATTAAGCATCTTTTATGAGGATGAAAACTGTGGGCCCCCAAAAGAACCCGTGCCAATCAGCAAACTAGAGGATGGTTGTTGGAATTAGGGTTGCAGAGAAACACACACATCTTGGAGAAGACGAAGGAAGCTCAAGGCACACAATAGAGAGAGTGTCTTACTTAGTCTGTAATGGAAAGATAGATAGCCCTAGAGTGATGGGCGTATATACAATGCACGGGGGAAAAAAACTCCTAAAGAGGGAAAAAATGCCCCGACGGTCCTAGTGTGTTCACACACATCACTACCACATGTATATGGTAACAAATCCCCCCTGGAGTGATGCAGTGAACAAGAGCTGGCACATGAGTAAAGGGAAGTGACATGCCCTGAGGACAGGATCAGTCCACAAAGGGGAGTAAGACCAAAGCTTTGCGGAAAGCTTCAAGATTCTCATGAGACAATGCCTTTGTGAAAAGATCTGCAAGGTATTCCTGTGTTGGCACATAAGCCAAGCTGATCTCTCCTACTGAGAGCCTCTCCCTGACATAGTGGTAATGCGCCTCAATGTGCTTTGTGCGAGCATGAAAAATTGGGTTCCTCGCAACTGCCAATGTGCTCTGACTGTTAGTGTAGATAGTATTGGCAATGTCCTGTCCAACACCCAAATCAGCCATAAGGTGTCTGAGCCATACACACTCAACCGTAGCTATGAAGACTGCCTCGTACTCAGCCTCGCAACTTGAAGTGGCCACAATAGGTTGCTTCCTGCTCAACCATGATATACATGAACTACGGGGCATGCAACAAAAACCACTTGTGGACACTCGCGTTGTCGAGAAATTTGCGGTCTTGCCATGAAAGCACCGGGCTTATGGCTGTGAGAGTTTGTGAGAGAACTCAACAAAAACTATATGAAGGAGTTAAACCATAGATGCCATGAAGACTAGGGTTTGGAAAGAAGTGCAATCAAAGAAGACTCACTCTTTCTCTCTTGCACTCACACACACAACAAAAGAACACAAAAGAGAATATCAAAACAATACGAAGATGAAAACATCAAGGCTATGGTCATATCGTATCATGGGTAATATGAAAGGGTTAATAGATGAGTTAATGGCATTCAATCTTGGCTGACCAAATAGGCTACGAATTGTTCTTTGGAATTGTAGTTTTGTGCTTACCATAATATATATATTTTGTCTAGTGATTGGGATTAATTGTGTGTACAAATCCTTTTGGTTCATAGCAAGATAACTACGCTTACGTCAAAAGAAAAGTTATAGTCTATGAGAGGTAGTATGATGGGATCCGGTGATAGAAGTATTTCATTAAGCCTTTCTGGGCCAAAGAGAAACACCATACGTTGTTGGAAGTGTATTTTACGGCTAATCCATACGTTAATTCTAATAGATCGTATAGAGTGAAAGCAATAGAAATGATCATCATGTGGGTTATTCATCTAGGATAGTATGTGAGAAATGTAGATATGAGAGAAGTGAAGAGATGAGAAGTTTCCCTCCCAAGCCCTATTCTTGCCCGTAGGCAATAAGGATACTGCGAGGAGAGATGTACCTGTAGCAAGAAGAACCTAAAATTTGTAGAGAGGATGAATTACTAAGAGTGAGGGAGATAGGTTTGGTTAAGGAGATGAGATTAGATATATATATATATATATATATATGTTGGGTTAGAGATGAAAAAGGAAACAACAAGAAATCAAGAAAACATCAATGTAGAACACATCTTACTTGACAAACCCTTTGGCACCATTATTGATGGAGAGAGAAGAAGAGGGGAGAATTCAACTTTGATTGATACGCCAAGTCCACGCCCTTCTTTGATTAGAGTTGATCTTCCAAGGATAGCATGCAAGGATGGCTAGTCTTCCTCTAGGAGAAAGTGTAGGCTTAGGCTTATGTTAATGGCTAAGTACAATTAGGCATTACTACTCACTCCCTCAAGAATTCCTCTCATCAATGGCTTGAATGCTTTAGTTCCTTTTCAAGGAAGAAGAGGTCCCCTTTTATAGGTGAAGGGAACCCCCAAGGATTTACACAAGAAGAGAGGAGCCAATGTGAATAGGAATTGGAAAAGTTGGAAATGAGCTGTCCCTGCATGATGTGGGCAGATTGGGTCCAGTATTTTGATCATATCTCCTCAATCGTGGCTCTAAATAAAAAAGTAAAAATATGGGCAAAAACTTCAACTCATTAGCTACAATTTTCATTTTAAAATCAGTTTCCAATTCGAATTGGAACCTTGTGTAAAAAATTCATCAAAATGGGGTCCATTTCTGGCAGCAAAAGTCTTCCCGTGGTCCCCTTAGCCTAGACTTTCATTTAATTCCAAAGGACACCTGATGCCATATGAAAGCATGGCATTGCTCCTTGACAAAGTTTTGTAATCATGCTTGCAATAATGCATTAAAATAAGTGTATCTTTGAAATCATGCCACCTAGTGTCCCACTAGGATTTGATTCCCTCCTAGTAGCTATTTAAAAAGAAATATAAGAAAAGTATAAAAAATACATAGAATATATATATATTGGAGTTTATCCTAGATATAGGATCTAGCTAGGGTGTGAGATGATAATGAGATAGTAGAAATAAAGAATCAATGCTTTTTGCCCCAAGTTAAAGAGGCAGAGCTATTGAGCTTTTTCCATAGTATTTTCTGATGGTAAAGTAAGGATAGGTTACCCTTGAGAAAAATAATAGGATGAGATAGAAGGCTTATTATTATACTTAAATATGCACATGCACATTATAGGAAAGATAATTATGTATCTAAAAAGTTACAAGATAGATCTTATAGCATGCGTTCCCACTATGTATGTGTCCCAGCACGACATCCACCCCCTCTAAACCTGCACATCCTCCAGTATGTGCCACATTATTTCTTTGTAAGATCAGCCCTCTTGTACATCTTCCTTGCTTTCTTCTTCACTGGATGATTCTAAATCTTCATGTTCACTTTGATCTTTACCTGTGGTTTGCTCTTCTTCCTCATCAACATTTTCTGGATCATTGTCTCCTCTTCTCTTAAACATTTTGATCCTTTTTCCTGCAATGGGAATCTTTACTTTTGTACCATCTAGTTCAGACAAGCTGTAAGTAGAATTTTCATGCACCTGCTCTACAACATACGGTCCAAACCATCTTTTTGAAAACTTACGCATGACTGCATGCTGGTTATCAAGGCTACTATCATACACCAAAACCCAGTCACCTTTGTCAATTGCTTTGCTCCTGAGTCGATGTCGCTTATCAAAGTATTCCTTGTTTTTCAACCTTGCATTTTTTAGTCGTTCTTTTGCAGCTTCAATGTCTCCAAGTCTTCTCTCTAGCTTCCTTATACGCAGTGCAAGGAGATCTTCCCTGCTAAGCCCCTCTTGCCAAGGTAGTACATTCCATGTGGGATTTGTATCTTCAATCGGCATCACTGGCTTTTGACAATAGATTAGCTCCGCAGGCATGTAGCTAGTTACTGAGCTATGTGTTGTACGATTAGCCCATAAAGCATATGGTAACAGTTTTGGCCACTCACCAACTCTTCCTTCGCAAGCCTTGGCCAAAGCTTTGATGATAGGAGGATGCCCTCTTTCACTCTTTCCATTGCCTTCAAGGTTGTAAGCTGTAGTAAGAGAAAGCTTGATTCCTAATCTAGAAAAGAACTCCCTTGCTTCTTCAGCATCCAGTTCACCTCTATCTGTAGTGATTTTTCCCACACAACCATAACGGAAAATCACCTCATCAAGAAGGAATTTGCACACAGCTTCTGTGGTTTTAGCTCTTAATGCTCTTCCTTCAACCTAGTTAGTTAGGTCCTCTCGTGCAAGAACCAAGTATCTCATCTGCCAGAGTCCTAGAGGCATTGTGACTAGATCCACAACCCATTTATAGTGCATGGCTAGTGGATATGTAGGGTGCAATCCATCACGATGTCGGACATTTGAATACATTTGACAAGTTACACATGACTCTACAAATTGAGATACATTTTATACATACCCTTCCACCAGTGTTTTTCTTTCAACTTGGAGAAGGTTGCCCACACACCCCTGTGTCCAGCCCATAGACTCTCATGAAACTCTTGCATGAGATTTACTTGAGTCTCTTTTTTATATATAACCCATTGTGGTGTAGCACCCTTTTGTTTAGGATGCTTCCACAAGTAACCATCCCTCAAAAAGTACCCATATGTTTTCCTGCGTATCCTCTTGAATTCTTGTTCATACCAATCATCCTGTTTTGTTAGAGTACTCAAGTAGCTTCCAATAGAAAGCCAATCACCTTCATAAAGATCTTTCAAGAACAATTCAAGTGAATTATTCATGCAGACATTGTTACCTTTGACATGAGAGATAGAATAGAACTTTGTACCTACATCATCTCCCTCATCAATCATTTGTGACTCATCTTCATACCTTGCCCTTGATAGCATATCTGCCACTGTATTGTCTTTACCTGCAATGTGCTTAAACTCAGGATTTAAGGACTTAATGTAGGCAATCCACCGCAACATAGCAATGTCTGGAGTTGAGCAGCTTGTAATCATCCCAAGAAGTGGTAGACAATCTGTTTCTACAACCACACATGCACCAATTAGGTACTCTTTCTCACTTTTCAAGGCTGTAACCATACCCCATAACTCTCTCTTTATCTGTGGATAGTTTCTTTGGCGAGCACTTAGCACCTTTTCTCTAAATCTTACCACATACCTGTGTCCTTCTTTGTCATCTTGTCCTATTTCCCATCCAATCCTTGTAGGACTTGTGTCTACTGTCACAATTACTGGCCTTTGACACTCATAGTCTACCTTTCTCAAAGTTGTTGCTGACTGGAGCAACTCCTTTAGCTTTTTCATGGATTTTACATGTGCTTCTGTCCATTTAAACTTCTGATTCTTTCTAAGCAGCTGATAAAGAGGATCAGCTACATGTGCATAATGTGGAATCCAAATAACATAGAAGACACATGCTCCCAGAAACCTTCTAACCTCAGTGATGCTAGTGCATGTTTCTTTCATTCTTTGGATGGCATCTACCTTTGTTGGACAAGGTTTCCTACCATATGGCCCGCACATGTGCCCCACAATAAGCACTTCATTGACACCAAACATAGACTTTTTCCCTGACAATGTAAGATTCACTTCTTCCAACCTAGACAAAATTTTATCACAATCATTTATGTGATTTACCACAAACCTGCGACATCCCTTGAGATCCAAAGCTTCATCTTTGTCACTTTCTTCATATCCTTTGATAGGCAAATCATCAATGAAAGGCATTGTGATTTGAGGAATAAAGTCACGTAAGACCTTATTCATCCCATTCATCATATGTGCAACCGAGTTGGTTGCTCCCTGTGGCAAGGTACACATCCTTACCAAACCCAAAGGTGTCCTCATGGTTGTCAAGTCTCTGCTTTTGATTGCAAGCTGAAATTGATCATACCCTGAGCAAAGATCCCCCATTGAGTAGATTGCCCTCCCTGCAAATGCCTCTGCAAACTCATCCACAATTGGACTTGTACCTACATTTCTAATTGTCACCTTGTTCACTGGTTGCATATCTTGGATGAAGCGTAGAGAACCATTCTTCTTCGGAACTGTGAACCACCTATTTGAGTATGGAGCACAAGAAGGCTCCAAGATTCCCATTTTGATTTTCTCATTCAGTAGCTCTACTAACTTTGGCAAATGAGCCTTTGGAACCGGAATAGGCCGCAGATTCCAAGGCACATGAGGTATTGTGAAAATTACCATAGGAGCTACAATAGAAGGATCAACACATCCTATCTCATGTGGCTCAAATGCAAAAGCCTTACCATGCTTTGAAAGCATTTCTTTGAAGCACTTTGTCTCCTCCTGTGTTAGAAACTCCTTGCGACCAATCTGCACGTCTTGGAAAGACTCCTTTGTGAAGGTATGCCCAATCTTTTTAGGATTCCTCAAACTTGGTTGTAAAGAAGCCTGCTCAATCTTTTCCCTGTTGTTGGGTGGTAAGGGTGAAGCTACTGGTTTCACCTTCTTTGCTACACTCTTGTATTTAGTTTCAACATGGACTTTTGGGCCAACTGTTTGGTTTTCTTTAAAGGCTTCTATTACTTGATACATTTCCATAGAGCAAACTTCCACAACTTCATTTTCAAGATGCAAATTAGACCCCATTATAGCATCAAATTAGACCCAAAACATTTTCAGTAGGCTCTAGCAACCCACTCTTTTTCATGCCTATTTGTACATTATGCACATATTGCCTCTTACATCTCTTCAAATATTCAAGTTTTGTAAAACATACTGATCCATTCTTTGTTACCAAGGAGCTCGTTGAAAACGCTTCACCTATTTTTGGATCAGGCGAGACCCTTTTTCTTTCTGTACCACTGCAATCCCGCTTTACAATGGTACTTGGCCAAAACCCATCATTTCTCTATGATCATGAAACTCTTTGCTCACCTTTGGTAGAGGATGTTCTCTGAGGTTGTCACGATTTCTTTCATGGTTCACAGAAACTGTGAGAAATTGGACAGCTCGTTTACCATCTTTTCTACGTTTCCTAGCATATGCTGAACCATCATCCATTACCTTTGTTTCCATTCAAACTCCCACAATGTAGGGCTGTCCAAGGATGAGATGATATGAAGATGTATCCTATACAAAGAAGTTTTGGTCAATCTTTACATCACCTATTGTTACCTTCACACCTGGACATGCTGCATACAATTCACTGGATGAATTGTTTGCCACTTTTACCATCCAGCCATGATCTGTGTCCATCGGCCATTTGCACTTGTTGTAGAGACTCTTTGACATTATGTTTATTTCTGAACCATGGTCAATCAAGGCAACAAATGGCTCTTCAAGATCACCTACCTTGACCAAAGTTTCTGTAGTAGCCCTTGCCCAATGACTTCGTGAATAGTAACTCCTAGAAATATCTTCAACTTCTTCATCATCATTTGAGAAATGCACTTGCTTCACTCTCCCACTAGATTGGTAGCATCGTACCACAGCTCCATCATTCTCCTTATTTTGCAGTTGCATCCCTTGTGTCTTTGAGGTTTCCCCTTCAACCTGTGGACGAGAAACTTCAGCAAGGGTTTGCCTCTTCCTCTTGATGATGTCAATGATCTTCTCATGGAATTCACGCTTTGCAATGCCAAGAACTTCTCCCAGAGTAAACTCAATCTTGCTATTCAAGATCCTTTCCTCCAAGACTTTCTTTAAATCTGTAGCAACCTCAATATCAGATTGTAGTTTATAAGTTGGGCCTTTTGTCTTACCTTTTGTTGGCTCTTTCTTCTTTCCTGTTGTAGACTCCTCCATGAGTACTTCAGGTGGAGATGCTCCTTGTGTTGAGGGTGTTTGAGAAGGCATTGAGTTGCTTCTTCCCCCACTTCTAGAAGATCTTTTTGATGGTCCTTCATTAGCATTCTCACGTCTCCGCTTCTCTTCTACAATTGCCTCATTTTGTTGGCATTTTGTAATGTAGGCATGCACTGACAATGAGTCCACTGGATCATTCCATCCTGTTTCTAGACGTATGCAATCACCTGCTTCATGTAGAATCTCTTTTGTAAGCTTTACCTTTTTAGCTAATTGCATGACATTTGGCCAAATTTGACCATGATGGTCACTCACCTCTTCATCACAAAAATGTTCAATTTTTACTCCATAAGTAGTTGCCTCAACTGAAGAGGTGGCATGCTTAGTTGCCATATCTTCAACTAAGGTTTGCATTCCCCCCTTCCCAAATTTAGTTCTCAAGGGTAGACCTGTCTCTCTTAAGTGGATTTTACCATCCTTAAAAAAGACAACATCTTTTGACAAAGCATCACTAAAATCATCACAATCCCTTCTTACATGGTCTGTACTATCACACCAAATACATCTATAAACAAACCCTTCTTTGGGCTGTTGTCTTTGCCTAGGAAGTGGCCCTGATGGTTGGCCTTTTTCTTCAAGCTTTGCAAACTTCACGTTCAAGTCATGCATTCCCTTCACAAGCTCATCTAGCATGGACTCATCAAACTTAGGAGCGATAAAAGTAGGCTTTACCATTTTGTCAGAAGTTGAGGTGGAAGGACTACTACCATCTTGTCCCTTCTTCTTTGTCGTTTGGCAAGCAGTGAGACAACACCTGCAACCTCATTCCAGTCGGTCTTTAGTCCTTGCTCAGCATCTTTATCTTCAAGAAGAAGCTCCAAATTTTCTTGAAACTCTTTACCTGTAGCTTGTAAGAAAAGATCTGTCTTCTCTGCATCTAGTGTGGCCCTTTCTGTCCTGGTGAGTTGTGCATAGCGCCGCTCAAATTCCCTAAGTAGCTCTGTTATTGATAGTCCTTGCTTTGGCTTGACTACCCATTCTAAGAATGTCCTTTTGGTCACTCTCTCAGAGTCCTCCGTGAAATATTCCTCCTTTAAAGCTACTTTGAGTTCTTCCCAATTTCTCCCATGCCCATCTTTAATTACCCTAACATGCTCTCTAATTTCTGGAGCAAAAACTAGCTCAAAGCTTTGAATCATCTCACCTTCTGACACGTGATGCAGCTCCATCTCCTTCACATACTCGCGTAAGTACTTGGTTACATCTTTGCCATTGAACTGATCCATTCTATTGACGATTTCTTGTATGGCCTTCGTTGCTGAAATCTCCCTTCTTTCAATGGCATATTGTTGTTGCATGAACATTGCAAATGCTTGAAACATTTGCATTGTTCCTGGGTCAAAATGCATACCCTGTTGCTCAACATGATCACCCATGGTTATCCACAAAATCTCACCCTGGCAGTTCGCGTCGGGTTCACCAAAAATATGTCGAGAAATTTGCGGTCTTGCCACGAAAGCACCGGGCTTATGGCTGTGAGAGTTTGTGAGAGAACTCAACAAAAACTATATGAAGGAGTTAAACCATAGATGCCATGAAGACTAGGGTTTGGAAAGAAGTGCAATCAAAGAAGACTCACTCTTTCTCTCTTGCACTCACACACATAACAAAAGAACACAAAAGAGAATATCAAAACAATACGAAGATGAAAACATCAAGGCTATGGTCATATCATATCATGGGTAATATGAAAGGGTTAATAGATGAGTTAATGGCATTCAATCTTGGCTGACCAAATAGGCTACGAATTGTTCTTTGGAATTGTAGTTTTGTGCTTACCATAATATATATATTTTGTCTAGTGATTGGGATTAATTGTGTGTACAAATCCTTTTGGTTCATAGCAAGATAACTACGCTTATGTCAAAAGAAAAGTTATAGTCTATGAGAGGTAGTATGATGGGATCCGGTGATAGAAGTATTTCATTAAGCCTTTCTGGGCCAAAGAGAAACACTATACGTTGTTGGAAGTGTATTTTACGGCTAATCCATACGTTAATTCTAATAGATCGTACAGAGTGAAAGCAATAGAAATGATCATCATGTGGGTTATTCATATAGGATAGTATGTGAGAAATGTAGATATGAGAGAAGTGAAGAGATGAGAAGTTTCCCTCCCAAGCCCTATTCTTACTCGTAGGCAATAAGGATACTGCGAGGAGAGATGTACCTGTAGCAAGGAGAACCTAAAATTTGTAGAGAGGATGAATTACTAAGAGTGAGGGAGATAGGTTTGGTTAAGGAGATGATATTATATATATATATATATATATATATATATATATATATATATATATATATATATATATATGTTGGGTTAGAGATGAAAAAGAAAACAAGAAGAAATCAAGAAAACATCAATGTAGAACACATCTTACTTGACAAACCCTTCAGCACCATTATTGATGGAGAGAGAAGAAGAGGGGAGAATTCAACTTTGATTGATATGCCAAGTCCACGCCCCTCTTTGATTAGAGTTGATCTTCCAAGGATAGCATGCAAGGATGGCTAGTCTTCCTCTAGGAGAAAGTGTAGGCTTAGGCTTATGTTAATAGCTAAGTACAATTAGGCATTACTACTCACTCCCTCAAGAATTCCTCTCATCAATGGCTTGAATGCTTTAGTTCCTTTTCAAGGAAGAAGAGGTCCCCTTTTATAGGTGAAGGGAACCCCCAAGGGTTTACACAAGAAGAGAGGAGCCAATGTGAATAGGAATTGGAAAAGTTGGAAATGAGCTGTCCCTGCATGATGTGGGCAGACTGGGGTCCAGTATTTTGATCATATCTCCTCAACCGTGGCTCCAAATAAAAAAGTAAAAATATGGGCAGAAACTTCAGCTCATTAGCTATGATTTTCATTTCAAAATCATTTTACAATTTGGATTGGAACCTTGTGTAAAAAATTCATCAAAATAGGGTCCATTTCTGGCAGCAAAAGTCTTCCCGTGGTCCCCTTAGCCTAGACTTTCATTTAATTCCAAAGGACACCTCATGCCATATGAAAGCATGACATTGCTCCTTGACAAAGTTTTGTAATCATGCTTGCAGTAATGCATTAAAATAAGTGTATCTTTGAAATCATGCCACCTAGTGTCCCACTAGGATTTGATTCCCTCCTAGTAGCTATTTAAAAAGAAATATAAGAAAAATATAAAAAATACATAGAATATATATATATATTGGAGTTTACCCTAGATATAGGATCTAGCTAGGGTGTGAGATGATAATGAGATAGTAGAAATAAAGAATCAATGCTTTTTGCCCCAAGTTAAAGAGGCGGAGCTATTTAGCTTTTCCCATAGTATTTTCTGATGGTAAAGTAAGGATAGGTTACCCTTGAAAAAATTAATAGGATGAGATAGAAGGCTTATTATTATACTTAAATATGTATATGTACATTATAGGAAAGATAATTATGTATCTAAAAAGTTACAAGATAGATCTTGTAGTATGCGTTCCCACTATGTACGTGTCACAGCACGACAGCGTGTCAAAACAACCAGCCCAATTTGAGTCCAAAAAAAGCATGTAAGTCTGGCGGCAATGATCCCCCCTTGGGATAAAACAAGAGAAGATGTAAAGTTCCACTAAGGTAGCGGAAAATTCTCTTGACAACTTGCCAATGCTTAGACCCTGGGCTATGCATAAATCTGCTGACCTGTGAGACCGCAAACTGAATATCCGGCCTCGTGTTGCATACATAAATGAGGCAGCCAACAACAGTTTGGTAAAGAGTGACATCAGCAGGTAGACTCAACTTCAAACCTGTTTCCATGGGAGTGGCAATAGGTTTACAATCCTTAAGTCCAAACTTACATAGTGAGGCGGTCCGGGGCGGGCAACAAGAAGAGTGGCCTCTAGACACCCTTCAAGGCTCCCGTGCTGCTCAATGGGGCTGGGGCACAACACAACACAAACCAAAACAACAAACCCACCGCCAAATCCCAACTACACAAGGGGCACCACCTAGTTTAAGAGCGAACTAGGACGCAAAAGAGGAGAATCGTTAGAGCAACCCACAAACAAGCAAGGAATTTACACTAACCCTAACACCAATGGAATACTCTCACACACTAAAACACGAGAGAGAGAGAGAGAGAGAGAGAGAGAGAGAGAGAGAGAGAGAGAGAGAGAGAGAGAGAGAGAGAGAGAGAGAGATAGAGAGAGAGAGAGAGATAGTGCTCGGGCTGCTTTGAAACGTATCGGCAATGATCAAGCAAACACAACTATATATTTAAGAATGAGAGAGAAAGGGGGAGGGGGTGCTTGTTGCATTAATACCTTCTTACAAATCTGTCATGACAAATCAAAGTGAGATTAGTACTTGTTCAACATAGCTTGCATAAATTTCACCACAACACCTCACAAGAAAAGCCACCCCAATCACTGTCTTAAGGCCAGGGGAGTCCTCTCCACCCTGTCGCCCTCTTACAGTATGTGGGATTTATGGCTAGATTGATGACAACACCAGAGACAAGCTATCAAGAACTTAACAAAAAAAAACACCAAGACACTTACACATCATTGTTGTCCATTACTTCACGTTGGAAGGGAGACAAAGTATCCAAGCTTAGTCCAAATCCACCCTCCTTGATTCAGCGAATGTTGGGGTTACACTAGTAGGAGAAATGATAGATTTCCTACTCTCAATTGAATGATCACTCTCTCTCTTACAATGGCATAGATTTCCCTTGCTAATCCCCTATTACAACACATGCACATGCATAAGACAATGAGCTTCCACTCAAGAGCTCCTTCTAGAGAGGTTGAGCTTGGCTTCTCAAGCTATAGCATAGTGCTCTTGCTTATGGCTCCCCCCTTTTATGCTAGCTACACCCTCCTTTTATAGCAATTTTGAAGGCTAGGGTTACTCCTCTAACCATGGTTGGGTTAGATTTTCAGCAATTTATCTAATTTCTTTTGCTTGGAATTATCAAGAAGTTGGTGGGGAAAGAGAGAGGAGAGAAATGGAGGTGATAGGACTTTTCATAGTGGGTTAGTGTTAGTAGAGTTAGTATTAATTTACAAATGGAATTGGATATTTACAATGGGAGTATCCATGTAGGATACAAATAAGGAAGAAAAACTCTTAAGAGGTAAGAAAAGGTGGATTTCTTACAAGGTTGATACTCCAAGTGTCTTGAGTAGGGCCAATTTTGACGCTTGTTGTCGATCCACTAGCTTTGACGGTACATTTTTTCTCCACTCTTGACCTTCCTTGAGAGACAAGGTAATTGAAGCTGAGTAATCAACCACCATGATGCTGTCTTTTAAGAGAAGGGGCTGAATTTTGTGGTTTTTTGATAGATATGGGTAATTTGGAGGAGGAAAAATGAGACTAGGTGGTCAATTTTGGAATGGAATTGTGTGTGGGAGGTATGAGTTCACCATGGTTTCTCTTATTCTTCAAGGTTGAGGAGAAGGTGAGTAGTGTGCAGAGAGGAGTGGTGAGAGAGATGGGGATGATGAATGGAGAAGTGTGTGTGAAAGAGGAAAATGATAAAGTGGAAGAGAGAGTGTGGCTGCATAGCATGGGAAAATTGGGGTCCACTAAAAAAATCATAGCTCACAGCTGGTAGCTCCAAAAATCATGAAAAAATTTGGGGTGATTATTCAGAGTGTGGGCTACATTTTCTCTTTTGACCACCGCTCCAAATTCGGAGTGGAGATAGGTGCCAAAATTCTCACCAAAAAGCCTGTTTTTTATGCCTGCAAAAGTCTTTTAGTGGTCCCCTCCTTTGTTAAATTTGTACAATGCATCCAAGAGTGAGCCCCTCCTTTGTCATATTATAATACAAAGCATTCAAGTTGCCCTTGACCCATGCATGGAGGAGGATTATTGGTGAAATAAGAAATATATACATGGTGGGACTAGTGTATGGACTATTCATGGACTTTAGCTCAATGAGCACATGGTGTTAGAATAATGAGTAAAAATAATAATAAAAATATGAAGGAGTTATGGATATGGAAAGATATTGGAATCATATGATATGGTCCCTCCTTTTATTATTTTTGGTGAAAGAGGAAAATGTATGCAAGTAAATAATATAATAAAAGTAACCAATGAGTAGAAATCAATTTTTTGTTTTCACGAGGGTGAGGGTGAAAATGTGGGAGTGATTTGTATAAAGGAAAAATATGAGGTTAGAGTATGTACATATTGGCAAAAAAAAATAAAAAAATATATATATAATTATGGTGTAAGAGGATGAAAGAAGGTGTACATAGGTTTAATAAAACACACACCTAAGTAGAAATATTTAAATAAAATACCAAAATAATTATAAAAAATCCCTATATTTAGGCCATATATACAATGAAATATTTACACACAAAGAGGCCATAATATAATTTTATTTTTTTATTTATTATTATTATTATTATTATTTTTTGGCTCACCTAGCCCAGTGACTAGCTAGCTGAGGGTTTTTAAGAAGATATGGGAAAAGTCCCGTGACTCACGCACGCCTATGTACAGTGAAATGGTAGGGATAGCCACAGTGTTTGGGTGATTTTGGTAGGGTGAGGTAACTCACTGTGGCAATTACAAAGAGCCGAAAAAACGGCTATCATTAGCCCTCCCCCTGGATGATGGTATATTCATGTACCATCATAGAGCATCTTTTCCAAAGAGAGTGCTTCAGAGTCCTTGACGAGATCTTCATTGTTTGGCCCCTCAGAATTTTGGCTGGAGTTACACTCATGCTTCATGTAACAATACTTACATAAAACAGCGGCCTTTGGACAGATCTTTGGTAGATCCTTTGGTAGAAGGCGACTCAAATAGGGCTTCAAGCGATACTCGTTTACTTTCCTGGAGTGCTCTTTACCATTCAAGTCCATAAGCTGATAGTAACTTGAATTGAAAGCCTTCTTGACTATGTATGGCCCTTGCCATCTTGTTTCAAACTTGGCATCAAAACGATTGTCAAGTCGATTGTCATACCTTAGCACAAGCTCTCCTTCCTTGATGCCTTTGTCCTTCAGTTTCTTGTCGTGCGTTTCTTTCGCTTGTGTGGCTTTCCTCTTGTAGCACTCATATGCTGCTTCTCTTTTCCACTCAAGCTCCACTAACGTAAGAAGTCGATCCATCCATACCTCTTGATCATCTTGTGCTCCTTTGCCATGAAGTCGCATTGTTGGAATGTTGAGCTCGATAGGCTGCAAAGCCTCTTGACCATAGACCAAGTGAAATGGTGTGAACTCCGTGGCTTCCCTATATGTGGTTCGATATGCCCACAAGGCACCATCCAAGAAGTCATCCCATAATTTTGTCTTGTTTTGCACCATCTTTCTAATGATTCCTGCAATGACACCATTAGCCTTCTCCACCAAACCATTTGACTGTGGGTAGTATGGTGTGCTATGACGATGTAGAATGTGAAGCTCTTCACAAACTTCTGTGAGCAATCCTTTTCTAAACCCTGGACCATTATCAGAAACAATCTCCAAAGGTGTGCCAAATCTACAACAAATGTGAGTGTAGACGAATTTGCTCACTGTCTTCTCATTTACCTTTGCCACACTTTGTGCTTCCACCCACCTAGTCATATAGTCTACAGCCACTAGAATGTAGAGTTTACCATTTTTTGTCCTAGGCAGAGGACCCATAGCATCAATGCCCCACTTTTCAAAGGGTCCATTTGCAAGCACTATTTGCCTCGGGCCATGCACCAACCTTCTATTTCCATTTATCTGACAAGTGTGACAGCTTTTACACCAATGTTGAACATCCACATGCAAACTTGGCCAAACATACCCCGAAAGCAAAATCTTCTTCACAGTTAATTCTTGGGCAAAATGACCACCACATGCCTCTTCATGCAAACCTTTTAGAATGGCTGGAATTTCCTTGATAGTTGGTACTCGTCTGCACACTTGATCCTTCCCTCTTTGATAGAGGGAGCCTTCTAGGAAGAGATATACGCTTGCCTTCTTCATGAGTCTCCTCTTCTGAGCTTTTGTGAAGTCTGGTGGAAACTCACCCCCCAAAATGTAGCCAATGATGGGAGCCAATGACTCCAATCCCTGGTACCTCGGTTGCTTCACAGCAGCCGCCACCATGATGACCTGCACTTCTTTCTTTACACATGCAACGGCTTGTTGTGCAAGTAAATCAGCATCTTCATTCTGTTTCCTAGGAATATGATATAGTTGCACTTCTTCAGATTGATTAAACAATCTACGAATGGCATGAACTTTTGTCCGTAAGCTCTCATTCTTGCATGCCCAAATGCCTAAAATCTGTTTAACAATGAGAAGTGCATCTCCCTTTACCATGAGGCGTTGTATCCCTTGGCCAATGCACATCTTCAAACCATGAAGTAGAGTGTCATATTATGCTTCATTGTTGCTAGCTGAACCTGGTAGATTGAACTTCTCTTTCATGACCACCTCTCCACTTGGGTTGAGCAACACTAGCCCTCCCTCTGCTTTTCCTGTGGCTCGACGAAAAGCTCCATCAAAGAACAAAGTAAAAGCATTAGGAATACTTTTTGGTGGTGGCAATGGTAGGGTCTTTACTTCAGGCACCTTAATCTCCTTTTCGTGCACCCTATAAGTGAGAATCCCTGCCAATTGTGCACGCACACTATCTTCTACCTTGAAAGAGTATTGAAACTCTTGCAACTCCATAATCCACTTTGAGATCCTAGTACTAAGATTCATTTGAGATGACACCCAAGGGAAAAAAATTTCTGCAGTGAGAATTACAAAAGGTTTTGGTAGCAGGTAGGATCTAAACTTTCTCACCGCAAACATGAGAGAAAGCATCATGAGTTCTGCTTCTGTGTAGTCTCTCTCCAAAGCATTCATGACCCTACTAGCAAAGTAGATGGGTCGCATCCTTGTACTGTGGGGATCTTGTTGTAGCAACACAGCACCAATTGTTTCTTTCCCAGCACTAGAGCTAACAAAGAATGTGTACTCCCAACAAGGAGGCATGAGTGTTGGTAGCTCTGACAAAATGACTTTAATGTTACAAAAGTACTCTTCAAGCTCATCAGACCATGCAAATTCTACTTGTTGTGTCAACTTTTTCAAAGGGTGAAGTAACTCCGAGGCTAAGTGAATGAAGCGTGACATATACTTCACCTTTTGAATGAATGAGATGACCTCCTTAAGACTCTTGGGTGATGGTAGCTCAATAAGAGCCTTTGCCTTCAAAGGATCCACTTCAATGCCTTTGTAAGAAACTTTATGACCAAGCAAGATTACTTCATCATCACCTATATGGCACTTGTCGGGGTTGAGTTGACCTCCCATGTCGTAGAGCTTCTTTAAACCTTCTTCTACCCTTTGTAGATGCAATGATTTTGAGATATAAATACAGAAATCATCAATGAACACCCTAATTGACTTTCCAAAGAATGCTTGAAACACCATATTCATGAAACGTTGGAATGTTGCAGGAGCATTTGTCAGACCAAATGGCATGACTCTAAAAGCATAACAACCCCAAGGAGTGATAAAGTTTGTTTTCAATTGATCCTCCAGTGAAATCCCTATTTGAAAGTAACCTGAGTAACCATCGCACACAGTGTACTTCTCATGACCAGCTACCTCATTTAGTATCTCATCCTGGAATGGGAGGGGAAAGTGATCTCTCTTTGTTGCCTCATTGAGGGGACGGTAATCCACACACACCCTCCACTTGCCGTTCTTCTTAGGAGTGACAACAACAGGAGAGACCCACTCCGAATTCTCCACTGGATAAATGAACCCTGCTGCTAGAAGCTTTCTTACCTCCTTGAGTAAAGCCTGCTCCTTGATGACTCCTAGCCTTCGTAGCTTCTGAGCCTTAGGTGTGGCCTCTGGCTTCAACTCAATTTTGTGTTGAACAGCATCTACTCCACGCACATCGGTGTAGTCTTTAGCAAAAAGCCTAGGAAACTTCCTTAGCACACATTTGAACTCCTCTCTTTCATCCTTTGTAAGTGTTGTTGATAGCATACCTTCCAGCATCCCTTCATCTTGATCACCTTCGTTCTCTTGAGGACCTACCTCCTCCAAGCCTTGACAAGAGGTCTCTTGGTTGCTTGGCTTAAACCTTACCCCCATGACTTCGATGGAAGACTCCTCTTCAGTAATGCTGCCGCTACTTTCTTCTTCTGAAGTGCTATCGGTCCAACCTTCTTCCGTCTCACTTTGAGATGATTCTTCATGGAGCTCCTCTTGGCGTTGCTCCTTCATGTCAAAGACAACCTTCTTGTGATTGTCATTCCTGCAAATTAGCTTTCCACTCTCCCAATCCTGCAAAGCTCGCATTTTCATTAGCCATGGTCTTCCTAGGATAAATGGGTAACCATTTCCCTTGGTAGACATGACATAGAAATCCACTGCCTTCTTAATGCCAAAGGCCTCCACAAAAACATTTTTACAAATGCCTACGCACCTAGCCTTGCTATTGTTTGCCATCTTGACCCTAATTTCAGGTGTCTCATGGATGTGCATGCCTAGTTTTTGCATGAGTCCCTCTGTCATGATGCAAATTTGTGCACCCCCATCCACTAGACCTTTCCTAACCAATCTCCCTTTGATGTAACAGTCTAGCACCGGTGTAATGTCCTCATTCATTTCAGCTTGTGCAATTTTTACAACAGGCACACTCTCTTTTACCTTTCTCCTAGTGCTAACTGCCCTTGTTAAATCCCTCCTAACTTGTGGACATAATGCAAGAAATTGAGGCCATGAAATATCAGGACCCTTACCTCTCATGTCTTCCAACAAGTTGTACGGAGCCATACCATGTCCAAGAGGGAAGTCTTGGAGGTTGATACGACGTCGAGTCCTCTTGGTTTCCTTGGTTCCCTTTGCCTTCTTGCCTTGTCCATGGTCACTCTGTGATGTGACTCCTTCTTTCTCTTTACCTTTTCCTCGGCCACGCTTAATTCCATTGGCTTCCATGTCAACCTCATTTGAATTTGTCACCTCTACCACATGCACATTTGGATCTGGCAAAGGTGGAACTCCTTCTACCCCTTGTGGAGGTGGTCTTGGTCCATTTGGCCTTTGTAGAAGCCTTGGTTGTTGACCAGTTCCTTCACCTGCATTCATCACTGGGTAATTCAAGTTAGGCCTCCCTGGCTCCCCACGGGGCCAAGGACAATTATACATCCCATGTCCTCTTCAGACTTCTTTGCTTGTCCCTTTGGACCTACAGCTTGTGCAAGGTGAATTGACAGGCTGCTTAAAGATTCGTTTAACTTCTCAATTACTTCCGTCGTTACCTCAGGAAGCTCCCTCGATGTTGATGCTTGTGATTTACCTTTGGGTCTAATACCTTCTATTGGAACCTCTCCCCTTAAGCACTTGAGTTTCCTATACTTCTCAGCAGCCCTAGTTTCAGCTGCATCAAAAGTAGCAGGTGCACCCGCCTCAACTTTTACCTTAAGGTCAGGAAAGAGTCTGGCTATGAACCTCTCCTTCTTTAAAAATTCTGCACATCACCAGGGTTAGCAACATTTCGTATCCATAGAGCCCAAAGACGTAGAAACTCTTGCTTGTACAAGTAGTAGTCATCTAAGTCTTTTTGCTTATGAGAAACAATGTCTTGCCATAGTTTTTGAGTGTTTTGGGGATCAAAGAAGTATCTCTTAAAGCGATTCAAAACTTCTGTGTAATTCCCCTTAACTTCCTCAGGCAAAGAGTCAAACCAAGTACTAGCATATTTCCTAAGGACCACCTCAAACATTTCTAAACGTTCTTGATCGGTTACTATCCTCTTGATACGGCAAGACATCTTGAAATTTGCTAAAAATAATTCTGCATCCTCTCCAGGCTCTCCAAAGAAAAGAGGATATCCAGACATTTGGCGTTGGCTCTCCATTATTATGAAAGATTACAACACAAGTTACAATAAGGGATACAATAGAGATCTAGAACCACTCGCCTGCAAATGAAGAAGTGAGAAAATACCACTCTAGGTTTTCTTCTTCAGCTATCCAAGTTTCAATAAGGTCTCGATTTGTTTGATCAAAACAAAAGGGTAGACTATTGATGAGCTCTAAGAAGGGTTGAAATTCTTCAAAGCTAAGGCGATAAACAGAAATCTCTAGAACTTCATTTTCTGGATCCAAAAGAGCAACCACGTCCCAAGTGATAAATTGCACTTGCTCTACAATTCCCAATGCACAAGCGGTTTGTATAAAAACTAGATCTTCATGCTCGTCGAAGGCCGTGAGAAAGTAGCAATTGACTAGGAGCTCCTTTCCTTCGAGTTCCACACAGTCGGAGTGAGGCAACCTTCTCACAATTTCATAAAGAACATCCTCATCAAGTCCAATCAAGTTTGCAAGATTTAAAGACTCCACTTGTGCTACAAAATTCCTGGACAAAAACTCCTTAGGATTATGGTTAAATCATTCAAAAGCATAAAGAGATTTACAATCTTCTCTATGCTCTCTTTATTAAGACAAGCTCTGAATAGCTCCCTATCTCCTTTGTTGAAAGCGAAAGGAAGACTATTAATAAGACGCAAATGAGGGAAAAATTCACCAAATGTGAGTCTATGAAGCATGAACTCTGGCCGCAAGTTTCCTGAAGAGTCTTCCTCAATGGTGAAATGCACTCGCCAAACGCCAAATTTCACTCTATTTACCAATCTTAGGGCACACACTAGTTGGATGAATGCGCGGTCTTCCTTAGTGCCCAACAACAAGAGGAAAATGGAATCCACGCGTAGGACCTTCCGTCTTAACTTCACCACCCTCTTGTTATGAGGGAGACGCCTTACTACTTGCTCCTGCAACTCAATTGGTAATAGAGCTAGATATTTAAGGATTGAACTTTCACTGCACACACATTCCCAGTTAGAACAAATGATCGTTTTTTTGTTTCTTGTAACAACTTGGACAAAGAAAAAACAAACATACACACTACTTTGCCGGGCTGCACTTCATTTTAAAATAAAATGAACACATGTACATCAAAAGAAGTGTTGTAGTTGATGAGAGGTAGAATGACAGGGTTTGGTGATGCAAGAATTTATCCTGCTCTTTGGGCACCAAACATGAACACCATTCGTTGTTGAAAATGGATCTTTCTACTAATTGCAACGTTTATTCTAATGTGTGGAGTAAAATGAAAGGGAAAAACCTCTATTCCTGGGTCATTATCCATGGCCTATGCATGTCCTAATGCTTAAAACAAAACAAAAATATAGACGTCCAAACTAAGGTCATACCTAATGAGAGGCAAAATAAAAGGATTTACTGAAGCGTTTATCTCGGCCAACCTAAGAGGACCTAAAATTCTACGAATGACACGTTGAAATTGCAACTTAGTACTAACAATTATGTGTACCTTTTGCCTTGCAATGGGAATGAAGGGATCATACAAATCTTCGTGATTCATGCAAACTACTTGACTATGCTAAAGGTTGATTCTACACAAAAATACACAAGCCGTCCTCCGTGGGGGCACCAATTTGAGGCGGTCCGGGGCGGGCAACAAGAAGAGTGGCCTCTAGACACCCTTCAAGGCTCCCGTGCTGCTCAATGGGGCTGGGGCACAACACAACACAAACCAAAACAACAAACCCACCGCCAAATCCCAACTACACAAGGGGCACCACCTAGTTTAAGAGCGAACTAGGACGCAAAAGAGGAGAATCGTTAGAGCAACCCACAAACAAGCAAGGAATTTACACTAACCCTAACACCAATGGAATACTCTCACACACTAAAACACGAGAGAGAGAGAGAGAGAGAGAGAGAGAGAGAGAGAGAGAGAGAGAGAGAGAGAGAGAGAGAGAGAGAGAGAGATAGATAGATAGAGAGAGAGAGAGAGATAGTGCTCGGGCTGCTTTGAAACGTATCGGCAATGATCAAGCAAACACAACTATATATTTAAGAATGAGAGAGAAAGGGGGAGGGGGTGCTTGTTGCATTAATACCTTCTTACAAATCTGTCATGACAAATCAAAGTGAGATTAGTACTTGTTCAACATAGCTTGCATAAATTTCACCACAACACCTCACAAGAAAAGCCACCCCAATCACTGTCTTAAGGCCAGGGGAGTCCTCTCCACCCTGTCGCCCTCTTACAGTATGTGGGATTTATGGCTAGATTGATGACAACACCAGAGACAAGCTATCAAGAACTTAACCAAAAAAAACACCAAGACACTTACACATCATTGTTGTCCATTACTTCACGTTGGAAGGGAGACAAAGTATCCAAGCTTAGTCCAAATCCACCCTCCTTGATTCAGCGAATGTTGGGGTTACACTAGTAGGAGAAATGATAGATTTCCTACTCTCAATTGAATGATCACTCTCTCTCTTACAATGGCATAGATTTCCCTTGCTAATCCCCTATTACAACACATGCACATGCATAAGACAATGAGCTTCCACTCAAGAGCTCCTTCTAGAGAGGTTGAGCTTGGCTTCTCAAGCTATAGCATAGTGCTCTTGCTTATGGCTCCCCCCTTTTATGCTAGCTACACCCTCCTTTTATAGCAATTTTGAAGGCTAGGGTTACTCCTCTAACCATGGTTGGGTTAGATTTTCAGCAATTTATCTAATTTCTTTTGCTTGGAATTATCAAGAAGTTGGTGGGGAAAGAGAGAGGAGAGAAATGGAGGTGATAGGACTTTTCATAGTGGGTTAGTGTTAGTAGAGTTAGTATTAATTTACAAATGGAATTGGATATTTACAATGGGAGTATCCATGTAGGATACAAATAAGGAAGAAAAACTCTTAAGAGGTAAGAAAAGGTGGATTTCTTACAAGGTTGATACTCCAAGTGTCTTGAGTAGGGCCAATTTTGACGCTTGTTGTCGATCCACTAGCTTTGACGGTACATTTTTTCTCCACTCTTGACCTTCCTTGAGAGACAAGGTAATTGAAGCTGAGTAATCAACCACCATGATGCTGTCTTTTAAGAGAAGGGGCTGAATTTTGTGGTTTTTTGATAGATATGGGTAATTTGGAGGAGGAAAAATGAGACTAGGTGGTCAATTTTGGAATGGAATTGTGTGTGGGAGGTATGAGTTCACCATGGTTTCTCTTATTCTTCAAGGTTGAGGAGAAGGTGAGTAGTGTGCAGAGAGGAGTGGTAAGAGAGATGGGGATGATGAGTGGAGAAGTGTGTGTGAAAGAGGAAAACGATAAAGTGGAAGAGAGAGTGTGGCTGCATAGCATGGGAAAATTGGGGTCCACTAAAAAAATCATAGCTCACAGCTGGTAGCTCCAAAAATCATGAAAAAATTTGGGGTGATTATTCAGAGCGTGGGCTACATTTTCTCTTTTGACCACCGCTCCAAATTCGGAGTGGAGATAGGTGCCAAAATTCTCACCAAAAAGCCTGTTTTTTATGCCTGCAAAAGTCTTTTAGTGGTCCCCTCCTTTGTTGAATTTGTACAATGCATCCAAGAGTGAGCCCCTCCTTTGTCATATTATAATACAAAGCATTCAAGTTGCCCTTGACCCATGCATGGAGGAGGATTATTGGTGAAATAAGAAATATATACATGGTGGGACTAGTGTATGGACTATTCATGGACTTTAGCTCAATGAGCACATGGTGTTAGAATAATGAGTAAAACTAATAATAAAAATATGAAGGAGTTATGGATATGGAAAGATATTGGAATCATATGATATGGTCCCTCCTTTTATTATTTTTGGTGAAAGAGGAAAATGTATGCAAGTAAATAATATAATAAAAGTAACCAATGAGTAGAAATCAATTTTTTGTTTTCACGAGGGTGAGGGTGAAAATGTGGGAGTGATTTGTATAAAGGAAAAATATGAGGTTAGAGTATGTACATATTGGCAAAAAAATAAAAAAATATATATATAATTATGGTGTAAGAGGATGAAAGAAGGTGTACATAGGTTTAATAAAACACACACCTAAGTAGAAATATTTAAATAAAATACCAAAATAATTATAAAAAATCCCTATATTTAGGCCATATATACAATGAAATATTTACACACAAAGAGGCCATAATATAATTTTATTTTTTTATTTATTATTATTATTATTATTATTTTTCTTGGCTCACCTAGCCCAGTGACTAGCTAGCTGAGGGTTTTTAAGAAGATATGGGAAAAGTCCCGTGACTCACGCACGCCTATGTACAGTGAAATGGTAGGGATAGCCACAGTGTTTGGGTGATTTTGGTAGGGTGAGGTAACTCACTGTGGCAATTACAAAGAGCCGAAAAAACGGCTATCAATAGCAATGTCTCTATGTAACTTTTTTGACACAAGGCAATACCACCATCAAACTGCTTAAACTGTATACCCAAGTAATGATGCAACAACCCCAAATCTTCCATCTTGAAAGTAGCATTCAAATCAGCCTTAAATTCAGCAATATGTCTCTCATTTGGTCCAGTGATTAGCAAATCATCAACATAAAGAACCATGATGAGAAGTACATCACCCTCACGCTTTACATACAATTTGCATTCTGTTGGACTGTTACGAAAGCCTCGTTTAACCAAATGAGTGTCAATTTTCTCATACCAAGCACGAGGAGATTGCTTCAACCCATACAAAGCCTTCTTACATCTGCACACTTTGTCCTCTTGTCCTTTTATGACAAAACCGTGAGGCTGCGCTACATAAACTTGCTCAAATATGTCACCATTTAAGAAAGCAGTAACAATGTCTGATTGATGTACATCCCAACCAAAATGAGCTGCCAATGCACATAGAAAATGCACAGTAGTCATACGACAAGTGGGAGAAAAAGTCTCTTCATAATCTATGCCTTTTTGCTGTGCATAACCCTTTGCAACAAGTCGAGCCTTATGGCGATAAATCTCACCATCTGGCTTGCGTTTCAACTTGTAAACGCACTTTGTACCAATGGCCTTTTTGCCAGGAGGAAAATCACATAAAGTCCATGTGTCATTTTCTATGAGTGCATCATATTCTGATTGCATGGCAGTCATCCAATTTTCTGAATTCTGTGTTTCATCAAAAGACAGAGGCTCCTCAACATCATGTAAACTAGACACAGCCAAATCATAACAATTTGATGCATAAGATGCATGGCAAGAGCCTGAACGAGTACGACTAGACAGAGGTGCATCCAATTTACTGTCACGCAAAGTGTGCACCAGCCATTTTGGCATACCTCTAGCCTGCTCATTTTCAGCCCTTTCCTCATCAAGTACATCATGTACATCTGCATCAGTAATAGGCTGATCTAAAACATTTTCAGAAACCCCCATAGGCTGTACATTTTCCACATTGGAACTTACATTCGTATTTCCACCACTGAAAAGAGGCAACAAAGTGTCATAAATGTCCTGTGAGCTTACATTATTGTCTCTATTACATGACAGCAAGGGCTGAACAGAATCTTCCACAAACACTATATCCCAAGAAACCAGAATACGTTTTTTTTGTGGATGATACAACCTGTAACCTTTGCTTTCAACACTATAACCAACAAAAATACATTTGACATCCTTATCATCCAATTTTCTGCACTGTACTTGTGGCACCAAACCATATGCCAAACAGCCAAAAACACGCATGTGCTCAATAGAAGGCTTTCTATCATGCCATGCTTCATATGGAGTAATAAACTGCAAAGCTTTCGTAGGACACCTGTTAAGTACATAAGTGGAAAACATGATGGCCTCAAGCCAAAAAGAATGCGGCAAAGCTTGACTTTTGACCATACATCGTGCCATTTCCGTCAGTGACCTGTTTTTCCTCTCAGCAACACCATTTTGCTGAGGTGTATAAGGCACTGTACATTGGTGTTTTATCCCATGACCAGCCAGATATGCATTAAATTCATGAGACATATACCCCCCCCCTTGATCGGAACGGAGGGTGCACATAGTACATTTAGAGACATTTTTAGCCATAGCCAGAAATTGTTTGAAGCACATAAAAACTTTGGACTTCTCTTTAAGCGGAAATACCCATGCATGCCTGGAGTAATCATCAATGAAAGTCATTAATTACAGGTAATTGCCCAAGGACGGAGTTTGCATGGGCCCACAAACATCACTATGCACAAGATGCAACCTGCATGTGGCCCGAGCTGAACCATCCTTTGGAAATTTAGAACGTTGTATCTTACCCAAAATACAGCCTTCACAAACATGTTTCACAGGTGCTTCAAGAGGCGGCAAAGAAGCAACCATATCAGATTTCTGCAAACGCACTAAACTGGCAAAATTCAGATGACCAAAACGTGCATGCCAAAGTTTTGCATCTGAAATAGCCCTTGAATCTGCAACAGCATTTGCAAAATTTTGTCCACACTTGTCATACAAAGTGAGCTTGTACAGCCCACGGCACAAAAGGCCAGATGCAACAATTTCATCACCAAAACTAAGATCATGAACTGTACATCTGTCATCCACAAATTTGACTACAAGTCCAAGTCTAGCAAGTGCGGATACAGACAAGAGATTCTTCTTGATCCCAGGTACATAAAGTGCATCATCAAGTGTGAAGGAACTGCCACTAGCAGCAATGAGCACAATCTTTCCAACTCCCTGAACTGGATAAGAGGCGTTGTTTACACAAGTGACTTTATTCCCATTAGGGACAGACTCGAGAGAGGTAAAAAATTCACGATGTGAGGTAATGTGCTTTGTAGCGCCACTGTCGAAATACCCCACATGTGAATCTGCAGCAACTAACAAGCATGCATCATGGACAACAGGATTGTAAGTGCACTCTGCGCTAAAAGCCCATTCTGCATCAACATCAGCATTACAGTCTCCTTTCACAGAAGACTCAACAATGGCTGCATTTGTAGTGGAACCAGCATTTGTAGTGGAACCACCCTCTTTCTTCTTAGCCTCTTTGGCCTTCAACTTAGGACACGACTTGATCAAGTGATCATTGTCTTTACAATAATGGCAACGCATCTTCTTTTTGCCCTTATCACCAGAATTTCCAGATGAATTGCTGCCAGCAGAAGCATTAGTAACAAAATTTTTGCCACTCGCAGTAGAACCATAAGAAGTGACTGCATTATTGTTACCACCTTTTCTTTGAGAAGCAATAAAATCCTGATCAACTGCACACTGCCTAGTCCTGTTTTTCTAGAAAGCGACTCTTGCAACACCAATGTGCATAATGCATCAAACTTAACAACTTCAGGATTTGCTTGGGTCATCAGTCTCTAAGTACTAGAAAAAGTCTGGTAGGAATCTGGTAAGGCATCAAGAACAGTCTGCACAAGGGAACTGTCTGAAATGACTTCACCTGCAGAAATAAGCTGCTCATTGATATCCTTGACACTGGCAAGAAAAGTGTCCATATCATCTTCCTCATGCATAATCTTCGACTCCAGCTCTTTACGCACCAAAGCAATTTTAGCCTCATTGCGGCTTGCATAAAGACCAACTAGAATATCCCAAGCCTGTTTTGCAGATTTTGCTGAACGGATGTGAGGAACAATGGTGTGCTTCACAGACAACGCAATCAATGCATGAGCCTGCACATCCTTAACATCCCAACGAGCTTGTTCTGCCGTAGGCAAAACAACTCTAACAGCTGCAATCCTTGCAGAAAGACCTGCAACATCCTCAACATCGCCTACATCCTCAAAACCAGGACGTACATCAATGCCCTGCAGAATGTTCCAGACACCCTTTGACACAAGAACATGTTGCATCATATAAGCCCACATAGGGTAGTTGTCCCCATCCAACCTGTCCTCAGCAGCAAACATCTTGAACACATATGTGTTGTTGTTGTCAGCCATGGTAAATGCTGCACCTGATGTGAAAACTGCCCGAAAATAGGAGAAATGGAGCGGGAATAACCTGTGCTATATAGCACAAACCGTAGAAGACTATAAGGCACCTGTTATGCAGAAAACGGCACTGACTGAAATCCTGCACAAAATGACAAAATAGGCTGTGCAGTACTTCCTGTAGTGGAAACGGAGGCCGAAATGAGCCCAAATCAAAATTCTGAGCAAACCGAGCTCTTTGAATTCTCCCAAAAAAAATTTCGACCTGTGAACGCTTGCCAAAGCTCATTGAAGTCGGAGAAAGTGAGCAAGCATGTGTTGGAGCAGCTGGCGACTAAGCCCGGGAGGACGTGACCTGCTCTGATACCAATTGTTGGAATTAGGGTTGCAGAGAAACACACACAGCTTGGAGAAGACGAAGGAAGCTCAAGGCACACAATAGAGAGTGTGGTACTTAGTGTGCAATGGAAAGATAGATAGCCCTAGAGTGATGAGCATATATACAATGCGCGGGGGAAAAAACCTCCTAAAGAGGGAAAAAATGCCATGGCGGTCCTAGTGTGTTCACACACATCACTAGCACATGTATATGGTAACAATGGTATCAATACAAAGAGGGTCAAGGCCACTCACGACCATGAGTACGATCCAAGTAGCAGGCCGACGGATGAGAGTAATGGTTCCCTTGAGCCTTAATAGATTTTAGACCAGTCATAGGTGTGTCTTGATTATGAATTAATTTTATAAGTAGCCTAAGTCATTTTCAAGTTATAACATTGTATCAGTTAAGGAATATTTAGGTACTTAGGAAATATTGAACTGGTCAAAATGGAAGAGGTACCTTTCAAGAAACATCGTGCATTTGTTTGTTAAAATAGTAAAGAAATGTTTTAGTTACCTTGGTTAAGTTAGGGAAAGTCTGATCGATAATCCTTGAAACAGCTTCTCTCAAGACATCTCCAACTCCTAGGATAAGAAAATGGTATTCTAAGTTTTGTAGTACCATCAAGACATGACGGAATAGAGACTCATCGGAAGTGGGGATCAACTAAGGGTGTCAATCATGGATGGGTGGACCCAAGTAGTCGATCCCATCTTCTCACATTAACGTTTAGAAAACTTCCTTAGTGGAAGAGAAGTCCTCCAACGACTATGCCATCACTCATGTAGAGGGAAGAAAGTGGTAAACAAGGATTCCTTAGCCCATTTGCACATGGTATAGGGTCAAAAAAGTTTTTGGAGGTTTTAGGTCTTTTGATTTTGTCGTGTTTCCGCTTGCAAGACAGGACTAGTTCATTTTCTAAGGCTATAGTCCCTAGTCATTGCCAATGGCAAAGGTCTATTCCCTAAACTTTTCTTTCATAGAGACTTTGATTTTTTATTAGGCATAGAGACATGTCAAGGACCCCATCACGACTCTAGAGTTGGCGGGTTGGGGACCTCTCAACTTGCACCTTGCACAACAATTGGTCAGCCCACTCATCTCTTCCATTGGCATAATAGGGCCGCATTACTCACCAAACCCACAATCAAGGACCAAGTGTGCCATCTTCAAAATCTTTTATTCAGACAACATAATCTAGATAAATCCTCGCCAATGAAAGCCACTGAACAATGCATTCAGTACTCGCATCTTGCATAGCAAATGGTTGTACCATGCATCTCTTCCATTGGCATAATAGGGCCTCATTACATGCCATTGCATAGACACGCTATTCATTCCTAGGCACTTTGCACAAACCTTCGTCCGGGATGACTTAGAATGGGAAGAGGGGAGTAGTAGTTGTAGCAGCCTATTGCAAGATCTTAAGCTATAAGACGTTGAAAGTTTATGTATACAGCGTGCAAGTGTGTTTTTCCTTTAAAAAATTTTCTCTTTTAATTTCTTTTTATCAAGAATTACCTTTTATCGGGCATAATCATGAGTTGTATTGACAACTTTCAACAGACATGATGCCTAGAGTGAGAGTACGTAAATAGGAGTGTGCGGAATTATTTTGGCTAAGTTTTGGTCAAATAATAATAATTTTCTTTAATTTTCTTTGATTTCTAGCTAATAAGGATAAAATTTGATAAAGTGAGCCAAGAAAGTCGGAATCAAGTTCTAAAATCAAACACCGGATCAGCAAAGCAAGAGCTTCAAGCATGTCAAATCTGGAAGAATTTGGCACAAGTCAAAATTTGGGCCAACTTGCAACGAATCAAAATTGAAAAATCAAGGGCAATCAGAAACTGAGTATCCAAATGATGAGTCGTCTAAGCTATAGGTGATACCATGAGAAATCTGGGCAAGCAAGGTAAGTATGCAATTTTTACTCTGGGTAGGTCGGGCACATATAGGCAAAACAAGGCAAAGTAGGACTCATTTTCAATTGTCAGAGCTAGAGCCACACACACACACACACACACACACATAGAGAGAGCTTTGTGACCTAGTGTTTGGCGGACGAAGCTGCGGTTTCCAGAGAAGGAGTCACATTTTTGTGGGAAACCCTTGTAAAATTCTTTTGTAAGAGAGCATATCTAAGTCGAGAACTTGTAAAAGAATTTATGATTATTTTTCTGGGAGCAATTGTATATTAGAGAGCCAGTTAGAAGTTTAGGGGCTTTTGTCCGGACAAGCCATTTGTAAAGACCTAAACTATAAAGGTCAAGTTTTGTAAGTTTGACATAATCTTCTTTTATCAGAAGTTGAAGAAGACAGCATACATTTGAGAGCTCTATCTTGCTCCAACTTGTAATCTTCGCTACTGTGGCTATAGTAATCCAAATTCAGATTCGTTTATTGCATTGTGTTCCTCTTACTTTGCTTTTCCATTCAAGTGTAATCATTCAAGATTCGGTGTAGGTGTTCAACTGCGAGTTTGAGACCTTAAATTGTTGTTTTGAGTGCTTAAACGCATGTTTTATGTTGTTTTGACCCTAAGAGAGGCTTCAGGGACCCTAAAACGACCCTTTGGGATCACCTGCTCACTGTTTTTGCTAACTTTGGGATGAACGATCACGATCTTTGTACCTCTCTAGAATGCTATGACAGTGATAGGATAGATTCTAAATAGTCTTCTGTAGCTCCCCTTCGAGTTTCGTGCGAATCCGACATAATTTGCATGGTAAACGAGCGTGGTGACTGTAGAGCTGTGTAGAAGGACATAGGCAGATTACTTGGCTTTAGTGCGTATGATTTGCTTGCAGAGTTAGTTGTTGCATCTCATCGAGTTCACTTCATTAGGAATGACACCCTAGTGAGTTTCCATGCCTCATCCTGGTCGCTTCCCTTGTATTGATATTTTATGTTGATGCGTGAGAGCTATGCTATGGACGTCCGTCGCGACGACCCGTAAACATTGGTGCCGCTGGCGGGGAATGCACCTTAGGTGATGAGTGACCAAGTACGCAATTAGCTTCCTTAAAAGAAGATCAATCCACAAATCCATTTTACACCTCAGTTAGGCTGCTAGACAGGGGTTTAGAGCTTAGTGGAGTCTAGAGTCAGTGGACCGACTAGATCCTCTCTTAGGAGATTTAGGGAACTATGAGTGAGAGTGTTCAAAGCATTTTTGCTCTTCAATTTCTCTAATTCGATTCAGTACTGAAATCTCACCCGAAATCCGTCTTGTTTGTTTTGTTTGATTCATTTCTTCATGTTCTTTCATTTTTGTACTTAGGAGTAGGATAAGTAATTTGCATTCTAGTCAAATTTGGGGCAAAAGTTAGAGTCGAGAAACTAGGAAACCATAACTTTGGCAAAAAGGCCATAAGACTCTGAAATTTAGAAAATATCTGACCAAACAGAGTTGCTATTGATTCAAATCACCAAGTGGTAGCACAAAACACTGTAAAACACTTGTCAGAGACAGCCTGTAAAATTTCATCAAATTTGGCTCATGTACTACGATCGCGATCAGTGTACCTCTGTGCTAGAATGGGACAAGAATTGTTGTGTGCCTTCCTGATAAGATTCTAAACAAGTTTTTCTAAAGCAACCACACCAAGAAACATCAAAAATCAAGAAAATCAGGCTACTTGAGTAAAACTAGCCTAACAAACCCAAAAAGTGCAAAATCTTGGCTTCTAGTGATCCAAATGCTAAGTGAAGGGGGAAATAGCCTTAGAACACCTTGGCCAACAAGCACACCAAAATTGGTCTAATTTGGGCAATGTACTACGATCACGATCGGTGTACCTAAGTGCCAGATTTTGACTAGATTTCATCTGTGAGATCCTCAGGTGTATATAAACATAAAAGTATACAGGACCAAGAGCCAGCAACCTCAAAATACCTGTCAAATCATCTGAGTATTGATCCAAGTCAGAAATTGATATACTGACATAGAAATTGACTTTCATCAGGATCATATACATAAAATTGGGTATAGACTATACAAAGGGAGAGCCTGTACACAGGACAACCCCCAGATAGCTTTCATATCCCAAAACAAACACCAAAATCAAGTCAAACTGACAGATTCAAGAAAACAGACACTTCCAACCAAGAACTGGTAAAAGCTTGACTTTTTGGGGTTTGAATACAAAAGTATTTGGTGGGTAGCCTTAAAATAGCCTAGTGAACAAGTTGGTGAAATTTCATCAAATGTGGGTACTATACTACGATCGCGATCGGTGTACCTAAGTGCCAGATTTGACTCATTTTTGACCTGTTCATAGACCTAGACTATTTAAGACATAAGGAGTTGTCAAAACCCAAATTGGAAATACTGTCAATAATCTGCAAGAAAAATTGTGTTGAAGTCGTTGTGAAGTTTTTGAATCTGCTGACAGTTGGAATGATACAGTGATCTCATAACCATCAAGTGTATTCATTTGCAAAGACTGATCAAGTTACAATTCCAAGTTACAATCCATGCAGTCATGAGAGTTGGAAGATCACTCCATCTCTAGGTAAGAGGTTTCGATTCAATCGATAAATTCCACTTTCTTCATGTTTTTAAGATGGGAAAACAAATCAACAACCAACACCGAAATTTAGCGGATCAAGCAAGTGTTTTATCAACAGAGGAGAGTGTAAACCAAGGTGTAGTACGACCATTAGAGCCGATCCCTGAAGGAAGTATTTTCGATACTTCTTCAGAGAGATCTTACGAGTATTTCACAGAACACTTGGGACATTTAAACCTAAACGAAAGAGAAAACATGGCAGCAGGACCATCAAACCCTTCGGCCACAATGAAGCTATTGTTCATCAAGTATCAGTATGACAACAAGCAAGGTGCCAAGATCTACAAAGATGGTATGGACCGCTACTGTGTGAAAATAGAAGATAGACCAAGTGAGTTCAAGGACTTAGTGCCTGTGAGCTATAGCGGAGATAGGTACCTAGATGACGAAGGTATCATGTACTTGGTAGTCTTGAATCCTAACATTGTGGACAAGAGGGGATTGATGGGCACGAAAGCCAAAGTAGATGAGGAACCTGAGGAGAAAGCACCAACAATGAGCTTCCCTAATGCGAGGTTAAGGCGAGAAAATGAAACTTTGAGAGTCAACACAGACAACGTCTACGTGGGGTTATACAAGTATAATAATGGAGAGGAAGATCTCTATTATAGATGCGAGGAACCTTACGTCGGAGAGTTGACAGAGCGGAAAAGACTTTATGTCTTCACCTATACAGAGGGATCAGAAACAAAAATCGTCGCATACGACAAATATGGAAGACAATACGCAGCAATCGATAAAAAGGAGTTGGAAGGATATATGTACTTTGGGGGACCACTCCACCAGTATTATGTCACTCTAAGCCCACAGAGACCAGCACCTACAAATGTCATGCCAGACCCGATGGCAACAGGTGGAGAGAGGACTCATGTAGCTGATTCTTTCATTCAACCTTAGTATTCTATGCCAAACCCCATGGGAACATTACATCCCAGAGATCCAATGGCTACGAATCGAGGTAGTGCGGTTCCTATCTCTACACATACCGCAGTAGGTCTGACATTTGCAGCCACACCGTCACATTTGCCTCCTAGTAGTAGATTCGTGGCAGGGGAGCCAACGAGAGCAACCCACGACATCCATGATGTACGAGAATGATTAAGTTGAGACAGGGGAGCATTGATATTGGTCGCAGACCATTGATGGATGAGGCCATCCCAGGTAGAGAAGTGCATGCCAAAGAAGTATAGCGGATCAGGGGATCCATATGCCCATGTGTCGCTCTTCAAGCAAGTCTTAAGAGCGGAGCAGATCACTGGTTTCCATACTCAATATGAGGGATTCGGAATGACCTTGGAAGGGACGGCCTTAACATGGTTTCAACCTTTGAAACCTAAAACTTGTCCAAATATTGAACATGTATTGCAGGAGTTCGGGGAAGAATTCTCAAAACGGGGTATAAATCATAATACTGTATCACAGAAATATGCTTTTAAACAAAAAGAGAACGAAAAAGTGAAGGAAGCATCCTTGAGATTCAAGCAATACATTGAGAGGTGCCCAAGGAGAGAATTACCGCAGGACGAGAGATTGTCTGTGCTCTTCATTGAAGGACTTAGAAATGAAACCTTGAAAAAGGACCTTCACTTGAAAGCCTGTAGCACATTTGAACAAGTTACAAGGGAAGCGTTATATCTTGTTGATAACTGCAAAGCATATGGGGAAGTGTCAAAGGATACTGATTCAGTAACCAGTGGCTCTTCCTCTATGAAGAGTGAACCCTCTACCAAGAAAGATGCTCAGGCTTCTTTGATGCCGACAGCTGACCAAATGATAGAGAAAGTAATGAAGAGAATGCAACAACATATAGATCGAATCCGGTGATGAGACAGTCTCAGACGTGGAAATGTGACATATGTGGGGGGATCACCCGACGCCATGGTGCACACAACAACCGAAAGCACCATTTGCAAATGGACGAGTACTAAAATGGTGCGCCATAGAGCAAAAATGGACAAACCATGGCATGGATGAGTGTTTTTACAACAAAAACTATGTGAGGGAAAGTCCGTATGGACCTCCAACAGGACCACCCCAACCACCTCCTCCAAGATATCAAGTTGGGCCAAATGTAAATATGGTAGTAGGAGCTGACAGACCTCAACTTGTGTTGGGTCAACAACCTCCTTTACCACAAGAAAATAGGGCCATGATTAGGTATTCTCAACCTTATGAAGCATCACCAAGAACAAATAATACACCTCAAATTTCTTATTACGAGGAACCGAATGAGCCTTACGTAACTGAACCTGAACCACAGATGTACGCAAACGAAGCCTATCAACCGTGGGAAAATAACGAGGATATGGCACCACCAACGTATGTAGCACAACCTTCAAGGGATCAATATTTGGTGGACGAAAGAACGTTAATGTTCATTGCGAACCAGAACTACAAACCAAGAGGATATCCTAATAGGGCGGGACCTCCTCAAAATCAACCACCAATTGGACCGTGCCATAGCTGTGGAAGTACAGATCATTGGGAGCGTAGTTGTCCTTTCAAAGGAGAAAGAGTGAAAATTTTTGGGTTTTGTGACAGGTGTGGTGTGAATCACATACTGCCAGATTGCCCAAGGAATCCAGACAACAAGGGAAAAGCAACTATGAATATTGTGGGGGTGTTACCAAGTGCAAGCAGTGGATCAGAAACTGAACCCATGATCCAAATCAATGCGGTCACCAGAGCCCAAGCCAAGGACTTAGAGAAAAACAAGCCATTGGAAGAAAAGGTCGAGTTGCCAATACCCAAAGAAAATGAGAGTTTATCTGTGAGAACACATCGGAAATCCTGGAAGGCGAAACGAGACAGAATGAAAACAAGAAGGATAAAAACCCAAATTGCCATGCAAAATAAATTACATGAAATGAAAGAGCAATTGAAACAAGAGAGATAGTAAAACTGTTGAGGACAACAACATGTTGGGGTATAAAGCCCAATGTGGTCGCCCAGGTAAGTGGGCGGGCCGCCAGGTATGTACACATATTCTTTTGTAAAAACCTAATAAGAACTCACTATGCTCTACACATTACAGTAGAGCGAGTTCACCATATCGTCGTGCTCTTCTTCTCGCACTCTCTCTCGCGTCGCACTTCCGCTCGTACTCCTTCAACTTTTCTAGATTACAAGATTGTGTTACTCAGTCTACTACAGAGGCTGAATATGTTGCAGAATCAGAGGCATGCAAAGAATCAATTTGGCTTAATCGACTAGTAACAGATTTGGGAATCAAAGAAGAGATGCCTGTGTTATATTGTGATAGTCAAAGTGCTATACAATTTGCTCGCAATCCAGTTTATCACTCAAAGACAAAGCATGTGGATGTGAAGTATCATTCATCAGGGAAATGCTCGAGGATAAGCAACTTCAGCTTGTCAAAGTTCACACCACAGAAAATCCTGCTGATCTACTTACAAAAGGACTTCCCTCAGAGAGCTTTGCGCATTTTTGCAAGCAGTTAGGTGTAGGGTAGTACATCACTTCTCTACATCTCTTGTATATTAGCTTGTATAGTAGCTTCTCTCACACTTAAAGTACCACATTGGACTTTAAGTGGGAGGTTGTTGGGGTATAAAGCCCAATGTGGTGGCCCAGGTAAGTGGGCGGGCTGCCAGGTATGTACACATATTCTTTTGTAAAAACCTAATAAGAACTCACTATGCTCTACACATTACAGTAGAGCGAGTTCACCATATCGTCGTGCTCTTCTTCTCGCACTCTCTCTCGCGTCGCACTTCCGATCGTACTCCTTCACAACAAGCCGAGGAAAGCATCCTCAGGGGGATCAGTCTTGGTCGAGAAAGTGCTAGAGCCTTTAGATGCTCTATTACAAGCATATGAAGCAAAGCTAAAAACAAACCAAACCTTAGAGTAGAGATGGTTGACTTATCCTCAACCAGAAGTGGAAATGAAGCGTTTAGAAATGTGTAAACACCTTATTGAAACAGCCCAGGCATTGATGGAACCTAATGCGATTAGGACCCCAGAACAAGAAGTGCTGATTCACAAAGAGCGAGAAAAATTGAAGATCAATGAATCCAAACAAGTAAACGGACCCAGGCCTGAAACTATATTGTCATTGGATTATCGAGTGGTACCGAACACCACTGATGATGCTAAGTCAATGACTATAATGCCACTTCCAGAAGTGGAAGAACCATGGCGACAACACTTATGGGAAACCATTAGAAATAGAAAGAACGGAAGCGCGACGTTACAGTCTGCACCAATTCCTAAGGTTAACATGGACAACAAATTTTATCCACGAGATATACAATCACTTTACGAAGATGCAGGAACGAAGGTTTTGATGGAAAGCAAAGCTCAATCCCTGAAAACCCTGCCTTCGTTTATAGGTGAACACGAGGCACAATCGGAGATAAGATTAGTTCCATCCCAGATGAGAGCTATTCCACAAATGATTGACTCAAAAATTCTTCAAGAGATGCTGTCGACACCTGTAACATGCACAATCCAACTTTCGAAACTCTTGAGAGTCAGACCACACTTATGCGAAGACATGGAAAAACATTTGGAGAACAAAGGAATAAAGATTCCTCTTCAGACAAACCCTACGGTAGAAGAAAACAAACAAGAAGGTCAACCCAAAGCCCAACCTGTGCCCATAAACAAGGTCAGAGATTACTGTGAAGGTGAGGAAGGTAACACAACCTTACCTGTCGAATATTAAGATATAAAGACGATAGCTATCCTAGACAGTGGAGCGGGAGTTGCGATTGCTACAAAGAAAATCTGGGAGAAATGGGGTTGTCCAGCTCTCAGAAAGACGAGAATGAAACTGCAACTCGCAGATGTGTAAAGAGACCATTGAGAGTCCTGGACCAAATAGTTGTAACTTCGTGTGGAATTAACTATGAGCACACCTTTGCCGTGGTAGACTTCGGAAAAAACGAACAACTTTGACATTATTTTGGGGCGACCTTTTATGCGTCAACTCAAAATGATACAAGATTGGGGGTACGACCAAATTTACCTAAGGCATGAGGATCTAATAACAAAAATCAACATGAAGGATCACAACTATAGAGACATTGCAAAAACACCAGTGCAAGAATTTGATTCAACCACAGTGAATGAAAAAGAAATACCTGCATGGTTACAAACGAAAGCCCATCTCTGGATGTGTGGAGCATCTGATTGTGGAGACTTAATCAAAGAGGAATGTGTGTTGGAAAGGTCAGTAGAAGACAAGGCTTATCTCCCAGAACCTTTCCCTGAACATTTATTTGAGCCATTTGGGTGGACTCAAATATTATCAACCTTGGATGTATGTGTTAAAGAATGCACACCTACAAAATTTTGTGACGATGAGGGATACGACCTAGTAACGTTGCAAATGGCTAGTGTCATCCTTGAGTCAGGATCAGATAGCAAGGAACAAGAAGAACCACAACGTGAGACTGAGTGTAAAAGAATAGTTGATGAGATATCTGTATTGGACAATAGGAATCGAATAGAGGAGGAATTCACAGACTCACTTAGCGATGACCTTCCATCACTGGGTGATGAAATCCAAATGATAGATGCTGATGACGAAAGAACAAGTGGATCAGAGACGAATAGGAAGTATATATCGAGACCAGACAGGTTTTACGAGTTTCCTAACCAAAAACCTAGTCAACAAGAGCGGTATAGATCAAAGAGAACAAGGAAATCAAGAGCGAGTAAGCATAAACCCATGCCTCTTGTCAATGACAAAACGGGATATCTAAGGCTTGTAAAAGCTGATGATTGTGTCAAAGACAAGGTCACTGGCCGGTTTATCAAAACAAAACCATGAAAAAACAACAAGAAGAACAAGTGCAAAAAGAAAACGACTGGGACACATAAGGAGGGGGAAACAGGGTCTACAATGACCAAAACACAAAGGAAAACAAAGTACAATAAGCTCAAACAGACCCTCAAAGACATATGGACAACTGAAATGGAAACAGATGAGGACACAAATTCTGACAAGATGGATGTGACGTCCCATTATAAGAAGTATACCATACAAGATTAGAAAAATCATTGTGCAACAATCGATGAGAGAATTTGAAAGAACATGGTACATCATACGACGGTCTTGGAAAAGCCAAACGAATAGATCTGGCAGAGCCAAGAGAATATCCAAAACCTGCATATATTGCCACGGATCTTACTGAAGAAGAGGAAAAGCTTTTGATAGCTACTCTAAAACAGTATAGAGATGTGTTTGCATGGTCATACAAAGATCTTAAGGGGGTGGATCCAAGTATCTGTCAACACACAATACCCCTTAAGAATGACGCCAAACCAAGCAGACAACGTCCTTATACTTACAATGAGACATTTGCAAGGAAGATCAAGGAGGAAATAGATAAACTGAAAGAGGCAGAGTTTATTTATGAAATTGAGCACACTGATTGGGTTTCACCGATTGTGGTGGTCCCAAAGAAAAATGGAAAGTTGAGAGTATGCATCAATCTCAAGAAGGTAAACGCTGCTACAATTCGGGACAACTATCCCCTACCCATTACTGATCATGTAATAGAAAGAGTGGTAGAAAAAGAAGTCTACAGTTTCTTAGATAGCTTTTTAGGCTACAACCAACTCGCAATAAAGCCAGAGGATCAACACAAGACGGCTTTTGCAATTGAATGGGGCATTTTTGCATTCAGGGTAATGGATTTTGTCTTAACGAATGAACCAGCCACATTTCAGAGGCTGATGGGTCATGCTTTTAAATAATATCTAAGACAGTTCTTAGAAATTTACATGGATGACTTGTGCGTTCACTCTCTCGTAAGATTGGAGCACATAGAGCACTTGACCAAAGTGTTCAAAAAATGCAGACTGTATCGGATTTACCTGAATCCAGAGAAATGTGTCTTCATGGTAAGACAAGGCAAAATATTGGGACATATAGTGTCCAAAAATGGTATTTCGACAGACATGGAGAAGATCAGCGTAATTGTTGATCTACCACTACCAGTGAGGGTAAAGGTGCAGGCATTTATGGGCCATTGTGGATATTATCGCATATTTATCTACTCATATGCTATAATTGTGAAACCACTTTACGTGTTGATAACTAAATTTGAGTGGACAGATGAGTGCGAGAAAGATTTTCAAACTTTGAAGCAAAGATTGATATCTGCTCCAATTTTGAAGGCTCCAGATTGGGAAAAGATATTTCACATCCACGTAGATGCATCAGCATATGCTATAGGATGCATACTTGCACAACCTGGAGAAAACAACATGGATTTTCCAATCAGTTACTCCAGTAGACCACTAAACAGTGTAGAGAAGAATTACACAACAACTGAAAGGGAGGGTTTGGGTATGATCTATGCTGTGAAAAAGTTTAGACATTACCTACTTTCCAATAAATTTGTATTCTTCGTTGATCACTGAGCACTGCTATACTTGGTAAACAAACCTTGCAGTACGGGGCGGATTGTACGATGGTTCATCATACTGCTTGAGTTTGACTTCACGGTTGTAGTCAAAAAAGGAACTACACCACAAAGAGTGGATCATTTATCTAGAATGGTGCATGGAGAAAACCCTGTATGAGTTGATGATGATTTGCCAGATGCATATCTCTTCAACATAGAAATGGTTCCAAGATGGAGTGAGGATGTAATTCCTTTGTTGACTATTGGGTCATTGAATTTGACAAGACAACCATCTACCATTGCAGCATCTAGATCATTGGTAATGCCGGCTGGAAGGCTATACAAACAGGGATCGGATCAAATCCTTAGGCTTTGTGTTGAATCAAGTGAACAGGACTTGTATCTACACCAGTCTCATGTACAAACAACGGGGATTCACAATGGGCATGCACAGACGTATCAAAGATTGATGACAATGGGTGTATATTGGCCGAAAATGCAACAAAGTGTTCATAAGCATATCAAATCATGTATTATCTACACTTTTCAAAATCCAATAGAACACGCAACTCTATTCAAATTATCTGTAGCACCCAGATGGAGTAACTACATTGTAGAATACCTCACCACCGGAATACTGCCTGAAGGGATGAGTAGATCACGTATCAAAATTGAAGTCGCAGAGCGGAGCGTGGATCGACTCACACACACACACACACACACACACACACACACACACACACACACACACACACACACACACACACATAGAGATACGCAGAGATCTTACACAGTACACAGAGAAGTCGTTGAAGGGTTATCTCCCAAAACCTTATTATCCACAAAAGTATAAGTGAGTATATACAAAGAGTTAGTGATAAGTGAGTTAGGCAGGCAGCCGGCCATATCCATATAAGAGGCCACTTGGGATTTAATCCCAACAACCTCCCACTTAAAGTCCAATGTGGCACTTTAAGTAACTGTAAATCTATGAACATAAATGTACAAAGATTTACATGGCTGCCATCTATCCAATGCCCAATAACTCATGAAAATGCACAAAGCCCTCTCCTGGAAGTCCCTTTGTGAGTAGATCAGCAGGATTGTCCTTGGTGTGGATCTTCAGCAGTTGTATCTGCTTGTCTTCAAGTACTTCCCTAATGAAGTGATATTTCACATCAATATGCTTAGTCTTCGAATGGAACACTAGATTCTTTGCCAATTGTATAACACTTTGACTATCACAATATAACTCTGGCATATCTATTTTTATTCCCAAGTCTGCTACTACCAATCTACCAAGCCAATAGCCTCTTTGCATGCCTCATTTGCTGCAACATACTCAGCTTCTGTGGTAGACTGCGTAACACAATCTTGTAATCGAGATCGCAATGATGTAGATATCCTCTTATCCAAGTCTCTTGCATAATCTGAGTCAGTGTATCCTCTGACACTCAAATCCTGACTACCATAGCATATGCGCATACTCTTTGTATATTTTAAGTATCTCATGATACCTTTCACTGCCTCCCAATGTTTCTTGCCGAGATTTGAGATATATTTGCTAACCACTGCCACTACAAATGCAATATCCGGACGTGTAGCAATCATTGCATACATCAAACTACCGACTGCAGACGCATATGGAATCTTATCCATTTCAGCCTTTTCTTCCTCAGACACAGGACAGTCTTGTTTGCTAAGTTTCACATATGGTGGCAATGGAACACTCAATGCCTTTCCCTTCTCCATATTGAAATGTTGCAAAACCTTGTCAATATACTCTGTTTGAGATAACCAAATCAACTTCTTTGATCTGTCTCTCTCAATGTGCATACCAAGTATATGACTTGCCTCACCCATGTATTTCATGTCAAACGATTTTTCCATCTTTGACTTCAAAGATGAAATTTATTCCAAGTGTTTGCCAGCAATCAACATGTCATCCACATAAAAAATAAGGATCATCCAGTTGCCATCCTTAGCCTTCTTTGTATATAGATAGTGATCGAACTCACTACGTTTGTAGCCTTGAGAAAGCATAAACTGGTGTAAATTATGGTACCATGCCCTCGGTGATTGTTTTAAGCCATAACTACTCTTTAACAATTGGCATACCAAATCTTCCTTGCCTTTCTCAACAAACCCTTCTGGCTGCTGCATGTAAATTTCCACATCTAAATCACCATGCAAGAACGTTATCTTCACATCCATTTGGTGCAACACCAAATCCAATATAGCAACCAATGCAAGAAAGCATCTCAATGTATTCATCTTGACCACTGGAGAGAAGACTTCATCAAAGGCAATGCCTTGTTCTTGCTTAAAGCCCTTGGCAACAAGCCTTGCTTTGTACTTTGGCTGACTATCATGAGCGGTGATCTTATACCTGTAAACCCACTTACAAGGTCGAGACTTTTTGCCCTGTGGTAATTTAACTAGCTTCCGTGTCTGGTTTTTATGCAGAGCTTTCATCTCTGACTGCATTTCCAACTGCCATTTTTTCGAGTCAACCACTTGTAATGCTTTCTGTTGACCGCTGGGTCAACAACACAACATAACTCAAGTTTCGCACCAAAGTCTTATCTTTTGCGAGTTATGAAATGCTGCGGATTATGGCTATAAACGTCATTTGTAATGAGTAGTTATTCTAGTTTCAGAAGCCGGGGTGCAATGGCACTTCCAGATTGTAAATACAAAGCCATTTGACCCTTTCAACCCCATTTTTGATTAAACCTAAGGTAGCCTTAGTATATAAGGTACCTAGGTCATTTTGTAAAGGAGATTTTTAATCATAATCAAAACTTTAGCGCTGCCGTCTACTATGTGTGAGAGAGAAAGAGAGTGAGTGTGAGCTTCATCCTCTCGCTACGCCCGGCTCGCTCAACACATTGGAGATCCGACTGCACCATTGTTGTAGGCTCGAGGAGAGCTACGCGACAACTCCAAGCATTCCACGCGAGACAAAGCGCAGATGTCGACGCATCTACGAGCTATTTGTGGTCGTAAGTGTATCAAACGATGTCTGTTTTCTGCGTGCTAGTAGTCTATAGAATCGTGGTGACATAAGCTACGCATAGGTACTCATAAATTTCAGTTTCGGGCACTTTCAAAATTCTGTTTTGTCATCCTACGCGTTTTTCGCAGATGGGTTTAGAGTGAGGGTTTTGAGTGTAGAAGCTTAGGGATAGGTGTATCCTAGTGAGGGGATGGTGTTCCTTAAGTTTCGTACGAATCTGGCATGATTAGGTGAGTTACCTTCCGTATGTGTGTATGTGGCTAGGTGGTGTAGTTGAGAGCAGTGAGGTTCTTGATTGTGGTTTAGTTGGCCTTCCAGAGTGTTGTATGTGTAGGATGGTCTCATCCTGACAAGCTAAAGAGATTTCCTCCATGTGCCTATCGTGTCATCTGTGTCCTCGATTGACATTATGTTGATCTAGGTAGTGTTTGCATGCACTTCATGGGTGTGTGAGTCGCTCCGTCCAACATTGGCACCGTTGCCGGGGACACAAGGACCTAAGTAGGTTTCCTACTAGCACTCGTGTGATGGTTGCTTGATTTAGTTTCGGCTAAAGAAAGCGTTTTTCTTAAGTGGATACGGAAGAGGATATTCCGCGATCAAGTGGATAGCCAGGAAGCGTGTGTCTTGCCGAGGGTCTGCTACTAGATAGGTTTAGTTAGGATCTGTGGATTAGAGTAGTTGTTGGTGGTCGAGTGATTTGTGAGGTGATAAAAGCGTTTACTAGTCCGTGTGTGGCAGTGAAGCGTTTTTCTACTCATAGATGCAAAACCCCATATGATTTGTAGGAGTAGCTTTAGGTAAGTGATCCGATTCCGATCTAGAGCTATTCAGCACTGAATTATTTGCTAAAGTGCTTGATTGCATTTGAAATCATGGAAAAGTGTGCTTTCGAAGGTAAAAATGCATTAAACAAGCTTTTGTGGATATTTTTGTATGACTGACTGATGCTGTGCATATAAAAGAGCATTTGCAAGGGTTCTGTGAAGAAAACCTGCAATTCTATAAACATAGACATCCTACGTGTAGGATGTCTCAAGGGGGTTCTGGAGACCAAATTTGAAAATTCTGACTGCACCAGTGTGTTCAGAGGATAGGTTTTACCCTAGTAACATATTGACTTGGGTGTTTTTCCCTATTTTTGTTGACCAAAAGCCAAAAGGCGGAGTCAAAAAACGTAAAATTTCAGAAAAGGCTTAAATTGAATGATTTTTGCATTTTTTTGCAATTGTGAAGCATACTTGCACCTGCTGAGAGCATAAGGAAGCATCAGGGACACTTCAGCTTGAAAAAATAAGCAGTAGACATCCTACGCGTAGGATGTCTACAGGGTGATCTGGTGGAAATTTTGAAAATCTGAGGTTACCAGTGTGTTTAGAAGGTAGGTTTTACCCTATTTTCACCTGGAAAGTGGAAATTTGACCAAATTTTGACACATCAAAGACAAAAGACGAGAATTTCCAGACACCCTACCCAAATTGTGTCCAAGGCCTAATTTTGAGACCAAACCATAGGATGACTCCATAGGCATGTTCTAAATGTTGTATTGAGTGCATGTGATAAATTTCATCTCATTTGGGTCAGTGAAAGGAAGATTGAACAGACTTTAGCATTTTTGACTGAAAAAGGCAAGAACAGCTAGTTTTGGGGTCTTTTGACATCCAAATTAAAATCTAAGCATAGCATTGGGTTGCTGACATCAAGGGGAAGCTGTGGCTCAAGTTTGGGGCAATTCTAAGCACTTAGACATCCTACGCGTAGGATGTCTTCACCATGATTTAGCACTCCAAATCAACCTCTGAGCATACCACAGTGATTAGCACCTTAAGGAGAGTCTGTGATTCAAATTTGGGGCAAATCTGAGCAGTTAGACATCATACGCGTAGGATGTCTAAGGCATGATTTAGAGGTCAAATTCAAATTGTGGACATAGCAGGGTGTTGTATAGCCTTAGGCAAGCCTCCTAGTCAATTTTGGTCCAATTTGGAGTTGATTTGACTTGGGAATTCATCAGAACAGACATCAGACTTTTGGAACAGGTTCCTGATCATTTGACCAACCTATAGGTGTCAGAATTAAAAAGTAAAAATAGCTAGGAGTTTAGCACATCAAGGGGAAGCTACAGTGCAAGTTTGAGCTGAAACAGAGCAAAAAGACATCTTACGTGTAGGATGTCTCCAGGGTCATAAAGTGGTCAAAATTCTACTTTAGCCATATAGGGAGGTTCTAAGTGTCTCAAGGATTCCAGAACTTTTTTCAAAAGTGAATTTGGACCTTGTTTGGCCTATTTACCAAGCAAAGACAAGAATTGTCAAACATCCTACTCTTGGAGTGCATAGAAGCTTATGCAGCCCAAATCTTGACCTATTGGCATCAAAACTCAATTTTGAGCATACCATTGGGTTGCTGAGCACTAGGAGAATCTTGGGATCAAGTTTGGACAAAATCTGAGCAGTTAGATATCCTATGCGTAGTATGTCTCCAGCTTGATTTAGGACTCCAAACCAACCTATGAGCACACCACTGTGATCAACACATCAAGGAGAAGCTGGGGTGAAAATTTCAAGTCATTATGAGCAAAACGACATCCTATGCATAGGGTGTCTCAAGGCCATTTTTAGGTCCAAATGAAATTCTGAGCATACCATTGTGTTGCTGGACTTAAGGGGAGTCTCTGGACCAAATTTTGTTAAATTCTGAGCATATAGACATCCTACGCGTAGGATGTCTCTAAGCCAGTTTTAGGGTCCAACTGTACTTTTGACCATATAGAAGTGTTCACAATGTCACAGAGATCCCAAATCTTCTTTTAAAATTGAAATTGGAAATTGCAATTCACTGTTTTGGCCATAACTTTCACAAACGGTATAGGATCGGAAAAGTTTTTATATCAAAACATAGCCTGAGAGCGGCTCTACAGATCATAGAGAAAAACGTGAATTAAAAGCATGCTTACGGCAACCATTTAGTTCAACTTTGAAAAAAACGTCGTTTGAGGCCTCAAAATGCATCCGCAAGTTAGGGGTGTCTAAAAGCGACAATTTGCGAGAATTGTGACGAAATGGTTGCGGTTTTGGGCATAGTTTCGACTTTTCCCTAACCAAAGCACTTGAACACAGTGGACTAAGTCTACTTGAACCAAGCAAAAGCTCTTAAGCCCAAAAATCATGTCTACCCTAGATTCAAACGCAGCTTACACAAGCTTGGAGATCCCGACTATAGAGGAATATCCTCCCACAATGGATCTTCCAAACTTGCAATTGATAAAGATCCATCTTGTTGAGAGAGTTTGGATGATTGGTCATGAGAGTGAAGGACTATATAGATACATTGACGACAATGAGGTCAATCTTTATAGGTGCTCAGATCCATACCTAGAAGAGATAACGGATTACAAGCTCTTATATGTCTACACATACGGAGTCGACTGTCAATGGAGATCTATAGTTGTCGACAAGTATGGACGAGAATACAGAGTTGTAGAAAGCACAAATCCACAGACTGTACTAGAAAGAGATGGATATTTGGTCAATGAAGGACCACAAATGCCTCCACCAAACACGAGAATTCCTATAGGAATTCCAAGAAGAGAGCCACCAGGATTCCCTTCAAGAGCGATAACGAGAGAAGGATTGGGAGAGTCTCTAGTTAGACTTGTAGACAATCCACGAGTTAGACCATCCCAAGTCCAGAAATGGGTACACAGAAAATACTCCGGAGATAAAGATCCGGGAGATCACGTAACGGCTTTTAGAAGAGTGTTAGAGCAGAGGAAGTTTCAGATTTTGCGACACAATTTGCGGGATTCGGATTGACTCTAGAAGATGATGCAGCTACATGATTCGACTCGGTGGAAAAATGGGATTTTGAGACCCTAGATGAGCTATTTGAGGAGTTTATTAAAGAATTCTCGCCAAAAGGCATTGCTCACAACACGGTCTCGCAAATCCATAGATTCAAGTAGAAAGAGGATGAATCAGTACGCAAAGCATCATTACGGCTCAAGAGATATGTTAAGCTCTGTCCGAGTGCGGAATTACCTACGCAAGCACGACTAATGCTGATCTTTATCCACGGAATGAGACATGCGGTCCTTCAGAAGGATCTGCATACGATAAGGAGGATGACGCTAAACGAGTTGATCAAAGAAGCTCTTTATCTAGTGGATAACTGTGAGGCATACAAAGAAAAGGACTTAAAGAGTCAAGGAGATGACACATCCTCTCAGCACAATGTTTCACAGATAAGTGAGTCCATTGCCAAGCTAACGGCACCTATTGATCAAGAAAAGCTTATCGACGACTTGGTCAAGAGGTTGATTCCTCTTGTAAGGTCTGATTCGGGAGAGCCGAAGTGGTGTGAAATTGAGAGAAAATGGACAAACCATATGGGGGAAGAGTGCTATCATAGCATGGAAAATGCTAGGGAGAGGCATGTACAACCTGTTCCAGAAGCACTGATGGGGGCTTTTCACAAGCCAAGCTCCCATACCCCTCTTCTCTCGTCCCCACCCCATGAAAACCCCCTCTTAGGGAGGGAGTGATAAAAGGCATTGGAAAAAGTAAGAAAAAAATAAAGTATGATTATGTAAATATATAAGAAAGGTAAAATAGGCCACCTCATGCCTGTGGGGTAGCCCATCCCCACCTTGCCTCCTTTTTCTTCACCGTTGCCCTGCCGTGTGTCCCTTTTCCTCTCCTCCACTCAAAAGGTCAACCCCCTCTCTCTTCCCCTTGTCCTTTCTCCTTTCTCTCTCCCCTCAAGCTACCCCACCTCTCACCAATAATGCATTATAACTCACCTATAATGAATCCTAACTCACATGCAACTTACCCTATCTTCCAAAATAGTATACCCCACCCCCTCTTTCTCTCTCCTATCATATCCCATGACCCAAATACCCCCCTCTCTCTCTAAAGGGCACCATGTCTCTTGTCTTGTAGCTAAATAACCTCCCCCACACTCACACACACTCAGTTTCACTGAAAAAGGTACCCACAGACCCATCCCCACCCGGTGGTTACCTGATCTTTCTTGTGTTCACACACATCTGCACACAGATTCACCTCTGAACACACTCCCCTCTCTCCCCTCTTGTAATTACTTTATTCTCCATGTCACCTCTCACTTTTTTTCATCAACCCATCTCTCTCTCTTAGTCTCTCTCCCATGAGACTGCTGTTCTGACACATATACACACAGCCAGACAAGTGGGGCCGACAATCACATGGCCTATGTAGATAACGATTTCTTCATTTCTAAATTCTAGAATTCCTCCCCCCTACTCCCTATATAAAGAGGGGTCACCATCACACTAAATACACACACATAACATTACCAAAGAACACACTATGCACTGTGTGTGCCTAGTGTACACACACACACACACCCACACCATCACCATCACAGCAATCACCATGCTTGTCTTGAGCATGACCTCTACACCCTTGGCTATGGAAGATGAAGGGCAACTAAATGAAGAATGATGGCCATAACCCTCGTGCGAGTCTTCGCCATCAACTCCCACCTATCCGCCATGTGCTCTACCACTCTCTCCCTTCTCATTCCCCTACCCTATGCTCCCCATTTCATCGCCTTATTCTCTAAATAAAGCTTGAGGTTTTGTGAGTATGTTTTCTTGAAATGTTTTGCCCATGTGAGGTGTGCAGAATCCCCACCTAGTCTTGTGTTTGGAGTGAGCTTGTGTATGTGTGAAGGGTGTGCGGATTCGCCATCCTTTTGTGGTGCCTAAGTACTAAGACGCTATACCCCCTCCCTCACTCTCTCTCTCTCTCTCTCTCTCTCTCTCTCTCTCTCTCTCTCTCTCTCTCTCACTTGATCTCATTCCCTTTCATCTTCATCATTACTCCCAAGCATCCATCTCTCTTGGATGAAAACTTTGTTATGGTGGTGTGTTGTTTGCGTCCTAGCCGCTGAAGCTAGGTGGTGCCCCCTGTTTGCTTTACCATGACAGGCTCGAGGCGCGCCATTCGGTCCCCGATGTTTTAGAGGCCGTCGGGGGTTCGGGGTTTGCTTTGCTCCTGTCATTTGGTGCCCCCACTGAGGATCTTTTCCCGAAACCCTTCAGTTTACAAGACGGAAACCCCTAAACTATTGTGAATGGATGAATGGCTAGCAGGATTTGCTAATTGGACGATAGAAGAAGAAGAGCTCCAAGCACAACTAGACGAACTCCGCATCTCCGTCGAAGCTCAAGTGCTAGGCATAACGGCAATCAATTTGCAGTGGGAGAGTCAACCAACACGCCAAACCCAGTGGATATACATAGGCCAAGTGCCAAGAAGAAGAAGGAGAAGGTCGAAACCATGTCCACAACCTACAACCAACCCACAACAACAAAATGGAAGGAGCTCTACACAATAGAGAATCAACACTATTCTACTTTGAGAATCGGGTAACTCAAGTCACAGAGGTAATTGTCACAGTCAGTTTTCAAGTCGCACCTGATGCTGTAGCACAGATAACGGAATCATTGGCTCACACTCTCATTAGAGAAACTAGGGATCTAATGAGTTTGTTTTAGGGAAAAACACCACCCTCTCCCACAAGCTTGGACAGTGACTAAGCACCTCTAAGCTTCACATGAATCAGTACAACCTACCTCAAGACAGATCACACATATCAACACGTGTACGCTCAATCAAGGTGATACTGGATTTGAAGGCACACTACCAGCACGTCATTGACACCATGCTGGGTGGGGAGCGATTTTTTTGAGGTTCTGGCATCAGATCAACCATTTGTCCTACCTTTGGTACAAGGAAATGTACCGTTTGAAGTTTTAATCTATGTCCTAGTATAAGAGGGTATACACGCCTCCTTGTAAAGAAGAAAAAAACTTTTGCAAGTTAAGCAGTGTGTCTTTCTAGCTCTCTCTCAGTAATCATGGCAAGTGTAGCATTTCCAACATTTAAAGGAAAGAAGGGGGAGGATTTGGTAACAGACTTCCTAGATGACTTTGAAGTAGCATGTGTAGTGAGCAACAAAGATACGGATGAATCCCAGGTTAGAATCTTTAAGCATCTCATGAAGCTAGAAGCTAGATCCTAGTACAATGCACTTCCACAAGCAACCAAGGATGACTGGGAACCCTTAAAAACCTCTTTTAAGAGGCGCTTTGGGGGAGGTACCACTTCAGAAAAGTTGTGGGACAAGTTGAGAGACTTGAAGCAAGAGGGTCTTTTAGAATATGCCACCTATGAGTCCAAATTTGTGGATTTGTGGGAACAGTGGGTTGAGTCACTGGCAAGGGGGGAAGTTGCACCCGATTTCCTAAAAAAAGATCGGTTCACGCATGGCTTATGGCCGCTTCTCAAGGAGAAGGTGAAAGGTAGATTCCCAGCTACGTATGAGTTAGCCGTTGAGATTGCTCGCCTTAAGGACAAGAAGTTGCGAATGAAAGCCAAAGAAACCGAGTCAACAGAAACAACAACATCACGTCGACCAGCAACTACGACAACCACCATTCCACCACCACCACCGGCTCTTGGGGTAAGAGATGACCAACAAGATATGTTGGCCCATATTACTGACCAACTGCAGAATTTTTCTATCCACTTAATACAACAAGGGAGGAGTCAAGAAAGAGATCAAGACCCTGGAAGAGCAGGACGACAAAACAGGGAGTATCATTTCTACAACTGCGGAGAAGACGATCACGGTATGTACTACTGTCCCAAACCACGACAAAACTATAATAGAGGAGGTAGGAGGAACCAATTGTCACCTCCTAGAGAAAGAACAACCCCACCCCGAGCACCACCCCCACCAACACAAATTCTACGCCCACCCCAGACACCACTACAAGCATCCATCCCACCTCTTCCACCAGCCCCACCACCTGATCGCCCTGTAAACATCATAAGGCTAGAAGAGAAAGGAAAAGCCGTAGTAGTGCATCCACCCAGAGCAAAGGAGAGGGACAAGAGTAAGGAGAAGGTAACCTTTTTAGAACCACTTGAAGCCATGACTGTGAAAAGAGCTAGGAGGGAGAAAGCTACACAATCAGATGATGAGAGAAGCATGAGAGGAGAAACTAGCAAGAGGCCATCCAGGCCACGACGGAAATTGGGCATCACCGACTTCCAGCTAGGGGAAAGTTCTAAGCCCTATGATCTAACATTGGATGTGGCAGAGCAAGGACCAAAGATTACATGTCCACAGTTGCTACATCTTGTACCTAAAGTAAGGCGACAATGGTCTAAAATGGTAAGTACAAGACGCTCCAAAACAAAGGTAGCCAGAGCAATTTCGGGATGCAACATGGATGACATCCTTCCAATTGTCGACGTAAACATAAAAGGAAAGAGGGTTGGAAACACCTACATTGATGGAGGTGCACAAATCTGTGTAATGAGCGAAGCTATGATGCTTCAATTAGGGCTCGAGGTTGACAAGCCTTCTCCATGCAAGGCAAAGATGGCAAACAACGCAAAAGTAAAGTGTGTGGGTGTGGTAAGTGCCGTGAAAATCAAAGCTTTCAACACTGAGGTAGAGGTAGATGTTTTTGTAATACCTACTAAGGGGGAGGGCTATCCACTAATTTTGGGAAGGCCATGGTTGATGGCCATGAAGGAAAAACAGGACTGGGGTACTGGCCTTCTACGCATGACCGGTAAGAAAGGGGAGACAATCTACTACGACATGAGGATTGGCAAGTAGAAGCAAATGAATCTGGAAACATCGGCAGATAAAACCACTAGCGAATCTTCCACTTCTGAGGAGGAGACCACATCCACCGATGAAAGTGACAGTTCCATTGATGTGATGGGTATCATTATGAAGGATCCACAAAGGGTAAGCATAACTGGTGATCCATCACCAAAAGGGAAACCCAATGAAGAGGAGGAAAAATCACCTGGCCTAGGAGGAAGTAGGTTGAAGGGTATGTTGTCTACGGAATTAACACTTGAGGAGAAAGATAGTTTTTTGCAAATGTTGATGGGATTTCCTAACCTGTTCATTGACAACTATGAAAGAATCACAGGCATTACACTGGTGGAACATCATATTAAGCTGAAGGAAGGGGTAAAACCAGTTGTGCAAAAGCTACGACGACTGGGGGTCATACAAGAAAAGGCACTCTTGGCCGAGGTAAGGAAACTGCTGGAGGCGGGATTCATCTATCCTATAGAAAACTCTGAATGGGTGTCACCCGTAGTGGTGACACCTAAAAAGAATGGTAAGAGGAGGGTCTGTGTTGACTACAAACCACTAAATGCAGCTACAAAGAGAGACCACTTTCCTCTCCCTTTCTTGGATGAAATTCTGAATGAAGTAGCGGGTTTTGAATGCTATACCGTCTGTGATGGTTATTCTGGATACTTTCAAATACGCATAGCCTTGGAAGATCAGCTAAAAACCACTTTTATCACGCCATGGGGTTGTTTTGCATACAGGGCTATGCCATTTGGTCTCACAAATGCACCTGCCACATTCCAAAGACATGTCACATATGTTTTTCAACAGTTCTTTGGAACATCCATAAGAGTGTTCATTGATGATTTTTGTATATAAAGCTCCCGTATTTCACATTTAGAAAAGGTAACTGAAGGTTTGGCCAGGTTGCAGAGCCTAGGTGGGCAATTAAATGTGGATAAATGTCACATTGGGGAGAGTAAAGTCATTCTACTAGGCCATGAAATTTCAGCAAGAGGTATCAACGCCGACCCAAGTAAGGTGTTCGCACTCATAGCCCTACCTTCACCAACGACCGCACGTCAACTGGTCTCTTTTCTACAGAAGGTGAGGTACTTAAGTAGATTCATACATCTACTATCACAACTTGTTCTACCACTGCAACAACTCACTCAAAGATCAACTTTCACTTGGGACGAGGAAAGCGAACATCACTACAACAAGGTAAAGGAGGTCTTAGCCACTCTGCCAACTATCTCACCACCTAAGTGGGATGAAAAATTCTATGTCACCTCAAGTGTTGGTGATGACTCATTGGGGGCTGTTCTACTCCAAAAGGATACGACGACATCTTTCCTGAGGCCAATCTACTTCTCTAGTCGAATGATGACAGTAGGAGAGAAAGGTTTCACCCATGTGGAACACTTAGTCCTAGCTCTTAGATTTGCAACTACAAAGTTTAGGTCATATTTGCTGCCTAAGCAATTTGTGATTCTAACCATGGATGAAATATTTCCCTATGTTGTACAACACATGGATGTGTCTGCTAGAATTACTAAATGGCTAGTTCGTCTGCAAGAGTTTGACTACACGGTACAGGTAGAAATCACGACAAGGGCAAGTTTGGGGGGACTCATGACCTACCAAGTCTTTGAAGGGAAGGAGAAGCAATCTAAGGAAGGAGAAGTCCGATTACCTCTAGTACCACCGATGGTAGAAGGAGCATACTCTCTCTACTTTGATGGAGCCTACAAGCGAGCGTCCGACAAAGCAGCTGTAAGCATAGTGGTCTTTGATGACAAAGGGACAAAGGTATTTTCGTTGGGCCAATTGCTAGATTCACATTCTAACAATGAAGCTGAGTATGCAGCACTAACCAAGGTTCTACAATGGTGTGTCTCACAAGGTGTACAACTCCTTAATGTATTTGGGGATGCTCTACTTCTGGTAAGGCAAGTAAATGGAGCATGGACATGCAAGAATCTTAGTTTAAGGACTCACTTAAGTGGTGTAAAAACCTTGTTGGGAAAGTTTGAAGAAGTTCAAATACACCATATCCCAAGGGCTCAAAACCAAGAAGCAGATGCCCTAGCAAGTGAAAGACTATAGGAAGTGGTGGTTGGAGCAATAAAACTAAAGCTCACTCTATTTCAAGGAAGTGATGCCTTGCCTGACATCATGCATTTTTTGGAAACAGGGGAATGCCCATCAGATTTAACAAAGGGACAGAAGCAATGGCTGACGCGGAAGGCCACAAGATATCGACTCATCAATGACGGTTTGTAATGTAAGGGTAAGGACCAAATACTCAGGAAGGTCCCTCTCTCTCAGGAAATCACGGGAGTAATTGCTAGTTGTCAAGACGGGATTTGTGGTGGTCACTTTTCCCTAAACATAACAAGTAGGAAAATCTTGCAGGCAGGCTTCATATGGCCTAGCCTCAACCGTGATGTACACCACTGGTGCAAAACGTGTAAGTTGTGTCAAAAGTCCGGCACTAGGTCACTTATGCCTGAACCACAGACACCTATTCTCTCATATGGCCCATTTGAAAAATGGGGTATCGATGCCATTGGGCCATTACCTAGGGCCAACTCAGGAAAATTCTACATTATCATGGGGGTCGACTACATGACTAGATGGGCAGAGGCTACAACCACCACTAGAATCACAGCGGTAGAGGTAGCTAAATTTATCTAGGAGCACATATGATGTAGGTTTGGCACACCTTTAGAGATCATCTCTGATAGAGGGCCAGGTTTCAGAGCAGACTTGGTAGGAGAATTAATGCAGAAACTGGGCATTACAAGGAGGCACTCTTCACCATATTATCCTCAATGTAATGGCCTAGTTGAAAAGATAAATGGAATGGTTTCTAAAATTATTACCAAGTAGGTAAACAATCATCCTGGAGACTAGGATAAGTATCTACTACCAGCTTTATGGGCCTACAGAACTTCATTTCGTACATCCTTGGGATTCACACCGTATCATCTAGTATTTGGTAAGGAAGCAATCTTGCCCATTGAAGTGCAACTACAAAGTCTCAGAGTAATGGCAAGCCAGCTTCAACAGCCCAACATTCATTTGAGAGATCACATCATCAACTTGGAAAGACTGCAGCTGGACACAGAAGAAGCAATAAATTATTATGCAACACAAGCAGAGCATAGACGGCTTAGCTTTAACGAGCATCTCCAAAAAAAAGAATTGAAGAAAGGAATGTTGGTGCTCTGCTACGACAATCGCTTCGACACGCGCAAGGATAAGAAACTCCTACTCCGATGGGAAGGTCCTTTCATCGTCAGGAAAAAGTATGCCAATGGAAGCTACCAGCTTATGGAGGCTGATGGAAAACTTTATAAAACCAGGGTAAATGGTTGGCGACTTAAACCTTCTTTTCTTCGATTTGACCAGGCTCCACCAATTGACATTCCAGATGAGGACACACCATCAGCCGCCACCTCCGACGATAATGATCAAACAGATGAGCTAGAGACATGAATGCCTCTAGCCAAAAGGGGAGGGCTAATGATGGGGGCTTTTCACAAGCCAAGCTCCCATACCCCTCTTCTCTCGTCCCCACCCCATGAAAACCTCCTCTTAGGGAGGGAGTGATAAAAGGCATTGGAAAAAGTAAGAAAAAAATAAAGTATGATTATGTAAATATATAAGAAAGGTAAAATAGGCCACCTCATGCCTGCGGGGTAGCCCATCCCCACCTTGCCTCCTTTTTCTTCACTGTTGCCCCGCCGTGTGTCCCTTTTTCCCTCCTCCACTCAAAAGGTCAACCCCCTCTCTCTTCCCCTTGTCCTTTCTCCTTTCTCTCTCCCCTCAAGCTACCCCACCTCTCACCAATAATGCATTATAACTCACCAATAATGCACCCTAACTCACATGCAACTTACCCTATCTTCCAAAATAGTATACCCCACCCCCTCTTTCTCTCTCCTATCATATCCCATGACCCAAATACCCCCCCCTCTCTCTAAAGGGTGCCATGTCTCTTGTCTTGTAGCTAAATAACCTCTCCCACACTCACACACACTCAGTTTCACTGAAAAAGGTGCCCACAGATCCATCCCCACCCGGTGGTTACCTGATTTTTCTTGTGTTCACACACATCTACACACAGATTCACCTCTGAAAACACTCCCCTCTCTCCCCTCTTGTAATTACTTTATTCTCCATGTCACCTCTCACTTTTTTTCATCAACCCATCTCTCTCTCTCTTAGTCTCTCTCTCATGAGACTGCTGTTCTGGCACATATACACACAGGCAGACAAGTGGGGCCCACAGTCACATGGCCTATGTAGATAATGATTTCTTCATTTCTAAATTCTAGAATTCCTCCCCCCTCCTCCCCTATATAAAGAGGGGTCACCATCACACTAAATACACACACACAACATCACCAAAGAACAGACTATGCACTGTGTGTGCCTAGTGCACACACACAAACCCACACCATCACCATCACCGCAATCACCATGCTTGTCTTGAGCATGACCTCTACACCCTTGGCTATGGAAGATGAAGGGCAACTAAATAAAGGATGATGGCCATAACCCTCGTGCGAGTCTTCGCCATCAACTCCCACCTATCCGCCATGTGCTCTACCACTCTCTCCCTTCTCATTCCCTTACCCTATGCTCCCCATTTCATCGCCTTATTCTCTAAATAAAGCTTGAGGTTTTGTGAGTATGTTTTCTTGCAATGTTTTGCCCATGTGAGGTGTGCAGAATCGCCACCTAGTCTTGTGTTTGGAGTGAGCTTGTGTATGTGTGAAGGGTGTGCGGATTCGCCATCCTTTTGTGGTGCCTAAGTACTAAGCCGCGATACCCCCTCCCTCACTCTCTCTCTCTCTCTCTCTCTCTCTCTCGACCTCATTCCCTTTTTTCTTCATCATTACTCCCAAGCATTCATCTCTCTTGGATGAAAACTTTGTTATGGTGGTGTGTTGTTTGCGTCCTAGACGCTGAAGCTAGGTGGTGCCCCCTGTTTGCTTTACCATGACAGGCTCGAGGCGCGCCATTCGGTCCCTGGTGTTTTAGAGGCTGTCGGGGGTTTGGGGTTCGGTTTGCTCCCGTCAGCAAAGCGAACCCCTACTCCACCTAGATACATTACAGGGAATGCGCGAAGACCAGTAGGAGTTTTAAGGCCACAGCTTGTCTTAGGACAACAACCTCCGCTGCCAGGTGCTAGAATGCAGGTAGACATGAGATACATTCCAATGATGGAAGCATCAAATAAACCAACGCCGGTACCAGCTACAATGTGGTATAGCAACCAAAGTGAGTACTACCCTTCGGAGCAACAAAATATGAGAGAAACACATGGAGTGGTGAGGCCGATACAACCTCCACCTCCTGGGTTTCAGTCGAAAGAAAGAAGGTATGAAATGGACGAAAGGACATTGCGATTCATTGCAAATAACGGCTTATCTAGGTCAAAGCTTGCTTATAGCCGAGAGGAAATGCTAAAAGAATCTCCTCAACCAGCGACAGATTGTCACAAAAGTCGTGACAACCACTTGGTCAAACAATGTCCTCATACGGAGATCACTGAAGTAAATGCCTATTGTCTTGAGTGTGGCATCACTCACTTGATCCCCGATTGCCCGAAAAACCCAAACCAAATCAGGAAAATCAGGACAAATGTATTAGGGATTGTTCAGCTACCTAGTAGCTCAGAAAATGAAAATGTCGTACCAGTTCAAGTGGTTACGAGAGCACAAGCTCAAAAGAAAGCTGATGAGAATCCAGAGACAAAGAACACGGAAAGTGACATGAGTCCAAAGACAGATGATGGACCAAAGACAGACGCACCTAGTCAGAAAACCAAGAGCAAACGAAATAGTTGGAAAGCTAGAAAGACTAGGATGAAAGCACACAGGGAACGAGAGCAAAAATCCCTAGCTGAGAAGCTTAGTGAAGCTGAGGAGAAGATAAAACAACATGAGTAAAAGGAGGCACATTCTCTTACATAGATGGTTAAACCTCTAGAAGAACCATCCACGGAGGAGAAACCGAGTAGTGCTAGTTCAGGAAGATCTGTGTTGGCAGAGAAGGTTAATGAGACATTAGATGCCCTCTTGAAAGCCTGTGATGTGAGTCTCAAAAACAACCAAACCCAAGAACACAGGTGGATGACATATCACTATGTGGAACTAGAAAAGAAAAGGTTTGAATGTTGGAATTAGGGTTGCAAAGAGTGTGTTACTTAGTGTTGGAATTAGGGTTGCAGAGAATTAGGTTTGAAGCTCAAGGCACACAATAGAGAGTGTGTTACTTAGTGTGCAATGGAAAGATAGATAGCCCTAGAGTGATGGGCGTATATACAATGCACGGGGGAAAACACCTCCTAAAGAGGGAAAAAATGCCCCGGCGGTCCTAGTGTGTTCACACACATCACTACCACATGTATATGGTAACAAATCCCCCCTGGAGTGATGCGGTGAACGAGAGCTGGCACATGAGTAAAGGGAAGAGCCATGCCCTGAGGACATGATCATTCCACAAAGGGGAGTAAGCCCAAAGCTTTGTGGAAAGCTTCAAGCTTCTCACGAGACAATGCCTTTGTGAAAGGATCTGCAAGGTTGTCCTGTGTTGGCACATAAGCCAAGCCGATCTCTTCTGCTGAGAGCCTCTCCCTAACATAGTAGTAATGCACCTCAATGTGCTTTGTGCAAGCATGAAAAACTGGATTCCTTGCAGCTGCCAATACGCTCTGACTGTCAATGTAGATAGTATTGGCAGTGTCCTGTCCAACACCCAAATCGCCATAAGGCGTCTGAGCCATACACACTCAACTGTAGCTGTGAAGACTGCCCTGTACTCAGCCTCACAACTCAAAGTGGCCACAGTAGGTTGCTTCTTGCTCAACCATGATATACATGAACTGCCAAGCATGAAACAAAAACCACTTGTGGACACTCGCGTGTCAAAACAACCAGCCCAATCTGAGTCCGAAAAAGCATGTAAGTCTGGCAGCAATGAGCCCCCCTTGGGATAAAACAAGCCAAGATGTAAAGTGCCACTAAGGTAGCGGAAAATCCTCTTGACAACCTGCCAATGCTTAGACCCTGGGCTATGCATAAATCTGTTAACCTGTGAGACTGCAAACTGAATATCCGGCCTCGTGTTGCATACATAAATGAGGCAGCCAACAGCAGTTTGGTAAAGAGTGACATTAGCAGGATCGCCAGCATCATGTAGACTCAACTTCAAACCTGTTTCCATGGGAGTGGCAATAGGTTTGCAATCCTCAAGTCCAAACTTACATAGCAATGTCTCTATGTAACTTTTTTTACACAAGGCAATACCACCATCACACTGCTTAAACTGTATACCCAAGTAATGATGCAACAACCCCAAATCTTTCATCTTGAAAGTAGCATTCAAATCAGCCTTAAATTCAGCAATATGTCTCTCATTTGGTCCAATGATCAGCAAATCATCAACATAAACAACCACGATGAGAAATACATCACCCTCACGCTTTACATACAATGTGCTTTCTGTTGGACTGTTACGAAAGCCTGGTTTGACCAAATGAGTGTCAGTTTTCTCATACCAAGCACGAGGAGATTGCTTCAACCCATACAAAGCCTTGTTACATTTGCACACTTTGTCCTCTTGTCCTTTTATGACAAAACCGCGAGGGTGCGTTACATAAACTTCCTCAAATATGTCACCATTCAGGAAAGCAGTAACAACGTCTGATTGATGTACATCCCAACCAAAATGAGCTGCCAATGCACATAGAAAACGCATAGTATTCATACGACAAGTGGGAGCAAAAGTCTCTTCATAATCTATGCCTTTTTGCTGTGCATAACCCTTTGCAACAAGTCGAGCCTTATGGCGATCGATCTCACCATCCGGTTTGCGTTTCAACTTGTAAACCCAGTTCGTACCAATGGCCTTGTTTCCAGGAGGCAAATCACATGAAGTCCATGTGTCATTTTCTATCAGTGCATCATATTCTGATTGCATGGCAGCCATCCAATTTTTTGAATTCTGTGCTTCATCAAAAGACAGAGGCTCCTCAACATCATGTAAGCTAGACAAAGCCAAAGCATAACAATCTGATGCATAAGATGCATGGCGAGAGCCTGAACGAGTACGACTAGACAAAGGTGCATCCAATTTACTGTCACGCAAAGTGTGCACCAGCCATTTTGGCATACCTCTAGCTTGCTCATTTTCAGCCCTTTCCTCATCAAGTACATCATGTACATCTGCATTAGTAATAGGCTGATCTAAAACATTTTCAAAAACCCCCATAGGCTGTACATTTTCCTCATTGGAACTTACATTCGTATTTCCACCACTGAAAAGAGGCAACAAAGTGTCATAAATGTCCTGTGAGCTTACATTACTATCTCTAGTACATGACAACAAGGGCTGAACAGAATCTTCCACAAACACTACATCCCGTGAAACCAGAATACGTTTTGTTTGCGGATGATACAACCTGTAACCTTTGCTTTCAGCACTATAACCAACAAAAATACATTTGACAGCCTTATCATCCAATTTTCTGCGCTGCACTTGTGGCACCAAAGCATATGCCAAACAGCCAAAAACACGCATGTGCTCAATAGAAGGCTTTCTATCATGCCATGCTTCATATGGATTAATAGACTGCAAAGCTTTCGTAAGACACCTGTTAAGTACATAAGTGGCACACATGATGGCCTCAAGCCAAAAAGAATGCGGCAAAGCTTGACTTTTGACCATACATCGTGCCATTTCCGTCAGTGACCTGTTTTTCCTCTCAGCAACACCATTTTGCTGAGCTGTATAAGGCACTGTACATTGGTGTTTTATCCCACGACTAGCCAGAAATGCATGAAATTCATGAGACATATACTTCCCCCCTCGATCGGAATGGAGGGTGCCCATAGTACATTTCGAGACATTTTCAGCCATAGCCAAAAATTGTTTGAAGCAAAAAAAAACTTCGGACTTCGCTTTAAGCGGAAATACCCATGCATGCCTGGAGTAATCATCAATGAAAGTCACGAAGTACAGGTAATTGCCCAAGGACGGAGTTTGCATGGGCCCACAAACATCACTATGCACAAGCTGCAACCTGCATGTGGCCCGAACTGAACCATCCTTTGGAAATTTAGAACGCTGCATCTTACCCAAAATACAGTCTTCACAAACATGTTTGACAAGTGCTTCAAGAGGCGGCAAAGAAGCAACCATATCAGATTTCTGCAAACGCAGCAAATTGGTAAAATTTAGATGACCAGAACGTGCATGCCAAATTTTGCAAAATTTTGTCCACACTTGTCATACAAAGTGAGCTTATACAGCCCACGGCACAAAAGGCCAGATGCAACAATTTCATTACCAAAACTGAGATCATGAACTGTACATCTGTCATCCACAAATTTGACTACAAGTCCAAGTCTAGCAAGTGCGGATACAGACAAGAGATTCTTCTTGATCCCAGGTACATAAAGTGCATCAACAATTGTGAAGGAACTGCCATTAGCAGCAGTGAGCACAATCTTTCCAACTCTGAACTGGATAAGAGGCGTTGTTGGCACAAGTGACGGAATTCCCATGAGGGACAAACTCAAGAGAGGTAAACAATTCACGATGTGAGGTAATGTGCTTTGTAGCACCACTGTCGAAATACCACACATGTGAATCTGCAGCAACTGACAAGCATGCATCATGGACAACAAGATTGTAAGTGCACTCTACGCTAAAAGCCCATTCTGCATCAACATCAGCAACACAGTCTCCTTTTATAGAAGATTCAACAATGGCTGCATTTGTAGTGGAACCAGCATTTGCAGTGGAACCACCCTCCCTCTTTTTAGCCTCTTTGGCCTTCAACTTAGGACACGACTCGATGAAGTGATCATTGGCTTTACAATAATGGCAACGCATCTTCTTATTGCCCTTATCACCAGAATTGCCAGACGAAGTACTGCCAGTAGAAGCATTAGGAATAGAATTTTTGCCACTCGCAGCAGAACCATAAGAAGTGGCTGCATTATTGTTACCACCCTTTCTTTGAGAAGCAATAAAAGCCTGTTCATCTGCACGCTGCCTAGTCGTGTTTTTTTTAGAAAGTGACTCTTGCAACAACAATGTGCATAATGCATCAAACTTGACAGCTTCAGGATTTCCTTGGGTCATCAGTCTCCAAGTCATTAGGAGATTTCGGAGGTCTTTTGGAGGGCCTTTTGGTAGAGAGAGGAAAATAAGCTCCTCCAATGAGAGAAGAGCCTACGTTACGTAGAAAAATAGATTGATATTAACAAAAATATAAAAGGTGTCCCTCTCCTCATTTAATAATCTAGTGGTCCTTGAAGACGAGCACTCTCTTTTATTTAATGCGAGCACCTTTTTCAGAAGGTAGATGCGGTGCATTTGATACGGGATACGTCATCACTAGAACTCAAAAAGTCACAAAACTATCAAGTGGTGGAAGATTTTGAAACTTTTGATACTGCCAATGCGTCCGGAACACACATATCTCCTAGAAATGAATGTCCAATTGCCTCGCTTAGACATCCAAAGAGGCCAAAAATGTCAAACACCCCTAAAAGAACATTTTACTAACGGCGCGCGAGGGGGCATTTCAAAATTTTGGAATGCCTCCTCGCGCGCCGCTAGTAAAAAGGCCCTTTTTCCCTCTTTTTAGGGAGCTTTTTGAGAGGAAAATGTCCAAAAACCTCTAAAAAGGGGCTTTTTGGAAAGATAAGTGTCCAAAAATCACTAAAAAGAGCTTTGTACTAATGGCGCGCGAGGGGGCATTCCAAAATTTTGGAATGCCTCCTCGCGCGCCGTTAATAAAAAGACCCTTTTTTCCTCTTTTTAGGGAGTTTTTGAGAGGAAAATGTCCAAAAACCTCTAAAAAGGGGCTTTTTGGAAAGATAAGTGTCCAAAAATCACTAAAAAAAGCTTTGTACTAACGGCACGCGAGGGGGCATTCCAAAATTTTGGAATGCCTCCTCGCGTGCCGTTAGTAAAAAGGCCCTTTTTTCTTTCTTTTAGGGAGCTTTTTGAGAGGAAAATGTCCAAAAACCTCTAAAAAGGGGCTTTTTGGAAAGATAAGTGTCCAAAAACCCCCAAAAATGGGCTTTGTGCTAACGGCGCGCAGAGGGGCATTCTAAAATTTTAGAATGCCTCCTCGCGCGCCTTTAGTAAAAAGCCCATTTTTTGGGGTTTTTTGACATTTTTTGCCTCTCCGGATGTCGAAATGAGACAAGTAGACATTCGTTTTTAAGGTATTTTGGCGTTCCGGATGCATTGGTGGTGTCAAAATCCTCAAAATCTATCACTATTTTCCAGTTTGTGACTTTTCAACTTTCAGTGATGACGTAAGCAGCATTGAATGCGCCGCACCTGCCTCCTGAAAAAGACGCTCGCATTAAATAAAAAAGTGACCGTTTTCAAGGACGATTGGGAATATAAATCTACTTTTCAGAGTGTATGGTTGTCCTTTTGGACGTACTCACAAGGTGCAAGTGCATTTTAAAAAAAGTTTCTAGAGAGAGAAATAGAATTTCTTACAAGGCCCTCCAAATGACCTCCGAAATTTTCTAATGACTAGCAAAAGTCTGGTAGGAATCTGGTAAGGCATCAAGAACAGTCTGCACAAGGGAACTGTCTGAAATGACTTCACCTGCAAAAATAAGCTGCTCATTGATATCCTTGACACTAGCAAGGAAAGTGTCCATATCATCTTCCTCATGCATAATCTTTGACTCCAGTTCTTTATGCAGCAAAGCAATTTTAGCCTCATTGCAGCTTGCATAAAGACCTGCTAGAATATCCCAAGCCTGTTTTGCAGATTTTGCTGAACGGATGTGAGGAACAATGGTGCGCTTCACAGACAACGCAATCAATGCATAAGCCTGTGCATCCTTAACATCCCAACGAGCTTGTTCTGTCATAGGCAAAACAACTCTAACAGCTGCAATCCTTGCAGAAAGACCTGCAACATCCTCAACATCGCCTACATCCTCAGAACCAGGACGTACATCAATGCCCTGCACAATGTTCCAGACACCCTTTGACACAAGAACATGTTGCATCATATAAGCCCACATAGGGTAGTTGTCCCCATCCAACCCGTCCTCAGCAGCAAACATCTTGAACACATCTGTGTTGTTGTTGTCAGCCATGGTAAATGCTGCACCTGATGTGAAAACTGCCCGAAAATAGGAGAAATGGAGAGGGAACAACCTGTGCTATATAGCACAAACCGTAGAAGACTATAAGGCACCTGTTATGCAGAAAACGGCACTGACAGAAATTCTGCACAAAATGACGAAATAGGCTGTGCAGTACTTCCTGTAGTGGAAACGGAGGCCGAAATGAGCCCAAATCAAAATTCTGAGCAGACCATGCTCTTCGAGCTCTCCCAAATTTTTTTTTGACCTGCGAACGCTTGCCAAAACTCACTGAAGTCGGAGAAAGTGAGCAGGCATGTGCTGGAGCAGCTGGCGACTAAGCCCGGGAGGACGTGACCTGCTCTGATACCAATTGTTGGAATTAGGGTTGCAGAGAAACACACACAGCTTGGAGAAGATGAAGGAAGCTCAAGGCACACAATAGAGAGTGTGTTACTTAGTGTGCAATGGAAAGATAGATAGCCCTAGAGTGATGGGCGTATATACAATGCACAGGGGAAAAAACCTCCTAAAGAGGGAAAAAATGCCCCGGCGGTCCTAGTGTGTTCACACACATCACTACCACATGTATATGGTAACATTGAAATGTGCCAGAAAATGGTTCAAACAGCCCAAGCTTTACTAGAACCACCATTTTGCAAAACCTGAGGATGTGATCCGTGTCATGCCTACACAAGTAATCCCACCAAACCAGGAACTAAAAGAGCCAGATTCTAGTCATGAGCACAGACCAAACCTCAAAGACCCAGCATTAGAACCAAGGATAGTACTGAATACCACGGATAACTCTTCCGAGGGATTTCACCAAGCTATACCTGAGGATTGTAAAGAGATAGATGGTCTTGATGAATTGTGGAAACAAGTCAGAGAGGCCAATGAAGCCAATGACCTAAGAAGACGAGTAGACAAGACAGGTGATGAACGAGGAGTGTTTCTACCACCAATAGAGGAATTTGAGACTGGATCTCAAATGAATCTAGACGTGCGATCGTATTGGGGCGACAAAGGATCTGTACAATCTATGGATAGTCAATCCCATTCGCTAAGAACACTACATTCCTACATGGGAGAGTACGAGACCAAGTCAGATGTGGTTCGAGTCCCATCACAGAGACTGTCTCCCAACAAGGCCATCGATTCAAAGGGGCTAGTAGATATTCTATCTACCCCAGTGACCTGTACAATAATGTTAGCCGAGTTGCTCAGAATAAGACCAAACATGTGGGCTAATGTGGGTAAATGTCTAGAGAAATTTGGTGTAAAAACCCAAATGACTCAAATCGAGGAAGGCATCAAAGAGCTTGAAATGCCTCAACTAAATACTAGGCCAGTACCATTAAACAAGGTAGGCGAGTATTACGAGGGAGAAGATGGAAACACCACCCTTCCTATGGAATTCAATAATGTAAAAACCATGGCAATCCTTGACAGTGGAGCTGGTGTGGCCATTGCAACCAAAGAGGTTTGGAAAAAATGGGGAAAACCTGCTTTGATATCCACACGAATGACCCTGCAGCTTGCAGATGGACACAAGGAAAAGCTCCTAGGACTGCTAGAAAAAGTACTTGTTACTTCTTGTGGCATTGAATATGAACACACTTTTTCTGTTGTTGACTTTGGCAAGAAGAACAACTATGACATCATTCTGGGAAGACCATTCATGCGACAATTGAAAATGGTCCAAGATTGGGGTTATGACCATATATATCTGAGACATATGGAAACCATAACAAAGATAAACTTGAGGGACCATAGCTATAGGGATGTGACGAGAACACCGGTTGAGGAGTTTGATTCCGTCACAGTAGAAGGATCAGAACTTCCAGCTTGGTTAGGTATGCCTAAAGAAGTGTGGATGTGTGGAGCTTCACAATGTGGTAGGTTGAAACGTGAGGAATGTATCCTAGAGCGAGTTATAGAGGATAGGGACTATATCCCAGAACCATTTCCTGAAGAGGAGTTAGAGCCTTTTGGATGGGAACAAATCTTGGCTACTCTGGACGTGTGCGCCGTGGAGGATGCTCCCACAACAAAGTTTTGTGATGAAAATGGCAATGATGTCGTTCCTTATTTTGCAGTGAGTGTAATTCAGGAAAACGAAGAGAACCAGACATCGACAAGCTCTCTAAATAAGGAGCAAACAAAGAAATGTGGAGAATCAAAAGATGAAGGAGACGACGAGTTCTATGACTCTGAAGAACACTTCGAGCTTCAAGAAGATCAACGACCCGGGAATCAATGTCATCGCTACACGAATAAAGTGCATCAAAAGTGGATTCCAAAGTCCTTCGTGAAGACACAACCACCACAAGCATCCTCATACAAGGCTCCTAATAAGGATGCAAAGACTCCGCTAGGAGGAATACGACTAGAGCAACGAGCTAACAATGCTCTAATCAATGGGCTAGAAAAGTCCTCCACGAAACTACCACCCACGAGCAAACAGACAGTAACTTTCCACTACCAGCCAAAAAATCAAGGGAAAGTACAAGAAGTCAACCTTGCTGAGGATAGTAGCGATAGTGATGAATCTTACGACATCCCCTATCATCAACTCAGGCCATCACTATCACCAACCCCTTCAGCAACAACCATGACAGGTCAAAAGAATAGGACAACAAGTCAAATCCAAAAAGCTCGACAAATATGGATACCAAAAAGCCAGATCAGCCAAAAACACATATGGATCAAGAAGACAAAGATCTCTAATGACAAATCACAAGATCCAACACCAAAACAAAAACAAGGAAAGCGTGCACAAACGGGTAAGAATATCACAAAGTCACAAGCTTTCACAACTCAGGTTTGGGCTCCAAAGAAGTTGATTCAAGCACAAAAAAGTCAGGAATTCATTTGGATTCCAAAACAACCACAGTATCAACTTTCAAAGCCTAAATCCCGTCCCCAACCAAGCGTACAAGGGATGAAGCAAAGACCACTGTTGACTCACACAAAAAAAAGGTGGATCCCAAAGAAGTCTCTTCAAACACAAACAAAGCACGGGCAAGTATGGGTTCCCAAACGAGAGCCAGCAACAAAACAACCAATAATCGCAAAGAAATGGGTCCCAAAGAAGAACAACAAAACTACTGTCAGTGCATCGCCACTTGAATTCTTACAATTATTCCTACGATTACAGTACAGTTAGAAGAGAGCAAGTCGCTTCAATCAAGCAACGATACAGGAGCTTCAAACACCATTACATTGCTTAGAATAGGAAGCCTCGCCAACAAATGCCAATAAGCAAATTGCTTATACCCACATCTTGCACAACATAAATCTTTTCCATGCATTGATTGTGTATGCATAATAGGGCTACATTACAAGGCGTGCATAGGCACAACTTTTACTTGCCCAGGCACAACACATACCCTTTGCGATACCCTGTCGTAAAGGATGACTCCAAATAGGAAGGGGGGAGGCATTCTGAATGCGGACCTAACATTATGACTATTAGAGGGCAATGTTTTGAGAGATGCATTGAATTTTTGCGTTTTATTGTGATAATTTTTTGACGAATTTAGAGTATATGCCCTCATAGTAGTGTTACAGAGGAGTATGGGGACAAAATCCATATATGAGCCCCTCGGGACATGTGTATAGTGTACATAGCATTTAGATTTCTATTTGAATGATTTTTCTTTTGTTGAGTTTTTTTTAAGATTTTCTTTGTTTATTGTTAAGAAAAAATTAAAAAATCCATAATCCACATGAAGAAAAGACTGACGAGAGGCCTGGGCACTACAAAGAGAAGAAGGTACAGGAAAACGATGAAACTTCACGAAGTATGTCTCAACGCCACTACAACAGCCGAAGAAATTGTCACAAAGCAGTGTCAACATGCAACCGACAAGTGATACAAGTCAGAGTCGAGTAGCTAAGCCACAAAATGAGTGAGGTGTTAGTCCCAAAGCTTCAAGTAATATTCTATGTGGTCTAAGCGTCTTAGCTATTCTAGGTACTGCTCAAGCTGGAAGAGTTGAGCGTATTTACGTTGTGTCGCTCATGCTGGTATAGGTGAGCAAAAGAGTCGAAGTCTAAGTACTTAAGTCTGGTGAAGTGAAGGAGAAGGTCCAAAAGACACTCACGTACTAAGCACAGCGAGATACGAGTGGAGAAACTTCTACATCGAAAACCCTTCTTGGAAAGGTGGAAGCTATTGAGACATCTTTTGATGTCACATGTGCTACATTTATTCCTAGAAACACCCATCATCTCCTTCTTTCACATTGCATGCTTTTGGTGACAAATTTATCATATGCATATAGAGTGTCCCATAATTGGCACTTGCATCAGGCACTCATTCCATGTTTCACCCAAGCACTCATCTTTCATGAACATGTACTTCACGTTCAACTGCTCAACTCCAATAAGAGCGTATACCAAAGGCATTTTTTTTCCCACCGGGCTTTTTTCCTTTGGTTATCCAGGTTTTAGACCCTAATCTAAAGACACCTACCACCATCCTCTTGTACATATTCCTTCTACACCAACAATAAGGAAATGCTACTCAAATCAATTGACAAATGAATTGGAGCACCAATTTCAGATCATAGCATACTTATCCTCAATGGCGAGTTGAAGAATGGCCAACATGATTGCACAGGAACAAAGAAGTTACCAATGAAAAAGAGCAGACACAAAAGTAATCAGAGAATTTCAAAAGATGAATGGTTATGATGATAGATGTCTGCTCTAATGGATCATAGTTCTTGTTGTGATTCGACAAATATACAAGTAGTGCAACAGATGAAGCCAAAACGACAGCAAAGTGTTGACCGCTGGGTCAACAACACAACATAACTCAAGAACAAAGAAGTCCTCAATGACACGGAGCAGACATAAGGGTAATCAGAGGATCTCAAAAGCTTGTCCTTGATAATGCGTATCGAATGCTCGGAAGGATTTTGAACCTCAAATTAGAATAATTAAGTCCCGGATTCGGCCTGACAGACAGACTTTGCATTGGAGTGCAACTTGACCTAAAGAAGTTAAGGGTTTAGCCATACAATTTCTACAAAATCCTTACAAAGTTGTCATTGGCTCACAAGATCAGAAAGCCAATCACTCAGTTCTACAAATTGTAGAAGTTGTTTCTGAGAATCACAAATACTCCAAATTCACAGATTTGCTGGAGCAAATGATGGATGGAGCTTTCTCTATCCGTGATGATAAGAGTCAAGTTAAACGACATTGGGTTCTTTTTGAATTTAGATCTGGCAGTAGACCTATAATGACAGAAACAGATGCTGCAGCTCGGAGCGTGGATGTGAAAGACATAAAGTTCGTCATCAATTATGATTTTCCTGAATCATGTGAAGACTGTGTACATCGGATTGGACGAACAGGACAAGCTACTACAAAGGCTATAGTCTATAATTTCTTTCCAACAACAAAACGACAGCAAAGACCACATCGCCATCGATAATCAGGTCATGTCGGGGACGACATGAATGCGGAAGGGGGGAATGTTGACCGCTGGGTCAACAACACAACATAACTCAAGTTTCGCACCAAAGTCTTATCTTTTGCGAGTTATGAAATGCTGCGGATTATGGCTATAAATGTCATTTGTAATGAGTAGTTATTCTAGTTTCAGAAGTCGGGGTGCAATGGCACTTCCAGATTGTAAATACAAAGCCATTTGACCCTTTCAACCCCATTTTTGGTTAAACCTAAGGTAGCCTTAGTATATAAGGTACCTAGGTCATTTTGTAAAGGAGATTTTTAATCATAATCAAAACTTTAGCGCTGCCGTCTACTATGTGTGAGAGAGAAAGAGAGTGAGCGTGAGCTTCATCCTCTCACTACACCCGGCTCGCTCAACACATTGGAGATCCGACTGCACCATTGTTGTAGGCTCGAGAAGAGCTATGCGACAACTCCAAGCATTCCACGCGAGACGAAGCGCACACGCCGACACATCTACAAGCTATTTGTGGTCGTAAGTGTATCAAACGATGTTTGTTTTCTGCGTGCTAGTGGTCTATAGAATCGTGGAAACATAAGCTACGCACAGGTACTCATAAATTTCAGTTTCGGGCACTTTCAAAATTCTGTTCTGTCATCCTACGCGTTTTCCGCAGATGGATTTAGAGTGAGGGTTTTGAGTGTAGAAGCTTAGGGATAGGTGTATCCTAGTGAGGGGATGGTGTTCCTTAAGTTTCATACGAATCTGGCATGATTAGGTGAGTTACCTTCCGTATGTGTGTATGTGGCTAGGTGGTGTAGTTGAGAGCAGTGAGGTTCTTGATTATGTTTAGTTGGCCTTCCAGAGTTGTATGTGTAGGATGGTCTCAGCGTGACAAGCTAAAGAGATTTCCTCCGTGTGCCTATCATGTCATCTGTGTCCTTGATTGACATTATGTTGATCTAGGTAGTGTTTGCATGCACTTGATGGGTGTGTGAGTCGCTCCGTCCAACACTTCCTTGTAACAAGATGGTTCTCCGCAATCTGTGAGCATGACATAATTTAGAGATGGCACATAACGATCAGGTGGTTTGGAGACACGCTCAGAACGTCTCACCACAACTGATTCTGCCTCTCTAGCCACTATAGGCCGTTCCTGAGCTTGACCATGCTGTCTTGATGTGCTAGCACTAGGTCCATCTTCCCTGAAGACAACTCTTCTGATCTCCTCTGTCTTCTCTGGCTTAGTGTGAAACTTGGCTTCATTGAAATGCACATCATTGCTACAAATAACTTTTATGGTCTCAGGATCCCAAAGCCGGTAACCCATCTTACCCGATTCTCCGTAGCCAAGAAATATACACTTCTTGCTCTTTGGTTCTAACTTATTCTTGAACTCCTTAGGAATATGGCTATAAGCTTCACAACCAAAGACTCTGAGATGCTTATACGAAGGTGCCTTGCCTGTCTATAGCATCTCGTCCACTTCACTCTTATCCAGAACCCTACTAGGAGACCTGTTGATCAAATGGACTGTTGTAGCCACTGTTTCCGCCCAAAATCCATCAGGAAACTCAGCATTTGACAACATGCTTCTGAACTTCTCTTGTATGGTCCTATTCATACGTTCTGCAATCCCATTCTATGAAGGATTATATGGTGCAGTAAGTTCCCGCTTAATCCCTTTTGCTTCACAAAAGTCTTGAAAAGCTTTGGAAACGTACTCTCCACCATTGTCAGTTCTCAAGCACTTCAGCTTCTGACCACTCTGATTCTCCACAAGCTGCAAGAATGTCTTAAAGACCTTGATCACCTTATCCTTGTGCTTCAAGAAGTAAACCCATACTTTGCGAGAATAGTCATCTATGAATGTACAAAAGTACGTTGCTCCCCCTAGTGACAAACTAGGCATTTGTCCGCATAGATCACTGTGCACAAGAGCTAACCGTTCGTCCCTACGATTCCTCTTTGATCTGTGCGGTTCCTATGTTTGCTTACCATAAACACAATGCTCACAAAACTCAAAATCTTGAAATGAAAAACCAGGCAAATAACCATAATGAGAAAGTATTTCCATTCCTGTTTTTGACATATGTCCCAGCCTACGATGCCACAGTGACACACTTGGCTACTCAATCACATTAATTACATGGTTTTTAACCTCTGAAACATGTAAAGTGTATAGAGTTCCTGACTTGCTGCCATGTGCTACAGTCATCGAACCTTTGGAGATCTTCCAAGCGTTGTTCCCAAAAACTATCACAACCCGCATCATCCAACCTTCCTGTACTGACCAAGCTCTTTCGGATTGCTGGAACATGTCTGACATTCTTGAGCCATAAAGAAGAGCCATTCTGAAACTTCAACTGCACATCTCCCACTCCAAGTATGTCACAAACCTGCTCATTGCCAAGTCTGACATAATCTTTAGTAGCCACATATGATGTAAACCACTCTTTGTGCGGAGAAACATGTAAAGATGCCCCTGAGTCGATCATCCAATCACTCATAGCATGTCCATCCTCTGAAGTCAAGAAAACAGAATCAAGATTGCTTGTTGTCATCAGTTGCTATACCAGAATCACTGTCTAAACCAGATCCTGTGACATTCACCTCTTCAATCTTCACTGAACTCTTCTTTTCATCTTGCTCAGAACTCTTTGTTTTGCCTTTTTCTTGTTTCCACTTCGTACAGTCTTGCTTCATGTGACCCTTCTTGCCACAATGGTAGCATTCTATGTCATCCTTTGACTTTGAGTCACGAGACTTACTTCGGTTTTGTGCCTTCTTACCCTTCTTCTCTTTAGACTGTTGTCTCCCTCGAACAAGCAAAGCACTATTGCCTTTGCCTTTCTCAATGTTCTTCCTGTTCACTTCCTCTGTGAGCAAGCTGCCTTCTACATTGGCACTTGTAAAACCTTCTGGCACGACAGAATTACTTAACGTTGTACGAAAAGTATCCCAACTGTCTGGCAAAGTGATTAAGAGAAACATAGCCTTCACTGAATCTGGAAAGACTATCTCTTGTGTTGTTAACTGGCTGAAAATTGTGTGAAATTCATTGAGATGATTTGACATGGCTGTCCTTTCCTTCATCTTCAAATCCACCAATTTCTTCAGCCAGTAAATCTGAGAAGCAGCACTGTGTTTCTCGTACATACCACATAGCTTTTGCCATACGCCATACGCTGTAGTCTCTTCTGCTACGATGAAGTAAACATTTTCTGCCAATGTCAGCATGATTGTGGAATAAGCTAACTCATCAAGCTCTTCCCACTCATCTTCAGCCATACCTTCTGGTCTCTCGCCTTTGAGCTTCAGTGGCTTCACTTGTTTTTTCTGCACCAAAATCTGTCAAATCTGCTTCTTCCAGAATGGAAAGTTTGTGCCATCCAGCTTCTTTATGTTGTAAAGAGTCTCACTTTGAGAGGATGCCATATCTGCCAAACTGTTTACTCCTGGGAAAAATCCGGCAGAGTTTCCCCTATAAACTGGCCTCTGTACACAATAAACAAGCTGTAAACAACAAGTTGAACACCTCTCCTCAAGAACTGTCAGTATTTTGAAAAATTTTGACAAAGTCTCCCCTATAAACTGAGCTCTGAGAACGAAAAGATAGCTAAAAAACAATCATAAATAGCTGACCAGTGACAAATCTGAAAATCTCTATAATATGCTATCCTGTAAGCATGCACTGTCTCCTGTCTGGGCGATGACAGAACCTGTATCTGTCTCAAGACTGAACCTTGAACAATGCATCAATGGCTTGACGCATAAGATGCAATCTAGTGTCTACACAAAGTCATACATCCTATGGGATAAAAGTCGCCGAAGAGGATGCATGTAGAGGGGAACTCCAGCAACCTAATCCACCTCACACTGGGTAACCCAGCCCCCAGTACTTGGCTTCAAAAAACCTCACACACGACCCTCACAGATGGCTCAGCAAACTGCCCAGAACTGGCATACATCCTACAATAGACCAATCATTGTCCTATGACCGCTGTGAAGGTCTGTCTGCTAGCGTGACTCACAACTAGCAGACCCACAATCACAGTACATCAATCTGCAATACATGCCAATGGTGTCAAGCCGTCGTATGGCCACACCTCCCCTGGAACTTGGCAAACACAAGAAGTAGCAATGCAGACTGCAATATATATATCTGATGATATATATGTGTACCTGGTCTATAAATGATGCTTTGAAGATGAATGAGTGATGTATATCGACGCCGATATTGATGTCGACCACCTCCTGCTTGCCAATCTACACAAGACGGGTTTCTTTGCGCAGCTGAAACCTATCTTCTGATGTAGTGCTCAAGATGAAATTCTGAGGGCGTAAACAACTTTGAAAGGGGGGGTAAAATGTAGGTCACCTGTTGGAAATACTCCCGGAATGCCGAGTGTGAATTCCCAAGCTCCGGATCCAGAATCTACCCAAAAAGTGCACGCGCGCGTGATTACGCAAAACCGCACTGAACCTCGGCTCTGATACCAATTGAATTCGCGGAGCGGAGCGTGGATCGACTCATACACACACACATACACAGAGATACACAGATATCTTACACAGTACGCAGAGAAGTCGTTGAAGGGTTATCTCCCAAAACCTTATTATCCACAAAAGTATAAGTGAGTATATACAAAGAGTTAGTGATAAGTGAGTTAGGCGTGCGGCCGGCCATATCCGTATAAGAGGCCACTTGGGCTTTAATCCCAACAAAAACGATGACGAAAGAGGCAAAAAACTATGTATTGATTGAGGAAAATCTTTACAAGAGGGGAAAAGACAATCAATTGAGAATGTGTGCGACGGAAGAGGAATACGTTCCTATCTTAGAGCAAGCACATGGCGGACAAGCTGGAGGACATTTTTCAGTTGACAAAACTGCCAAAGCAATTCTTATTGCTGGCATATGGTGGCCTACACTATTCATGGATGCCGAAGAGTTTGTGAAACAATGTGATGATTGCCAGAGGACAAAGATTCCTAGAGCACGAGATGACATGCCCTTGAGACCAATGATGGGGGCAAGAGCGTTTGCAAAATGGGAAATAGATTTTGTAGGACCAATTGCGCCTCCTAGATATAAAACGCACTCTCAATACATTATTGTTGCAACAGATTATCTAACAAAGTGGGTTGAAGCAAAAGCAACAACCAAAAATGATGCAAAAACGACAGCACAGTTTTTGTATGAGAATATTTTCACCAGGTATGGCTTACCAATAGAGATAGTGAGCGATAGAGAGACTCATTTCGTCAATGAAGTGATCGAATTCCTATTGGATGAATTCATAGTAATTCACAAGAAGTCAGCTCCCTATCATCCACAAGCTAACGACCAAGCAAAAAGTACGAACAATATTTTGGTGACAATTCTCACGAAAATTGTTAGTGAATCGAGAGCCGACTGGGATCAGAAGCTGCATTCAGCTTTATGGGCATATAGAGTAGCGTACAAAACCTCAATTGGAACGACTCCGTTCAACATGTCTTATGGAATTCAAGCGATTTTGCCACTCGAATTTGTTATCCCCACACTTCGGGTAACTAAAGATTTAGAATGGACGGGCCATGAATTATCCAATCAAATAGATATCCTGGAAAAACTGGATGAAACTAGATTGAGAGCAGTTGCATCAATCTACGCGCAAAAACGAAACATGAAATCATTCTTTGATCAACATGTCATCAGCAAGGAATTTGCTACGGGGGATTACATCTTAATGTATACCCTGAAACAACATTCCCGGAAACTCAAAAAGCGAGGCAATGGACCCTATGTGATTCATGACATATCATCTACCGGTGCCATTCAGCTTGCGACATTAGAGGGAGAGGAGATGCCTAATTGGATTAGTGGTTGCAGATTAAAGAAGTACAACCTACCACTAACCTCAAAGATTCTTGCCAAAATCTAGCTGCGAAGGAGCGCAAGAACAAAGCAAATGAGACAAAAGCTCAAGCACAGGAGGAGGCCAGAATTAGGATTTTAAAGAGGAAACATAAATTACAACAACAAAGACTTCCTCAACCAGCAGATACAGCTCAAATTCCTCTTTTTATGATTCACACTGACGAGCAATGGGAGTTAGGAATCGATGTTCGCATCAATGTTAGACTTTCGAATGGCAGATATCAAAGAGCATTGATTAACACAGGGGCAAGAGTCAATGTGGTCAACTTCTCCACTTACAAGATGCTTACAAATGAACCCCTAGTGCAATTTACATGAGATTTACAACCCACAAACGGGGTAAAAAAGCCAACATTGGAATAGTAAACTTACCAATCAATATTGATGGAAATAGTTGTCCTCATCAATTTCTCGTAATAAAAGACAAAGGAAGTAGAGAATCGCTATGTTTGGGAGTTCCATGGATGAGAACGTACAATGCAGTTACTGAATGGTCAGAACATGCACTGATGTACACACACAACTCTAACACGTACATGACTCCATTCGCCAAAATAGAACACTCGTGGCCGATTATCCTCATTGACAAAAAGCAATCAGCTCATCAGCCAGAAACACCGAAAACGGAAGTATGGATAAAGAAAACCGTCGTGCAAAAAAACAGAGACAGATATGGCTGCCCAAGTCACAACTCACGACAACAGCAACACCATATCAAAGACCTTCAGGAGCTAATCCAGAGTGCAAATGGCAACCAAAGCTGGAGACAACCAAAAATTCAGCAAGACAAAGATCGAATGGAGACCAAAAAGTCATCCCAAGAAGCCTGAACTAAGAAAATGGCAATGGAAACCTAAGAAAATTCAGGAACCTACATTAAAATCTGCAAATATGAAAAAAAAAGAATACAAATGGGTTCCAAAAATAGTTGCCATAAAAAAACCAACAATCAAGGAGAGAGCAATTAAACTGCAAGCTCTTCTGTTCCATAAACAACTAGCCTCGCCATCCAAAGCCACTGAAAATTACATTTAGTCCCCGCATCTTGCACAGCACTTTGTTTCCCAATGCATTGTCTCAAACATGAGGATAGTGCCACATTACACGGCTGTGCATAGACACAGATTTCAAAACCCATGCACATGCACACAACCTTCGTCCGGGACGACTCAGTTTAGGAAGGGGGGAGTAACTGTTGAATCTAGCAGCAGTTAGGACCATTAAGGGGTCCAACGTGTATATATGTACATAATGCGTGTTTTTTTTTCATTTTTTAGAGTTCAATTTAGAGCAAATTTGATCAAAATCTGGCATTTTTAGCGTTTTTATCATCCAACCAGCATAATAATGAGCTGTAATGACAAAATCTGGAGCATTGGGATGCTTCTAGTGAAAATATATGCTTAGAGGTGAGTATAATGCTAATTTTTGCCAGTTAATAAGTATTTTCAATTTATTTTGTTTGATTTTCGTTATCATTATAGGGTTATCAAGCATGGAAGATATGAAGCTAATCTGAAGATGTCGAATTTCAGCCTTAATGATCATGACCACATTTCACCAGAATCGCATCAAATGGTCATACGACGCCAGAATAACGAACGGTTTGACCCACAGATGGTATGCAGATTATATCGGGATCAAAGGTAATGAAAATAATACCTATGTCATGAAAACCTCGGGAAGATATGGGTCAGGTAGGCCAAATTCTAGATCATTGATCATTTTTACATTTTGAGAGAGAAGAAGAGAGCTTCTTGACCTAGAGTGAGCTTCCACATTTCTACCCCATACGCACGATCGGAGCCAGCATTTCATACCAGATTTCACAGGTATGTTCCTTATCAAGTAAAGATCAAGTCTATTACGCATGCAAGCGCGAATCATTGCACAAACGGGTGAATGGATCAAATCAAAGACAGATTAGGTCGGGTAGATCTAGGGCCCTTAGAGGCATCAAAACAAACTTTTTCAAGCACAGAACACATCAATGTGTTCTCCACAATGTCAGGAACCAGGCCATATGATCAAACCTCAAAATGGTGGTGGTACACAGATCGGGATCGGTGTACATCACTGTCCAAATTTGGCACAAAAATCACAGAAAGCATTCTCTCGGCTTCACCAACAACCTGCAGGTGATAAAAATCAATTTGGGTTCTATGGAATGATCGCGATCGGTGCCCCTAGGAACAGATTTTGCAAATTTTGGCTTGGCCCAGGCTTAGAACTCAGTGAGGGATACACTCTCTTGAATTTTCATGAAAAATGCACAAATTTTGCTCGTAGAACGGGCCAAATTTGTCACACACACCCGAATTGGGAAAATTGACCTACAAATACCAGAATTCGATTGAAAATTATGACGGATGGTTTGAAAGGCATACCCGTCCGACTAGGAGTCAGTATAGTTGTAGAAAACCCCGAATGGATCTCAGAATCTCCTACAACAACAGAGATGACCAATTCAGTCTCGAATGATCACACAAAGGAAGAATTTTGGCCAAACTAAATTCAAAGACTAAATGACGACTTAGAAGTACCCAAATATCCCATTGGTATCCAAAGAATGCCTGGAAAGTGCCCAAGTCTAGAAAATCTCCAAAGATGGGGTAAAAAGTGCCTGATCAAGTCAGAATCAGACAGCGGAGTAGGCTGATGATAGCAACACATCATGGAAGCAATAAAAGCTCAAAAACTAACATCAACTAATTCTAGGCTCCAACCAGAATTCATCATGAAAACCCAATATGGTTAGACTTAGTAAAATAAGGTCAAACAGTGAAAAACTACTCTAATTTGTTCATTTTAAGTCCAAACTTGAAAATAAATCATCAGTGGGCTAGGCAGGCACAGGAGACTAAAGCCATCTAGTTTTCACCCAAAAAAGCCCAAGTACTACGATCGCGATCGGTGTACCTCAGCATCATATTTTGACCAAAACCTAATAGATCTCTTGTACACATCTTGTTCAAGTCACACATCAAGCTTCAAGCCAATTGGACATAAAAAACCCATGAAAAATCAAAGTCCAGTCCAAGACTCCCTTGTAACCCAAAATTGGGACTTATAAACTCAAAAGTGGCTCAAATAAAAGACAGAGTGGACCAAAATGACCCTCTAGCTATCAACAAACCACTCATGTGATCGAATGTTATTTTGGCCATGGTACTACGATCGCGATTGGTGTACCTCAAGCCCAGATTTGGCTCAGATTTCAATCAGTCATAGCTCTAGTCTTCCTAGTCCCACTGGTGAAATATGGACAAGAATGGATGAGATTTGTTCAAGTTATGATCAGTTTTAACTTTTGAACTGCTTTTTACTAAAAGTTTAAATGCTATTGGTTGCGAAACAAAAATCCTGACAGCTTGTGATTCTAATGACATAGAATGCCTCGCAAAAAAAAAGCAAGGCAATGGACAGCAGCACCATATGAAGTGGATGAGCTCTCTACGAATGAAAAAGCTCACATCTTGGATGAAACACTAGCTCAGATCCTTGCTCACATTTTCATCGCGAAGTTTAGGGATGCTAATGGTGACATGGTAAAGACGACTATCATGCCACGGGAAATATGGAATATCCATCGAAGGCCGGAGGTCACCGAAGCCATGCAGGCTATTCATTTGGAGCAGTTTTTCATATTGCAGCCATGGGGAACATACTACATGAGGGCCCACGAGCTCATGAGCTCGATATAGTATGATGGGCAAGAGATGCTCACCGACAAGGATGGTTCAAAGATAAAAGTAAAGATCACAAAAGACATCATCAATGAAGCTTTGTATTTCCTTCCAGGGCAACACAACTTGCTGGCAAAGACCAAGTCACTGGACAACGAGAAGACGTTTATCAAAGCAAAAGGAAACAAGTACAAGTATAGTGACATGATATACAGTGAGTTGGAATTACCAATGAGATTGATCTCTCAACATTTCAGGGTACAAAAGCCTCCTCGCTACACCGAGCCAATCCTGCACATCGGAGTAGTCATGGCTCTAGCAACAGTTGAAAATAGAACCATCCGATGCAATTATGGTTCTTACATCTTGGAAAGCTTGGTCGAAGCAAATTTGAAGGGGTCGGCAAAAAACAAAAGCTACATGAGCGCAGGGCCAATGCTAACAAGAATAGCATACCAAGATTTGGAAATGATTGAAGACCTGTCGGAGGCCAGTTCTCAAGCGGCCTTGATTCAGAAAGCAAAGCTAATTGCTCACTCAGTAAGGACAACCACTACCGCAACATCATCGCGCTCGGTCAAGGCATCCAACGAAAGCTCAAGTGATGAAGAAAAGACGGAGACTGAAGATGAGGGAAATTCTCAAGGGTCAAAAGACAAAGGACCATCTGAATTTGAAGAAGGCAAGGAGGAAGACACCACCACACAGCTCGGGAGAAAAAGAAGGGAAAGAAGTACAGTGCCGTAGTCCGAACTTCAAAAAGTATATGCAGAGGCCCAACAAAGAATTGAGGAAAGAAGGACAAAGTTGCGGGCTGACAAAAAAGCAAGTGTTGCTGCAACACAAAAAATAGAAAAATGAAGATGCAAGAAGGAAAGACAAGCAAGAATAGAAGAGGCAGCTCGAATACAGGCTGAAAAACAAAGGATAGCCGCGGAACAAAAGGCTGCAGAAGTGGATGTATCTTCTCAGTCCACTGAATGAACAAAGGAGAAATATGTGGCTGAAGATACGAACCAAGCAGAGCAACTAAAGAAAGCTCAAAGAGAGAGGAATGTAGAAGCACGACAGGCGGCAAAATTGATCGCCAAAGAATAATTAAGCTTTTAAAGAAAAGAAATACGAATGCGTTTGTTTCACAACAAAGGGAAGATGCACCGAAGAAGAGGCACGTACAAGAAGTGCAGAAATCACCACCTCCTCTCTCGCCGAAATCACCTCCTCCTCCTCCTCCTCCTTCTCCATCAACCCAAAAATCACCTCCTCCTCCTCCCTCATCCTCACAAAAAGAGTCTATGTCTCCTACGGAATCAATAGGATACCAAGAAGCCTGTCAGGCTATGGCTGATTTTGACTATAGAAAAGCCTTGCAAGATTTGGAAAAACAGTTCCGATGCCAGCACGTGGTGCTAGAAGAAAAGGAAAGTCTGGTACAGGAGGCTCAACACATGCAAAAATCTGGGCAAGAGGAGTTAGAGAGCCTGCGGGCACAACTGGAGCTCACAACGAAGGAAAGAGACATTGAGCAACAGAAGGCTCAGTCTCTGATCAGAGATATGGTGGATGTCAGGACGGAGTTGACAATCAAGGAAAAGGAATGCCAAGATTTGACAGCAAGGGTAAAGAAAGCAACGGAGCAGCTTGAGTACGAAGGTGCAAGGTTCCAAAGAGTGACAAGCTCATACAACACAGTAAAAAGCATGCTTACCACATTGCTGAAGAACAGGAACCTGTTGGAGCATTGGTCTCCACATCAGACAATGCTGCAGCAGAGAACACCCTAGCGGCGCTGAAAGAGGAGCTAGAGCAAGAAAAACTTCAAAGACAGTTGCTTCTCTCGGGAATGATGGCCCAGACAGCGGCCAACGAGCAAAAAGTAAAAGAGCTAGAGCAGCAACTCGCACAAGCAAGGGCCGAGTTAGAGACACAGAAGCAAATCAGTGACACATTACTGAAAGGAAAAGAAGCATTGAGTTCTCAACTGAAAATCAGAACAGAGGAAGCCCAAGTGCAACCGCAACTGCTGCCAGGACAAGAAATGCCTGAGTTGCCTGAAACATCACACCAAGGAGAACAAGAGCAAGGATCAGCATAGGAAAATCTGGAGATAAGAGATGAGCTAACGCAGGCCATCAAGGACATGCCAGAGGAACCAGCAAAACATTACATGATATACAAAAAGAAGATAATGGAGTCAGCGGCCCTGGCGTTCTTATAGCCAGAAGAGTAGGTGGAGGGGTTTGGCCATGAGTACCTACCTTTTTCCTTGATATGCCACGAAGCAATCATATGGAAGGAGAAGATGCAGCCGACCCTGCCACAAACCAAAGACGAGGGTTACGAAGGTGTAGCACTGACAGCTGAAAAGGCACAGGTACTCATAGACGACCACCCAAAGTGGAGGCAGAAGTGGCAGGACAAGCGGCCACAGGATCTAACCAACTACCACAACGCTCCTCAACACATTCAAATAGATCCTACTTTCTGCCTAGTCCTTAGAAGACGCACATGGAAGGAGTTTGCCACATGGAAATGCTCAAGGTGGAAAAACCTCAACTACCCAGTCCTGTCATAATAATCAATATCTAATTCTCCTAAATGATTTTCTCATATTAAACTGATCATTTAATGTGGGGAAGTGCCAAGGGAGAAAAAGCTAGAATATTGGTTAAGTTAGCAGACCGGCCACAGTAGGGATCCAAAGGAGGGAAAATAGGGATCCAAAGGGGGGGCCATCTGCAAAAGAGCCATGTGAAACAACGGGCTAAAAAGACCCTAAGGTTCAGCCCATTAAGACTTCCAAAATGCTAAGGTTCCAAAATTCAAAGGTTGTGTCCAAAGGTCAACCTTAGGGAAAATTGGATGCTTAGTGTGTGCCCAAAAAGTCTTTCTGCATCCCTACATGGGAGGGGGCGAGCCCCAAAGCTAGGGGATGAGAGAGAAAACCACACACACACACACACAGGCTCCCTTTACACAAAGGGAATGAGGGACACATGTCAGCTCCCTAGGCTAGATGCCCACAAGGTGTGCCCAATTCCTATTGGAAGACCCTTGAAGTGGACCAATGAGAATTAAGCTAGAGTAAATCTAGTTTAATTAATTTAAAAACATTTAATAAAAGAAACCAATAAGAATTAAGTGTCCTAGAAGACTATTGGGCAGTCTCCCAAGGGGTCCAATGAGCATTCAGAAGCCCCATGGCTTGCCTGATTCCTATTGGCCAGGAGGCAAAAGGGTCCAATGAGAGTTTAGTTTAATTATTTAATTATCTAAAGCTCTCACAAAAGGGGAAAGGGGGACACATGTCAGAAGGCTATCACTTATGCTGCTTAATTCCTATTGGCTTGACCTGGGGAGGTCCAATGAGGAAAAAGCCAGCCTAACTTAGCAGCTAGGGCTCGCCCAAGAGAGAGGGGGGGCTGATTTTTGCTTGGCATTCACTCTCACATTCTCACACTTGACCATGTGTGCAGGGAAAAATACTCTATCTCCTCCCAAGCTTTAATGGAGAGCTCATCACCTACTCCAAGCTTGTGAGATAGAAGCCTACATCAACACTCTCTTGGCATGTGGATGCAAATCCAACCAAGAGCCAAGCTTCAATGCATGCTCATCTTCTCTACCAAGCTAATTACTAAGCTAAGCTATGCTAATATGAGTGATTATGTGAGGAGATGTACTTCTTTCTCGTAAGATACTTCTTTTTCCTCTCAATCTACTCTCATACCCTGCTAGCTCTCACCATCTTCGAAGGTGTGTGAGGTCTTGGGTCTGAGAACTGGGATAATTCAAGTTGTGTTTGATTAAGTGTTTTGCTTGGTGTATGAAGCTTCCATCTTCATTGCACTAGCTAGTCTTGAAGGAACACAAAGAATTGTATTGTACAATGTCTCTCTTGATGGGAGAAACCATAATACAAAGCCTTTTGGAGGGGGGACCGGCTCCATGCAAATCCGGTCCTCAACTGTTGTCAATAGCTTAATTGCTCTCCCTTTTGAAAGTATTGTCGATGCTATCTAACTAGGTGTTATGCTTTTTGTTGCTCTCTCCACCCAAGCACTCTTGTAATTCTCATTAGGAATCAACTCTAATGAAATGCCCACTATGTTCATGCTAAATTCCGCTACACAAAAGATTTTAGGCCATTAAATGTTACATTGGTATCAGAGCTCAAGGTTTCTCTTTTCTTGCTCAAGAAGGGAGGTCCTCAAGCTAGCTACAAATGGTTGGTATTATTAATTGCCTGTGAGTAAGTAGAATAATGATTTTTCAGCCTTTCAGTGCGCCTGCCTTTGTGCAGTTAACGGGGCATCACCGTCGAGAGCTATGGTCTTAATAGTGGAGTCCTACGGGGCTTGCCTACGGCTTAACCACTATTGAGCTATTAGAAGCTTGACAGGAGCCGGTGCTGTTTTGGTGTCGAAAGACCCTCTCTTCTATTCCTTGCAATTAATGGTATTCGAGCCGCGGGTACAGTAGCTTGAGTGCTTTTTCTAAAGGGGTAAAGAGGAGTAGCAACTAGGGCTTGAAGTGCCAAAGTACACCTAAAAAGTTTACACCTAAAAGTTGTTAGAATGGCTGACAATATTAAAGAGAGTGAAATTAATGTTGATAACTTTGATTTTGCTCATGAGCAAGCTACTAATGATGCTTCAATGCTTGTTAATTATCTTGTTTCTAGGCTTCAACAAGCCATGGGCAATCCATCTCTCCAAAGTGAAGTGCAACGGCAGCTCCGTGCTCACGGGATTCTCCAAGTTCATCACCATGATGAGAGAACACCTAGGAAGCCTCCTTGTGAGACTACCAAAAGAGGTCTCTCTCCGATTCGGGAAGAAGAAGAGAATCCATATGAAGGGCTCAAGAACTTACTTCTTGATGATGCATCTCCTTCCCAAAGGAGAACTCAAGAGCCTCCACCGAAGGAACGAGAAAGAAGCGAGTCTCCCGCCACCTCGGCAGAGATGGCTCCACGAAGACGGCGGGCTAAACGCTCTCCATCACCACCAAAGCGGAGAAGACCATCACACTCTTCTCCACGCCATAATTCAAAGAGGGATGATAAAAAGCAAGAGAAGAAAAAGGCGAGAAAGAGGACACCCTCTTCTCTATCTTCTTTATCCTCTTCCTCTTATGAAAGCTATGGTGAAGACGACAAAGATCAAGACAAGAAAAAGGCGAGAAAGAGGTCACCCTCTTCTCCACCTTCTTCAAATTCTTCATCTTCTGAAGAAAGTGATGGTGGAACTTTTGAACCATCAAAAAGAAGAGGCCATAGGAAATCCTATGCCGCATGGAAGAGGTCGTCCAAGCTGAAGAAATTCAAAGAGGGAGGGAAGAGCATCTCTTTCCTTACCTATGATGGCACCTTCGGTGCTACAGACAAAGTTTTGGCCTTTATCCAGCAATTCGATGCGGCGTTTGGAGATGAGGGCTTCACGGAGTCCTCTAAGCTACGCCATGTAGCTATGCACTTTCAAAAGTCCGCCAGACAATGGTGGTCTAGCCTACGAGCCAACGGTGAAGCTCCACGAACATGGAAGGCTTTAAGAGCTTCCATTATGAAGCAGTTTTTGGCCACCGATGCCAAAGACAAAGTACTCACCGAATGGCGAAGCTTAAAGCTCTCTCCCAATGAATCCATCCACAAATATGTAGACAAGTTTTGGGACCTACAACTCAAAGCCACTGTCTTCAAAAAGTTGGATTTTGGAGAGCAAAAGCAACAATTTTGTGCGGGCTTAACCGAAGAAATGGCGGAGTATGTCAACTCCCAAAGGCCACGTACCATATCGGCGGTAATACACCATACTATGGTGGCCTCGCGAATCAATTTCCAAACGGGGGGTAAAAGAAATAATAAGCCCCCGGAAAACAAAGGTACCAATGAGCCTAAGGGGAAGGACAATGTCCAAAAGTCTCCTAAGGGCAATTCCAACAAAGCTAAAGAGAAGGGAGTTTACAAAGGAAAGAATAAACTCTCTCCTGAAGAGCTTGAGCGTTATCGTAAAGATAACCGGTGTTTCAAGTGCGGCGAACAAGGGCATGCGTACCGCGCTTGTCCCCAAAAGAACAACCGCCAAGATCCTCCTAGAGCTTCTTTGGTTGAAATCCAAGAGGAGGAGATTCACCAAACTCACCACAAAGGATCTCCTCTATGCCATGCTTGGGGAAAGGTAAGAGAACATGATGCTTTTATTCTCTTTGACCCTGGTTCTACTCACAATTTCATATCTATGGAGTTAGCCACCAAGCTAGGCATACAATCCTACGAGATGGGAGATATCCTACCCGCAGACAGTGCCTTCAAGGGGCAAGAAGCTTCAGTCACTCCCTTAATCGGGAAATTGAGGCTTCATGTCCAAGGCTATGTGGACAAAGAGGATTTCTTTATCTCTCCTCTCAAGCATGAGGATGTAATCCTAGGGGCACCATGGTTTGACCGTTTGGCTGCCCATGTTAAATTTCCTGAAAGGAGAATCTCCTTTAAGTTCAGGGAAAAGGACATGTATATAGATGCTAGGGAGATGGGTAACACCATCCCCATTGTACATACACCAGCTTTCAACAAGTCAATAAAGAGCTCTATTTCCGTGTACATGATTTTTGTTAAAGATTCTCAAAATGAACCTAATGCTTTAGCAAAAGAAAACAAAAGCAACCAAAAGGAATTAGAGTTATCCAATTTTCTCAAGGGGTTTCAAGATGTCTTTATTGACGACATCCCTTGTGAGTTACCTCCTAAACGAGGTAATGACGACCATGCAATTGAACTTCTTCCAGGAAGTTCACCGCCTAACAAACCTCCTTATAGAGTTTCTCAAGCTCAACAAGAGGAGATTATGCGGCAAGTGCATGAGTTAATTGAGAAGGGCATGGTTAGGCCTAGCTCATCTCCATTTTGCTCACCTGTGCTATTAGTGCAAAAGAAAGACGGCACATATCGTATGTGTGTCGACTATAGAGCACTAAATAGGATCACTATCAAGAATAGGTTTCCCGTTCCACGGGTAGAAGACCTATTTGATAAGCTACAAGGATCGACCTACTTCAGTAGGATTGACCTAAAAAGTGGCTATCATCAAATAAGGATAGTTGATCAAGACATTGTAAAGACCGCATTTCGTACTACATTTGGTCTTTACGAATACATTGTCATGCCTTTTGGCTTGACTAATGCACCAGCCACATTTAACCGCTTGATGGAGAAGCTGTTCAGACCTCATCGAACCTTCACTGGAGTGTTCTTTGATGATATTATCATCTACTCTAATTCATTAGAGGAACACAAGCAACACCTCCAGGTAATATTTCAAGTTTTAAGAGAGAATAAACTTTATGTTAATCGAAAGAAAAGTGAATTTTTCTTGCAAGAGATTCAATATTTAGGTCACATTATCTCTCAAGATGGAATCCAAATGGATCCATCCAAGTTAGAGGTAATAAAAGGATGGCCTAAACCAAGGAATCTTCATGAACTAAGAAGCTTTATAGGTATGTGTGCATACTATAGACGCTTCATAGAAAAGTTCTCACAAATTGCGGGACCATTACATGACCTAACAAAGAAAAATGTTAGGTATACGTGGTCTGCTAAGGAGAACAATGCTTTCGAAAAGCTTAAAGAAAAGCTTATCTCTCAACCTGTGCTTACACTACCGGATCTCTCAAAACCATTTGAGGTCCAATGTGATGCTTGTGGTGATTGCCTTGGGGCTGTTTTGCTCCAAGAAGGGCACGCCATAGGCTATGAGAGTCGAAGGCTCGACCCTGTTGAGCAAGCTTTAGGCATATACGAAAAAGAACTCCTTGCAGTTCTACATGCCTTAGACTCATGGAAGCACTATTTATTGGGGACTCCTTTTATTCTGCGAACGGATCACCAAAGTCTTAAGTACTTCATGACGCAGACCAAGCTCTCCGACAAACAAATGAGGTGGGCAAATTTCCTTTCGCAATTTCATTTTCATATTGCTCACATTGCTGGCAAGCATAATCAAGTAGCCGATGCACTCTCAAGACAACCGAGAGTGAATGCGGTTTCCATAGCAACTCACAATGATCTATCTTCAATGATAGATGAGTATGCTATTGATCCCGATTTTAGAGATGTGATTTCAGCCCTTGCATTAGGGAAGAAAGAAGAACCATTTACTTTACAAGATGGTTATCTTCTCTATGGCAATAGACTATGCGTTACTAACTCACTACGTGAGAAAGTAATGTATGAATCTCATGCTCCCCCATATGCGGGGCATAGAGGGATTCAGTCTACCCTAAAGGGAATTGAAACATATTTCTATTGGCCTACCATGAAAGTGAACATACATGAGTATGTTTCCAAATGTGTGGTATATCAAAAGACAAAATTTGATAGAGGGAAGCAACTTGGATTGCTCCAACCCTTGCCAATCCCTAATTCACCGTGGGAGAGCATATCCATGGATTTTATCTTTGGATTGCCTAAGTCTATCCATGGGAATACGGGAATATGGACGATAGTAGACAGGTTCAGTAAACAAGCTCATTTTATACCTGTCAAAAAGACTATCAAAGCCCATCAAATGGCAACCCTCTTCATTTCACAAATTTTCAAGTACCATGGCTTGCCAATGTCCATAGTGTCGGATAGAGATCCTAGAATGACCAGTAATTTCTGGAAGGGTCTCTTTGAGAATTTAGGAACAAGGCTAAACTTCTCTTCGGCCTATCATCCACAAACTGATGGCCAAAGTGAAATAGCTAACCTAACTATTCTCGATCTACTAAAAGCCTATGTAACGGAAGTAGATCAAAGATCCCAATGGGAGAAGTACTTACCCTTAGTAGAGTATGCTTACAATAACACTGTACATACTTCTACAGGAAAAGCACCTTTCGAGGTAATTGAGGGAAGATCAAAAAGTCCCTTGCTACTTAAGGTACATGGGAAGATCTTCGCTGCAGATGAGTATAGCCGAGACCTACAAGAATCTTTCCAAAAGATTAAGGATGCTATCTCTATCTCACAGCAAAGGCAAAAGGCTGCTGCTGACAAGCACAGAAGAGCCCAAGCCTTTAAAGAAAACGATTGGGTCTTGTTAAAGTTTCCCAAGGCTCGATTAAGGCACACGACGGGCAAGAATCCTACGGGCCACCAAAAGTACTATGCTAAACTAGCAAAAAGGTACTATGGTCCCTTCCAGATTCTTAGGCCAATCAATGAGATGGCCTATCAACTTAAGTTGCCCAATCATTGGCTCATACACAATGCTTTTCATGTGAGCCTCTTAAAGCCTTACAAAGGAGAGCCACCTCAAGAACCAACTATTGAAGACCCACCGGAGATCGAGGACCACGAGGAGGTGCTGCAGCCCGAGTCCATTCTCCGACATGAAGACAAGGTATTAAGAGGCGGTAAGACTATCCGACGATATCTTATTAAGTTTAAGAATTATCCTTTTGAAGATGCTAGATGGATGCAAGGCATACAATTAAAGGATAACCTAAACCTTGTCAATGCTTACAATGCTTCCCAAGAGTAAGCAAATGTACAAAATGTTAAAAATGAACAAAAATTTTTGTCTTATAAGACTCTCTTTTTCTTGATTTGTGCACAAAAATGAAGTAGTATGCATGCTTAGATCAAGTTTGCGGGGACGACGTCTCCCAAACACCAAAGTAGAGCTTGTCACTCTACTATGGAAGACTGATAGGACTAATGTGCAGACATGCTTGCGGCAGCCTCAGGCTCTCAAGCGCCAAATGGACTAGTCATCCATTATGGAATGATGTCGTAGGGTAACATAGGGATCCTCTACCCGCTAAGAAAAGGACTCATGCATATGCTTTATCTTCTCTACACCATAGTCGAGGACGACTATGATTTCAAGAGAGAGGTAATGTCATAATAATCAATATCTAATTCTCCTAAATGATTTTCTCATATTAAACTGATCATTTAATGTGGGGAAGTGCCAAGGGAGAAAAAGCTAGAATATTGGTTAAGTTAGCAGACCGGCCACAGTAGGGATCCAAAGGAGGGAAAATAGGGATCCAAAGGGGGGGCCATCTGCAAAAGAGCCATGTGAAACAACGGGCTAAAAAGACCCTAAGGTTCAGCCCATTAAGACTTCCAAAATGCTAAGGTTCCAAAATTCAAAGGTTGTGTCCAAAGGTCAACCTTAGGGAAAATTGGATGCTTAGTGTGTGCCCAAAAAGTCTTTCTGCATCCCTACATGGGAGGGGGCGAGCCCCAAAGCTAGGGGATGAGAGAGAAAACCACACACACACACACAGGCTCCCTTTACACAAAGGGAATGAGGGACACATGTCAGCTCCCTAGGCCAGATGCCCACAAGGTGTGCCCAATTCCTATTGGAAGACCCTTGAAGTGGACCAATGAGAATTAAGCTAGAGTAAATCTAGTTTAATTAATTTAAAAACATTTAATAAAAGAAACCAATAAGAATTAAGTGTCCTAGAAGACTATTGGGCAGTCTCCCAAGGGGTCCAATGAGCATTCAGAAGCCCCATGGCTTGCCTGATTCCTATTGGCCAGGAGGCAAAAGGGTCCAATGAGAGTTTAGTTTAATTATTTAATTATCTAAAGCTCTCACAAAAGGGGAAAGGGGGACACATGTCAGAAGGCTATCACTTATGCTGCTTAATTCCTATTGGCTTGACCTGGGGAGGTCCAATGAGGAAAAAGCCAGCCTAACTTAGCAGCTAGGGCTCGCCCAAGAGAGAGGGGGGGCTGATTTTTGCTTGGCATTCACTCTCACATTCTCACACTTGACCATGTGTGCAGGGAAAAATACTCTATCTCCTCCCAAGCTTTAATGGAGAGCTCATCACCTACTCCAAGCTTGTGAGATAGAAGCCTACATCAACACTCTCTTGGCATGTGGATGCAAATCCAACCAAGAGCCAAGCTTCAATGCATGCTCATCTTCTCTACCAAGCTAATTACTAAGCTAAGCTATGCTAATATGAGTGATTATGTGAGGAGATGTACTTCTTTCTCGTAAGATACTTCTTTTTCCTCTCAATCTACTCTCATACCCTGCTAGCTCTCACCATCTTCGAAGGTGTGTGAGGTCTTGGGTCTGAGAACTGGGATAATTCAAGTTGTGTTTGATTAAGTGTTTTGCTTGGTGTATGAAGCTTCCATCTTCATTGCACTAGCTAGTCTTGAAGGAACACAAAGAATTGTATTGTACAATGTCTCTCTTGATGGGAGAAACCATAATACAAAGCCTTTTGGAGGGGGGACCGGCTCCATGCAAATCCGGTCCTCAACTGTTGTCAATAGCTTAATTGCTCTCCCTTTTGAAAGTATTGTCGATGCTATCTAACTAGGTGTTATGCTTTTTGTTGCTCTCTCCACCCAAGCACTCTTGTAATTCTCATTAGGAATCAACTCTAATGAAATGCCCACTATGTTCATGCTAAATTCCGCTACACAAAAGATTTTAGGCCATTAAATGTTACACAGTCCTGACAATGCAAAACCCTCCTACAGTAGCATATGTAGTGAACACTCTCAATTCAACCATCACTTTGCTGCGGGATGTCCCCGACATAGCCTGTCAGATGTTGGTAAAGATAGCCTGGATGATCGTCACCTGCATCCAGGTGTTCAAAGACACTAAAGGAGACGATCATCCGTGGAACCTGTTCTTGGAAGGGCATAGAGGGATCTGCTGGAATCTCCAAGATTTGCTGCCACGACATATTCTGATGGCAATATACTCAAGACTAATGTACCTGCCTTCACATCACTTGCAGACATTTGAAGAGGCCTTCATCACAGGTTTCTTCGAAATCGACTCAAGGATCTTCCATCCTATGGCGAAGGACCTCAAGGCACGATACACAGCATATCAGCACACAGTAAGTGAAAACCCTTTCAGGCAGCAACAAGAAGACCTGGAAGCTGTCCTTCGAACACGGAGTTTCTCAGCAAATCTTGCTTCCTTGGAGCCACATCAACGACCAAAGCTCTGAACATGCACGAGGGCATGCAACGATAAGGAAGGGGGGAGTGTTTGGCGGACGAAGCTGCGGTTTCCAGAGAAGGAGTCATATTTTTGTGGGAAACCCTTGTAAAATTCTTTTGTAAGAGAGCATCTATAAGCCGAGAACTTGTAAAAGAATTTATAAATCTTTTTCTGGGAGCAATTGTATATTAGAGAGCCATTTAGAAGTTTAGGAACTTTTGGCCGGACAAGCCATTTGTAAAGACCTAAAATATAAAGGTCAAGTTTTGTAAGTTTGAACATAATCTTCTTTTATCAGAAGTTGAAGAAGACAGCGTACGTTTGAGAGCTCTATCTTGCTTCAACATGTAATCTTCGCTACCGGTAATCCGAATGCAGATTCGTTTATTGCATTGTGTTCCTCTTACTTTGCTCTTCCATTCAAGTGTAATCATTCAAGATTTGGTGTAGGTGTTCAACTACGAGTTTGAGACCTTAAATCATTGTTTTGAGTGCTTAAACGCATATTTTATGTTGTTTTGACCCTAAGAGACGCTTCAAGGACCCTAAAATGACCCTTTGGGATCACCTGTTCACTATTTTTGTTGACTTTGGGATGAACAATCGCGATCTTTGTACCTCTCTAGAATGTTGTGATAGTGATAGGATAGATTCTAAATAGTCCCCTGTAGCTCCCCTTCAAGTTTCATGCGAATCCGACATGATTTGCATGGTAAACAGGCGTGATGACTGTAGAGCTGTGTAGAAGGACATAGGCAGATTATTTGGCTTTAGTGCGTATGATTTTCTTGCAGAGTTAGTAGTTGCATCTCATTGATTTCACTTCATTAGGAATGAAAACCTAGTGAGTTTCCATGCCTCATCCTAGTCGCTTTCCTTGTATTGATATTTTATGTTGATGCGTGACAGCTATGCTATGGACGTCCGTCGCGGTGACCCGCAAACACCTAGATGTAGGAAGTTGGGTTTTTGCATGTCAAGAGCATTCAAAGGTACTACACACCACCAAATTTGACAAGTATGCTCCTCTACTGTTCAAGGACAAAAGCTCACACCACAAGAAAAACATTGAATCAACCGCACAAATCATAATCAACCGATTGTTAGTAAACTATCAAGGGCTATTAGGGGGATCAAAATTTGTCCAACCTCCAAAAGAATTCACCAATGAGCTCCTCAAGCAAGAAGAAGTCAACCATGCTATCAAAGTACAGTTTGGTGGTAGAACATGGATCATGATCCATGTTCCTCCACCTTGAAATGCAGTAAACTTTTGCCAAGATACACCCCTCAGCTGCACCTACACACTGCTGCAATCACATTTGCAAAACATTTCCCAACGTGGATCGTAATCCATGTACCCTATTGTGCCAGAATCCTACAAAAATTGACCAACAGTTGAATCATATCACCCTACAATTTTATGCAAAATTGGAGTTCAATACACCCAAAAACCCCAAAATTTTGAAAATTTAGTCTGCAAATGGTCATTTTGACCCATACAAAGGAAAATTGTTCCAAACTTCAAAAACATGTGATCAATAGCTTAGGAAACTTGTCAGAACCTTTTCCACAAGTATGGTGTCATTTGGCTCCAAAACATGGATCGTGATCCATTTACCTAAGGGACAAAATTAGCAGAGTCAGAGTCCATAGTGTCTACAGAGGTGAACGTCATCAAGTTATCAAGAAAGGAGTACAAGATAGTTTCAATTCTTACAGTTGTGCTTTTTCAAAGTATTTAGAGCAAAGTTAGGACATCTTCCAAAAATAAAGGAAAACAAAATTATGGTGTGCATGTATGTTCAAAAAGGAGTCCCAAAATTATTACCAACTCGATAGATTTTTTCAACTCAGTTAGAGAGTCAAAGGGATTCCAAATGAAGTGAAACTTGACACACAACTAGCATTGGGGATAAAATTCAACCTCAAAGATTCATGTGAACCAAATCAATACACTTTAGCCATAGGGATCAATTCAACTTGACTCCAGGAAATGCATTGGGAAAAAATATAAAAACCTGGGCCATAAGATGAGAAATTGGAAGGAAACATAAGATCCAAATTTGAAAAGATTCCACAAGTGTGCTAGGATAGGCTATAGGAAAATGGTCTCAAACTTTCACCTCTAGATGTGAATAAACATGGATCTAAGTTTGAAAAATGCAGTAAACTTTTGCCAAGATACACCCCTCAGCTGCACCTACACACTGCTGCAATCACATTTGCAAAACATTTCCCAACGTGGATCGTAATCCATGTACCCTATTGTGCCAGAATCCTACAAAAATTGACCAACAGTTGAATCATATCACCCTACAATTTCCAATTTTTTTCACATTTCCAGTAAAAGTGGGCCATAGGATGAGAAATTGGAAGGAAAAAATAGATCTAAATTTGAAAAGAGGCCACTAATGTGCTAGGATAGGCTATAGGAACATGTCCTCAAAGTTTTATCCTAAATGTTGACCAAACATGGATATCAATCCATGCACATTTTTCACATTTCCAAAGCAGACCTAGCCATTAGCTTCCAAATCCCAAGAAAATCTTAACCTTAAAATTTGAAGTCATTTGGACATCAAAACCCTTTGTAAAAGTGCCAAATTTCTAAAAGTTTGCAAAGAATTTCCAAATCTTGGCTTAGATTCTAAACTAGTGATCCAAGTTTTCAACCATAGCATCCCCATAACATGTAAATAAGATGGTGAGAACAAATCTTAAAAATATGTTCCAACATGGATCGCGATCCACGAACCTCTCACCCAGAATTGACTTATAAGACTTTGACCTAGTGCCTATAGTTGTCCTAGTCACACTAGTGAAGTTTGGTCATATCTAGAACTGTTTACATCAAGTTATGCTCATTTTTCATTTTATGGTCAACTTTGTGTTAATTCCACTTTTTAACAATCTCACAAACATTTTCCAGGCCCAGATAGGTGACTTTTTGGTAGCAAGATGCCTCACAGGAAGTGTCATAAGGAATGGGAAGCAGCCCCATACAAGCTTGTGGACATCTCATCAAATGAAAAGGCTCATGTCACAGACAAGGACTTGGAAAAAATACAAGCTAACATATTCATTGGGAAATTTCAAGCAGTGGATGGAACAAAGGTCAAAGCAACCATCTTTCCAAAAGAGCTATGGACAATGCAACAAAAGCCAGAGGTTTTGGAGGGTGCAAGGTACCTACAATTAAGCAATTTCTCACACTACCAGCTTGGGGCATTGACTTTTAGAGATCCCATGAGTTGATGAGCTCAATTCATTAGAATAGGGAAGCCACCCTCACAGATAAGGATGGGGAAACTTTCAAGGTAAAAAATCATCGACAAGATTATCACTTAGGCCCTCCACTTACCAGTTAGGAGCCACAACCTTCTACATAAGAAAAAATCAATGGACAATGATAAAGATTTCATCAAACATCAGGTTCACTTACAAATTTTCTCATCTACTCCAAGATGGAGTTGCCCCTTTGACTCATCTCTCAGCAGCTAAAAGTGCAAAGTCCACCAAGATACATCAAGCCATCCAAACCTTCATATTGCAAGACGAGTTATCATGTGTGACCTAGGCAACTACATTTTAGAGAACTTGGCCAAAGAGAACCTGAAGGGAAGTGATTGCAGCAAAGCATACATGAATGCAGGTGCAATGCTAACATGGATTGCATACCGAGCACAGGTCATGATTGATGAGCTGTCAGAAGTTGAATCATAGGTAAATATATTACACAAAGAAAAACATGCAGTAAGATCAGTGGGAAGCTCATCCACCACACCCTCAAAAATAAAAACAAGAGGACAACGCTCAAGGGACAAGCCACTGGATAGTGAGGCCACGGAATCAAATTTGAGTTGAGCATAGAAATCAAGGGTAAAAAGTATGACATCCCTTCACAGTACCAATCTCCTAAAGAGGAATAAGATATTACCATCCCTTTGGTCCAAAAAGAATGCAATCTACTAAACAGATTCCAAAAACTCATGTCAAGAGATCCATGGAGGAAGGACAATGACTTTGGGAGGAATGATTGGCCAAGCTAGCCGTTGATGAAGAAAGTGAAAAAATCTCTCTTTGAAGAAGAAGGAGATGATATTAAGCTTGACCAAAAAAAAAAATCAAAGAGGAAAGACTTGCAAAACTCAAGCAACAAAAATGGCAAAAATATACTACTGACTTCGTGTTGGTGGGGGTCTTTAAAAAAATCCATCAAGTATTGAAAAGGAGAGTTGATCAAAGGGAAGAAGATTCCAAGAGACAAAAGATGATAGAGTTAGAATCTCTATTTGACTCCCCAAGGATCCCATAGTCCATGCAGAGGGACTCTCCCAAAGATACAGCTACCACTACTCAGCAAGAAGAGGGGAGATTAGAGACGATGAAGCAAGTCTCACCCAAACTACCAACTCCTCCTCCTGTTGACCAAGACCAAGAAGGGATTCAACATCAACAGGACAAGAAGAAGTGTGAAGTAGAGAAAAATAAATCTCAAGCCAAAATTAAATATTCTAAAATAACAAAACAAGATCAAAGTAAGTAGGAAGAAGAGCAGAGGCAATCTAAAGACCAGCATGAGAAAGATCACCCAAAAAGAGAACAAGTGCCAAGGAGCTCATGGAAAGAGACAGTCCAAGTATGACAAGAGGTTTTGCCTCTCTCATGAGCTGATGTTGAGGTAGCAGACAAACTCATTAAAGAGATTGATCTCAAAGATCATCTTGAGATGATAAGACTACAGTTCAGATGCCAAAGAGCCATCTCTAATTTACAAGATCTAGATGCAATAGATGCCAAGGCAAATACTAATGCTGCAGTCAAATAAATTGAGTGGCTTTGATAGTAGATTGACTTCCTACTACTCTAGCAAGGGAAAAATAGGATGTGGCTAGCATATCCCATGATCTAGAAAAAATGATAGAGGCCAACAATGAACTGCAAGTAGAGCACCAAGAACACGCTCTCAACCCTCTTAACACTTCAAGAAGTACCTACTCTAGCTTCCACATCTCAAGCTCCAACAACAACCACCAAGGAATTCAATGCCTTGAAGGTGGAGCTAGCAAAGACAAATCCTTATGGATGGTCTAATTGCAACCAACACCAAAAAAGAGCATGGAATCAAGGTATTTTAAGAATATCTAGGAAAAGCAAGGGTAGATCTAACCATCTAGGTAGAGATGCACATGAGAGAGGTCCAAGCTAAAGATTTAGCAATCATTTCTCTACATTCAAAGGCTTTTGGTCCTACCACACAAACACAGTAGATGATTGAATTTAAGAGTACAAATCTACCCCTGTGGGCATACCAAGCATGTCATCCAAGGGAGGTTTGTATGACCTTTAAGAGGGAACAGAGAAATTAGGTGCCCGCAATGGGCTAAAGCAATGGGTAGATAAGATACCAAAGGGCTCACATTAAGAATATATGAGGTATGAGCTCAAAGTATTGGAATTGGTGGAACTATTAATGATCAAACCAAATGAAGTGGTGATGAATTTTGGCCATGAACTGGTGACCCTACCTCTCATGAAACAAGAAGATTTATTGTGGAAAAACAAGCTCTTGGTAGCATTAGAATCAAATGCAAAGGGTGACTACGAGGATGTACCAATTACAATGGACCAAGTGCTTGTCTTAGAGAGTCATCCCTTTTGGAGAAAGAAGTGGTAGGAGAAAAGACCCCAAGATAAGACCACTTATAGAAATGAACTACAACATCTCAAGATCGTTCCAACCTATTGTCAAATTTCTAGACGGTGATCCTGAGAGACCTACTTCACATAGAGGACTAGGAGGCCCTCTATTTTGAACTACCTTGTACTACCAAAGCCGATTAACAACTACAAACCAATAGAATCATATATGTTCCACAACATGAAAGTTGTCATTGCTCAAATGAGAGATGTACTTGATCTAACATGTTAGATGCTTACAAAGATTGCCAAAATGATCACCACTTGTATATATGCATTTGAAGACATTGATGCAGTGGAACACCCTTGATAAGTATTCCATGAAGGCATAGAGAGCATTGCCTGGAACTTGAAAATAGAAGCCCCCAATACTAAATATTCTCTTGGGAATGTATGATAGGTTAATGTTCCTCTCATCACACTACATGAAAACATTCAAGGAAGCCTTCATGATAGGGTTATTTGATATAAATTCCACCATCTTAAATCATACGATAAAAGATCTACCGATGTCATTATGATGTGCATCCACCAAAGGAGGAAACTCAAAGAAGATACCACTAGGTAGGTGTTATCACCTTTCGTACATATTGTTGGTAGTTTTTATTGGACTACCATGGTTGATATATATGTCATATGTGCCAAATATGGTGTATTTTAGAGGGCAATAAGTGCCTGAGGAGCATCTTGTTCAAAATGTCATCTCTTGTAGTGCATTGATAGAAGACTTGTGCTTGATACTCCCGTGGTCGATATACATGCCTAATGTGGTGATTTGGAGATGCTTGTGGGGAAATATAATTGAGCTCGACAACTATGATTTGATTAATATGCAAGCTAAATGTTGTGCATGGCAATACCTTAGTTGATATGTACGCCAAATATTGTGCTTGGCAAGGATTTGGTAGGTATAAAGTTGTGCTCAGCACTATAGTTGTTTACATGTAAGCCTAATGTGATGATCAGCAATGCTTTGGCCAAGATGTATGCCAAATGTGTTGAGCTCGGCACTCCTTTGGTTGATATTTGGTGATTGGTAATGCTTTACCTAATATGTATGCCAAATGTTGTATTTGGTTTTGCTTGTTCTTTATGTATGCTAAATGTGAAGCCCTTACAAAAGCACTTTAAGTTCTTGATGAATTCAAAATGTTGTCTATCAAAAAAATTTGATTGCAGGATATGCCCATTCTTGTTATGGAAAGGAAACTGTGGGCAATTTTAACTGAATGCAAAGGGAAGGCCTTCCACCAAAAGTAATCACCGACACCTTGAAGCCTTGCAATGTCTAGCCACATGAGCCAAGGGGTGGCCTCCCATATGAGAAAGGTACATTAGACCACCCAGTAGGGTTTGAAGGAGGTTACAATGTGAAAATGAGGGAAGAATGAGGAGGGCATGGAGTGTCGGTAGCAAGCAGGCAGCACTTGGGAGGTTCGAGGGCTCACAACGAGTGATAGGATGCTTCATCGAGCTTAGCCAAGAAGCAAAAAATGACCAACAGTCTAGAGTGCCCCTTTTCAGTCTGAGCTACAAAGAAAGTAGACCACCCTACGGGACCTAGCTGCCATGTCATCAAGCTCAATAATATGCCACATGAATCACAGCACCGTGATTGATGGGCAAGAGAAAAAGGGGGAGTATAGTGTGTGGAGGATATTGGGTGTGAAGTGGATTACAAACCAAGAGGTAAGGAAGGGGAGAGAGGAGCAGGAGGATACAAAGTCTAAATCAATATCACTCTCTCTACTTCTCTCTCTCTCTCTCTCTCTCTCTCTCTCTCTCTCTCTCTCTCTCTCTCTCTCTCTATGTAGACTTCAACATCTTTCAATGTTGTTCTGATGTAAACCTGCTTCTTAGGTATTCTAGGATATTGTTGAGGTTGATACCTTGTTGGCCTTCTTTCTTGGGAGGGGCTTGACGTTACTTCATATGCCCTTACATGAGGTTTTGGTACCCATATATGTCTATTACCTCTATAGTACTCTTGTTCTTTTAAGCTCACTTGTGATGCTATCTATCCCATGTGTTTGTCTTTTTGTGTTGATTTCCTATGTTGAATCCAAACCGGATCATTGACTTTGACTAAACTGCTCGGAAAAAACTCTTGCTTGACTATCTTTTACTTTCTTGAGTACTTTGGCTGAAACATCTTTGTTTTTCTGGGTGTCTTCGTAGAGGTTTCAGTTAGGTCAGCAATTGACTTGACGTTTTGAAAGCATGACTTGCTTGAAGAAGCCAATCCATGAGGGCTAATCCATGAGGTTCTTTGATGTAGAGGCATATGTTGTCACACCTTTTGATTTAATTGGTGGAAAGTCCACTTTAGCTTTACCTTTGTATGCAAGATTTTTCTTTGATTCTTGTGACTTTTGCAACTCTGAATCTAGCATTAATGGTATTCGTATCTTTTGCTTGCTATCTCTTGGAAAGTAGAGTAGTAGTATTGTATCTTCTTTGTAGGCCTTGTGTTGGTCTAACCACTGATGTCCAAGGATGACATTTGCATGCATGTGTTTTGAAGACTTTACTTGAAACTTTACTTGCTCTTCATGCTTCTGAATGCTAAGTGTAGCACCCATTTCTTCTTCGCTCACAGCCTTACCTATTATTTCTTTACTATTCTGTTTGCATGGAGTGAGATAGAGGATCCTTTGGATGCTATCTACAACCATAATGCACTTTTCTTCTTTATCCAATAGAGCATTGAATCTGACATTTGCTGTGTATTACTAAGGACTATATAGCTATTCGCATTGTTGGCTATATTGAAGATCTATGTCCTGCTTTTGTTGTGGTTTCATCTTGATCTAGCTCTATCTTTATGGAAGGTGACTTAAGACTTTGTGTTCCACTCTGACTTACATCGGTTGATTCAACTGGCAATATCTCGATTTGTGGATTGCCTATTACTTACTGGTTGTTTGCAATCTTGTTCTTCTTAACTTTTGGCTTTGGTGGCATTCTCTGCTCAATAGCTTTTGTGGTTTCCCTTTGCTCTGTTTGATATGTGCTTGTTATTGCTTGACTTGCTTTAAGATCTTTTAAAGCTCTATTTGATGGAGATAAATCATCTTCAATAAGATTTTCTTTGAATTAGTATCCATTATAACTGTGCTTGAGGACTTTGTGCTATCGTCCACGAGTGACCAATCTTGGTCTTCATTCTTTGTTTTCTATGATGACTCCGTCATCAATGAACTCCGTATCTCTTACATCTTTTGGGCCAATGGCATTCCCACTATGATGTCGTTTGGTGTATCCTTTGTTTTGTGATCACGTGGAATTGGGCTGTAAAGATTTGTGAACCTATTTGAATGGAGGTGGAGATGATTCCCCAACATTCTGCTCGTTTGTCTTGAGATACACTCATGAATTTAGGATCATATTCCAGCTGTGGTTGGCCACATTTTTTCCAATTGTGAAAAGACATGAGGTTCTTGTCTAAATGAAAATCTAGCTTTACTTCACTTGACAGTTTTTGTTCTTTTTCATTGGTGAGATGTTGCACTTAATCTTCTCAAGATTTCTTTCTTTACTGATTGATTTTTTTGTGGCAATGTTCGTGGGTTGAACTTTTTCTACATTTCTTTGTCTTTATCACCTGCTTCCATTGATGTTGGCTCGTTTTGCTGTGATACTACACCTTTTTGCAACTGTTGAAAACTGTCCGCTTGCATTTGGGTGACCCTTGATCTTAATAGATCCATTGTACTTTCTGGTAAAATCTGTCTCTTCGGAGGATATTTTGGTGGTGGTGCCCGTTGTGTATCTTTTTGGACTTTATCTTTCAGTGATCTTGACTTTTTTGTCACATGTTCTGACAGCTTGAGGCTTTGCATCATCTTCAGATAGTCCTTGACTTCAGGCGGGCCATCCGTATGGGTTTGTACAAGGTCATGAACTTGTTGGTATTCATTGACATCTGCATCTCATATGTGAGCTTGGTCACATACAATTGCTTGAACACTATGGGATTTGTTGGCTTTTGGCTTTGACTTGTGGAGATCAGCTGAAACGTTTACCCTTGATGATTTTCATAGAAGAATTTATCTACATACTCTGATGGAATCTGTGTCAATTGTGAATTTCCAATGACCATATTATCTTTCAATGGTTTTTTATTTGAAGGGGTCTGCTAGCTAGAAGTTCTTGGGCTTCTAATTGGTGTAGCATTTCCTAGTACTAGAGCTGAGCTTGATGGATTTGTAGCTCTCCCCTTCCTAGGGTGTTCACTATAGCCTGCTCCATTATGAGAGTTCAAAACTATTTGGCTCTGGTTTAGTCTCATCTTTTGGGATTTTGAAGGAACACTTTGGGTAGCATTGTTGATGTTTGGCATCTAAAATCCTTTTGCATAGTTTCCTATGTATCTCCGTGAAACATGACAAATTATTCCCCAAGTCAAGTTGTAGATAGTGTTATCTTTTGCCTTAATATTTTCTATCCCATGGGTCTCCTATGATATGAGCTCCTATGGTTTCAGGACCCATGGCATCATAGATTTTAGACTCTCGTCTATATCTATGTCTGTTTTAGTCAAAGTATATGCTCGTTTGGTCACAACGTTGATGTCTGATTTTTGGTGGAGGAGAGTTTGGTTCTGAACAGATTTTTGGGTTCACCCGGGTAATATCCTCCATCTCTAGAGAGGATGGGCTATAATAGATTTGATCCTCTGAAATGAACCATCCTTTCTGATCTATCTCACTGGACGTACTTCTATGAGCCGGGATGTGGGCCGTTCAAACACTGGTTGATCCTTTTTGTACAATTACCCTTTTTGGTCCACATAGTGTGCATTTGCATTATGTGTGCCATACAAAGCTAACATCATTCAATTTGATGTTTCCATTAGACTCGTGAATGGTTACACACTTGTGGTAGTATATATGAATAATCATTTGCAACCTTACACTCTTTTTGACCTATGGTTATAAATAGGGATTCACATTTCTAGTTTGAGCCATGCTTTGCTTGGCAGTTGATGTGTCCCTATTGTTTGGATTTCTTGGACAATCTTCATGCAAATGTCCACTTTTTCTTCCACAATCTGAGCAATACTCCATTACTGATGGTATTTCATTTGGTTCTATCATGTCAAGCTCTAGATGAGAAGTTTAATCTTTTGTACTCGCCAAGTTGTAGGCATGTTCTTTTAAAACACTGAGCATCAAGTTGTAGACTGCTCCATCTTGACCTTTGTACTGTCTTTGACTCGGTTCTCCAATTAGATTGTCTTTAATTGGATGATCTGTTATATCTCCCATTACTGGCTCTTGACTGTAGATTTGCCCAATGTTATCCATGTACAACGATCCTAATTGCATATGCACCAACTGGATGCTTTAATTGGCTAATCTATTATATCTCCCATTACTGGCTCTCGACTATAGATTTTCCCAATGTTATCCATGTACAACGATCCTAATTGCATATGCACCAAATGGATGCTTTGCAGGCTTGTGCAGGTATTTGGATAACCATTTGGATCCATCTTTTGCACTTCTATATGCACCTCGTCTTTGAGCTTGCAAGACCTAGCTCCACTAAAGTTTGTGAGCATCTAGGAGTTCTCTGAATCTAGATTTACTATGATCAATAGGATCGTGGCTCCTATGTAGCTTTTTCCACTCATAAGATACGTATGGCCTTTCGAATCTGTATACAAAACCGTATCTCCATTGTAGCCATAGAGCTGTAAAATCTACTCTATTGCATTTGTGCATGCGTTGCTAATGCTACTCGTTAGCTTTGGTTCTTGTGCATTTGAACTCTCGGCTTGACTTGAGTCCATGTTGTCTTGGTCTCTAAGACTATCTCTTAGCAGATCCTGGTGTTGATTAGCATAATTAATCCTCCTCAAGTTTGATAAGACTGCTTTTGCCAAAGTACATTTGGCAGTTAATTGCTCTTAGACTCACAAGAGTTGATTAACTCTAACTTGAAAGAGTTAGAATTGATTGTAGCCTTTGAAATGATGAAAATATGGGCTTTGAATAGAAAAATATACAATCCACCGTGATTTCTGTCCCTGTTCAACTGGAAGCTCAATTTGCAATGCAATTACTTGCACTAGCCAATTTTTCGCGTGCACAATCACTTTTAGTTCTTCTTCGTGCTTTGATTGCACTGAGGTCCAACTTTTAAATCTGGGTTAGAACAATGATGTTCTTGGCCAGAACGGTTAAGTTTCAATTTTTCAAGGCTTTTCCCAAAATCTAGCTCGACATTTTGAGCTTAGATGAGTTTTACAACTCATATTTTGTCAATTTTCTTCTCAAAACAATGTCGAAACTTGCCCCGATTTGCAAGTTCCACGTGTGAAACTGTCCTAATGATTGATTTTACAAAAAATACACCCTTTTTGAAAGGTTTTTGATTGTTCACTCAAACTCCTCAATTTTTTGCTAACTATTGTGATTGGTCTATGTATATCACTTCAATCTAAGCTAAGTGAGTCAATAATTGAGATTTCCAAATTCTACCCTTGCAAAGAGCTAAAGGACTAATTTGCAACTTGGAAATTGAGTTAACATGTACTAATTTGGATCTGATGGAACCCCAAATTGACCAGTGGCCTTGTATTAGGTTGTTCTAACATTGTACAAGCTCAAAAGTCAAAATCTTGTCTCTGGGACTCAAAAAGTAAATAATCTGATTATTTACTTTTCTCAAATTTTTTCACTTTTTAGGTTTGTTTTCCCATATAGACACCTTATTGTAGTCTTTGGGAACAAGTTTCACTTTGACAAGATTTGTCCAAGTTATCAATTGTTTAGTGTCCACAGACTCGGTTTTCAAGAATCTGGCTTAAGTCTCATTTGTTATTTAAATTCCACCAAATTTGATATGAGTGCTCTACTTGATGTGCTTGACCTTGTGGTATACTAAGTTGTGCAAAAAATCTCAAATTTGGAGCAGATGTAAATAATTATGATTATTTACTTCTGGAAAATTTTAGCTTTTTTGCCAAGATGTTGATACAAACAGGTAAAGCAACTCAGGTTAAGCTCCATAGCAAAGTTTCACCAAGTTTGGATAAACCCTGCTCAATTTGTCAACAGTTTTGTGTCTGCAAATTGTCTTTACAAAACTGGCCACAATTTTCACTTTAAAGATCCAAATCTTACCAAATTTGATGGGTGCTCAATACAACATGATAGAACTTGTGGTATGCTTGGTTGGCCAAAAATGTTTGAAAATTGGACAAAAGTAAATAATCGTGATTATTTATATCTACCAAATTTTAGCATAGTTTTTATCATTTTGAGCATACACACATGTTTTACACTTTAGACTAAGCCTCTGAGTTAAGTTTCACCAAATTTGAACAAGATTTATCAAGTCAAAATCAATTTCTCAAGAATCAATACAGACTTTAGTTTTTATCAAGTTTTTGGTCCGTTTTGTGATCCAAACTCTATGAGCCTTCACAAAAGATGTTTGTAATCATGCACAGAGTCTATGGTATCAATCTTGATCAATTTGAGCCAAAAGTAAATAATTGTGATTATGTACTTTTGGCTTAAAATAAACAATTTTTGCAATTTTTTCAATGGTCAGTCTTTTTGTGACATGTTTTAAGCCTCTGAGTCAAGTTTCACAAAATTTGAAAAAGATTTATCAAGTCAAACTCAATTTCTCAACAATTAGTACAAATTTTAGTTTTCTCCAAGTTTTTGGTCTGTTTTGTGATCCAAACTCTATGAGCCTTCACAAAAGATGTTTGTAATCATGCATAGAGTCTCTCGTATCAACCTTGACCATTTTTGAGCTAAAGTAAACATTTACTTTTGGCCTAAAATGAACACTTTTTGCATTTTTTTCATTGGTCGGTCTTTTTGTGACATGTTTTAAGCGTCTAAGTCAAGTTTCACAAAATTTGAACAAGATTTATCAAGTCAAACTCAATTTCTCGACAATCAAAACAAATTTCAAATTTTTCCAAGTTTTTGGTCTGTTTTGTGATCCAAACTCTATGAGCCTTCACAAAAGATGTTTGTAATCATGCATAGAGTCTCTGATATCAACCTTGACCAATTTTGAGCTAAAAGTAAATAATCGTGATTATTTACTTTTGGCTTAAAATGAACACTTTTTGTAATTTTTTCATTGGTTAATCTTTTTGTGACATGTTTTAAGCCTCTGAGTCAAGTCAAAAATTAATTTGGCCTAAAATCTTAAGAAAATGTAAATAATCTAAGTTTTTGTAAATTCTTGAAAATTTACCTCAAATGAATCCTTATGCTTACCCACTGGTTCATACAACTTTTATGAGCATAATCTCCAGCCGGTTTCAGTGCTTGACAGTCTTTTGATGTTATTTCAAGCTGTAGACCTGAAATTCTGCAACTTCACATAAACAACTCACAGATGATTCTTTCGGAGTGAGCAATGATTTGAGATCCACCTCGGATTCTACTTACCCTACTCCTAGGTTCTGCTGCAATTGGGTTGTGGAAGGTGTCCCAGAAACACTTGTTTTCTTGTCTTTCATGGTTTTTTGAGCATTGATCTTACGACTTGTCTTGTCCATCAATCATTCTCAAAATCCTAACCTAATCCTACAATCCTACAAGTTGTACTTAGCAAGTATAATCTACTTCCCACGCTCCCTCTACACAGCAAAAGACGACACTCTTAAGCTATGAGGTTTTAAAGAGAAAGTTTAACTCTAGGTGATCCTAGAGGAAGTTAAAGGACAACTACACTAGACGCTCTTGTTTTCCCTAGTTTAGATCTACTCATCCGCGACAGTGGCACCAACTATGGACGGGTTTCCTAACCTCACTCTTATCTTATTGCAAACTTAGCGAGAACCACGAACATAATTGTCAATCCATGGGATGAAGGTAACTCGACTAATGCATGAAGGCTACAAGAGGGTGTCAATCTCTTGGAAAACAACAGACAACTTGCATCTAACACAAGCTACACTCAAATGACCTAAGTTATCAAAAGCTAGTCACTAATCGGCAAACAAAACATGACCATAACAGCATCAAATGATATCCAAATGTTATGAAACTTCTAGGACAAGTATATCAGACCTAAGTACATATGCTTATGGTCTCAAATCTCACTTTCGATGAAGTGCAAAAAATGCGATTATTAATAGCAGTGAGATTTTGACCTAGTCGTTTCTGACCCAGAATGCATCTAAATGTGTGCCAATGATGCCTCAATACCCCACCTATGCTTATTTTGTGATTTCCTAGCTTAAATTTCTACTTATGATGAAATTAGGCCGTGGATTGCCAACGCCAAAATCTACGATTTATCATGATATGTTTACGTCAATGCATAGAGCTCTTACTTGTGGTTGCAACACAACAGACGGCACTACAATGTGACAACCGACAAGGGATATAGAAGCAGGAGAAGGAGGTAAGTGAGCGCCATAAGCTCACGCTATGTATTTCTTATCCAAAAACTTAATAAAATCTTTACAAAGTTGGATTTAATACCTTAACCAAGGTTTCAAATGTGTAATGTCCCAGCGCCCAAGACCTTTGAGGCTCCACAACTTACTGTATCTGCAACCTAGGTACACTAATTGACCTATTCTTTACATCTTGGAACTCTTATTGAGCCCGCAACATGTTACAATTATCACAATGGCTTAATAGATCGGAAATTACAATATATTGTCATTTTGGAAAAATGTGAAAAGTGTGTAACTCCAATCTTCATTGCCTCTTCATATTCATCTTTGATGTGTATTCATAAGGCTTCGATCTTTAGCATCTCTTGTTAACTGATATCGGCTCAGTTAACACAAACCTCTTCTTATCGCCCATTCTATTGTAGAGAGTGATGGTACCATGTCCCCAATCCTGTTCAACTTTGGTTGCATGTAACCATGGTCTTCCAAGGATGAGAGGAAAAGCACCAATACCCGCAGACATTGAGAGGTGGAAGCACAAAACAGACGTGGTGGCCTCTACACCAAGACTATGCACGATGGCCTCATCATGGGAGGTACATAATAGGAGCACCACCTAGCAACATATGCGGCTAGGACACATACATATACACAATCAAACATGCCATGGAAAAATTTTCAAGATCCACGTCCAAGTGTGGGATGGGGTGTTTGGAAAACAAGATGAGAGGAATGGTGAGTGAGTGAGAATGGGCTTGCTACTTGTGTATGTAGTAAGGAAGATAATATGCTCACTTATCATACCATAGGTGGAAAATCTACACACGTTAAGGGTGCAAGTAGCAAGATGATAGGAATATGAGAGGGGGAGAGAGAGAGAGAGAGAGAGAGAGAGAGAGAGAGAGAGAGAGAGAGAGAGAGAGAGAGAGTGTGGTGGTGAATCCACACACCTCAACATAAGCAAAATGTAAAGAACAATCATAAACCATACTCACAATGAAGTGTATCCCAAACCACACAAGGTATGGCACCAAGATGGAGTGTGTTGATTTCTTGAAAAACATGAATACAATAGGTAGCATAGGGAAAGAAGATGAGAAGGGGACAAGACCGTATGAAGCATAATGGAGGGATGGGAGTTGATGACGAGGAATATCATCAATGTAGCCATCATTCTTCTTCTTGAAATCGTGTCTTCAATCCTTCATTACAACTGTGTGGAGATATGGTGCACATTTTATGCATGGTGATGGTGATGGTGTTGTGATTATGTGATTAGGATTCACATTACTAGCATGTAGCACAAGGGTGCATATGTGCAGGTGTGTGTATGGGATTGTGTGTGTGTGTGTGTGTGTGTGTGTGTGTGTGTGTGTGTGTGTGTGTGTGTGTGTGTGTGTGTGTGTGTGTGTGTGTGTGTGTGTGTGTGTGTAGTGTGTAGTGTCGTGTTTACAAAAGATAAGGACTCCTTTTATAGGCCAAGAGAGTGATTAGGAAAGAGATTATGAGCAAGAGGAGTTATTACAAAGTAACCTCAGCTAGAGGCATTCCCCCAATAATGAGAGAGCTCCATGTGCCCTGCTTATTGACCAATTTTCTCCTAATTGCCTTCGAGCTTTGTCTCCATGCCACCTTCCATAGCTTGAGTTCAAGAGCTTCCTTACAATATTTGAGAGAATCTTGATAAAATAAGAGAAAATCAAGCAATAATGGAGAGAAACCTATTAAAAATCATGTGTGTGAAGTTGGATAATCATGACATCTTCCCATGTGGATAGACAGGCTCCACCATTTTGGTTATACATCCCAAACCGTAGCTCTAAATTTTTTTAAAAAAATAGGGGCCAAAAGATCAGCTTAACACCTACAACTTTGCTGTTGAAAATGTTTTTCAATTCGGAATGAAAAAAATAGAGAAAAATCCCACAAAAATATGTGTCCATCTTTTCCCTTCCAAAAGTCTTCCAGGTGGTCCCCTCTTCACTTCATGTGCAATCCTTGTGTCCACAAGTGAATTATGCTTGAATTTGATAATATTTTGTTGACTCCAACTCAACAATGCATAAGATTCTCCTCCCTTTCACTATTGACTTTTACTCTTCACCTATAGTGATCGTCAGGGTAGTGACCGTCGGGTAGAATCCGCATCCAGTGATTTTTTATATTTTTTTTCCCTTTTCATAGGGTTTGTTCCTACCTCTCCTTTTTTGAGTTCCAAATATGTCAAAACCATAGCTATGTACAAAATAAATACATAGGGTTTTTTTGTGATTTTCACGCATCAAGTGCATACCAAGAGAGAGATGGAGCAAAATTTGAAAAACGGCCCTCATTAGCCCTCCCCATGAAGCTAGATACATTTATGTCTCTAGCTCTATACTTGATAAAAGTATTGCTTCAACCTCCATCCATTGACACGTGTTTTGTGGAGCCTACCATGTGCATCCATCAATCGGTAACTGCCATGGTTGTAGCGCTTTCTAATGACAAATGGCCCCTCCCATCTGGGTGAAAACTTTTTATCTTTCCGAGTGTCAAACTTGTTATCATACCTTAGGACCAACATACCTTTCTTGAGACCTTTTGTCCTAAGTCCCTTCTTGAAGGCAGGTCGATGTTGCTCTGCCTATGCTGCATAATAGTTGATAGCATTTTCTTTGTCTAGTTGAAGCCTCTCTAGATCAAGAATGTGGTTGTGAAGGTGAGCATTAGGGCGTTCCATCTGCCCAGCTAGCACCATGAGACTAGCCAATTGTATTTCAATGGGTAAAATGGACCTCGGGGGTGCACTATGTAATCATGTTAATGTATAACGTGAGTTTGAAAGAAAGGGTTTTGAAATGCAAAAATTTTAGGCAATTTATCAGAGATACATTGAAATAAGGGGTTTTTATATTCAATTTTGGGAGAAAATCCTAAAATAAGGGATCATTTTATTCATTCAAACATGTTAAAAGAGTTTTTTTTAAAACCCCACAAACGCACGTTATATAGGGGTACTGGACGGTGACCCCTCGAGAAACGGCCTCCTTACCATACACCAAGTGATATGGTGTGAACCCAAGGGGTGTGCAAAATGAAGTGCGATAACCCCAAAGTGTAGCCATAAGATGCTTGTTCCAATCACTTTTGTGATTGCTTACATGTTTAGTGATGATCTTGCAGATCATACCATTTACCTTTTTCACCAAACCATTGCATTGTGGGTAGTAGGGAGTGTCGTCATGAGATACCCAACTTCTCCATCAGCTCTTCTACCAGGTCTCCTCTAAAACCTGGTCCCCTATCAGAAATTATTTCAAGAGGAGTTCCAAAATGGCAACAAATCTTTTCAAATATAAACTTAGCCACTTCCTTAGCTTTAATCCGAGTGGTAGAAACTGCTTCAGTCCACCTGGTCATGTAGTCCACACCCATGATGATATACAATTTACTTGATTGGCTCCTTGGAAAAGGCCCAATGGCATCAATCCCCTTTCTCAAATGGTGCATATGAGATTATAGCAGCCTGTGGCTCATATGTGAGCCTCCTATCACCAGCCTTCTGACACTCTTTGCATGTTTTTCACCAGTGATGCACATCTCTCCGTAAATTAGGCCACACAAACCCGGCTTGTAGAACCTTCCTACTGGTGATGTCAAGTGCAAAGTGCCCTCCACAAACACCATCATGGCAACTTGAAATTATTTATATGATTTCTCTAGAGAGAGGTACATGCCAAAGAATTTGATCCTTACCCTTGTAGTAGAGGTCGTCATTGATAAGGTGGTATTTTGTTTCCTTGTGCACAAGCCACTACTTTTGGCCCTTAGTTAGATCTTTAGGACACTCTCCTGTGTCCAAGAAACTCATGATGCCAGGCATAGCATAGCATAGCTATCTTGGAAGAGAGGTAGCTTCAACTTGATAGCACCCACCACTGGAACATCTTCTAGCCTCTCTCTAGCTAGAGCATCTGCTTCTTGATTTTCAGCTAGAGGGACATGATGTAATTGTACAATTGAAAACTTCCCTAAAAGTTCCTTAACTTTGTGCAAATGGCCTAGCAAGCTATGATTTTTATAAGCCCAAGTTCCTTGTATTTGTTTTATTAATTTTTACAAGCCCAAGTTCCTTGTATTTGTTTTATTAAAATCATGGCATCACCAATACCTTGTGTCACACACCATTCTAACCCAAGAGTTAAGGCTATATATTTTTCTTCATTGTTGGAGTGGGAATCCAAGAGATGCCCAATGGAGAATACCTTTTCCCTTTGTTTGTTGAAGATGACAATGCCCGCTACAGCTTTGTCCATTGTCCTCTTATAGGCTCCATCAAAGAATAGAGAGTGAGCCCTCTCTATCTTAGGGATTCAAACACAGGTGTTACTTCTTTGTCACTTGTCTTGATATTCAGCTTCTTTTCATAGTGGTGATGAGTGATAATTCCTCCTATACTAGCTCTTGTGGAGCTCTCCACTTGCATTGTGTAGTCAAACTCTTGCAACCTTGTGAGCCATTTGGAAATCATAGAAGAAACATCCATGTGATACATTACATAAGGAAATAATTTTTCCATTGTTAAGATTATGAATGGTCTAGACAATTGATAAGAGAAAAATTTGGTGGTAGCAAACATTAATGCAAGCACCATGTGCTCCACTTCCGTGTATCCCTTTTTTGATGGAGTCATCATGCGACTAGAGAAGTATATAGGATGCATGAAAGAAGTTTGCAGATCCTTTTGCATCAATACCACCCCAAGTGTGTCATTGCCCACACTAGGGTTTATATAAAATGGATCGTTCCACTTTGGAGGTGCAATGGTGGGAAGTGAGGCTAGAATTTGTTTTACCTCATTAAACTGTTGTTCATTTTCTCACTCCAAGTGAAGATCTCTTGATGGGTAACTTGTTGTAAAGGGAGAACCACTTGAGAGAGCAGGTGAATGAACCTACCCAAATACCTCACCTTTTGGAGAAAAGAGACCAACTGCTTTGTTGTGGTGGGAGAGTTCAAAGCCACCAAGGCTTGAACCTTGCTTGGGTCAGCTTCAATGCCCTTGGCAGAGATCACATGGCCAAGAAGAGTAACCTTTCTTTCACCAATGTGGCATTTCTCCACATTGAGTTGGCCACCCAAAGCTTGTATACTAGCTAGACCTTCATAAGCTTTCTCAAAATGAAGAGAGTGGGAGCTATAGATACAAAAGTCATCAATAAAAACACGGATTGATTTTCCAAAGAATGGCTGATAAACAAATGTCACATAGCGCTAAAAAGTGGCTAGAGAATTGGTGAGACCAAAAGGCATAACTCTGTAAGCAAAACATCCCCATGGTGTGATGAAGGTTGTCTTCTTTTGATCTTCTTCAGTGATGCTAATTTAGAAGTAGCCTGAGAAGCCGTCACATACCATGTAGCGTTCATGTCCTGCTACCTCATTGAGAATTTCATCTTGGAAAGGAAGAGGAAAATGGTCCCTCTTTGTGGCTGCATTAAGAGGCTTGTAGTCAACACAAACCCTCCACTTACCATTCTTCTTTGGTGTGATTACCACTGGAGAAACCCACTCTGAGTCTTCAGCAGGATAGATGAAACCTACTTCTAGAAATTTCATCACCTCTTTGAGTAGGGCATCTTGTTGAATTACTCCTAGCCACCTGAGCTTCTGCACTACAAGTTTACTTCCCTCCTTAAGCTTAATGTGATGCTACACTACTGTGATGCCAGTGATTTTATCATATTCATCAATGAAAAATGAGGTAAAATTACTTAGCATCAAAATATAATCTTCACGCTCCTTCCCACACAACTCACTAGAGAGCATTCGATGTAGCTTACTTGCTTCTAAAAGAGGTTTTACACCTGGTGTCTCCCCTTGGTTTGATGATGAGGCATCAGGTTGCTCCATCTTCTTAGGGTCCTTGAGAATGACCCCCATCACCTCAATGCTACTGTCGCTTTCTTCACTCACTGTTGACTCCTCCTCTGAAGTGGTTGAAGAGTCACCACTAGGAAACTCATCCATAGAGGATTCTAGATCCATGTCACATTGTCGACCTGTCTTCATGTCATAAGTATTGGCTTCCCTTTGGCATCCTTCATTTGGATTATTCCGGTTTCCTAGTCCTGCTTAGCTCTCATAGCCATAACCCAAGGCCTCCCTAGAATGATAGGATAGCCCTCCCCTTTGTGTGGCATGACAAAGATGTCCACATCTACCTCGGTGTTGAACGCCTTTATCCTAACTGCATTTATAACCAACACATTGAACTTTTACATTATTTGCCATTTTGGCTTGGCATGGTGCCGGCCGACTCACCTCTAAACCCAAATGGTGCATCATTTTTTCACTCATGACGCATATTTGTGCGCCACCATCGATGTAGATATTGGAGATGTGTTTCCCTTTGATGTGAGCATCCATCACTGGTAGTATGTCATCTAGAGATAGCCCCAGCTATCTTTGTCTTTGGTCGTCTCGTGCTAACTATCTTTGTCCATTGTCTCCTCATCCTAGGTGCTAGGTGGAGTAAATGGGGCCAGGTGATTTTTGGGCCCTGTATAGAAACATCTTGAACCAAATCATATGGTTTAGAACATTCACCCAAAGAGAAATTGACAATGTCCATTTTACATCGTGACTTGGACGGCTTTTTGCTAGATTCCCCTTTAGTTTTCATCTTTTATTCCTTTTGGGAAGATTCACCATGCCTAGTGTGATTTACCCCCATGGCATCTACTCCTTTAAACTTGGTCTTACCTTTCACCGCTCCCTTGATATCTTCCTCTAATCTCTCCTTTCCCTTACCTTCAAGACTGATGAAACTTACTACCTGATTGCCAACTAGTGGTGGGGGTAAGGGTGGAATGAGAGGTTGTGGTGGTGGTGGTGGTGGTGGTGGATGTGGTTGAATGGGTGGTTGTAGGATTTGCATGGGTGGTGCTTGTTGTGGTGCCCTTGATGGTGGTGGTCTTGCTCTCGGTGGTGAAACGTGGTTTTGTCTGGCTCTTTTGTTGAAATTCTGCCTCCTTGGGTGTGGGCAGTAATACATGCCATGGCCATCCTCCCCACAATTGTAGCAGTGGTATTCTTGGTTTTGCCTTTGTTGTCCTCTTCCTTGTTCTTGATTGCGATTGTGTGCATGCCCTTGTTGTACCAAATGCACAAATCGATTCTCAAGCTGAGTAGTGATGCGACTCAACAGGTCTTGCTGCTCTTCTGATGTCTCTTGTGGTTGTGTTCTCTGAGTGATCATTGCAGTCACTTGGGTTAGTCGAACTGAGCTTGATTCCTTTGACTTGTTGACTCTTTCTTGCATGCACAACTTCCTGTCTTTAAGGTGGGCTACTTCCACTGCCAACTCATACGTTGTAGGGAATCTCCCCTTCACCTTCTCTTTAAGCGACGACCACAGGCCAGCAACAATGAAACGATCTTTCTTCAAAACATTAGGTACTCCTTCACCTTCCTCCAGCTAGGCAACCCATCACTCCCACAAATCCAAAAACTTGGATTCATAAGTGGAATTCTCTAGCAGACCTCCCTGCTTTAACTCTATCAATAGCTACCATAACGTTTTTGAGGTTGTTCCTCCACCAAACCTCTTCACAAATGTAGCATGTAGTAGGTCCCATGCATCCTCTGTAGCTTGGGGCAAAGCATTGTACCAAGACTTGGCCTCTGCTTTCATCAATAGAGGAAAAATTCATAGCCATGAGGCATTGTCATCCTTGTTGGAAACCACACAAGCGATGTCAAAGTTATCCAAAAGATCGATGGTGATGTCTTCTCCCTTCTTGCCACTAAATGTGGGAAAAGAGACACTTGCCATGATAGTAAATCAATGAGTAGACAATCACAAATTTTTATTTTTATTTTGGAATGACTTAGTGATTCATAAAGGTTTATACATGGGTGGAAAACTTTATGAGGAGCTAAGAAGAGCGCAAGGCTTAAATAGAATAAATATGCTTACATCAAAAGAGTGGTAGTAGTCAAGAAGGGGCAAGATGATGGGACGTGGGGATTCAAGGATTTTATCAAGCATCTCTGCTACGAATAGGAAAAAAAAAATTGATGGTAGAATATCTTCCTATCAATGTACACGCTCACATGCATGTGTTGCAAGAAACGGAAAGGAAAGACTTTTGGCCTATTGTTATTATCCATGTTGGGTGTAGGGCAAGACTTTGACCACTAGAGTTGCATACCTTAAGTGTTGACAAGGTGACACCTTCACCACAGGCCTCTACCTCTTGTTAAATTCCACATAATCCTCCATATTGGGTTCAAAATAGACTAAGAAAGAAGAATCTCCCTCAATCGACTTTCCATTTTTCATGAGGCAACGACGCTTGGATGGTCGTACTTGATTTGAACTCTCTAGGCCTAGAGAGAGCGTAGGCCTGCTTGCTTCCACCAAATGCTTTAGGCTTTGTAGCTTGGACTTTGTGGTTGATATAGTTGACAACTCTTCTCTGTCGGTTGGAGAGAAGACACTTGGTGCTACACAAAATCTGACTGATGTGAAAGTGCTGATGCGGTTCTCAAAAGAAAAACTCACTGTTCTTTCTTCACCTCCTCTCTCGGCACTCATCGATAGAATGCTTTGGTTGACAGCCATGATGGCATTTCGTAGACTTCCCTCTTGATGCTCTTGATTTGCAATCAGCACAAGCAATCCCAGATGGGGAGCTTACCTCTTGGATATCGACGAGCTACAACCTGGCAGTAGCACTTCAATGAAGTCCTTGAGTGCTTCTACAGTCTTCTCTTCTTTAGTCCTCTAGTTCAAAAAATTTGTAGCCAATCGTCCACAATTGATGGCATGCATGGCTACTCTTTGTAAATTGAAGGTCTTTGCAAAGCCCTCCTCTGTGGGGGCACCAAATGAGAGGTGAAAGCGCAAAACAGACCAAGTGGCCTCTACACCAAGACTATGCAAGATGGCCTCATTATGGGAGGTACACAATAGGGGCACCACCTAGCAAGATATGTGGCTAGGACGCATACATATACACAATCAAACATGCCATGGAAAAAAATTTCAAGATCCACACCCAAGTATGGGATGGGGTGGTCAGAAAACAAGATGAGAGGAATGGTGAGTGAGTGAGAATGGGCTTGCTACTTGTGCATGTAGTAAGGAAGATAATATGCTCACTTCTCATACCATAGGTGGATAATCCGCACACCTTAAGGTGCAAGTAGTAAGATGATAGGAGTATGAGCGGGAGAGAGAGAGTGTGTGTGTAAGGTGGAGAATCTGCACATCTCAACATAAGCAAAATGGAAAGAACAATCATAAACCATACTCACAATGAAGTGTATCCCAAACGACACAAGGTATGGCACCAAGATAGAGTGTGTTGATTTCTTGCAAACAATGAATACAATAGGTAGCATAGGGAAAGACGATAAGAAGGGGACAAGACCGTATGAAGCATAATGGAGGGATGGGAGTTGATGACGAGGGATATCCTGAATGTAGCCATCATTATTCTTCTTGAACTGTGTCGTCAATCCTTCATTACAAGTGTGTGGAGATATGGTACTCATTTTTTGCATGGTGATGATGATGGTGTTGTGATTATGTGATTAGGGTTCATGCTAGTAGCATGTAGCACAAGGGTGTATATGTGTAGGTGTGTGGGTATGTGTGTATGGGATAGTGTGTGTGTGTATTGTGTGATGTCGTGTTTACAAAAAAGAAGGCCTCCTTTTATAGGCCAAGAGAGTGATTAGGGAAGAGATTATGAGCAAGAGGAGTTCTTGCAGAGTAACCTCAGTTAGAGGCATTCCCCCAATTGAGAGAGCTCCATGTGCCCTTCTTATTGACCAATTTCCTCCTAATTGGCTTTGAGCTTTGTCTCTATGACACCTTCCATAGCTTGAGTCCAAGAGCTTCCTTAAAATATTTGAGAGAATCTTGATAAAATAAGAGAAAATCAAGCAATAATGGAGAGAAACATATAAAAAATCGTGTGTGTGAAGTTGGATAATCATGACTTGTTTCCATGTGGACAGATAGGCTCCACCATTTTGGTCATACCTCCCAAATCGTAGCTTTAAAAGTTATTTAAAAAAATAGGGGCCAAAAGATCAGCTTAATGCTTACAACTTTGCTGTTGAAAATTTTTTCCAATTCAGAATGAAAAAAATAGAGAAAAAACCTACAAAAATATGTGTCCGTCTTTTCCCTTCCAAAACTCTTCCAGGTGGTCCCCTCTTGAATTCATGTGCAAGCATTGTGTTCACAAGTGAATTATGCTTGAATTTGATAATATTTTGTTGAATTCAACTCAATAATGCATAAGATTTCTATCCCTTTCACTATTGACTTTTACTCTTCACCTGTAGTGACCGTTAGGTAGTGACTGTCGGGTAAAATCCGCATCTAGTGATTTTTTATTTTTCTTTTTTTCTTTTTCATAGGATTTGTTCCTACCTTTCCTTATTTTGAGATCCAAATGTGTCAAAACCATAGCTATGTACAAAACAAATACATAGGTTTTTATTTTTTTCATGCATCAAGTGCATACCAAGAGAGAGGTGGAGCAAAATTTGAAAAATGGCCCTCAACATAACATGAAAATTGACAAGCACTTTAACATCAAATACATCCACCTCGAAGTCCTTTATAACTCCCAAGCACTTCACACTTGATTGGTTGGCAAGCTTTATGTGAAAACCTAAATTCTTCACCAAGTTGAGTCCCAACTTTGATATACAAGCTTGAGTAATAACACATACATGTGCACCTCCATCAATATAAGCCTCTCCAATGCACTTTCTCTTATGCCATTCATCCATAGTAGGGCATATATCAGGTAGCTCATTCAAAGACAAGACTCTCACAGACCCCCTTGCAAGCTCCTTCTTCATGGAGTTGACTACGTACTTCCACTACCTCTTCAACTTAGGACACATCTCCATGAGTTGGCCAAAGGTAACATCAGCCTTTCTAGTCACCAAATCATCCCTTAAACTATAATTTGGTTTCCCTTCTCCCAAAGGAAAGTCCGATGCATTGTAATGTTGCTTGGGTTTTCCCTTCTGCTTCTCTTTACATGTACCTGTTTCCCTTTTTTATGGCTGGGATTTGCGTCACTCATGTCATGATCTCTTGTAGCCCTCTTACCTACAGGCATGACCATAGCTCCCGAATCATCCTCTATCTTCTCAAAATGGATTACTCTTACCACCTTTGTTTTTTCCTTCTCTACATCTGTCAAACCACTTGGCCATGCTTCCCCTTTAATCTCAATACCATAATCTTGAGCTCAAGAAGGAATTTGTGAAGGAAGAGGAAACAAATTACCGCCCATTCTCTTTGGCTTGTCACATTGACGGATTTTATGACCCCATTAACCACAATTATAACATTGAAACATACCTCTTCCTCTACCACTCGTAAACCCTAATTGCTTCCATAGCCAAGTCCATATCCATAGCTTGACCTCTTCCACCTCCCATCATATGCACACTAAGGTTCTTCATAAGACCTACAACCTCTTGCATCTCCTTTTGTGAAAAGAACTCAAATCGTGAGAAGCTTGTTGATGAGGACCCTTGGTTGCTCTACAACTTTCACTTCAACCTTTGGCTCGACATTGATTCCAAGTTGATGAAGACGCTCTACTTTCCACTCTTTATCCTTTGCAATTTCAAATGCCTCCTCAAAGGTCCTTGGCTGGTTAAGCTCCATCTTCAAGTGTAGACTAATCCTCAAGCTCAAAAGAACCCTATCCTTCTTCAACATGGCTGGAGGAATTTCATCCCCAAAGATGTACACCACCTTTTCCATAACGCATTGAATGCCTTCACCCTGCACTAAGCCTTGAATAGACTGCCATACCTTTTGTGGGTCTTCCACCTATTGAAAGTGTGTAAGAAAAGCATGTCTTACCATTTCATAAGTCATAACTTGAGGAGGTTGGACTGATTGTTTCTCTTTTTCATAGCCTTCCAACCATTCCCTAGCATCTCCCTTCAAACAAGATTCGTAGCACCAATGATGGGTCTTGCTTGTCAACAAGAAGGCAAGAAAACTCCATTTTTTCAATGAAACCTTTGTCACTTTCATTTTATTTCCCACTAAACATCATGTCTTCCAAAACCTTTAAATTGAAGGTAGCTTGAAGTGATTCCTTGGTGGCGGGTACCAAAACACTGTTGGGCAAAAGGAAAAGTGGGACACCTCTATAGCTTTATAGCCCAAGAACATTCAAACCACAACCTTAGCACCAAAAAGTATACCAAAACAACTCTTAGAAAACCCCAACCAAAAGGAATATGCTCCCTTGGGAATTTACCAACACACTCCCACCCAAAGTGTTGGGTATGCAAGCCCAGATTCTATAATGTCTACGCCAGTGAGAACAAGTCTCAAGGCATGCAAGTCACTTATAGTTTGCATGGCATGTTTTTTTACTTTATAAGGCTTTACAATCAATCAAAATAATAGAGTTATTTTTGTTGCTTCTGTGTGTCGTCTCTCTCTCTCTCTCTCTCTCTCTCTCTCTCTCTCTCTCTCTCTCTCTCTCTCTCTCTCTCTCTCTCTCTCTCTCTCTCTCTCTCTCTCTCTCTCTCTCTCTCTCTCTCTCTCTCTCTCTCTCTCTCTCTCGCCCTCGTTCTCTGCAGCACACCTGCTTGCTCGCCATGGTCTACCCAAGGCTCCACCCGCCATAGCTCCGTAGCCTAACACTGGTATCAGAGCGTGTACTCAGTCTTGGCTCAACTCGGCTCGCGGGAGCAGCCCCATACAGCGGGAAGAAGCAGCACCTTGACCTACACAAACTCGCGCAATATTTTCATGAGCCTATTCGCCCTGACTTGCTGGTAAGTTGTTGATTCTTGAGTACCTCCTACATCGGCCTCTGCAGCCCGCTATGAATCAAACCGCCATCGTGCACTCTGTATGCTGCTCTAGAAGTTCGATTTTTTTTATTTTTGTGAGTTTCACACTTGTTTAAAGTGGCCACCTTATTTGGTAATAGGCCTCTAATCAAGAGTTCATTCACACCCCGCAGCCGCAGTCCGGCATATCGGTCAAAAGAGAGTGGCCATCGGCATTTGATTACTCATTGCAAAGCAGCAGCAGTCTATAAACGAAGCTCAACGAACTCATGATATAAAGCGAGATCTTCTAGAAGAGGCATCAAGAGGTACTCACTTCAAGCAATTTGTGAAGGTCATGGGAGTGTTGTGGGGACTCTTGCGGCTATGTTCGTAGTATGCCTACACATATTGGTATGTAAGCAAACTTTCATTGTTCAAGAATTACGAGACATCGATGCTCACAACAACCAAGACAAATTTCCTTCGAGATGAATTTACATCAACGTGTTTGGTTTTTTGAAACTGATTATCATCATCATTTTTTTTTTGTCCTATTTTATTTCAGTTTTTCTACACTCTATTGTCAAAAAGAATCATATATTTCCTGTCAAAAGCCTTGTTTTTAGCTTATCAAATGTCAATTACAACCATGTCCAAATATGTACGGGATATAGACACTGCCATCCATAAATGGTAAGACCTCCCAATTTTTGTCAGTTCTCAGCCTATTTTTGTTGCACCCTCATGAGGTTACTTGGTACACCTTAAACCCAGGTTTGGCAGTGAACCAAAAACTCCAATCATCTATTGGTAGCTAATTTTTTTATCTACACCCTATCTGTTCAAGGGGGGGTTTATCATAGCACCAGGTTATGGATACACCATAAATCCTTGGTTGTGAGAGAACCTAAAACTCACGCTTGACGAGTATACTAAAAACTCGAGGTATCATGAGAGTGGTCTGTCTAGTTCAGGCTTGAGGGGGGGATTGTTGGGTATGCAAGCCCAGATCCCATAATGTCTACGCCAGTGAGAACAAGTCTCAAGACATGCAAGTCACTTATAGTTTGCATGGCACATTTTTTTACTTTATAAGGCTTTACAATCAATCAAAAGAATAGAGTTATTTTTGCTGCTTCTGTGTGTCGTCTCTCTCTCTCTCTCTCTCTCTCTCTCTCTCTCTCTCTCTCTCTCTCTCTCTCTCTCTCTCTCTCTCTCTCTCTCTCTCTCTCTCTCTCTCTCTCTCTCTCTCCTGGCCCTCGTTCTTTGTAGCACACCTGCTTGCTCACCATGGTCTGCCCAAGGCTCCACCTACCATAGCTCCATAGCCTAACACAAAGGACCACAACACATAGGAGCAAAAACCTGTTCATGCACGAGTTTACAGCACACTCCGACCAATGCATATGAAGAAAAGAGCCTCCCTTTTCAAAATTGAACATCACAAACCCACAAATTCCATCAATTCCACAATTCATAGATACGTGCCCTCCCAATCTGTATGCACACCATTTGCCACTAGGCTGCCATAGCCATAACCGTGCAAAGAACTAGTCGTAACTTGAAGAGTAAAACTCCAATTGGGGTACTTTAAAGCTTGAGAGAAAGCTTGAAAAATTACTGGCAAGCAAATTGAAGATGATAGAAATTGAATCTACACATTGCTACATACAAAACTGACACGAAGAGAGAGCTGTCCTTGAACGACTACACGTAGAGCAGGCAAGGCGAAGCAAAAAATTGCATCAGAAGCGATTAAGGAGACACAACGAGATAAAAACTGTAAACTTTTGGAGTTTGGCTTAACTTTTTAAGTTTTTGCATGATTTTTAGTTATATACAAGTCTCACTTCAAAAAACTCACTAACGTGCACGTAGTACAGTAGCCCAATAGTTGGCGCTATACTAGTGACTTGCTTTGCATGTACATGTGCTTGCTAAAGCAAGCTAAAAAACCCACAAAAATAAAGCCACACACCCTTTTGACATTGGGCATCATGTCCATATGTACAAATTTACAGAAAATGGGGTGTCAAAAACGCACCCAACAAAGTCAAGGCTGAAAACTAAAAACGTTAGGTGTTTTGTTGTAGATCTGCAATCAGTAGTACTGCGGTGAAGATCTGCAACCGCCAATGCATGCAAAGCTAAAATGCAAAAATTGTAGCTGATATGGGATCAATTTTTGAAGTATTGGCTGCTTTGGGCTGTAACCAAAAATGCTAGGCTAATGTGGGTGCTGATGGTCGATGCAACAAGGACCTGCAACCAGGAAGGGTGCAATACGGTGAGGTTCAAGGTTTATCTAAAAACATTAGTTTTATGGGCTATAAACGCAGGCCTTCTAATGATGAAAATGCTAGGCTAATCCTGGAGAAAATGTTGGAGATGCCTGAGGGTGCTGTCGGTCTGAACGGTGTCTGCCCTCTTGCATGGGTTGTACGGGGCTGATATGCAACCACCAATGCATGCAAGGGCTGAACTACAAAAAATTTGGTTGTCCTAGATACAATCAGACTCACCTCCCAACCATAGAGCCAATATGGGCTCACCCTCACACCTGAGGGATTGTAGACAGTGGGCTAGTCTCTACCACAAGAGTAGGTGTCCCATACCAATGAGTTCACATGAGTATGGTTGTGCAGGTAGATTCGCCATTCGTGTAGAGTCCAAGTGTCGTGATCGCACAAGATGATTGCAAATGAGACTCACTCATAGTAGACACGTAATGGGTGGATATCACCCAACCATAGTGCCAATATGGGCTTACACTCGAGCTTGAGTGCCTGCAGCCAATGGTCTAGCCTTTACCGCAAGAGCCAGTGTCCCATACCAATGAGTTAACATGAGTATGACTGTGCGGGAAAATTTTCCATTGGTGTAGAGTCCAAGTGTTGTGATCACACAAGATGCAAATGAGACTCACTCCTAGGCATGTAATGGGCAGCCATCATGCTCACCTCCCAGTCATAGATCCAATATGGGCTCACCCCTGAGCTTGAGAGCCTGCACAACCAATGGGCTAGCCTCTAGCACAAGATCCAATGTCCCATACCAACGAGTTCACACGATACGACTGTGCGGACAAAGTCACCATCAATGTAGATTCCAAGTGTGGTGATCACACAAAACGATTGCAAATGAGACTCACTCCCAACCATAGAGCCAATTTGGGCCCACCCCCAAGCCTAAGGGCCTATAGCTAGTGGGCTAGCCTCTACCACAAGAGCTGGTGTCCCATACCAACAATTTCACACGAGTACAGATGTGTGGGTAGGGTGTAGAGTCCAAGTGTGGTGATCACATAAGACGATCCCAAATGAGACTCACTCCTAGACACGTATTGTGTAGACATCAGACTCACCTCCCAACCATAGAGACAATATGGGCTCACCCTCGAGCCTAAGGGCCTGCAGTCAGTGGGCTAGCCTCTACCGCAAGAGCTACTATCCCATACTAATGATTTTACACGAGTATGGTTGTACAGGCAAAGTCGACAATCGTTGTAGAGTCCAAGTGTGGTGATCACACAAGACAATCTCAAATGAGGCTCACCCTCGAGCCTAAGGGCCTACAGCCAGTGGTCTAGCCTCTACCGCAAGAGCTACTATCCCATACTAATGATTTTATACGAGTATGGTTGTACAGGAAAAGTCGACAATCGGTGTAGAGTCCAAGTGTGGTGATCACACAAGACAATCTCAAATGAGGCTCACCTATAGAAATGTAACGGACAAACATCAGGATCACCTCCCAACCATAGAGACAATATGGACTCACCCCCAAGCTTGAGGGTCTGCCTCTAAGATAAGAGTCGGTGTCCCGTACCAATGAGTTCACACTAGTATGGTTGTGCAGGCAGCCATCCATGTAGAGTCCAAGTGTGGTGATTACAGAAGACGATCACAAATGAGACTCACTGCTAGTGGGCTAGCCTCTACCGCAAGAGCCGTTGTCCCATACCAACGAGTTCACACGAGTACAGCTATGCGGGCAAAGTCACCATCGGTGTAGAGTCCTAGATACGTAATTGGTAGACCTTAAACTCACCTCCCAACAATACATCCAATATGGTCTCACCTCCAAGCTTGAGGGCCTATAGCCAGTGGGCTAGCCTCTATCGCAAGAGCCAGTGACCCATACCAAACGAGCCCACACCAGTACGAGTGTGCGGACAGAGTTGCCATTGGTGTAAAGCCTTAGATATGTAATGGGTGGACATCAAGCTCACCTCCCAACCATATAGCCAATATGGGCTCACCCCCGAGATTGAGGGCCTACAGCGAGTGGGCTAGCCTCTATCACAAGAGCTAGTGTCCCATACCGAGGACCCACACTAGTACGAGTGTGCATAGTCCTAAATACATAATGGGCGGACATCAGGATCACCTCTCAACCATAGAGCCAATATGGGCTCACCCCCGAGCCTGAGGGCCTACAACCAATGGGCTAGCCTCTACTAGAAGAGACGATGTCCCATATCAAGGAGCTCACATAAAAATAAAATAAATAAAAATATGTAGTATCAAATTTGATTCGATTAAAAAATTAAATTAGGGGAGTTTGTTATTATTGATCTAGTGTTTGGGTACTTATTCTTTTGAATGGATTAGAGTTCTCATTCTCTTTTGTGATACTCTATTTTTTAGGGTTCGGTCAAACTCGGGAAGAGGTCAATGATCAATTCATCTCTTCATTGTCCTTCACTGCTTCAAGGAGATATTCCGTTTTCAAGTTTGCATCAAGAGAGAAAGTGTATGGAAAACCAATCGAGGATGGATTAGGCTTGCATGAAAGCTCAATGTCTATATCTAAGGCCAGATCTTTCATTTCATTATCCATTGCATCAATGCTGCTCTCTTCTTTGTTAGAGTAGTCGTCATGTACTAATGTTGTTAGGAGATGGGAATTTGTTGACAACAGCTTTAATAGTGCTAAAATGGATGCATTACTCCAAGCATAACAATTTTGGAGGTTCAAAATAAGCAAACTCGCGCTTAATTGTGACAAATTTTCACCTTTGTAGATTTGCTCAAGTGTTTCCACTCTAAGAAAACTTTTGTTTTAGTATTACATGCTTGAGTTTCTTCGTACCAATCGTGAATAAAATCATCCATGCCATTATCATCATTGAAAATATCATTCTCTTTGTCAAAATGTGAACCATATACTTTCTTTAATCTCTCATAGATGTTTGGATCACTCTTACAAATGATTTTCATGCACTCAATTGACATACGTGAAATTCCATGAGAAGATAGATCGCACATCATTTTCAACATCATACTTTGGAACCTATCACATAGACACAATTATAAGCATCCTATATACAAAAATCAAACTTTATATTTTGTAAGCATACTTAGCATTTACAAAGGAAACAATTGATCAAGCACAAAAAACCAACTAGTATCAAATATAGATGTTTAAATTTCAAAAATTTGATACATAATCCACAAGTGCTCATTTCCTGTAAACACTTTTACATATTCAATCTAGAGGTGCGGGTGCGGTGCGCTTTCTGGCCTACAAAATCCGTGATTCACTAATAGTTCATCCCCGACACGTAATGATCTGATGACATTTACAAGAATGTATCTTGGAACATCTATGCTCATGTATTGCGGTTCATACGTATTTTTTCATTCCACAAATGTGCAATTGGTTCGTGCATTCCTTCCTTAATTACTATTGATTAAGCTAGTTATGTTTCCATGTGTAGATCGTTTTCCATCTACATAAAATCTTTGACTTTATACATGGGTAATGGCTCCAGCAGAAAGGGATGCTGCATTGAGACATAAACCATAAGTGTTCATGCTATGGATGTAGCACGCCAACTGATTCCAAGGGTCCCATCCATATATGGGTCCACAAAAGCACATAAGGGTCACCTCTGAATCTAAAAGAGCTTATAGATTTTGTGCAATGAACA